>NC_138877.1:62189321-63389321 GCF_965194805.1 Balaenoptera borealis
GCCAAGGCCCAGTGTGGGATGGGGAGTGCACTGGGGTGGTCCTGGCAGACCACCCAGATCATCAGACAGTTTTCTATCTGCTGCTCTGTGCTCAGACTGAGAGTGAGCAAGTCTGTACACTGCCTTCAAGACCATAGTCTTGGTTTCCCATAACCCTCTGGTAAGCTACATTTGTTTTCATAATTAGCTAGGGGGGCTCATCTTCCATACCAGACCTCAGGGCTGGGGTGGCAGATATGGAGCACAAATCCCTTGCTCCTTGGAAAGATCCCTGAACCTGTGATATCCCGCTCCTCTTCTAGGTCACCCACTAGGGGTATGAGTCCTGGCTAAATTGCTTTTCCTCCTACCTATCAGAATACATATGGTGCTTTCTTTATATCCTTGATTGTAGAAAAGCTGTTATGCTAGTTTTTAGGTCATTTTCAGAGAGAGTTGGTCTATATGTAGTTGTAGTTTTTATGTTTGTGGTAGGATACGTTCTCAGTGTCTTCCTACTCTGCCATCTTGATCTGGCTCAGTCCAAACATAACCTCTGAATTGACTCGTAGATGAAACTTTAATTAAGGTTTGGGAGATCTAAGAAGCAGACTCAATTTTGAAAGAGTTCTAGTGGGTAAAATAAGGTGGTAAAAAAAGAAGAGAGGATGTTTCTCAGTGGATGTGAAATTTTTCATATTTTTTATAGTCATAATAAATTTTATGTCTCCCTTGTTAGTCTACTGCTCCTTTCATTTAAGTGACATGTCACCTTGAAAATATTTTCTGGAAAAGAAAGAGCCTTTTATAAAAAGATGGCTCTTCTCATTACTTAAAAGAGATACTATCCTATATGTTGTTTTAAAAGGTTTGCTCAATGCTATTTTAGTTCCATAGAAACCTGAAATGTGAAGCATGATATCTGAAACTAATTCTTCCAGTTTCAGTAGTTTAATGCTAAGTTATTAAACAATCCTAAAACAAGATTCTTTCTTGCCATTTTCCTCCATATTAAACAAAAACAACTCTAATTGTTGTAGGGTTTTCTTTTTAAAAAAGAGAAAAAAGATCAATTATTTAAATTTGATTATACCTGTCAATAATATTAGAAACACACTAGTAGTCAAAGTAGCAATACTTTGGTTCTCATTACACGTAATCTGTATCACCACCAAGGCTTATTTTGATTAAAATGATTAATTCTTGGTTATTGATGGAACTAATCTATAAAACCAATCCAGAGGGAAAATCCTACATTGAATATATGTGGTGATCTGTGAACTGAGTATGAGTGCAATTAAACTCCCATTTATATTGATAATTAGAGCATATTTTCAAAATAGGATTATCCATGTTAGAAATAAAAATCTGCCTGTATCACCAGGGTTATTAAATTTGTTTTGTTGACTATCTTTCTTTTTCTTAGTACCTTTTCTCCTTAGATGTATTGATTCTAAGAAGTGAAGTCTGTCACCCAGAATCTTGCAAAAAAGACCCCAAATGTGCCCTGCTCTGGCTCCACTTAATTCCAAGGCTTTATTGCCATATTGCTTCTGTTCATGTACAGTGTGCGAGGAACATACTGGGAGCTGTGGCTAATGTCCAACAAACCCTTTACTCAAGTTCTTCCTCTTTGTGAAATACCTTTCCATCATAATCTTACTCAAATTGTACTAAATTTTTTCATGAGTCAGTTAAATAAAGTCTTCCTTGTTGCCTCCAGCTGAAAGTCATTTCTTCCATGTAAATGCAGTGAGCAAAAAGTCATTGTCACTTGCATGTCACTTTTCACATTTTATATTATATTGTAATTATTTCTGTAAATATTCATTTCTCCTTACTAAGATCCTTGATTCATCAACAGTTGCTTTTTTTTGAGTAACAAATACTTGTAGAAGGTAGAACACAATGCTGAGACATCTCTGGATACTCCCATACTTGCTAATAAAGTTCAGTTTCACTGTTTTGAAAGTAATATATACTTATGTGTGTATGTATATATATATACATGCATATAAATATATATGATATGAAATAGAAGGGCGAGGATTTAAATAACTCATCTTTCACTTCATTCTTATAGTTCACTCATCCATGCACTTATTCATTTAACAAACAATTATTAATCACTTTATTGAGCACCATGCTTGGTGCCAAGAATAAAAAATGGTTCTGTTCCTTAAAGACCTTAAAGTAGTATTTAAAGACAAAAAATTGGCAATATCATAGAATGAAAAATGCTATAGCAGAGTTAACCAAAGGGTACCATAGGAATAACATATTGTGTGACTATGAAAAGAGTCCCTCCAGAACTTTGTTTTTTTCAGTGGCATATTCTGAAACCATAGATAATTTTATATTATTATGTTATAATATTAGTAAAATATTTATATATTCACCTATGTTTCCAGATTTAATGGCCACCCTGTATGTCTCTGTCTCTATCTTTATCTCTGTCTCTATCGCTATCACATATATGTCTACAGATATATAAAAGCATCTAATGTAGAGCTTGACATAATTGGAACTCAATAAATGTTTTCTTCCTTTTCTGATTCTAGATAGTTTTAAAATTTAGGAGAGGTTCTACAAAACTTGAGGAGTGTTTTGCATACAGGATATGACATTATGATGCCTACATGCTGTAGTCCAGGCGTCTAAGTGCTGACTCTAAATCTGTAGCGCCATAGTTGGCTTGTAGCCCTTTAGAAACCTTGACTGAACTCTTGGTACAAAGGCCACTAGATGGGGCTTGTGTGCTTAGAATGTTATGGTTTAGCAAAATGTACTTCCTTTTAGTTTTTTTTTAACTCAAAAATAGTTCTCTTTAACCTATCTTGTTCTTTATTAACTGTAACACTGTAAGAAATTCTCATTAGAAATCTTTTTATACTAGCAAGTGTACAACATAACTATTGCACTTGCTAGCATGTAAGATTCCTCAAAGCAAAGAAAACAAATCTCTTTGCAACCAAGCATATTTACCTCTTTAGAGGCTAAATGCAAGATGATATTACCAACCTAATAGTTCTTTTCAAAGCTGTGTCTCATCATATTGTGGAATCTCATATAATGTACCTTGGAAGCACCAGTTTTCTGATTCATTGAGTCTGGGGTGGGACCAATGGCTCTGCCTTTCCCGCCAGTGCTCAGATGTGCTGATGCTCCTGGTCCAGGGATCAAACTTTAAGAATCTCTGTGGTACGCAGTGGCTCTCTGTGGATGAAATGCGTTGATCTGGCTCTCCTGTCTCAAGACTGCTTCATGCCACACTGCAGTGTTCATCTCTCCAGGTGCTGAAACCTGAACAAGGACCAGAAACAAAGAGTGCCCTTCTCATCCTATGTATGCACCTCACCACTAGGCACTCAGCTCTCGACTGTAGATAGAACTCAACTTCTTCACCAAAGCTTGGGATAATGCTCTTTGTCTTTGAGCAATAAATAGCTAACACTCATTTTTTTAAATTAAATGAAGAATTTTACCCAAGACCCCAAAACTTTGGATTCTGATTTTTGTTTGGCTCCTTGACTTTTTGGCTTTCTGAGTCTTTCCTTTCCATTTTTTTCCATCTTGCCTCCCACCGACCCTGGGACTTTCCCTCCCAGCCCCCATTTTTCCAAATTCCCTCCAACCTCCCCCCAAATGCTGAGACCTAGGCCCAGTCCCCTCTCTTCCCAGTCTCATTCATTCCATTCTCAGCCCCCGATTTATTGATTTCCCATAAACAATTAGGCACAATTTTTCTTCCACTTTACCTTTACTGGAGATTTAGCTATGCACTACTTCTTTGTGTATATCTATATCCATAAGTAGATTCCTCATCTATTCATCTCTGACTTATTCATCCCTTCATCAGTTATTAGCTATGCAATGTTTCCAGGCACTGCCCTGTCCAGCCATTATAGCTACAGTGGTTAAAAAAAAAAAAAAGTCACCTCCCATCTTTCAAGATCTGCATCATTTTTTAAATTTTCTCTTTCTTTTTGGGGATACCTCTTGTCACTGACTTGTTGTTTTCCATCTAAATTACCTACTTGGTGTACAGATTCTCAGCTTAAGAAAACCACAAACTCCCTGGCTTTTACATTGTATCTCAGGCTTCCATCTTTACTTCTTGGTTCTTGACTCCTAAGTCAGCATCTGGCAACCTGAGCATCTTCTTCTCACCTGACTTTTATCATCCAGGCTGGGCTTCTGTATATCTTTTTTGTTAATATAATGATAATACCTTAAAATGTGTGGTTTATACCATCGATGGTGCATTAGCATACCCCATCTCATTTGATTTACCATTTCAAATGACTAAGGTATCTTTATGGAAAAAATATCTTTTAAATGCTCTACCTTCATATAATGTTTATATTCTTATAAATGCATAAATCACCTAAATCTTGGCCTATTTAAGGTTTTTTTTTTACCCTTTTAATATTCTGTCATCCTGTAAAACCTCTAAAGTTTTATTAATAACAGAATGAGCTGCTAAGGCATTATTTGTGTTCTCCATTATTACATTTTATGGAAACTTACTCGAGTTACCATTAATTTATTCAGATCAGGTATGATCTACTGCAGCCTGGTAGAGTAATAATACTGTATTATGCCAGCAAAAATCACCTTTATTTCACTCTTTCTGTCTGCTATTCTTTTCATGATCTCTACCTGACAACTCTGAATACATGCCCGAACTCAACCTCCTACTTTAAACCGTACTACCTTAAAAAGACTAGTCACCTAGTCATGCCCACAGAACCATTTAGTTTAAATGAATTAACAAGACTCAACAAAAATTGGTCTTGATACACTAAAATTTGCCCCCTACTCTTCTCTCAATTTAAACATTAAGGTTACATAATGTTTAATATAATGAGAGATACCCCAAAAAATCTATCTGCAAAAGTCATTGGGAATGGCATAAAAAGTTCAAACCACCAACATACGTTTTTGGAGGCTTGGAGCTGAAAGGGTTAAGCTATTCTTGCACACAGAAATTTTACCAAGGCCTTAACCTGATTATATTCGTGATACTAGTTAAGTTCAATTTATTCAGTAGGGATGCTGCAAAGTGAAGCATATCATGAGTACTGAGGGTAATAGAAACATTTGCTTCAGTGAACCTAGAACTGTCACAACAGCCACGTCAGAACAGATGGCTCTGCATTTATTCCAGTCTAGGGATTCAAACTGGCAGGAGTCAAACAAAAATCCTGAAACACATGTCAGCAGTTGTGGAAAGGAGTTTTCTTTATGTAAAAAGTTGTTCATAACATTCCACTGAGAATCTGGAGGTATTTGCCACTTTAGTTAATTTGCCTATTAGTGTATTAAACTTGTGGCCCATGATTTATTTATCTACATTTATATATTTATCTAAATTCATATATTTTGTGTATACATGTGTATTTTACGTATCTACATATATATGCCACAAGTTCAACACACACACATATACACATATATATATATACATATATACTAGCAATATAATAATTTATGATATATTAGTAATCTAGAGTTAATACTATTAGTAATCTAGAGTTAATACATTTTATGCGTTATATGTATGTTATGTTTATGTCAAATCTTCTTTGAAATATGTTAGTATATATCAACAGTTGCTAATTCCTAAATTAATGTGTTAATTTGCATTTTAAACCTACACTGCTTCTAGCATAAAAATTTTCAGGTTTTCTTTCAAAACAAACTACCTTATTCTATCTTTAAGAAAGCTTTTCTACCACAGACTACTTAAATTTTACATTAAGCCTGAAATGTATTTTGGTCAAATGACTACACTTGTTCATTAACATCTTTTTCTCCTTGCACAATGAGTAAATAATAGTTTCTCTGGAAGTTAAATGAAAACTGATTTGACATTTTTGGGCCAAGATTCCTGAATTAGCACTGGAAAAAATCAAAAGCTTCTACATACTACCCACCGTTTTAAAAATGTTTCAGTAAAAAGAGAAAAGAAAGAAGGGATCATACCTTGATCTTCTCTAAGACAGTGAAACTGGAACTGTTTCCAAGTGGGCTGAGCTCTTCTACTCTCTTTTACAGGGGACATCGCTAAATGCAGATGCCTAAAGGGAAGGGTTTTCTCATGGCTTTGCTTTTTCAGGGTATTTATGGAGTGTGAACTTACGCATTGAATGTGTCCTAATGTTGGGTCTAGCAACCAGTCTTTTGCCTGACTGATCCACCATGATGTGTCTACTCACATTATTAGATTAATAATCTAATCACAGGAGATTAAAAACATCTGTAATTCTCCTTCATCACCATATTTGCTCATAATTTTTGTAGTATATCTATGACTAGCTAAAGAATGTATTTTTCCTACTATAATGTTATGTTGACAAATCTAGCATTCAAAAGAAAAATATTCAGAGCCCAGTGTTATTTCTTTTCTTTTTCAGATTTCTTGTATGCTTTTTAAAATTTTGACTCTGATGATTTATGTGATCATAGTACTTTCCCTTTTGGCCCAGGGAAAGATTGAATTTTTTTACAGCAAATTAATATCCATACAGATTAAACAGATAAAATGTTAAAATTTGAAGCCTTAAAGGGAAAATGAAAGATTATACGTGAATTAGCTAACTTTAGATGATGAAAGATATTACAAGCCTAAATTTAAACAAAATTCTATAAATATATTTTATTACAGCTTTTACTGTGGACCAATAAAGGAAAGTGTGGGCTAGATTGGAATCATAAACCAGGCTCTTACTAATTGCACACATTTTCAGTTGGGCTGACATAAACTGCTGTAACAAATATGCCCAAATGTGTCTCATGTCTCAAACCAATTACAGGCTTATCTTTCAGTGTCCAAGGCAGGTCTTCCTAATTGGCAGTTGGCTTTGCTCCGTGTGGTGGTTCAGGGACCCCTGCCTATGATTGAAAAATGACAGGTTTGGTTGAGAAGGTCCCACATGTAACCCAATCTTTGCAGGAGGGTTAAATCCCTTTTGATTAATGCTAAAGTCAAAATTAGCTTTTTTATCTCATCTCCAACTATTGAGTTATGTTACCTTTAAAATTACATTTTGAGACACGGAAAAATAATAATTAATAAAATGAAAGAAAGTGCAAAACCCATTTTATCACTAATTTTCTCTTTGTGAATACGTGTGTATTTACATATATAAAGAGCAAAAGTAAATTCCCTAAATGTTAACAGTGATTATTTTAGGTATTATGGTTACAAGTGTTTTTAATTTTCTTACCTCTATTTTCTAATTGTTCACAATCTGCAGGTGTTGCTTATAGAATGCGGGGGAAAGTGCGTATAAAACACTGTTTTCCTTCAGCTACTAAAACTATATATGAATTGTCTTAAACTCATGACCTGTCTGAACATCAGTTGTCAAAAACATAATTTCATACCTGCTTGCCACAGATAGCCTGGCGGTGTGCTGCTGTTCTTTCCTAAATCTACATTAACTAGTTAGCTTTTAAAGTTTTCTAAAGTTAATCCTGGTTAGAGGGAAAAAAATATGATATTACTGAGATGAACTTTAAAAAAAGTGTTAATAATGAGACCCACAACACATAATTTCTCGTTACTGAATTAAAAAACTCAGAACAGGTACCACAGCTTTTAATTTATTCTCAGAAAGTATTTTGTGTTTGGGGACAATCTGGCTAATGAATGAATTCAATCAAGCAAACAAAAAATAAATACCATTTCCCTCCTGATGTGCTAGATAATTAATGTTTTTCAATACATGAATCATTGTTATATCCCATGGTAAGTGCTATGAAAGGTTTTTTTTTAAGATAGTGCAGTTTTGCTGAGGTAATTTTTTAAACTATGAATGTATGAAATTTATGTATGTATATTGTGTAAATGATAATAATATGTATATTATTAGGACTTTAGAAGGTTTTTTAAATGAAACCCCAAAAATCACATGACCAGGAAAATACAAACAATAGATGTTCTACCACAGATGGGAACTCAGATACCCCTCACTCATTCCAAAACTTGATGCTTATATAGTGTATCCCACTGTTTCTTTGAAATGTGAACTTGTATTAATAGAGTTTAGAGGGAGGCAAAATGGTGAAAATAAACTTCAGGTGGGCTTTATCAAGGCAGTAGATTAAATTAGAATAGAACTATGTCCTACATGAAACAAGATGTGTGATAAGAACTTGAACAGAACATCTGGGGAATAGTGAATAAGGAGATTAAATATATAAGATAGAAGATTTGTGTTGAAAATCAAGGGGTAGAAATAAAGGTGTCAAGTTTTGTTTGTGAAAGATGAGAGTCAAGAGCTAAATTTGGAGAATAAGTTAAGAAACATGGATTCTTTCTTCAATACAGTAGATATTTAACATTTCAGATATTTTGCTGTAGAAAAAGCCAAGGGATGAGTAATCCAAAAGAATAGAGGAATTCAAAGTGAACAGTTTTGAAGTATATTATAGAATTAATTTGGAAAGAGATTGACTTCCCCAATTATAACTTCCTTACAGCTATATTGTAACAATTATATTCAAACTTCAAGGGCAGTAGAGGAAGGTAACTCAGGAATATGCTAGTTGCCCAGACCCAAGTTGAAAAGCTTACTATATTAGTCCAGTGATATATCAATAGATCAGTGATTTTCAAAAGACTGTTTAACATACTCCATTTTTAAACAATAATTAAAAATCCCATCTGTAAACTGACAAGTCAATGTTTTATTAATATAAATTGAATTACTAAATTCAAAATTTTAATATTTACTTATTATAAAGTCAACTGATAAGCCTAATGAGTCAATTTAAGTCAACACAACATTTTAAAATTAGGAGTAATGCCAATGTTCTACTTAATATATATTTTTTTAAAATAAAATAGACATGTAATTTGAGGGGCTTTGCAGTGTTTAAGAAAATCCTGATTGCCATGCATAGTTGCACATGATAAACAATTGAATATCTACCTTGTAACTTCAGGGTACTCATCATTGAAACAAAGATGGCAGAAAAAACTATCGTTTCAGTTATAGGGTGCATCCCTGGAAGAAGCAATTAATACTTCACCAATGTGTTCATGTTCATTTTATGATACATATGAGTGTACTTTGTTTTTATTACAATTTTAATGAAGGTAAAATTGGTTTATTGAACAGAGTGGAGTTGGTAGAGTGTAAGCAGATACCAACTTTATTCTTTCTCACCATTCCCCATTAAACATTCTTTCTGAATATGTTTTTCCTCCTAGACTTTCTAGACACATTTAGATAATAAACAAGTAGAATTTTATTTTGGCATTAAAATTCTAGTGCAGTCTAAAATCAATAATGTCTGGCTCTTTGGTAAGCAGAAATTAAACATTTATCTGGTGTGAGGCTCTCCCTCTCCCACTGTGAGCCTGACCCCACCTTGGTAGCCTGTAGTAGGAATAGAAGAGTGAGGTCAATTTCTTTTTCTTCTTAATTCCATCCACCAGTTCTTCCACTCCTTTGGCACATACTCTGAGTCCTCTCAGAGTTGGATCAGAAGCCAGAGGAGAGGTAGGTATCAGCTGGGGCAGTGTTTACTGGCACCACAGAACCCATTGCATAGGGAGTTTTTGTCCTCCCTGGAAATTTCCAAACACTTCCAAAGGGAGATTTCTATCTCCCTTGACCTTAGCAGTGCTTCTTTTCTGTGGGCTGCGAAAGGCTGCCTTGGCTTCTGATGAGACATCTAACACTTTCAAAGTGTAAGCAAGATCCCTAAAAGAGATCCCTTTTAGGAAGATCCCAAACCTCCCTTCTGCAGAGTCCCCATCTGATTTTGGAAGAACACATGGTTTTGCCTTTCCTGTTAGAAGTACAGTAAGTTTCCAATCAGTCCATGTTACCTTTTCCAGGCAGACTGAAGAATCTTCTCTTTATTCTAACCCTGTGTCATTCAACATGGTAGCCACATGCTGTTGAGCACCTCAAATGTAGCTAGTAAACTTAGAATGGTCAAAAATAATGTAAACTACCTGATTAATAATTATTACATGTTAAGAGCAAAATATTTTAACATATTGGGTAAAAATACACTTTGAAACGTTTCATCTGTGTTTTAAAATTTTAAAACGTTTACTAGAAAATTTACTATTACGTTGTGGTTTGCACTTTATTTCTATTGGACAGTGCCACTCTATCCTTTAGACTTTTCAGGAGTCAATAAAATACTAACTCCTATATTCCTCAAGCTCTGTACTCTGTAAATGGACCTACTGCCACACATTTGGCTTATTGTCTTGGTTGTTAAAACACATACACAGCAACCCTCCTCCAAGCTTTATTCCTCTTAGCCTCTTTCATTCCTTATGGAGTGGAATCAGATTTAGAGTCACTTATTATGTCTTGTGGGAGGTGAAGCACTTCATGAAAGGGTATGGGAGGGTTTGACACCCCTGTTCTTGGCTCTGGAGCCTATACCAAATACCCAACGTAGAGTCTACTTTTATGTGGGTAAACAGATAGCTTTAACTGAAATTCAAACAGGGAAGCCCTTGAAGAAAATGGGGTTCCCTGGAAGAGAGTTTGAAGACCATCACATTAGAACATTGACATATGGGACTGACAGTTCCCTAATTGTGATTTGAAACTTGGAGACAGAAATGCATAACATTAATAGCATTCCACTCTGTAAAAACACTTGGGGCATTTTCCTGGCCTGGGTTCTGTTCCAGACTGCCCTCTGTAAAATCAGGCATATCCCTTAACTTCTCCAGACGTCACCTACTTCTCTATAAAATGAGAAGATGGTCTTTAGAACCTCCTTTTCTTTCTCTTTTTTTTAATGTCAAAATCTCAACTATCAAACACAAAAAAACACAGAAAATAATTTAATACCCAGAATTGAGGTGAATAGATGTTAACGCTTGTTTTTTAAATCCAATGTCACTTTCCCTCTCTCTGGCTTTTTATGAAGTAAAATCAGCACATACAGCTAAAGCCTGCTTCTTGTCACTTATCTCCTTATTCTCGCAGATATAGCCTCTAACCTGAAGTTGTGTTCATCATTACCTGATGTAGATTTTTTTTTTTTACTACATATAACAAAACTGTGAATAAGCCATGCTACATATATAAACCTGTTTTTCTTTCAAAATTTACAGAATTATTATCATTATTTACCTATCGTTTGCAACAGTATGTTTTTGCTGGTTATTCATGTCAATATATGTTATACAGGATCATTTCTTTGAGTTTCTCTGTAGCAGAACAGTGTTCAAATAAACCTGAATTTTCTACATTTCCCTCCATAGTTTCCCTTTTATAAAGAACTCAATGAGCTTCCTTGAACATGTTCCCTTTTGCATTTATGTCACAGTAAGGTTAAGGTAGATGACAGTAAATATAATATCCTTTACTGTGTATTCTTTAATTATCATCCAGAGAACTTGCGCTGATTCATACTTCTACCAGGAACAAATACTTGCATATTATTGACATCATTTGATATTATCAGAATTAATTGTTGCCAAAGTGGATTAAAGTAGATTGACATTATCTCATTTTTATCTTACTTTGCATTTTTTTAAATAGTACTGAAGTTGAACATCTCATAAGTTTATTCATATTTAATCCTCTATAAATTGTCTATGTATTTTTCATTTTTTGATTAATTTCCATAATTTACTGTATATTATGGATACTATTATTTTGTGAGTTATATGATTTGACTATATTTACTCCTAATCAGAGGCATATCGCTTCATCTTTTTAAAAGAAATGTGGTTTTATTTTGAAGCATGGATTTTTGTTTTAAGTTAGTTTAAATTTTTTAATCATTTCCTCCATGATGTATATTTTTGTCACATTTAAGAAATCTTCATTAATCTTGTGTCATAAAAACGTCCTTCTATATTTTATTAAATTTTTCCTAAAAAATGATTTTTACAACTAGATCTTTCAGCTAATTAGAATTAATATATTTGACTGTTAATAAAAAGTCCCATTTTTTTCTTTTTTCATATAGATATTCATGGTCTCAGCACCACTCGTTAATTCATCCATTATTTTCTTTCAGATCTACAGTTTTCATTTGTTATGTATCAATATTAGTCTTATATAAGTGTATGCCATTCTTTAGCCTAACCATTCACCCTTGTACCAATATAATACTTATTTAATTACTGTCTTTGAAAAAAATTGATTATATAATAGGGTTCATCCTCTGTTCTTATCCTTTTAATATTATTGGTAATTTTGGGTAATATATATGAATTTTAAGATCAAAATATGTGGAAACACTGTGAGAAATTTTATTTGTATTGCTATTAATTTGTACAGTAATTAAGGAGTCATACCATGTTTATAATATTAATTCCTCCAAACATAAATATGGTGTATTTCTTCACTTAGGTCTAATTTTATGGTTTTCAATGAAGTATTATGATGTTTTTCATATATGTCAGAGACATGCTTTGCGATTTGTTTGTAGGTCCCTTATGATTTTAGCCACTATGATAAGTATCATCTTTTTAAAATAATATTATGCATTCTGGGTAACTTCCTCATGTATATTATTCAGTTTACTAATTTTCTCTTTGACCCTATCTTAATGATGTTTTAATCCAACTACTGATGCAATTAATTTAAAATATATTATATTTTTAAAATAATTTATAAAAGTTCAATCTTGATCATTGTAAACAAACCTATTTTGTATTTTTTTTATCACATTACCATTCTATTATTTCACATTCTGTGGCTCTCGTCTTGCTTTTTTACTTTTTGTGCTGTCTTGTATTTGTGGCATATTATTTTTATTGCAAATTCATCTTTGATTGGGCCTTTTTTTTTCCCTTTGAGAATGCCTTCAGTATGAGAGAGTGTGTAATGATTATGTTAGCTTATTCCAAGACTTTATGGGAAGTCTCTCATATATGTATGTATATACACATACACACAAATAGTATAAATTTGAACATCAAAACTGCATTAGTTGAAGATTTAAGCTCCTTCAAAATATCAGGAAAAATAATTCTCTAGAGCCCAGGAGAACATAGCAAACTTTTTGATTTTTCCATGTGCCATTGAGATTTTTCAAAGACCTTTGCAAATGCAACCCCCTGAGGCTCCTAGCTTTGTGGAATGTTCTCATTTTCAACATCCTGCTTCCTCCTCAGACTTAAGGCTTTAGCTTCTGTCTTTGCATTAAAACTGAGCCCTTAAGTAACCAAGAATAATCATCACTCATATCTTCAACACCCAGTACAGCCTCAGTGATAGAGTAAACATTTGTTGTCCTAGACTTAAATCCTTTCTTCTTTTAGGAAACCTAAGGATTATTTTTTGTTGAAAATTCGGCTATGCATTTAAAATAATTTTTGTTTTATTTTTATTCAACATATCTAATTGTGTTTAATGGGAGAGGTTTTAAATAATCTTAGTCTACCATATTTTTACGAGGGTGTCTATGACTTCTAGGTGCCTTCCAATTCCAAAACTTCGGATCTTTATTCTTTTTCTGGTAATTAATGTGAAACTGTACACACAATGATTTTAATGCAATAAAACAAAAGCCACCAGAGCTAAACAGAGAAATTTACAAAGTCAAGTCTGTTAATATTCCTGGCAAGGGAACATATACCAATGAAGAAATTCACTGAGTAATTTGCTAACAGTGAAAAATCAGGGATTTTTAAATGCATGGTTGTGTATGCATTACAAATGCAGGAGATATTGGTGGTTATTACTTTCTTTGCCATGGGTCAAACCATGAACACATCTGGCAAGATCAGGAAGGGCCCTGTGTCTCTCAACCTTGAAGCTGGCTCCTATGAGTTCACCAGTGATGATATAGTGATAGTTAGAGACCTGGACTCAAGTCATAGACTTTTTTCATGTCACCTCAAAAGAGTTATTTGAGAACAAGCTTTCTGTACTTCAAGTCAGTTGATTTAAATATTTAAGAATTGTTAATAATGTATTTACAAACATTAATGTGAAGTTAATTGAATTTAATGTTGAATACTTTCAAGCATTCACCTAATAAAGTCATAGTTAAACACTGTTATGCTCAAAAACAAGTAGAAGTTCATGGTAATTTTGCAAATTAAGTAATGGAAACTTGCAATAGGACAGAATGAGTTCATAAGTCTATGCACAGTTGATTATATCAAGCCCCATTGTTCATTGGTTGGAAAACAGTTCTTAGTTTGGCAGAGTTTGGTATGCCAGGTTCATTCAACATTCAAGAACGTTTATCAGCTTTAGTTAGTCAGAACTGGTGGGATAAAACACAATATTTGATTTTATTATCTCCTTAGTAAGTACGTGGACATTTTTCCTTTTAAGGAGGTAATATGTGTAAAAGTGAATGCAGAATAATTTTGATCTCGAAGGTGGTATAGGAATAGGTATTCCTTACCTTATCTCTAGATTGAAATATGATTATAGTATCAATTCTCTTAAACTTAGTAAGATATATGTTCACAGTGTTGTGAACCACTAGAAACCATTCCTCACTTCTCTGAAGAAAGAAACAAAATGGTTAACTTACTGTTGATAAAAAGGTTATTAAGAAAGTTTTCAAAAATAAATACCCAATTTCACCCCAATGATAAGAAATGCATTTTTTCAATTTTACAAATATAACGTTCTTTAGACCTAATTGAGTTCATCAAACTGCCAAATTTTCTGATGACTGTTTAATAAAATAAATTTAACTCTACTTAAAAAGAAACAAAACAAAACACAAAATAGTATAACTCCAAGTTAACCCCACATTTTGAGGTTGAAAATTGTTCTATATCATTATCAATTAGCTTATACTGCTGTGTTGTAACCAAATCAGGATATGCTGATTGATTACTAATGTAAATAGTTTAATAATGATGATGAGATGCAAATATTATTAGGGTCTCAGTGAACTCTGGAGAAGAATAAATAAAGCAAGTATTGTATTATTTTCATTTTATAACAATATTTTTCATCCCAAAAATATATGAATTCTGAATACTAATAGTATTAAATTAATGAAGAATATTCAGAGAGAAAAAGGATAACAGAGCTTTGAGCAGTAATGAAATATTAACTTAAGGTTAAATGTAATCAGACACTGCTAAAAAATTAATGCAAAATAGGGGGCTCAAAGGAAGTTATATTTTAAAAACCCAGATCCCAATAAAGTTGCTTCTGAGGATAATATAGCCAGAAAAAATTGACCTTTTAAAGAAATCATTCTTGTTGATTTTATAAAATAATTTATTTATAATATAAATAGTATAATTAAAATTTACCTAGTTATATAGTTGTTATAATAATAAATACTAATAACTTGGAAAATTACATTTTGAATTTTTATAGATATTTTATAATTTTTAATCATTTTTAAATCAAGAAGTTGTGAGTATGGATTCTTAATAATTGTTTTGATGTTTCTGATACATAAACTGTGAAATTTGGTAAAGAATCATATTATCTGAAGGGTCAAAGAAGTACTGACATTACTATTGGGTAGAGTATAATATACTGGAATTGCAAGGAAAATCTAAGCTAAAATTTCATCAATCTATCTAAACCTTTTAGTAGCAACTCTATAGACATTTATAATATAATATGTCATACATAATATATATATGATAGATAAATTTTTACAGAGATATATATTATATAATATATAGTTTGCTATAATCAAATACAATATATTTGCTAGTAGTTAACTGGTTGGAATATTTTTGGCATGGGGCAGTAAATGCGAATGTTCAGGAGAGCTTAAGAAAACTAAATCTTCAGTCTTTTACGAAGAACAATTTTTTAGATATTCAGTGAAATGTTTCTTTGTGGAAAACATCAAAATTGGATCAGAGTCCTGGGTTTGAATCCTGATTCACTATTCACTGCATCATCTGGAGACTTGTCCACTTAGAGCCTCAGTTTCCTCATCTGCAATAAACGGTTTCACTGGTTGTTACGAGGATCAAATGAAGTAATTTATGTATAAGCATGTTTCAGTGGAAAATCATTATGCACAAATTATGTAAAAGTGTACTTCGGAAACTGTTCACTCAGCGTGTATGAATGTCCTCCACGTAATCCGTACTTATATGCATACCTCACAGCCCCCCCAAGATGAAGTAAGCATGCAACTTTAAAACAGAATGCAGTAGGCTCTCGTGTTTGTTGTATCTTGAAAGTTATGTTCCTTTGCGTAGTACCTCTTTAAAAACATTTGCTGTCTTTGAACATAAGAAATTAAGGCTTACTGTGTTTCACACAGTGCTAGCTTCCTATTGAAAGGAAACTGAAAAACATACTTTAAGTTGACTTTACACCAGACCACATCATCAATGGACTAAATTTCAACATTTCATGCCATTATACTAAGGCAAATGAAGCAAACGCCTAAGATTATTGTTTACATACCTTACCACATTTCCAAAATTGGATTCCAATGTACCAGGTAACTCTCTAGACAAAAAGAAGCAATCCTCCTCTCTACCAGAAGGTGGCACTGCACTCCTCATTGACGACATTCTGAGGTGGGTGCAGTGAAGAGATTATTCTCCATGTAGGAAGAAGCTGGATTTTAGAACATTTTATTTGAAATAATGAGATGCATGTGATTAATTTACTAAAGAATAATTTTACTTTTGTCTTTTTGGGGAAAGATGTGCACACTAAGTAAAAATGAACAGCTGTTGAGAATAAAAGGAAAATGCTTCATTTGGAATCTATCATCATTGTTCAGTACAATATTCTCAGACTTAATTACTCATGTAAAGAACATTATGACTAAATGTGAAATAAATTCTTCACTCCCCTCAAGATTTTTTTCTCTTTCTAACCACAAATGGTGTGGCCGGCTTTCTATTTATTTACTTTTTCATATAGAAATCCCACTAGGGTTCTTAAACCCATTTACTCGTAATGTGGTTTGAATACCTATTACTTTGGCACTGTTTTTCTCCTCTCCCCCACCTCAGTCTCATGGAAATAAATATATCAGTCAATCATTACTACTTTGAAAGAATAGGGCTCTTTAAAATTACTAGTAGCATGAATAATATCAAAAGGCTGATTCCACTGCCCCACCCCCTTCCCTGGGGACAATTTAGGTAGATTCCATGTAGCTCTAAAGGTATCACTTGCTGATGACAGGAGGAAAGAAAGGAGCCTGTACAGACTTATTGACAGCTAAAGAGGCTCAAATTGATTATCTGTAAAGAAATACAATAGGAGGAAGCCACTCTGCTAAAAGCACAGCTTTGAACAAATGCTCTATTAATTAATTGTCACGGTTGGGAGTAGAAAATGGCACCTAATGAGAGAAAAACTAAAGGAAAAGGATGAGAAAGAGTGAAAAAGTCTTTCTTTTATGTATGTATTTATTTTGTACCTTTGATTTTTCACTAAGTTGTTTCATTCATATTCACTAAGTACATGACAATAAATGATGATATAAAATAAAAGCAAAACAAAACAAGTAAAAAGACATGGAGCTCATTGTTTAAAGAACTTATACAAAATTTCATGGAATAGATTTAATAAGTAAATGTAACAGTGAATAATTATAGTAGTCATTCCTTTTTTCACATTTCTTTTTCCTAATTGTCTTATAATAAAAAATTCAGCAATGAGTTTAGTTTATTTTTAATTTTGAAAATGGAGAAAAATAGTTTTTAGTGGATGTATTTGGTAATTATGAAATTAGATATCTGTAGGAGAGAATAGTGTTCATTAATTTTAGTTGGCTGGGAAATAATAAAAAAAGCTTTCATTTTAATTTTATTTTATATTCAGGCATGGGATTGCAGCTTACTGAACTTTACAACAAATAATTTTATGTTTGTATGACAAGCACACACATTTTCCATTATTACTTTTTAAAACCTGAAATAAGTTTATCTGACACTATAATCATGAAATTTTATTGAGAACTTATTAAAAACATATTAAATATTATGCTCCTGTAGAAGTTTAGAGAATACTATTAATTTTATATCGTTCTACACATTTCTCTCTTGAAATAAAATAATCTATTTCCTTTTTCTATTAAAAAATAACAAAGTTTCCTGGTTCATAATTTAAGATGGAATCAAAGTAGCCTATTTACATTTATATTGCTGAAAATACAAATTCTGGACTCAATGTCTGGAGTACCATAAAACAATAGCTTACATTTATTTTATTTTACATATATATATATCACCATAAAGGAAGATCTACGCAATACAATTTCCTATATTGGATGATAGAGAAGAGAGGGTTCTTTAACTGTGGATTTGATCAACATGATAAAATACATCTTGAAAATAGTTGTATTTAAATTCTGAAGTGGAACTTCGTACCATTTGATTCTCATTCTAAATGAATTAACTCAGCAGCTCTATACGCTACTATTGGAGCTCTGAGGTGCTGGTGACCTCTAGAGAGCAGGACCTAAAGTGCGATCTTTGTTCAGCTCTGCCCTGGAAGCCCCTCATTCTTTCTGATTCTTCTGCTGTACCTGAGTGGTATCTCTAGTACCTTCTGTTTGAGGAGTTGTTTCTTTTTTTTTTTTTTTTTAATATTTATTTATTTATTTTGGCTGCGCTGGGTCTTAGTTGTGTCATGCGGGATCTAGTTCCCCGACCAGGGATCGAACCCGGGCCCCCTGCATTAAGAGTGTGAAGTCTTACCCACTGGACCACCAGTGAAGTCCCGGGAGCTTCTTACTGACCAGGAAGATTAACTAGTTCATTCTTTGTGTTCCCATTATAGACTATACGGCTTTGTTGCACAGGTAGCGATGTTTTACTCTATTTTCACTTATCTCTTTCGTCTTACCAGACCATGTGCATCTTAAAGGTAAGAGACATAATATTCCTTTCAAACTTCCAATGTTTAATACCATGGTGAACTCAGTGACTAATCTAGAGCCAAAACTCAGCAGAAATTTATCATACCTTTGTTAGATGAATGCAAGGAAAGAAGCACAGGGGGATGGAAGGTGGAAGAATGCCAATTTCCTTATGTTAGTACTTTTATAACAGGGTTCTTAGTCTTTACTGGGAAACGCCAGCATCCCTCAGTATCCGCTGGGCGGTTGCTTCCAGCATCCAGCCCTCTGCCCCCACCTCAGCCCCCCAGGATACCAAAATCCGCTGATGCCCAAGCCTTTTATATAAAATAGCATCGTATTTGCATATAACCTACACACATCCTCCCACGTACTTTAAATCATCTCTAGATTGTTTATGATACCTAATACAATGTAAGTGCTATTTAGGCAGTTGTCAGCTACACGTCAAATTCAGTTTTGCTTTTTGGAAATTTATGGATTTTTTAAAAAAATATTTTCGATCTGGGTTGGTTGAATCCACGGATATGGAACTCGCAGATAGAGGGCTGACTCAATTTACATTTCATTCTAAGTATAGTCTTTAGACAACCTTTGTTTAATGCACTGCTGGTTGCTGACCACCTGCTTTTTTTGTGGTCCCAGGAACAAAGCCCTACCATCCTATCTGTGACAACCCTGCTCCAAAATCACCTACTTTCTCCCACCCATCAGTGTTCAGCAGAAATAGTAACAGTCATACCCCGTTCGGGTAGCACCATGGTACATCCTTCTTAAGACATAGTATGTCAATGTACATATTACAGGTAACAGTCATGCAGGCATATTATGTCTAATCTAATTATAAATATTTGCTTAGGCCATGAAGAACATGTGAAGCATTTTAATGTTTATGACTTTATAGTTTTATTAAGATATTCATTCTTAAAAAATTTATATTCAGCAACATATACTCCAGAATGGGTCAATTATAAGCCAAATTTAATTTTAAAACTTGGATATTTACATAATGATTTTTAGTATCGAGGCTTAATTGGGGCTGAAAATATTTCAGCAACAAGATGCTTACCTTCAATCTCTTTCCCCAGCCTTGCATTCCACATTTAGCTATAGGTAACTATGGTTTATGCAGCCTATCTAAGTACCGTTGCTTCTTTATGCCCATTTACTTTCAACAACCCTATAAAGTAGAGATAATGATAATTTTACAACTACAAAAAAAAAAACAACAAAAAAACCACCCTGGTACTCAGTTAAGCACCTTGCCTGAATCCCTCCACCTCGTCACGAGTGGTTGTGATGGAACTCACGGATGTCTCTGACGGGGGAGTCCGGTTCAGCCACCTCCTGGCAGCACATTGCAGGTTCAGGCAATGTGATGTGTCTGGTGGGCTTTACCGCACAGAAACAGATTTAATCCCAGTTCTATCACTGTGGGCTAGGTATGATGCTTCATTATTTCCAGGTGAGGAAAAGGAAAAGTTAAAACAAGCCTCCTAATTCCCTGAGCAAATTAAAAGCGGCCAGGATACAAACAGGAATCCCATGATTCCAAGTTCAAGTCTCCCTCCACTGCCTCAAACCTGCCATACAAGGGGTTTTTGCACATTTCTTACTGAAAAACCACATCCCCCTTCAGAAATTGCATAATGCTCATAGCTGGATAAGTGTTCTATGAATTTAGAAATCAGTTTCAGTTTGCTGTAGCTAGGCTGCAGGTACACATTAAGGTATGGTAACGCAGGTATGCATTATGGAAAAGAATAGGAAAGAAATAAATCTCAAGTGTAAAAAGGGATTAGCAGAGGGCATATATTATGCTGTCTCTGACCTAGTATTAGCTTGCCTGCCAGATCTCATTTCTGATGGTCTTTCTCCAGCAGTGTGGTCTTTAGGGCTATTTCCTTATCATCCGAGGTAGAGAGAGAATCAGATCACAAGGTCATGACTGAATAGTTAAAGGGGCACAAATTCAAAGAGTTCTATTATCAGGAAATAAGGTTATCTTATGATAATTATCATTGAAAATTCTAAACCTTAAATCAGAGAAGCATTAGCAGTCTAATAAAGATCTCTGCTATAGATGTGTGCAGATTGGTATTGCATTAAGGTTAATTTAGGAAGGCACAAATTAAAAACAAGGATAAGAATTTAGAATGCATATGAAAATTGAGTCATAAGGCTGCATGGCCCTTCAATATAAATCAATAGTACAATGTAATTTGATATTGAACTATGTCTATACATTTTCTTATATGATAAAATAATTTTGAGTTATAGTCTATATACAGACATAAGATGTGTGTGTGTTTTTAAAAACTCAGCGCTGTGCATGCTTAGTGCCTAAGATTAAATAACAAGACAGGACCTAAACAGTATGTAGGACAAGCACACCTCAGAGATGTTTTGGATTCTGTTCAAGACCAGTGTAATAAAGTGAATATCATAATAAAATGAGTCATGTAAATTTTTGGTTTCCCGGTAACATATAGTTATGTTTACACTATACTGTAGCCTATTATGTGTGCAATAGCATTATGCCTAAAAGGACAATGTACATACCTTAATTTAAAAATACTTTATTGCTAAAAAATGCTAACCATCATCTGATAATGCAGGGTTACCACAGACCTTCAGTTTATAAAAAACAAAATATCTGCCAATGCAATAAAATGAGGTATGCCTGTATTATAAACTTACAGAAGAAGAGTAAAAAAGAATTCAGTCAGGCACTATGAAAAATGTGTTACATTTATTACGTTAATATTCATTACTTAATCTTTAAAATAAACCTTTGAGTTAGGAGTGTATTGATCCTAAATAAAGAAACAAATATTAACTTGCTCCTGCTGTTGGCAAGCGTTCAAATCGAGGATTCAAATCCAAATCTGTTTGAGGCCAAATCCAGTGCCTTTAATAACTACATTATATTCCCACTTATATGTTCATACTGCCATGTTCATAGGTGTCAATAGCTATGGTGAAGAAAAGAAGGGCATAAGAATAAACAACTGATGCAGAATCAGAAACCGAGGTGAGATGGAAGGCCATCAGGCCAACAGAAAATGCCGTAACTCCGAAAAGTAGATTTCCATGAACAATCCCTAAGTAACAAATTGCATTTCATTTAGGAAAAACCAATTAATATATTTAATAAAAAATATTTGCCTTTTGAAAAGTTTTCCTGGCCACTGAGTTTATTCCAGGATTTCATTAGTTCATCAATTCATCCATCCAACATAGATTTATTATGGACTTGCTGTGCTTAGACTCTGAAAGGGACTCTGAACATGACCTGAAGAATGAATTTGGGCTTAAAGAGAATGTGAGTGTTTGATGAGGAAGCACAGACCCTTCAGCAAGAAATTGCTGAGGCTTCCAGAGACTGAGAGAGCTAGTGGGGCAGGAACTCAGGGAGCAAGGGAAGCATAGAGAGGAACTAATTAGAGAAAATTAATTTTACTTTTCACTGGTAAGGTCTTCTGAATTTATTTCTATATGTGTAAAATTTATTTAGAAACAAAGATGTATTCCATCATGTAAAAATAATACTAAATAATATCCTATCAATAAAGTATTAAGTATCTATTATTAAATAGTTTGTCAAAAAAGTTGTAAATGTTAATGTCAATTTTACAACTATTTATGCTGATAGCTCCTAATATTTTTATAAGATTTAATTAGAGAGGTAATGTTTTATTTTAAAGACCTATGCTTAACTTTTACACAGCAATATGAATAGAAGTGAAGAGTTCTATGTGCAAAAGCACTTAATATATAAATTTACGTGCTTAACATGTATCTAAAGTTTAATTTAAATGATTTTTAACAGGGAGAAGTAGAGGTTTGATTAGCTTTTTATTCTATATGTAATCAGTCCTAAAATAGAATTACAATCTGAAAATAAGTTTCCAATGGAAAACTTTATTAAAAACTAACTGGACTCACTAAAGATTTTAGTCATGGAGTCTTAGAGAAATTTCACTTTTGTTTGTAAAACTTTTGCTGTGGCCCTTCTGTTCATGATCCAAAGGCAACATTTCTCTAGCTGCTAAGCTACTCTGTTTTCTACGTTCTAACATGCCAACATCAAAGCTGTAACTCTGCCCTTTCCTCTCCTTCCTCACGTCAGACCCAGGGTAACTGGGAGAACTTTCAACATCAACAGTAGCTCATCTTACTGATAAACAAGGCATAAAGACTGAAGCATGCAGTTGCCAGGACAGAAAGCAGTGGGTGAAAGCGGGATAATCAATCCCCTTTCTATCTGCGTGTAGTAGAAAGGATGCTATCATGTGTGACATGATCCTAAGTTAAAATAATATTTGTCTGGGTGGGCTTGCTATAAAGGAAGTGTTAAGATACTGAAAACTGTACAGTGGAAACAACTGTACAACTAAAGGTGAGTGAGCTCGGAAGATGACGAGTGTGAATGATACTGAAGACAGTGGTGAGGATAGCAGTTCTGGGCATTTCTCTCTCACACAAACAGGTCATTAAAGTACCTCCACTCACAGATCCCTGATATGCTTTATAAGCATCTTCTTTACTTCACTCACAATTTCTCTTCTCTGAGGTTCTAAGGATATAAAACAATAATAGAATAAAACTCCCAAAGCCAGCCATTTTCTTAGAGACTTCATACTTGTTAACTTGAAATTTGTGAGTACCAAGAATACAGTACATTTGAAATAGCGTAGTATTCAGAAAAGGAACTGTTATTTGTATATGAATGTCATATCCATAGTAGAACGTCATGATGTGGTGTGATCAGTAGTGGTGAGGTTGCCTATCCCAATCAGCCTGTATGGGAGCCTCTTGATGATGGGTTTTACTGACACCATGTGTGTCATTTTTTATAACAGGTCTGTTTTTGTTTCAGAAACATGTATTGCTTTGTCAAATTTATGGTAAATTGTATTGTCAGCATTAATCATTTAAAATCCTGTATAAAATCATAACCTGCTGTAGAATTTTTGTTCACCTTTGATTCTGTAGTTCCAATTTATTTCTATGGGGTGTATGTGTCCCCCAGGAAAATATCTTTGGAAAATTGCATAATAGGTTGCTTTTGCTGCCTGTCTTAATTTTCGTAGTATTAGATTGAATTTTTTCTCAGAAAAAAATGTGGTAGGTTGTAAGAGTGAAGTTTGAAAATATGATTTATTTACAAAGGTTGAATCATTGCTCAGATCACATCCATGCCACCCTCATATCTCTTAGAATAAAATTCAGACATTGTACCATGTCCTGCAGGACTCTGTGACAATCTGCCCCTTCCACTTCTTCTGCTCTGACCCACTGCGTGACATGAGGCCACAAGTCCTCCTTTTGATCCTCAACATGACAAACAAATCCTGGCCTCAAAATTCTTGCACTTGCTATTTTCTCTTCCTAGAATTCTGGAGCCTGGCTCTTTGGACCTGAGGCTCTTTCTCATCTTTCAGTCTATGGTCAACTATCACCTTCTCTGAGAAATCACCTGACTTTATCTAAAGAGGTCAGCCACCCCTCATTAACATGGCATCCTATTATTTTCCATTAGAGAACTGATCCCAATCCAAAGATGTCACATTGTGTGTTTGTTTATTATGTATTTGTATATCGTGTGTCTCTTATCACTCAAGTATTATCTCCATGAGGAATCTTACTGGTGCTGTATTCCACTATACTCCTGGCATCTAGAACTGACTCTACTAATAAGAGACATCCAAATAAAAATTTCTCCCATTGACAGGTTGACTTATGAGTCATTGATATGCTCCTTATTAATTAGTAACACTTCTTTACTGTTAAGGTAATGATTTCCCCACAGCATTCTGAGGTTCTAATTTATGACCTGTAGTTCAAAACTGTGTGTGATCTAATTAACTCTGATATTACTCTTGTTTCTATCATGAGTGATAGACTGATGTGAATGAATGAGTAAATCAGTAAAACAATTAATGAGACAATCAGTAAAGTCAGAATCTTAGGAAGATAATTGCTCCTTTTAAAACTGATATCAAGAAGGAAGACCATCACCTGCGTAGCGCTTTATACCAAAGACATAGATTCTATCCTGGCCTGATCAATTTTAATTTCTAATTCATGGTGGCCATTGGTATAATCTTTGCAGGTAAACTCCAGTTACAAAAGGATTCAAAGAAGTTCTTTCTGATAATCTGCAGTCACATGTCCATCTCAGAAATGGAGTAATGGTCACAGACTCAAAATGAGATGGAAAACAGTGAATCTGAACCAGATCCTATCCCATTAATTCCATACTAAAATTGAGACACTGTAGAGGTGGCTGATTTATGGATGATAAGTAAATTTGGTAGGCTATATATATTTATTTCATTTTTTTAAGTGCTTAACATCCAGGGGGAACCAACAAACACTGACTCTCTTCTGTGATAAAATAACTTGCTGTCAACTGTCATGTCAACATCTCATCAAAGGAAATTAGAGTTCAATACTGCTGGGTAATTCTAAAGCTAGGTAATAAAACCCTTCTAGAA
Organism: Balaenoptera borealis; assembly: GCF_965194805.1. Lineage (NCBI taxonomy): Eukaryota > Metazoa > Chordata > Mammalia > Artiodactyla > Balaenopteridae > Balaenoptera > Balaenoptera borealis. The sequence goes on from NC_138877.1 coordinate 62,214,581, forward strand.
TTGGATTCTAATTGCCACATATGTGACTACCTCTGTAAAAAATAAATACATGACCATTACTGTAAGTCCCCTACATATGAACGAGTTCTGTTCCGAGAGTGCATTTGTAAGTCCAATTTGTTTATAAGTCCAACAAAGTTAGCCTAGGTACCCAACTAACACAATCGGCTATATAGTACTGTACTGTAATAGGTTTATAATACTTTTCACACAAATAATACATAAACAAAATAAAACATTTTTAATCTTACAGTACAGTACCTTGAAAAGTACAGTAGTACAGTACAACAGCTGGCATACAGGGGCTGGCATGGAGTGAGTTACTGACTGGAGGAGGGAGAGGAGGTGGGAGATGGTAGAGCTGAAGGATGGTCAGCAATAGGAGATGGAGGGCAAGCTGCAATTTCATTCACGCCTGACGCTGATGGCACAGGTTCTGGTTCCTTGCTGGATTCAATTCTATCTAACCGCTTGAAAAAACGATCCAGTGATGTCTGGGTAGTAGCTCTTTTTTTTTTTTTTTTTTTTAATTTTTATTTATTTATTTATTTGTTTGTTTGTTTATTTATTTATTTATTCTTGGCTGTGTTGAGTCCTCGTTTCTGTGTGAGGGCTTCCTCTAGTTGCGGCAAGCGGGGGCCACTCTTCATCGCTGTGCACGGGCCTCCCACCGTCGCGGCCTCTCTTGCTGCGGAGCACAAGCTCCAGACGCGCAGGCTCAGTAGTTGTGGCTCACGGGCCCAGTTGCTCCGCGGCATGTGGGATCTTCCCAGACCAGGGCTCGAACCCGTGTCCCCTGCATTGGCAGGCAGATTCTCAACCACTGCACCACCAGGGAAGCCCCAGTAGCTCTTTTTTTCTCGTCATAGATGACACGGTAGCACTGGAGTGCATTCTGAATGGCTGCTGCAACCTTCGTGTACCGTCCTACGTTCGGGTCCTGTGCAATAAAAAAAATCCACTCCACTCTCTCAATTATTTTCACTTTTGTTTCCATCGTTATCGCTTGGCGCTTCTTAGCAGTACCAGCTACATCACCGCTGCTTTTATGCTTGCTTCTGGACATCCTGGGCTTCAAATAAAGATACTGTACTACTGTACTCTATACAGTACTGTTCAGTGAAATACACAAAGGCTCAACCACTTGTAGAGGATGCATGCATCTGACAATGTATGCCAGACCCGTGAGCTAACTTTTGTGATTGGACATGCAAATGCATGTCCGCGTCTTTGAAAGTTCCCAACTTGAAGGTTCATATGTAGGGGACTTAATGTATTGTCAGAGAACCAGAAACAGCATTTGAGAAGTGCATTGTTCTGTTTCTCTGCAGAGATCTGTGCATTTTGCTCCAGAAAACCAGCAGCTTCTAGCCTGTAGTTCACTCAACATAGAAGGTATATAAAATATTTGGAGATTTAATTCATTAATTCTAATATCACTATCCCTTTAATTTGAAAGCAAAAGTAACATACTAAATTAATCAATAGACTTCTCATTCAACTCCAAAATACATATGCCTGCAGTGTCAAAAAATGGTTAATTCTCCGTATTTGAAATAAAATACAATAGTGAAAAATAGCTTCTTTTATAAAAATTTAAAGTTGGCTTCATAATTGTTTGAAATGAAATATTGTCTGCTTTCAGTTAGAAGCCTATAATTTCAAAGGAGAACATTTATCATTATTATTTTTACAATTCCTATTTTTGGCTATTTTATAGGTCAATATTAAAAGCAGAAGAATATAACACTACTAAGGAAATAGTAGTATTGGATCTGTCCTGGAAGTCTCTATACACCCAAGAGATTTTTACTCATTTGTACTGAATGGATGGATTACATCAGTCAAAGAACGACTGAAGTTTTATATGGAAATTCAGGCAGAAATTTTGATACATTCTGCAGCAATTTCAACATAGTTGGGTTTTTTTTTAAGCCACAGAATTCCCTCTAGGCTAGTATATATAAATTTGTGTCTCAGGAATTCCTTTGAGAAAAATAGGCATAGGTAAAAGCCTGCATTTTTTTTTTTTTTTTTTTTTACAAAACTTGAGAGCAAACAGAATTACTTGGATCTCGTCAGTACGTCAAGCTGTAAAACACCTGCTTTTGCCTAAGTCTCTGTTCGATGTATTCTCATGGAGACTATGAAGCACAGTTGTAATTATAATTTTGGCCAAATTTTATTTTGATTATATAATAACATAGCCAAAAAGAATGAATGGCTACATTTTTCAGTCTGCGGAGGGAAGACTTTGTTACTCTGAATCCATTCTATTTTTTTTTCTTTTATATTTCACTTTTCTCAAGTGCCAAATAAAATTTTGCTCACATGTTTCCTTTTAAAACATGAGTTCAGAAGACAAGTCAAGAAAAAAAAGCGACCTCAGTTGAAGTTTTATTAGCTTCTATGAACCCTAAAATATTGTGCTCTTCCTTTCTGTGATTAAGTGACACTTGCTGTCACACAAAAGAATGGTAATTATATTAGCCTTAATCATAAACATGTGCTAACAAATAATTGTATTAACCAGAATTTTGGTTGTAAATGCACGAAATCCAACTCAAACATACTTCAGCAAAAAGGGGGATTATTTGGCTCACATAAACTGTGAAAGACCCCCAATAAGAGGAACCAAAGAATTAAAATAGTTGGGATTTTTCTCTCTACTGTTCTCTCTCTCTCTTTTTTTTTTTTTTTCTTGCTGTGTGCCAGCCATATTATCTCAGTCTGTGCTCCTATAAGGCTAAAATCATGATTTCTGACTTTGAGTGCTTGTATCCTCATAGCTTTCCAAAGAGAAAGGAAAATAAAATTCTAATATTCAATTACATATTAAAAAACCCTGGGGGAAAGTTTCTAATTGGTCTGTATTGGGTCACATGCCCACAACTAGACTAATCATATCTTATCCCAGGAATGTGATACTGTATTTGGACTAGCCTTGGTCAGGTGGCATCATGAAATCAATAGCTGTAGCTATGGAGTTGGGAGTCATGTTAAAAAGATGCTGGTTCCTAGTCTGACCTCATGGTTAGAGCAAGAGAAGAAGTGTTTTCAAAGTGAAGGACACAGGACACATTTTCCCAGAGGAAATGAGAGGAGTACAGGGAGGGCAATATGCACATGTGCACACACACATGCTCACACACACACAAATAGACACACCACAAATACACACACACACGTAAGAGGTAAACCTCTCATCTCCTATTCTTTCATCTTCCCTCTCATCAAGCATGTACTGAACATCATGTATGAAATCTAGTGAAATCTAATGCTAATGAGTTGACAGGCTTTGGGTTATTCATGACCTTTATTCTTCAGAAATTTGAGATGCCATTATTTATGCCTTTTGCTGTCAAAGAGAAGACATTAATGTTATAGACTACGATGTAAAATTTAACAACAGAAAAGGATGAATCAGATGGTTGAGAGTGGTATTTTATCAGTTCTAAGTCACATTTCTGACACCTGATTAAATCTTATAATTGATGGAGTCTTAAGTTGCTACTGGCCAAGTGACAGCCATGGCACATTGTCTCTTCAGTTGAATGATGTGCATGGTGGATACTACATGTATCAAGTTCAACTGTCATATGCAATATCTTCAAAAGAATTACACAATGATTCAGTATTAAAACACAAAAAAAATGTGTTTGCAGAGAGTCACTGAAACAGAGCAGTGATGCACATATTTGGTGTTTTTGTAAACATTTAGAATTAAAAGAAATAATTCAATTTCATGTTTTTCTTTTAGAGCAAAAACCAAGTACTTTAGGGAACCTAAGAAGGAGGATTCCCACAGATAGATGAAGCTATGCTTTGCTTTATTACCGATTCAAGTACAATGCAACTGTAGTTAGGAAAGATTGCTAGGTGCCTTGAAATAAATGAAAGGAATCTAAGAACATGAGTCTTGAATGATGAAATTATGTAGAATTGTAATTATGATATCATGTCAGATTTTATTTAGCAGGGAATTTTCCTTTACAGTACATAAAATAATAGTGCACCTTATAATTTATGGTGTATTTGATATCAATGAGATACTATAATAAAAGAAATTGACTTTACTTTATGGAAGTCATTTTGGCAACATTATGGAGTAGCAGGATTTTTATACTAGTAATCAGATTACCTATATTTAATTTTCATTCGGTCACCAACTAAGTTTTCTCTCTAGGAGATGTTAAATTAACACTTAGGACCTCATATAAACTCTAGAGTAAAGATTTTGAACTAGATTATAGCAAACGTCAGTTTCAAATGTAATTCTAGATGGAATGAAAAATGTGAAAAGGAATTCCTTGTTTCTTTATCTTAAGAATGATGGTTTGGAAATACTGTGACTCTGGCTTGGCAGATGTATAATTTGCAGAGGGCTGGGTGATATTTTTATTTTCAGTGCAGTAATAATTTATCTAAATCACATACATAATGTTCCCACTTGAAATGTGTCTAGCATTCATAACATGCCATGTTTCTTTCACTTTCATAGTGTTTTGTATTTTGCTTAGTGGTTATAGCTTCAGACAGATCAGTGAAGCACTAAGTAGTAGAAAATGCTAATGGACAGCTAATCAAGTAAGTGGGTATCAGATAGTCAATTACTACAGAGTTCAATTATATTTCAAAAATATGTGAAGCATTATCATTTTGCTGCAGTGTTTTTGCACCAAATGTTCTGACAAGGACAGAAAAATGATTGCACACTAGCACACTTGGGAATATGGTCATTAAAAATCTAAGATTTTCTAATAAGGTGGTAATCTCCTTTCTTTCTCAGACGCCACAGGCAGTACTGCTGCTTGTATGTTGAAGATTTAGTGCAGCATTTGTAAAACTCAAGTAACTAACATTTTATTCTATTGGCTTCTTAGGGTCTGGGAATCGAAAATTGACTTGAGTTGTTACAGTTTTTTCCCCTCTTCAAGAGTGACAGAAACTAAATCATCTCAGTCAAATTATTTTTGCTGAAACTATTCCAGAAAAACAAATAGACAAAGGGATTCCATTGTCTCCCATGATAGCATTTTCTGAGGCATGTTTTTAAAAATTTATTGTCTTATGCCAACTTTTCAAAAGAGACCTTGTGCCTTTCACTTCTTAATTTACAGGAAAAAAAGTCCCAAAATGGTAGAACTAGCAACTGATATAATCCATTTTTTTTAATTTTAGAAATGAAGAAAGTAAACTATAAACTGGCTAAATAAAGTGCTCAATCCCATAGGACTAGCTGTTGACAAATTAGATTTGGAACCCAGATCCTTTAATTTTAGTTGAATAATTTGTTTATATTTGAATTACTTTCCTTTTACTTTAAAACAAAAAATAAACTCCAGCAATTGATTTTACATTTATTTTGTTATCTAGTCTTTTGATCCTTCAGTTCTGATGTCTCAGTATTGAATCCTGGAAAGACTGTTTCGAGACATCCACTGGTACAAAAAAGTAATACTAATTTATTCATCAACAGTGAAGATTCTACCACCAGGTCTGTGTTTTCTGTTTATCTGTTCTATATATAATTTTGATCTCAGAAATAGACTCCATTATCTCAGTAATGTTTAGGTCAATCAAATGATAGGAATTGGACAGTCTCAAAGAAATGTTGTACACTGTATATGGGCTTTGGTTTTTGCAGTGGTTATTACTACTTTAATTTATTAAGTGGTTCTGAAAAAATGTACAGTCATCCCTCAGAATCTGCAGAGGACTGGTTACAGGATCCCCACCGATACCAAAATCTGCCGATGCTCAAGTTCCTTATATAAAATAGCAGAGTACAGTTGGGTGCCCCTATTCAGGTTACACATGGCTGAATTCAATCTGTGTTTGGTTGAATCTGCAGATGTGGGATAATCCAGCCATACAGAAGGCCAACTGTATTGAATGTTGTTCAACTTGATTGGCTCAAAATAATTTGGCAATAGAATTTTTTTCCATATCAACTATTAACATATTGCAAAACTCTGGTGTACAGCATAATATATTTTAGGAAATACCATTTAGGTGTGTAAAAATCTGATAAACTACTCCATCTCAAATAACATAACAATTCATAACTGTTATGTTCCATAGTGTTCCTCTTTCCACCAAAAGAAAATAATAGTTTATAGGTAATTTTTAAATATAACAGGATTTGGAATCACAGACACCTGGTTTTCAAATCTGTAGCTATATTTTAAGAGATGTGTTACTTTAATTTTTTCACCTGTAATATGAAATAATCAATACATCATAGACTTTCCCCTATAGATATAATGGAGTAGCTCATAGAAGACCCATACTTCTGCTGAAGCAGAACTAGAAATGTCAAATTAAAAGCAATCAAAAGACATTGGAGGACTGTCAAGCCCTTTGGGTTTAGAGATTACCTCCCAGGAATCAGGAGCAAAGTCCAGATCTCTCTTTAGGAGAGGTCACATTCTTTACTGCCCAGGGCACACTCACTTTTGGCCAAGGCTTTCTTAGAGTAAAACAATCATATTTGTCTGGGCTTCTACATTTGGTCAAGCATTTATATGGCAAACACAGCAATAGTATTATATGAATATGCTTAACATTTGGATGAGACAGTGTGGGATAAGGTTAGGTTTAAAAAAAACATCTAATCTATCTTGTAATGCCATTACATACATTTTCATACTTTTCCCTTGGTTCACCTCTATTTGTACCTTATGATAAACTTGTGCAAAACTGTTTAGCATAGAAATTAGCTGATGATTAGTTAAATCCATTGTTTTCCTCAATTGAGTCATTTTCCATTGGTATTACATCCTAAGGAGGCTTTTACTCAATTTTTACCCAATATATTTGTCTATTAATATTAGCATTGTAATCTTACCCAAAATGCCCATTGCATTGGTTAAAGCAATCCGGAAAAACAGAACCCATGGGATATATATGAAATTTACTGCAGAATTGGCTCATGAGCTACAGAGGCCAAGAAGCCCCTGATCTGATCTCTGCAAGCTGGAGAACCAAGAAAGCTGGTGGTGCAATTCAGTCTGAGTCTGAAGGCCTGAGAACCTGGGAATTGACGGTGTAAGTCTGAGTCCAAAGGCCTGAGAATCAGGGGTCTGCTTATGTAAGTCCTGGTCTGAGCCTGAAGACCTGAGAACCATAAGCACTGATGTTTGAGGGCAGGAGGAGATGGACGTCCCTGGCTCAAGTAAAGGGAGCAAATTCACCCTTCCTCTGCCTTTTTGTTCTAGTCAGGCTCTCAGTGAATTGGTTGATGTCCTCCTGCATTGGGAAAAGTTATTTTGTTTACTCAGTCTATGGATTCATATGCTCATCTCTTCCTCCAGAAACACCCTCCCAGACAGGCCTAGAAATAATGTTTTATCAGCTATCCAGGCAGCCCTTAGCCCAGTCAAGCTGACACATTGCTACTTCCTATACCCAGAGTTGCAGCCCTGATTATGGAACCACTGGATTAGGTGAGAGAAAAGAAATTTGAGGGCATGTGGGGAAAAAAGAAAAAGAAAAAAGTATAGTAGTACCACCACAGGAAGAATAGCATAGTCATACCATCATTCTCCCCACCTCTGCTTCCTGAATTCTTCCATAAGAGTAAGGGCAGCTATCTAGTGGGAACAATCCCTTGGCTACCCTCATGCTGAGTGTGAACACACACTCATGAAGGCAGGAAAGGCACCACTTATTGCCTTCATCTCCTTCCATTTTAGACAACCAAGGCTTCAATAGCCAAATCCAATTCCCTGTGAAACCATTACTCTGAGGCTGGTATCTCTCTGCTTATTGTTATACATTATGGGCTATAAAGTGTGTTCCTCTGAGGAATTGCACCTTGGCCATTCAAGTCGGTGGAATATCTTCTGTTCTGGTACTTTTATAGTACTCGGAACACTTGTGTCTACCACTGGGTAGGCAAAGCCCAGTCAAGAATAAGTGTCCATTCCTCTTAGGACCCATGTGTAGCCTCCAGGGGCAATTGGCATCAGTCCGACTTGCCAGCTGTGTGCAGAGCTTCCTCCTGGGCAAATCAGCCCCGTAGCCATCTGCAATCCCTGCCTCTCTTGCTGGCAGACAGAACAGTGTTCTGGCATTTTATGCTTCAGAGACTGCAAGAGGAATATGTCTAGATTTAGCCCATCTCTGCATTGCTGCAGCCCCCTAGCGTCCACTCATTCATGGACCCAGGTGGCCACCCCAAGTGAATGCACCAAGAGGTCCATTGCTGGTTTCATTCACCTTCTGATTCTGGAAAGAGATACTTCTGATGGGCACTGACCTGTCCTACCTTCGCATGTCCCCTTAAGTTCCCAGAGTGATTTCTTTAGGGCTGTGCCCCATATGAGTATCCATTTAGAAGGCTAGTTTTCCTTGGCCCTTCTGCCTGACCATATGAGCAGGCCATTGGCCACTGCCCATGAGTGAGTAACAACCCAAATATAGGGGCAAACAACATACAATTCAGCCCACTGAGTTGATTTATTTTTACCTTCGTCAGAGTGGTGGCCTTCCAAATACGGTGCAGGCCATTCGTCTAATTGCCATCTATAGACCAAATAGCTCTGTTCTCCAGAAACTCCCTAAATATACAGATATTATAGAGTTAAAAATGAAAAGGATAGAAAAAAGATAAAATGTGCAAAAACTGAAGAAAACTGTATAACTCTACTAATATCAGATAAATAGACTTTAGAGCACTAAAAAATAGAGGGATATTTCATAAAGCTAAAAGGGTTAATCTAGCACAAATATATAACATTTCTGTATTTGCAAAAATTGACACAACTGAAATAATACACAAATTCACAGTCCTAGTGGAAGATGTACACATAACTTTTTAATAAGTGAAAGAAAAAGCAGATAAAAGGCAGTAAGGATGCAGAAGACATTAACAACATAATTTGCAGATCCACTCTAAATGACATAGAGAACACTGACTCTAATAATAGGACACTGAGCCCAACAATGAAAGAGAGCACATTCTTTTCAAGTGCACATAGGATATATATCAAATTCATAATATGTTGGGCCATAAAAAATAACTCAGAGTATATTCTCTGACCACAGTGGAAAACAGCCGCAAATTAACTAAAATCATATAATCAGAGACAGAGTAACGTTAACACCTCAGTGCTAACCCTGAAATCAAGGTTAATATACAAAGAAATTACCAATATATCTTTTATTATGAAACCATTCCTCTTACCTATTCCACATAAATTATATCACATGTCCCAATTAATCTAGATATAAGAAATGAAGAAATATATTAGTTAAACTTTTTAATTATCAATTATTTCTGAATGCCTTGAATTTAAATAAATGTTTGGAACAGTCTTGGGCCACATCTACTCATAGTAAGATTTTAATTTCATGAATTGTTCTTTTACTAAAGAGAATGTTGAGAATGTTCACCAAATAAAATACCAAAATTTTAGAACTGGGAAGAATTTTCAGGCCAGATTATAAGAGGGAAGATAATGTCACCTAGTTGAAAAGAACAGTCATTTAAGCAATTAAGGTAACATTCAAGTTTTGCCTCTGCTCTGTGATGCTAGGTGAAAGGTTTAAATATGTTGAATTTCAGTTTTCTGTATAAAATGGTTATAATAGGTTTTTGCCTATGTACAAGAATATAAGAAATTGGAACTAACATCTGCTGGCCTCCTAATGACTGCTGGTAATAAGCTTGATCCCAAATCTGTGAGTGTTTAATAGCAGTTTATACTCCTAACAACCTTTTGACACAGTAGGTATATAGATAAAATGCATGTGAGAATTCTGCATTAACTGTAAAAATTAATGCCTGGCTATCTCATGTAAACAAAATTATGTATGCATTCTCCTCCACCATATGTGAGATGGTTAACATATCAGTATTGCCACAATTAGAACCTTTTTTTTTTTTCTTTATGTACAATAAAGATTCAAAGTTTCAGTTTTGCATCATGGTAATTGTTAAGCTTTGTTTCTTTTTTCATAATGGATTCTGATTTCCTACTGAGTAATTCAAAATATTTAGGTGCCTCAATAGGCATTTTAAAAAGTGCTTTAGGAAAATTTTGACAATCCTCCATTGAGATTTGGGGTTCAGTTCTCATTTGCTCCTTAGCATTGCTGAAAAGAGTTAACTCTTCCTACTGTGAGTAAAATCTGATTGAATAACTTTCTTACTAGACCTCCGTTTTATCGACAGCTATCTGTTATTTTCAGTCAAATTAATTAACCTCTCCAGTTTCTAATAATAGTAATAATAATTACTGATAACAGTGCTCCATAATCTTTTAAAATATACAGGTCATGATGTAGAGAGTTAATATATTACTTATAAAAATTAAGATCTATTAGAACAATATATATGATATATAAAAGAGAGTGTTCTGATTGCAAGGTGGGTTCTTAGTCTCAAAAGTAAGGCAAGCCTCTGGGAGGAGCAAAGGATCTGCGTCACGTTAAAATAAGCTTGAATTGTTTGTCCTAATATAGCAAGGGTGCTGTCTCAAGTCAGAAATGAAAATGATCTAGAAGTAGGTGTCGAGATGGCATGGCTTTGAGAAGAGGCCCGTGAAGTAAAGAAATCAGGCAGACTTCAACATTAATCCAGTCTTTCTTTTAGATTTCAATGCATCCTATCCTGTATTATAGACTTTTGTATTTTACAGAGTCCCCAGGTCATTGGCTCCAGCATGCACCATAAGCTGAGTTTTAAATGACCACTCCTTAAGTATCAAGCTGTTTTATCTTCTACTGCTTATCCCAGAGTAGTGCTTAGAGCTTGGGGAAGCAGGTCCTCAAATGTATAATACATAGATGAATAAAATAAAAGTGGAAGAGCGTTGGAAGGCATCTGACTCTTGCCATATGCAAAGTAGAAGGTATTGGAAGAAAAAGAAATCCACTGAATTCAGTTAGTTAATTCTTGATCATGGGTAATCTGAGGAGGAAAGAAAAATAACAATGGATATTTTGCATGTTTCTGAAAAGCCAGTTACGTTAAAAGAGTTATTTTGTTGTCAATTTCCTATCCAGAATCCATCCATTTTGCTCTTCCTTGTTCCTGACACTTTCCGTATTTAGGTGTCTCAATAGGCATTTAAAACAGTGCTTTAGGAAATTTCTGACAATTCTCTATTGAGATTTGGTGTTCAGTTCTCATTGCTGAAGAGAGTTAATTGTGGGTCGGGGGAAGTTGATCCTGCCCTCAGCAATAAGGGTGGCTCCTGAAATTCAGGCTAACATTGGCTCTCCCATCCCTTTTACTAGTGATTGGTTCAAAAACCCAGGCTTTAGCCAAGCAGTTTGTGGCTTTTTTTCTGAAGACTGAGACTGGTTAAGACAGAGGTTCTCCAAGTACGGCCCAGCAGCACTGGCGTCCCCTGGGGACTTGTTAGAAAGGAAAATTTTTAGGCTCCAGCTGAGACCTATTGGTTCAGAACCTTGACGGGGAGGGACCAAACAATCTGTGTTTTAATAAGCCCTCCAGGTGATTCTGATACACACTCAAGTTTGAAAAGTAATGTGTAAAGATGAGCTCCTGAATCAGGTAGCCTCAATCTGATCCAAAGAAGCAGCTTTTATTCCATGGATATGAGAGATTTTCTCTAACTCCCTTTGATTTAAATAGGACACTAAACTACCCCAACTGCTGCTGGCAGCCTTTTTGACAGCATGAGTGAATTCAGTTCGTTGGCAGAACAGTGAAGGGAAAGCTGAGTAAAACATTTAAAAACAGTGCTTCAACTTGGATCGTGCAGGATTCCCAGTCTTGGTAAGAATGGCCCGTTTCCTTTGTCTTTAAACCAGTTTAGTTCAACTTTTCTGAAATTGCAGAACATCCTAAATGATTCAAAGAACCAGAACATATACAATATTAATGAAATGACTTGTTTATTCAACAGATAGATCTATAGAAACAACTCTTATGTGCCAACCATAGTTCTAGGCACTGGAGATATAAAACTAAATAGTGACTTAAAAAGAAAAAAGATCCTAATAGAATTTACATCCTAGTTGAGGGAAACAGTCAAAAAATAATTAAGAAAAATATAGTTAGGCATGTTTGGCATGTAGCAAGTGCTAGAGATGAGAGCATGTGTGGGTAACAATTTTTTTCAGAATATGGCCAGGAAATGCCTCCTGTGAAGATGCCATGCAATTATGTGGGAGGATCTGGGTCCAGAAGTGAGAACAGCTGGTGCAGGAGGCCTCAGTGTCCTTACTTGTGGCTACACAAAGCAATGCAAACAGAGGTGAAAGAGTTTGCCCAGGGCTGCAGAGCTGTTAGCTGACGGGACCATGATTTGACTGAGGGCTGTCTGCCTCTAATGTGTGAGCATTTCCCATGATGCTCTATTTCCCGCAGGGATATGTTACACCATTTCACAAACAATCTTCTATTGCTAGGCGTAATGAGTGAATACAGCAAAATCCATGCACAGCTTTACTGAATTTCACTGGGACACTTCCATTCTTTAAAACAGTCCTTTAAAGAAGCACAATATCTTTAAAAGGGAGAATTTTACATCTTCTTTTTACATTACAATGAAATTGCCTACTACATGGACCTATCATCTGGGTGGGGGGCGGTGTTGGACCCAAAGAAATAATGAATTTTCTTTTGCTTATATTAGAGCTTATATTCAGCTTGTTTGGATATTGTTTAGTTGTTAAAACTTTGGAACACTCCAGATCAGTAGGTGGCTCCTGCCTTAAGCTCTGCTAATGTCCTCTGGGGACGCAAGCAACCCTAGTGCCTCCTTTAGGACCTTATTCTGGTCCTGGACCTAAAAACTGTGCCTGGCATGGCAGGGGACCTCAGGACCCTGAGCTTTTGTCAGGGTTCATTCTAATTGGATAATACCTTCACTGGCCTAGTTGTTAAACATTCTGTACTTCGTCCCCGTACTGTATCACTCCTAGGCTCAACCACCAAAATCACTTGGCAAGGAATCCAGCCAATCAATGATGGATGGGAGGGGGGGGGGGTGAAAGAGTTTTATCTCAGCTGTAGCCCAGCTACCACCGAGGGGAATAATCTTGACAAGAATCTGATTGTTACAGACCACAGTTCTGCTGTCCTCTGCAGCAGCCCAAAGGTGAGGGAGAGATTTCTCTCTGAGCTCAAAGCTCAGGCTTCTCAGACAAATGATGGGATAGTTATGTTGATGACTGCCTTGAATAATAGATGTGTCCCTTAGTTAACAGATGTTCCCTGCAGTTGCTAAATATAAATTGTACATTTTCAATGTGTTTTTCTTTGTATCAAACATATATACAACAAAATTCCCATCTTCCTGGAGCTTACAAATCAGTTTTTTTAATGGAAAACTCAGGAAGACAGATTTTATTTCATATAATAATTTTCAGTGAAAAGAAGGACAGTCTAGCTATAGGGGGGAAAAATGCCTTGGAACAGAAAAATTTTATGTTTGCTGTCTATGGAACACTTACCTGTGAGAATCTGTCAAAAAATGAGGTCTAATCTTGCTTGACAACAATCTTTGTCCAGTGAATAATTCCTTTTGAGGAACTTAAAACCCTGCCTTTGGCCCTGAAATGACTCTATAATCTGGCAGAGCCATTATGTAAACCAACATTTAGAAAGCAGAGGGTGTTATAACTCCTTCCATCAAAAAATTAATAATCTGTGACATTCCAAAATCACAACAAAAATGTTATGTCAGTTCTCCCAATAACGATAATAAAGAGCCCCTTTATGGTCTTCAGAATAAAAAAGCCCAACTCTCAAATAGTTCAGGTCAGTTGAATTCCATTTGATAATCTTTTTCTGCTGTCCTGATTCCATTAGACAGATCTAAGTGTATCTCAAGGTAAAGCTGGAAGACTCAAGTGCTTTATAAAGGAAAATACTGTAGGATTCTCATGTAGACAGAGCTTTCTAATCCTCTATTGTGGTTGGAACTTTCCATGACAGACACAAAAAAAATTTACTTTCATTATACATAACATTTTACTGATACAGCTTATTATAATCTGCTGTTTATTCTCTTCTTTATAAAAGCCTAAAATGGGCTCCGTATTGCTATGATCACAGATAAAAAGATCATACATGATGAAAGGAGTGTAACTTTTTCTTGCTTGCAGTAGTTAGGAACTGTATTGAGTCTGCCCAGCTGCTTTGTATCTTGTGAAAATCAAGGGCTGCTCTAGCATTAACACTTTCTATCTTGCCTTGCTTTCTGTTTTTAGTGCTTATTCAGTATTTCTGGTTTATTCAATTTTGGTGGTTTGTTACAAATTACTTGAAAGTTTAAAAAGTACGTGGGACTTATCCATATTTTTGCATAGCACTGAAGATAACCAATAGCACTTTTGTTTTTTAACACAATTCACTGATCTTTATAAACATCACTGAAGTGTCCATTTAAGAGCCTCATCATGTTAAAAATCCAGTTTCACCCTTCTGAACATTAGATTCTTGGCCCCTAAAACTCACCCTGATTTAGGTTGGTAGTTGGCTATTAACTCTTTCAAGCCTTCAGACACTTCAGTCTGCGTTGAGTATCATCACCTGAGAACGTCCCTTAGAATTCATGCAACTCTATGGGTCAAATTGGTTCTACTGGAGGCCAAACCTGGAAGGCTCTTATTCCTCTGTCACATTTCTTTCCTAACCACCCTATGGTAGGCAGATTAAAGGTGCTCCACAGATGTCTACCCCTGCATCCCTGGAACTGTGAATATGTTAGGATACACAGGGAAGGAGATTTAGGTTGGCAGGTGGAGTTAATATTGCTAATTAGCTGACCTTGTGATGGGGCCTGTAGCCCGGATTGTCCAGGTGGAGCCAATGTAATCACAGGGGTCTATATAGAGTGAAAGAGGAAGGCAGGGAGAGAGACAGAAGCAGAGTGGTAGCGAGGTGCTCAAGACTAGGTCGGCTCTTGCTGGTTTTTTGAAGATGGAAGAAGAAAGTCAAGGAAATGGATTCTCCTCCAGAGCCTCCAGAGGGAAGAATGCCCCGTCTACACCTGATCTGCCTGGAAAAACAGTAAGACTCGTTGCAAATTTCTGACATTTAAAACTATAAAGTTCTAAATTCATATTGTTTTAATCTATTTTTTTAAAACATAAAAGGGGGATTTGCTTAACTGAGTGATAAAGTGTTCTTTTTAGTAGAAGTGATTACATCCATGTGATAAACAGGGAGATGGGGGTCTACGAAGTTAAATTAAAAAGAAAAAGACTTGTGAAGGTGCAGTGTGACTTAAGTGTATCTAACAAATCGTTCTCTATCAAGGTTTGGAATATTTTTTCCATCTCTTTGTACAGCTTGAACAAGTTTACTTCCATTAAAAATCTTAAAATGCTTTTTTTTAACTTTTAATTTGAGAGAATGTAATTACTGGAACAATTCAATGGAAAATTAAGACAATTTTAATACATGAACATTTGCTATTTGGCAAAGGAATCGGGGCGGCGGGGGGGAAGGAAAATAACTCATGTGGTTTTTCTTTAATGGATTTGGGTTCCTTTTCAATCTGACATTCGAGAAGGGGTGATGAACTGGTGAAGTTCTATGTCCGTAGAGGGGGAGAGTGAGGTCGGGGGAGGCCTGCTCCCGCTCGCCCACCAAACAAAATGGTCGTAGTTGTTTTGGGAAGCGAGCATCTCAAGGTAATGGATTCTTTGAACCATTTGGAAGCTTCACTTAAAGGTGGCCTCAGCTGTTGCTGTTTCAGTGTTGTCCTGGGCCTCTTAGAGTATCTCCTAGGAGTTGGTTACAGAATAGTAGCTTTCCTTAAGAGTCATGTAAGGGATGGGTGGTGGCAATACCCATGGGATTTCGTGCTCGTTAGCGGTGCGCGTCTTCTCTCCCGCTGGACCCTGGTTGGAGAGGATGGCAGAGGACGCGGTTTGAGGGGACTTTGGTCACCCCTCCTCCATCTAGGCTTTGTTGTGAAGACTTACAGCACAGCGCACGGTAAGTGGGCTGGGTATGGGGTCACAGCGCTTGGAGCCTCTGGGAGGAACAGCATTGAAACAATTTACTACTAGGCTCAAGCCTCCTAAGCACAAGTTCTAAGAAGGTGTAGCCTCAAGAAATTTCAGAGGGGAACATTGTTATTGAGAAACAAGCAGTTCCTGCAGACCAGTGTCCTTTAGCCTAGCTCCTCACAATTATTTTCTACTCTAACTGGTGAAAACTTGTTTCTTCCTCACACTGTCTAGCATAAAAACATACTAAAGTGCAAAACAAGTGATCACACAATGATACTGAAAGGAACAACAAATGACAATGAAAACTAATACTTATAGAGCAGCTACTTCATGCCAGGCCCTGAGTACTATTACTGCTTTTTTTCTTTTTTTTTTTTTTTTTTTTTTTTTTTTTACAAACAAGGAAACTGAAACTCAGGTTACCTGATTTGCCCTCAGTCACACAGCTGGTAAGTGGAGGGGCTGGGATACAGAACACAAACTACCTTCCCGAACCATAGCAATGGTTTAGTGCTTCAGGTAATTAAGATCACCTTAAGTTTCCTCAGCTGGACTAAATTTCAAACAGGTTTCTTCCTGACTAGAGGTCCCCGGGCTCCTTTTTCTTACAGCATTTACTTTACAAAACTTGCAATTGTAAACGCTCTTTGCCCCTTTGAGATGTAAAATTTCTCCTGCCTCTTGAGAGGATTACGAACCAAGACTATGGGAGCCATCACTTTGAAAGGCTTTCATCAAGAGAGAGAGAGGGTTCCGGTCTCCCAGAGTCTCTATGGGAGAGTAGGAGCCTAATTTAAGGCAAGTGCCAACTAACTAACACTGACGGCCTGGTCAGTTGATTAACCTCTCTCTTCCCTATGTCCATCCTCCAGTTCTCTTCCTTTCGCTCACTCACTTCAATGCTTAAGAACTCTGTGACCTATTGTTCTAGTGTAGTTGAGTTCAATCTCTCTCCTATATTGCAATAGTCTTGATAAAGTCTTTCTTGCCTATTTAACTTCATCCAATGAAGCTTTTGACACAGATTTTCCTCAATTGTTCCCTTTTTCAGCCATGAAGAGTGGGTTCTTGGTAACTTCAAATTCCGCATGTTAGGTGATGTCACTTAGATTCAAAGGAAGGCATACTTCCTGTTGTACACTCAGGAGCACAAGCTTTTACGCACTAGTTCCTTCAATGTAGGTTATGGACTAGCCTGCATAGCGTTCTGCATTCAGCAGCCAAATCCTTCTCCCACTAATCAAATAGGTTACATATATTCTAATAACAGTGCAACATATAAAACACAATGTCTTATTTTATCTCCCAACAATTCAACGACACCAGTAATACTTTTACCCTCAGTTTTTGCACACAGAAACTGAGGTGTCCGGAGGTTAAGTTCAAGTTTTGGAGTTAGGACTTAATTTATCTTTAAGTGAACTAAGTGAGATGAATCCTAGTTCTACTTAAGATTGGCGTGCCTTTTGCCAACTTGTTTCTCCATTTCTTTCTGGGTCTGGTCATATGCTGGATATGGTCAAATGATGTTAGTTTAGGTAACATTTCCAGGGGTCTCAGTAACTGCAATTTTTAATGGTTTTTCCCTTTCATTCTGTGATGAGCTCTTTAAGGATGGAGATCCACAAATGTGCTCCAGAGAACTTTCACCCCATCATTTACCAACTTCCCACCCCAGCTTCATTGCTGATCTCCTTTTATCATCATCTTTCCCTTAGGCCAGTCCATACAATTCTGGTTAACTACAAAAGAAAAAAAAAATTGGTGCTATATTAGAATACTCAAGTTTCTCTAATAAAAACTAGCAAAATTTTGAAATCCAGCTTTCCTGAAATTGTAGCTCAAGCCCTGTTGTGTGTGTCACAGACAACAGCTGAAACCACTTCATCTACAAGTTAATGGATAAAATTAGCATGTTAAAGAGTTGGAGGGCTTAATTAGAAAGGCAATCCTTGTGCAAAAAGCCTCTCAGGAACACTAAAGCAGTTTGTTGATTTTGTTTGTAAAAGGTTTGGGGACAGAACCTGGAAACAGGTTTGCAAAGTCAATTTCTTCGAGGTTTGCGAAGTCAATTTCTAAGTCCACAATAAAACTATAGCATCCTCAGGCTTGCTTTAAAGGAGGTATGTTCATAGTAAACATATGATCTTCTACCTTCCGTGACTGTTGATTTTCATCATCCCGATGTTCCTGCGAGAAATGGTCTGTTTATTTCCCTGTGCTTTATCATGTCTTCTCACACAGTGTTGGGGATGGGTTTTGGCACCCCAGAGCAACCATCCTGAATGGAGAGGTGGTTCCATTTGGCTGGCAGCTGCTTCCCTACCCCAGCCATGATACTCGCTGCACCAGAGGCAGTGTTTCTCACCCTTGAGAGGTTTTGTTTCTTCCGGCGTTCACCTCTGTACTTTTGACCAATATGCCTTAAAATACCACTATTTCTGGATTCCAATTATATGCATTTTTGCATTGCCTTGCTACTATAAAGACTTAGGTCTCTTACCATGTACATATGGCCTCTCTCCATATCACCCCCTATTACTGTAGAACACTTAGGGTTAAATTAATATTTATATATTTATGACTGTAAATACTGTTTTAATGTAGTGTTCTGTGTAAATACTGGCTTTTCATTTTCGTTTTCCTCATTCATTCAACAAATATATACTGAGCATCGCACCCTCTTGTGTAGCCATTCCTCTAGGTACTAGAGATCTAACAGTTAGGTGGGTGTGTTTGGGGAAATAACTACCCTAAGGGAGCTAATGTTATAGAGGCAGCAGCAGAGCAAAGTGTTTAAGAGCAGAGACTCTGAAACCAGCCCACTTGTGTTAAAGTACTGTTTTGGATACTCGGCAACTCTGTGATCTGAGCATGTTACCTGGCCTCTCCATGACTCCACTTCCTCATCCATAAGTTGGGAATAAAATCTATAAGTGTGTAATGAAGATTAAATGATTTAATAAAACTTCGGGGGAGTGTAGATATTTTTTTTAGAAAGTGCAGGGTGCTATGGGGGGAGGGGTTGGAATCAAACCATGAAAGAAATAGGGAAGGCAAGTTTGGAGACTTTTTTAATAGGAGGTCAAAAATTGTTTTTCTATACCACAAATACCCTTGAAGCCTTCATAACCTACTAAGATACTAATTTGAGGGTGGTTTATTTCATTCTTTGAATCTTCATTGTTTCCCATTAATTCCTTTTTAAAAATCTTTACTTTGTATGGATTTCTCTCTTAAATGACCTTTTGTTGATCTAAAACAGACTGTTTTCTCTCCAGCAAAAATGGGTTAATTCAGGATCAGCAAAGAATTGCAATTCAGGGTCTGCAACCATGGCAAGCCAAGGGCAAGTCCCCGGCAACAAGGAGAGAGGAAAGCTCTTGTAAAGAGAGAAAGGAAGTTGGGAGGGCTAGAGGAAACAGTCTACTGGAGGAATTGAGACTTCAAGGTATAGTGGCTTTTCATTGGCTGAGCTCTTGCCAGGAAAGAAGAGGAAGTCTTTCTTCCTGTTGGGCTCACCTATCTCACAGGGCACGAGAGCTCCCTGTTCTGGCCTTCTGACTATTTTAACTGAGATTTCTAAACAGAATAATAAACAAGTAATAAACATTAATTTTTTTAATAACTTCCATGTCTAACACACTTATTCATATTTATAAATAGGACACTAAAAATTTGACTAGAATCTGTCTACCTGGGCACGATTCTTGATTGTCAAAACTATGATACTCTTTGGAGGCTCCTTGTTACTTTTTGTAGGCCTTTTTAAGGGGCATGTGAGGGGCTTGTCAAAATTTCACTGGGGAGAAATACTCCCATTGCCTCTGATTGGCAAGGGGGGTGTACCTCAGTTGGTAGCCTTCCTCCTTTAATCTGTGTATGTAGGAAAGGTCTAGCTTTCTACTCAAGCAGAAGAGGGGCCACGTGGCTAATGGCTTGAGGGAGGAGACTGAGGGGCCTGTCTACACTATGGACCCACTGAAGTCACCAGTTTGAGATCCTATCTGCTTCTGTCCCTCATCCTCTTCAGAGTTCCTTGGTGAAGCCGATTTTGAACACTTGTAAGCTTCTGCAGTGCCTTTTATTTATCGATTTATAGATGTAGCAACTGAGGTTCATTTAAAACAAAAAAAATTGAAGTCCCATGACAAGTGTTAACACTGGTACCACTTTCCAGGACTACCTCAGCATAAAAGCCATACTGTAACCATCCACTACACCGCTTGGTAGTGTAGCCTGCCTGCCCCGACTTCAGTAATAGTAATAGAAATGATAGCTAACAATACAGGTGGCACTTATTATATGGTAAGTAGTATTGTACACACGTCATATGTTAATTCATTCTCAAGACAATCACAGGGCATTGATTCTAGTATTAGCATCAATTTATCAATGTGGAAACAAAGCAGCAAGAGTGCAAATAACTTAGTAACAATTATAACTGGTAAGTGGCTGGTAATATTTGGCAAAGCAAGGATTTAAGCCTTGGTAGTCTGGCTTAGAAGATTTGCTATTTAATAAACTACTGTTCTACTACATCCATCATAGCTGAGAACTTTATTTTATGATGGCCCCAGGGTGTAATGCTATTTAATTTCTCAGGCCTAGTCTGTTTTGGCCAATCAGACTGAGTTTTTTCTGAGATGCACTGTACTTTCATGCAACTCAACATTTTGTCCTATGTACAATTAAGGTGTTCATTCTAAGAAGCATTGTTTTAAAGATGAATAAAACAAGGTCATTCCCTGATTAGCAATCATAGTATTAGGTCTCCCACTTTAGGCTCTGATAGATTCCCTGAGATAGACTCATGGAACTGTAGGGACGGAAGCAGAGACTTGATCCTATGTCTACCCACACCCTCCTGCAATGGGGCCACAATCCCCTCTCTGAGCTCCGCTAACTTCAATGTCATTACCACTGGGGTGGGCACTTGGCAGGAGTCTGGGCGCCAGTTCGGTCCCAAAGTTACGTCCACACATGATGCCTTAGAATGAAGCCTCTTCTGATCACTGCTATATCACTGTGTCTGTGCTTTCCTGCCATTGATTTTTTTCTTCCTATTGTCAACATTCTCTCTGTATTAGTTTCATCCTTTCTGTGCAGCAACTTTTCCTCCAGTGTAAGCTGTCTCAGCTAGATTCCAGCACACAGGATCTATCTCTTGACACCACTCTGGAGCTCCTATACGCTTGCTAAAGAGCTGTATCATATTAAGCTCACTACAGAAAAATACACATTCACATTTCTGCACAATGAACTTTTTACTGTCTTACTAGCTTCATCCAGCTATAGCTTAAACAGCAGTTAAGCAGAAGCATTTTATGAATTGTGTGGTATTTGAGAGTTGCCAATAAAGGAGTTGGGTCGCTGACCTTTAGCTGGTCAGCACCAGCTAAAGGTGCTGGTGGGAACCTTTCTTACCTCCCTTTGTTTTCTTGAAGCTAATCTGTGCAGTGAAGTGGCACTTTGTATTGCGGCAAAGCACCTATCTTCCTGTGGTCTCTCCAATCAATTCTATAATCTCTCGGCACCACTGCCACTGTGTGAAAGGGTAAGAAAAGCCCTCAGAACACAGGAGGCCCAGGCTATCATCATCTCTGAGCTCAGTGGGTTAGGAGGGAAAGATGGGACGCAGAAATAGCACCAAATAACTGGTTATAAACTATGCCTTAAAATATTTTTCACGATTGAATGATAGTACTATTTATTTGATGCATTTGAAATTGT
This sequence comes from Balaenoptera borealis, assembly GCF_965194805.1. Lineage (NCBI taxonomy): Eukaryota > Metazoa > Chordata > Mammalia > Artiodactyla > Balaenopteridae > Balaenoptera > Balaenoptera borealis. The sequence goes on from NC_138877.1 coordinate 62,236,259, forward strand.
CTAAATAGATGTGCACATGAACTGAGACTTGATAGAAATAATTAGAGAAGTTTAATTACAGTAAATTAAGAGAAGAAAACACTGAAACAGAAATAACAGATGGTCAAAGAAGAAAATGCTAATTCAAAGCTATTAGATTAAGGAAAACTTAAGAAATGAAGCTAGTTTTCAGGCACAAAACAATTTCATTCCTTTCACTGTTCTTTTGTTTTGACATCCTTAAAATTTGTTAAGAATGTTTTCTTGTGCTGTATTTTTCTAGATACTCCCATATTCTCTTACATAGTTTTATTTCATTTAGAGACTATGTCCCAATTTCAGAATGTTTCATGTTGAGTTTCCCAAATACAATTCTTAGTTTCAAATAGTAGTATTGATAGCTAGTTTAAAACTATTTCAAATATTAAAAACTTAGCATATTTATAGAAAAATAGCATTCAACAAAAACAGAATAATATTTTGTCCGACAGCATCAGTATGCATCAGGTGTTGGGCTGCAGAATATATTTTCATACTTCATGCAAAATTGTTTTAGGCTTATTAAAATATTTTGAGGTAGTTTGCAGATTTATTGTGAGGACTGTAAGTCCTGAGTGTAACTTTCTCTAGCCACATTCTCTCATTGTTTGTATAACTTTTACAGGATATATAACCATTAGAATTTGTTGTGGAAGCTGAAAGAAATGACTGTTTGGTGTTCAGATAAATGGCACAAATACGAGAGTTTACACCTGACCTCAAAGCCATTCTGTTTTATGAAAGTTGGACTTAGGGAACTTGAAAGGCTGCTTCCTCTGGTTTTGATACATGGAAATAATCATCACGTTAGTTACACCTCCTAATTGTAACCAAACTTAGGTCTGCTCTATTTTGGAGATAAAGTAAATTTGATTTAATATCAAGGGTCAAATTTTCCTTAGTTGTTCTCTTTCATTAGCAACAGCAGAAGAACCTTACCCTTTAGAGTGTTAAAGGTCTGTATCAGCAGGACAATAGCTATAATTAGCTATTTAGGGAATTATGTTTTTATACACTAAAGTTTCCTTCATTCACCATTTCTTTGCAAAAAGACACAGTGCTTCTGCAAGTTGAGATCTTATTTCTTTAGTCACAGTGATAGAAGGTATAAATCTGAAGTTGTCAGCATATTTCATAAAAAGATGAAATGTCATTAACATATTTTTCAATGTGGATACTTTACTCCATATAATTATGACTCTGGGTGTTGGTTAAAAAAAAATGGGTTGAAAGGAAAAGTTTGGAAAACTAGTTTATATACTTAACAAAAGCTAGCTTGTTGTTGACAGCACAAATTGCAGCTCATGAAAGATCAAACTTTTAAGCAGCAAAAAAAACTTCTTTTGTCAATGTTTTGTGAAGGGCATTTCAGCTTCAGCCTGGCCTTACTGCTGTGAAATATTCTGCCTAAAACTTGTAGGTGAACTCTCTAAGAGTATGAGAAGAAATAAACAAATGAGCAAAACTGAAATGTGTTCGTGAAGCAATTCATGGCACATTGAAAAAAAAAAATAAGCATCCAGCACACATACATCCAAAGTTTTTATCAAACCCAGTGTGTACAACATTATGAAAATTGTTTTTAGATTTGAAACAGAAAACAATGCAAAAATAGGATAACTTGTAATTAAAAAAAAATCTGAACTCTAAAAGAGCTTTTTGTACTATAGAAGAACTAATGAAAGAAAACTTTACCTAATGTACTAGTCACACCGTCAGAATAGTACTATCAGTAATCTTGTTGTTGACCTGGAACTCTCTTACGTTTTCTCAGAAGAATGCAGAGTAATAAATGAAACTTTAGGAAATTCCACTGTGGCAGAGTAGGAAGTCTTCTTGTTGTTTCAAAGTGTATCAAAATTATCTCAATGACAAGATTGCATGCTTCAGAAAACATTTTTAGACTTAATTCTCAAGACCTTTCACAAACTGTGTTCTGTAGTTAATAATCATGCAGAAGAGAACTAACATAGCTGGCCTGAGACTGCTTTCCTTAGAAAGGCCTGCTTACCTTGGCTGGTTTATGGTAACTGGGATTTCAAGAGGGTTCTTGCCATTCTCAGAACTGATTAAAGTGACTCACTTGTCTAATTACCTGTATAAACACTGGTTTATGCTGAATACCTACTCTCCTTCTGGAAGTCTAGAAGTTGGGTGTTAGGCAGAGCTGCCTCTGTGACTGACCCCCCTGAAAAAACCTTGAATTCTGGTCAGGTGAGCTTCCGTGTGGAAAACATTTCATACATGTTGTCACAATTCTGTTGCTGGAGGATTTGAGCACATTCTGTATGGCTCTACTAAGAAGACTCTGGAAGATTGTCTGGTTCCCTGCTGATTTTGGCCCATGTGCCTTTGCCCTTTTCTGAACTAAATTTTTATTTATTTGCTATAATAAGTTCTAGACTTGAGAAGGACTGAGTCCTGTGAGTTGTCCTAGCAAATGACCAAACTGGGGGTAATCTTAGGAACCCCCAACTTAGTAATTGTCTTAGAAACTAGTTTTGTCAATCATACATTACAACTTCTATACCTGTTCCATAGCCCCCAACCACCTCTCAGTCCATCACCTACTGAGTGCTGGGCTCAGTGCTGGGCATGGATGACGCTCCTCCCCAAAAGTATTCCTGACTTTCTCACTGTTCCCTGAATGGAAATGACTCTGGAATATTCTGACTATAACTATCAATTTTCCTTTTTTAACTTATGGCATGAATTTTACTTTGATTCACTTAAGGCATTAATCAAACTGCTTCATGATATGTCCACATCTCCTCTCCTATCTGATTTTAAGGTATTCGAACATGGAGACTTAACTTTTATGTCACCCTTAGCTGCTTATACTCTGTGTGAATCATGTCTTTGACTTCAATGAATGTATTTGTACCATATTAAGTGATTCTTTTTTTTTTTTTTTTTAACAAGAGAATGTCATTGAAGTAGATATTACTTCACAACTTGCATCTGATCTCAGGATCTATACAAAGACTGGAATTTAGAATATGAGGGGAAGTCAAAGTAAAATGCAGCTGTTGAATTTTAAACAATGTAGTGATCTGTAAATGATTAGAGGAGTCTAATAACTTTAATTGACCTGGAATAAAAATGCTTGAACTTCTGCCAGCTGCTTTCTGGATACATATAAGAGGGAATCAAAATTACTCAAGAGAATTAAATTAAGTATATGTACATACATACAAAATAACATAGAAACTAGTCTTGTCAGAACAATTTCTAGAAAAAAAACCAAACTAATGCCAATCTCAAATTCTTCCCAAAAATGTCTTCATAAACCCTTTCCCAAGGGCTCAATATCATGTTTTCTTTGTTTTTGTTTAAAATTCCTCTTTAAAGACTCTAATTGCTAACTACGGGGCAATAGCTACAAGCTAAAAACCCCCTGGATAGAATTTCAAAAGTAAAAAATTTGAAAGCCATTATTTAAGTGTATTTCTTAACTTTTGATATAATAGAATTGTCAAAAGAGTTTATAAGAGAAGAGCAATTAATATTCTGGAGATCTAGCCCTTCTGATGTTAAATTTTCAGAGATTCTTGTTCAGTTATTCACTTAATTTAATATGAATTTACAATTTTGAGATTATTTTGACACTTCTGAATAATTACGGCAGATTAATCAGACATAATATTTTCCCTTCTTTAAAGCATCTAAAAATGACATCAAGGTGTCAACCAAGAAGTGAACTGAGACAATAGGGAGAAAAGATACAGAACCTACAAAGGACTAAGAGTGGTTATTGAGTAACAGTGGGAATGTCAGAGAGAGAGACCAAGTGCGCTCAGTTGGGGGAATCCCAAGAAAGGCCCTGAACTTGGATCCATTAAAGCTGTAAGCAATGAAAATTATTGAAAGTCAATAATACATGGAGATGTTAGAAATCCAGGTCCCTTCTTCATCCTTGAGTAAACAGGCAAATACCAACTTTCATTTCTCTTCCTTCTGGACCTTTTTTGAAACAGACTAGGAATTTGTTCTGCGTGGAGGAAAAAATTGAATATAGAGACTCTGGATATGGAAAAACTAGGCTAAGGGGAGGATCAAAGCAAATCTCCCCTGTGGTAGAGTGGATTAATATCTGTAAATTGAACACTACACTGTCCTCTAGGTCCCTTCTCTTTTCTTTCCATTCACCTGAGATCAGCATCAGAAAAACACCCCAGACATAAGATTAGGTGATTATTCCCCCAGAGAATCTAGATGGCCCCAGAGGATAGCCCTTCAAGAGTGACAGGAGATAATCAAAGAAAACTTTGCCTCACCCAGTGACCCTTCAGTGAAACCTACCAATCTATACTCTCATAAAGGGCTTGTCATCAACTTTTATAGCTCCCTTTCTTAAAAATAGAGTCAAAGGTCAACAGGTACTTGAGGAAGATTTTCAATGTAAAAAATGTAAATCAAAACACAGGAAAAAGATTTGGAAAACTTACAGTAGGGAAAGTAGAAAAAAATGGTAAAAGGAAAAAGATACTAGAGGTATTATGTAATATGTTCAGAGATTCCTCCAAAGGCACATAATACTATAAAATATAACTAAATATAAATTAAATTATAATTAAAAATAAGGTATTACAATACTTAAAAATACTACAAATTAAGCAATCAATGGAAGGATAAGGTCAAGTTATATAAAATTAGGAGGGCTTATATATACCAGTTAGGAGTTGTAAAAACGTTAAATAAGAAACTACAGGGAAAGAAATGATTTGGAAATGTTAAAAATCCCCCAGAAGTAAAGTATGTGAGAATTTATTTTGAAGAGCCTATCCACTCAGTACTTTCAAAAGTTTGAAAAAAAATGATCTTCAATCAGAAATACATAGCTGCTTAATTTACCCATAAAGGAGAGAATAATATATACATTTTAGGCATAAACCATCACCGTTCTTGTGCAGTTTCTTGAACTTAGTGGAGGATATTCATCAGAAAGGGAACTAAATGAAGAGAAAGAACCTGGAGTTTCATAATTGGAAAATAGCCAGGCAGAGTGCCAGGATGATGGCAGTGTAGCATCCCTGAGGGTAGCAGTGCAAATAGAGCAACAAGCTGAAACCAGCACAGGGATGGTAGCCAGGGAGAATAACAAAGGTCTACCTACCCATTTAATGATTATTTGGAAGATATTGATAGATTTGAAAGATTTGCTTAAGTACTTGGGGAAAAAAAACAGTGATGTATTTGTGTTTGTCTCAAGAACAATATGTATATACATATTAAGACAGCAAACTAAAAATAATAGCAAAATAGAAACTTGCAGAAGAAAGCAAAAGTAATTATAGTATATTATGTGGCTCAGGAGTGAGCAGTGTTTACATACTCTTGAAAATGTAGACTCCATCAATTTATCCAAAAATTGTGATAACTCTAGAAGTGCTTCTGGGGGGAAGGGGAATGTCAAAGATGGGAGTTTGAGAAATTAAATCCTTACCTCCTATAGCAGGAAGTCATCATCAGTATCTGAGATTGATAATTCAAGTAATAGCAGTGTAACGATATGTATTTTGGTATGAAGCTGAATTCCTGACGAAAGAACTAAACTACCTAAAAGTTTTCTCTGGAGAACAGGAGTGAGGAAATGAGATTCAAATAATAGGACTGGGAATTGCTTTTCTTAAAATCATAAGTCATTGATTATCCTTTAAATTATATGAATCAGTCATAACTTAAAATTAAAATTCTCTATTGAGGAAAGGTAATATTTCATTTTTAAACTATTGTAGAAAAGTGTACTAATAAATTTTTAATTGGCTTATTAATTGGGAAGTAGAACAAAACTATTAGTCTCTTACTAAATCCTTTTCTATGATTGAATTTATGCTAGATTGGATCTACTCTGTGATTATATTTCATACCCTTAATAAAATCTCAATTGTGAATAAAGTACATAATTTTTAAGTTGAGCATCTAAGAAAAAACTAAAGGTTATTGTTGTGGAAGTTTCTGCATTATGGTAACATCAATGTGGTCTTTTATTTTTTAACATTTTTATTGGAGTATAATTGCTTTTACAATGGTGTGTTAGTTTCTGCTTTATAACAAAATAAATCAGCTATACATATACATATATCCCCATATCTCCTCCCTCTTGCGTCTCCCTCCCACCCTCCCTATCCCACTCCTCTAGGTGGTCGCAAAGCACCGAGCTGATCTCCCTGTGCTATGAGGCTGCTTCCCACTAGCTATCTGTTTTACATTTGGTAGTATATATAAGTGCATGCCACTCCCTCACTTCGTCCCAGCTTACCCTTCCTCCTCCCCATGTCCTCAAGTCTATTCCCTACGTCTGCGTCTTTGAGTTTGGCCTTATATTTGACTTCTTGTGAATAATTCGGCAGCAACCATGCTTGATTATTTTTTGAGCTTCCAAAAGTTACTCTAACTTTTCAGAGACTTACAAGAGTGAACATATGACAAAATATTATGCCGTAGTATTAAAGATATTTCAAAGAATTATCTTGGTTGCTCTGAACTCGTGTGTTCCAATGGCAGGTTGATATAGGTGCCATTTGGCATTGTTTTATAGTCTTTTATCTCCCCAAGTACTTTAAATACAAAATTGTATTAGAATGGGATTTATTTAAGTCTAATTTAATTACTAGCTTTCATATGCTGCTATCTTTTAAGATTGAGAATTATTAAAGGAAACTTTTCTAAAGTAAACTTTCTTAATATTTGTGTAAGGTAAAATTAAAATCTTATTAGTATTCTTTAGATCATCACACCCGGAGAAGATATGGTCTAATGTGAAAAATCTAAAGTAAAAAGATGACCACTTTGTAAATAAGTATTGGATTAATATTTGCCTAACTCATTATCTATAAAGTGAAAAGTTCAAAATCAATCTTCATATAATGGCTTTTTAAGATATTGCTACCTTAGTAGCAGTACATTTTCATACTTAAACTGGAGCTATAATGCAATTTGGGATTTCTAAAGATAAGGTGGTCAAATTGTATTTAATAACTCTCACCACCAATGTGTGTTTAGAAGAGAATATCAGTGTAATATATTGTGAACAAATATTAACTTAAATATTCAGTAACACTGAAACCACTCAGTTATTGTATGATTTGTTCATTGTATGTTTCGATATCAACATATCCTTAACTTTAGCTGTTTTAATATTGAGATTTCTAGTATCTGTGGCTTTCTCATTCTCAGTATATTAATAACAAAAGTAACTTAAATAATCAATGTGCTTATTAATGATCCACTAAGTCAATTACCTTTCTATGACTGTAGCAAACTAGAGAGATTGCATGAAAATGGTATAAATAACAATCAGAATAGACTTAAAATTTTATATTGAAGCAAGCTGCCAATTATCCCTTTACTTTAGGGCAAGGACCGTTTTAATTAGCCTGTTTTTCAGGGTCTGGTACAATGATTGACTTGCAGTAAATTCTCAAATTACACTGATTAGTGAAAAGAAATATGAAGTGAATTTTCTATAAAATTAGAAAGTCATAATCAGTGACCATATAATTCACCATGCTTTCCCAGTTTCATAAATAAAGTCCTCAATATGAGATGTCCTTAGAAAATACAGGATGGATGGAGAGGTAGCAAGGTGTCATGGGGAAACAAAGGCCCTTTATAATGGGATAGCCAAGGACTGGAGTTTGTTTCTATAATTTTGGATCAGTTAAATATCCTCTTCAAATAATAGTTTCTTTAAAAGTAAATATGGTAATATTAGTACCTAATTTGTAAGACTTTTCTGAGGCTAAGAGGTAAACTATGTAAAGGATTCAACAATGGTGTATGGTTGCCATTGTAATTGGGAATCTAGTTTGAATTATAAACAACTTAATATTTTTTTATTTGTCTTAAAGGAAGTTAACTCATAATAACAATCATGGAGTAAAGCAATTTTCACTCTTCCATACTTCTCCCCAGTGCATTTTACCTCTTTTGCTGGCAAAGAAAATTCCAAGGGTAAAATAATCGTTTATTTGGCTATTAAGTGTTTCTTCCAGAGCTCCCTATTCAATCTAGTCAACAAAAATGCTAATTAGTCCTAATTGTTTGGAGAACACCGGTCGGTCCATTAATAGATGCAGAGATCCCTAAAGCATCCCTCACAAAATAGGATATTTTAAATCCCCCTGAGGTGAATTTAACTTTATCATTAAGAGAGAAAAAGGATTTAAAATTAAGCTAGCCTTAATCTACAATTTTTAACTACCTGTGGAAGTATATAGATCCAGATATATCTACTTCTAGAGATTGCTTAATAAGAAAAATATAAATGCTAGATAGAAATTCCCTAAGAGTGAACTCCTTGTTCTTGATGGGATGAATGAAACTTCACATAATGCCTTATGGTTGTAAATTATTCTGATAGACTGATGCAGCAGTTAGTTTTGTTTACCTTTGATAATTTTCCTAATTGTAGAAAGAGAACTAAATTATGCTTTTCATCTAGTCTGATATGTTGCAGTGGTTGTATTGCCATGTCCATACAGGCAAATTTTCCAAAAACACATGTATGAAACTAACAGAATGTGTGTGTGTCGACTGAAAATATTCACAACCTGAAAGTTGAGAGTTAGTTTTAATTCTGTGGAAAGTTTTAGGACTTCAAGCCCAGAAGGCAGCATCTCAAGTAATCCTGAGAGAACTGCTCCGAGGAGATGAGGGGGGAGCCAGGATATATAGAGTTTTGCAACAAAGGGCAGGTAGTCTGAACTTCAAAAGGTTATTGTTAAAGAAAACAAGATATCTCAAGTGAAGGAATTTAGTGCTTTTCTATATATGGGAAGATGCAAGAGTCTGGGCTCACTGAAATCATTCCTTTGATGTGCACCTCAGCTATCTGGGGCCAGTATCCTGTGTTTGCACATCCTGAGTTTCCTCTGAGCTCATTGTGGGGAGTGGCTGCAGTCTGATGGCTGCTAGATGGCAGGCGTTCTTTCCTTCCAGAATTCCCTCAAGGCTTACCAGCTCACCATTGGCAGTAGCTGCAATCACTGATGACTGTGACATCCTTTGTTTACCAATATGGCTGGCAATATTCCATTTCTCAGTGTATGTGGATTAGTACTAGTAGTTAAGTTCTATTCAGTTAAGTCAAATTCAAACAATTTGAGTTTAGAGACAGACTACCAGTAATATTGCAAGGTTATTTTCATGGCCCATTTCTTCTAAAATCGTATAGCATTTCTACATATTTAAGTTGAGTAAAGGAATATCAAATGTTCAACTAAAGTTGACTGGGGTCAGCAATATTTCTCATTTGTCTGGCAAATAGAATCTATCACCATTCACTAATGGAAACTCGTGAATACAGTAGACCCATTTTACACTCTTCCTTGACAGAAATTCTTGTTTTGAAAGCTATAATGGACATTTCTAAAAGAAGGCCTTAAAATGACTAGGAAGTTATCAGACTTATAGAATTTATCATGGATTTATAGCCTAAAGTATATTAAAGACTTTAGGTATAAAAATATTTCTGGGGTAGAAGTTTTCTATCGTCAGTGGCTTTTATCTAAGCTCTCCTCCTATTAAGTACAATTTGTAGGATGGTCCTTTGCTGATCTAAACAGACCATATTAAATGTGTAATTGAAGCAGTTATCAAAACTTCTACATTTTTTTTTCAACCTTTCAGGCAAGAGTATTGAAGTCATTTTCAAGAAAATCTTCAACTTAACCTGGAGAACTTCTTAGTATATATGAATGGTGCTCTTTCAGAAATTGCTTGAAATACATTGAGCATTTCGATCATATCTAAATGTCAGCCACTCTTTTGTAGCTTCCATGCAGTCTTTTGGTCTGTCCTTAGATTATTGCTTTATTGCCACTATAGCTACAAAATGCTCTTACACTTGGTCATCATCTCATTTCAGGGTAAACGAAGAACAATGCCTATGGTACCACATCAGAAAGGGATTTTTAAATGGTGAATCTGCCTTAAAACAACCAATTTAGGTACAAAATCAGATGTGGAGGAGGAGTTGAAAGTCATTCCTGTCACCAAGTACCAGATTCTACTGTATAAAGCAAATTTTGTGGCCATTAAAGAGACATTGGTATCTTACTACAGTTTTGAGCAATTCACACTGAAAGAGTAAGCAAATGAATCATTGGTGTGTTGACATAACAGTGCAAACACTTGTTCATCTGATGGGGTTGAATTTGGACAATTTACAAATTGGCAGGGAATCTAGTCTGTGTTTTTAAATTGAGGCAAGTATACAAAAAACAGTATCAACAATTTCGGACCATACAACCGGGTAGAAAGATATAAATAAATCTGGGAAAGTCAGGGAGCAAAGACAGGGGAATATTAAAATTTTAAGTACCTAAGGAAGTCTTTAACTGTAATTTATAATTTTAGAGGGGGTTAGCCTTCTATTTGCATTAACTCAACCAAAAAAGGTTGGTTGGGGACAAGAAATGGTAAAATATCTTCTCTTTTTAGGTTTCATACTCTTAAATAAAGGTCACCATTTTATTTACTCCAAGGTTTGTTTCTATTAGTTTCTTGATCCAGAAATGTTGCCTTTTAGTGCATAGTTAAAATAGGAAAATTTTTATTCTGCCCGAGCACCCCTGGATTGGCTGTAGTACGCTGTTGGCTCCCCAATGTATATTTTATTGAAAGCGACTCCTGATCATTAGGACTATTTTCTACATCCAAATTTTTCAGTTATTTAAATATTAAATACCACTTCACTTATTTGACTGCCTACATGAAAATTGTATATTTATGAAATATGTCTTCCTCAAATTTTTTTACCCATATTCTACATACATCATACTTCTACCCATTCCTTCTGTGGTTTTTAGCTAAGTTGAATTTTGTACATTTAAATAGACTGCTGTTTGATTAATTGCAGTGGCACAAATCTTTTTTTTCTATCAAAAATGATGGGCTGATTAACTTAGTAAAGTGAGAGGAACATCTTACACAACTAGGAAGGAAAATTTAATAGTGGTCCTAATTGAAATCTCCAATTCAACCCAGATAGTATGATATCGTTTAATTTATTACCAGTGACTTTCCTATGTTGCTGCTGTTCAAAACTTATTGTTTCCTTCTTTTATTATCATTTTGTTTATTGCTTTATTATTATTTCTGTTTGCTTCTTATTATAGTTGACATAACAGTGATAGCCATTGGCATTTTTAGTTGTACCAAAGCTAAAGATTTTCTTGAAACTGGTTTAAAAAAATGGAAAAATTTCTTTTGAGACACTAGTTTATTATAAGTTAGACCTCTTTTTTCCTCATCATTCAGATGGAAAAACTTTTTTTTCTTCCTCTATAATAGAAGTCTAACCCTTATCTGACCTCTTATAAAATAAGACAGTATTGATGTTTTATGTTATAATATTATAAGAAAGCACTAATTTAATAGGATTTACTTAAAATGTTCCATTTTTGGAACATAATGTTTAATGAGAATTTCTTAAGAACGTTTATACTGTACTTAAATATAATTAACTTAGATAATATAATTTAGATAGGAATTTCAAAAAAACAGACTTAATGATGAAAGGACTTCTACAGATCCAATCTGAAATTGGATAAGGAGAAGAAATATTAAAGAATAATTTAATACTAATACAGTATTTCACAGTGACAAACCTATGTAAATCTATATAACTTAATTTGTATACCTCTGTCTATAAAATATAATATCATGACGTAGGTATTAGATATACCAATAGAAACATACTGGAGGAATGTGTTGGACAGAGATGAAATTGTGGGACTGAAACTGAATTTACCTCACCTTGAATTAACCTTTCAGTATCACTGTTTGAGTAATTGAATGCTATTTTAATATGAATAAGAATTATTTCATAGATTTAAATCAATTGTTTCTACTTAGATTCTTTTTAAAATCATTCTTTTAATGTTCTTTGAGGCTTAGTTAAAACTTAATGGAAAATATCTAAGTGCATATAATTACAACTAAATTAACGAACTATGGACATGTATCTTGTTTGAAGTTTAAGTTAGTGATATCAAGTGTTTACAGTGATCTTAGTACAAAGTTCCCAGTGGTAAAGCCAAATTACCTAGGATGTTCAGCAAGTCTCTCTGTTCCTCACATGCAAGTATTTTTTCTTGTCTTGATTACTTCTACTTACTGTCTCTTCCTCCACGATGTCTCAAGTTACTGACCTTGTCCTCTCTTTGTGGTTGTCATCTCATGCATCTTCTTATATATTTGGAATTAAATAAACATCTTAGTTTATGATTTCAGTACATTTGCTGCTCTGATTCCTCATGGTAGTATTCATGGAAACATACCTCTTATCTGGAGGGATTAACCTGGGGGAACTGGCATGCTCTGAAGACTCATCCTGAACATTTAATGAGCTCAGATGACATTGCTGCACACCTTAGTCTTTGCCTTGTCTTTTTGTTAATAACAGTTCTACACAAATGAAGGCCTTGTTTCTTCAACTTCATTGGCATTAATAAATTCATGATCGTATGACTGTCTAAGTATGTGTGTTGTACACACCTGTATTTACTTTTGAGTATATTTTAAAACACCATTAACTTTTGTAAGATCTTCTAGAGTTCATATACAATCTATTTAAAGTATAAAGTTCAATGGTTTTTGGTATATACAGGGTTGTATAACTGTTACCATGATCAATTTTAAAACAGTGTTATCACCCCCAAAAGAAACCACACACCCACAGTCATCTATCCCCAGCTCTAGGCAACAGCTAATTAACTTTTCTGTCTGTATAGATTTGCCTATTCTGGACATTTCTTATAAATGGAATCATATCATATGTGGTTTTTATGATTGACTTCTTTCACTTAACATAATGTTCTTAAAGTTCATCCATGTGGTAGCATGTTTTAGATATATCATGCATAACACTTAGTCATAAGATCATGTATTGTTACTTCACTTTTATGGCCAAATAATATCCCGTTGTATGGATATAACACCTTGTTTATCCATTCACAAGCTGATGGACATCTGGGTTGATTCTGTCTTACCTTTTATGAATAATGCTCTTATGAATTTTCATGTACAATTTTTGTATGAACAAGTTTTCTTTTTTCTTAGGTATATAACTAAGAATAGAATTCTAGGTTATGTGATAACTTTTTGAAGTACTCCCATCCTCTTTTCCAAAGCAGCTACACTGTTTTACACTCGTATGAGCAGTATGTGAAGATTCCACCTTATCCAAATTGTTATCAATACCTTTCTGTTTTTTTTTTATTATAGCCATCCTAGTGAGTGTGAAGTGATCTCATGTGGTTTTGATGGGTATTTCCCTGATGACCAATGTTCTTGTTTGAAGAAATGTTTTCTCAGATTCTTTGCCATTTTAAATTGGGTTATCTGCTTTTCTTATTGAGTTTTAAGAGTTCTTAAATATTCTAGATGTAACTCCATTATTAGATATAGGATTAGCAAAAGTTCTCTCACGTTGTATAGGTTCTTTTCATTTTCTTGATGTTTTTGAAGCACAAGTCTTTTATTTTCATGTCCACTTTGCTTTTGTCTATCTTTTGCTTTTGTTGCTTGTGTTTACAGTGTCATACTAAAGAAATCATTAAGACTAACACCTATGTTTTCTTCTAAGGGTTTTATTGTTTTAACTCTTACATTTAGGTCTTTGATTCATTTTGAGTAAATTTTTGCATATTGTATAAGGTAGGGATTCAATTTCATTCTTTTTGCATATGGATATTCAGTTGTCACTGCACCATTTGTTTTAAAGAATCTTCTTGAATTTATCTTTACAACTGTTGAATTGATCATAAATGTGAGATTTTATTTATGGATTCACAAGTCTATTCCATTGATATTTATGTCTAGTACCACACTATACTGATTATTGTAGCTTTTTAATTTTGAAATGGGGAAGTATGAATCTTCCAATTTTGTTCTTTCAAGATTGTTTTGGCTTTTCTGAGTCCCTTGAATGTGCATATAATTTTTAGGATCACCTTGGTAAATTTTGCAAAGAAACTAGTTAACATTTTGATAGGGATTTGTTGAATCTGTATATTAACTTGGGAAATATTGTCATTAACAATATTGTCATCTGATTCATAAACACGAATGTCTTTCCATTTACTTAGGTCCATAATTTCATTGAACAATCTTTGTAGTAAAACAACACTTTTTGACAGAAGATTACTCAGGGAAATATCTACACCATTAAAAATCTTCATCACACCAATGGCAGGGCACCTGCTTTGACATAGTACCTCAGTGATACAGCAAAACCCTGTGCTTATAAAAATGCAAATATTGTGGTACTGATAGTGTATATTATAGTTATTTGATATCAAATTTATTCATAAGATGTGATATAAAAAGCATATCTATAAAGAGACTGAAAAACCTCAATCCTTTCTCTGCTCTTGTGATGTTTGGAGATCTTTTACTTCCAATGTCCTGGGTTTTTGTTTTTTTAATTCCAGTTATTTCTATAAACACAAGTATTAATTGGTATAATTGTCCCTAGTTTCGTGTAGTACACTGACACTGAAGCCATTAGCCAATCTTTAACACTGACCTTGAAAATAGAATTTATTTCTACTCTTCGAAGTTAAAAGAAGCTTGAATTCTCCCCCAAATTCCTATCTGATTTAAACGTAATCCTGGTTTCTCTCCCCATTTTCCAAGTATCAATATTTATCAATTGTGTTTAACACAGTATATTAGCTGTTGGGCTACCATAACATACCATACACAGGGTGGCTTAAACAACAGAAATTCTCAATTCTGCAGGCTGGAATACCAAGATCCAGATGCTAACAAGGCTGGATTCTTCTAAGGTCTCTCTCTTTGCCTTGAGGTCTGCAGTTTCCTCACTATGTCCTCACAGGAACTTCTCACTGTGCATACGCTTCCCTGGTGCATTTCTTCCTATAAGGACACCAGTCCTATTGGATTAGGATACCACTCTATGACTTCATTTAACCTTAGTTATTTCCTTAAAGGCCCCATCTCCAAATACAGTCACAGTGGGGATTAGGTCTTCAACATATGTATTGGGGGTGTATAAGTCAGTTTATAACTCATGGTATATTAGGAATCAAATATTCTTCCACTGTCCAGAAAATGTTCTCCCTTTATCCAATAGCAGCCTTCAAATTTTCTTTCAGGAACCACCTTCTCTCAGCCCATGCATTACAGATAAGAATGATCTTATTCCTGTTTCTTAGGATGGGAATGAGCCACATTCAAGCATTTTATTCTTCTAGCCAAAGTGATTGTTTTAGGGGCAAGCTAGTGACACAAGCCAGACAAATATCCTGGGATTATTGCTGAACAAAGGTGAAAGAGGAATTCTTTATCCATTTAGCTGAGCTTAAGGTTGGTAAAACCTGTAGCTATTCTTAGCCATGTTATCCTGATATGGAATGAGCTTGCCTGAAAAAAAATAAATAAATAAAAGCCAATAAAGAAAATGGCAATGCTCTGATATGGAAAGACTCCTGGTTTTATCTGAACATCCAGATCCAGCTGGACCTGAACCTTAACTACCCCTGGACTTTTCAGCTGCATAAGTCAACAAATTACCTTTTTGTTAGTCAGTTTAAATTTGCAAAGAAAATATCTCTATCATTTGCAAAGAAAATAATTCTGGAAGACAGAGTTGAAGTCCTTAAAACTGTGAAAAAGTGAACTAGAGACAGAAATAAATTTAAAAGGCTTAGAAGAAAACTTCTTAGAAGAAATCCTCTTTATAAACACTAATCAGGCATGAGGATTAGATGGAATACCTATAGCTAGAGAGAGAAAATACTTATTTTCTTTAAATATACTCTTAAATCCATACAATTAAGTTAGTATGTCTTTGCCAAGAACCAAGTATATTACATTATTCTTTAGAGAATTCCCTATCACTCCCTATCATTCAGGAGTAACCTTAAATAAAATAGACATTTGGTATGAGAAACCACTTAAGAGTGTTTCTACCAAATCTGATGCTATCCCAGAATTATTGGTGTAGGAACCAATAAAAGGAAATAAAACTTTTGGGGACAAGAAATCTGTATGTCAAGAAGTGAGTTATTGAAGACATAGGCTTTCCATGGAAAAGATGATAGAAGTTAATCAGAGAAGGTCAAAGAATGGAGAGAACTAGAGCCACTTGGAGATAGAGATTTCAGCAAAATTGAGATACAATGTTTTGTTTGAAAAGCTTGGAGAATAAACTTTATAATAAAAAATTGGACAATGGCAGTCTCAGATTTCAGAATTGAAACATCTCACAGTATGGTATATAGTTCAGGGAATAGAAAAGGAATACATTGTTGAAGTGCATTTTGAGTAAAAAATGGATGACTACAGGTCCTCTTGGGAACATGGTGTGAAAATAGTTCATTCTGTTTTTCTGAGTGTCTCTGACTACAGCGATATTACTGAAAGCCTTGAAATGTGTCATTTTACGTTCTGGAAAAAAAAAAAAAAACTTACAAGTCAGTTTTGAAGTTGTCACTTGTCTTTTGGACAGACATCTATTTCTTTGAAGTTGCTGTACTATTCTCATCTAAAAGTAGAGAAGTGTTAATTACATTAGGAAAGAAAATAAGGAAGCTCTCTGAGTTTTAGTATAGAATTTTCTGCCACTTATTTACTAGCTTCTGAGGAAACAATTTCATCTTGGCAACTAATACTTTTTGAACTCAAATACTCTAACAACACAAGCTATTACAGCCAAGGAAAGAGTAGAAAAGTCAGAAGTCCGCTCAGCTCATCAAACCTTCCTGCCACCACTTAAAATCTGTCCAGCTTTCCTCAAGACCACATCTAATTGATTTTAAAGGACAAGTATCAGCCTCTACCTCACCTTGCAGACCATTTCTAACACGTCTCTCTGAATGGACATGCTCAGAATTTGATTCTCAATTTAATTTGCTGTTTTGTTTTATTCCAGCTTTTTAATAGTCCTTTCTTAATAGCTATAGCATGATTTTCTTAATTACTCCTAATTAACTTTCTTAATTTTTAAGGCACTCTTAGAAAACGATCTCATGTTTGAAATAACGTAAAAATGCTTCTTGAAGTTTATCAAAAAAGTTATCCCAAATCTGTATCTAGTCCTGCTTAACCTGCTATTGATTTCTATCAGGGGTATGTCCAACTATTTAGGAAATTCATTAGTACTTATGCTTCATACCTATGAGACGAACCATGTGGCATGCGCAAAGATTGATTACATGCCCATAAGCCCTTAGGCTACAGCAAGTACCACCAGACATTGGACATTTATTAAAGAGTTATTATCTTTACATGATAACCTGCTATCTCCATGTCTTTGTATATATTCAAGAGTCTTTAAGATGTATAAAGTCTTTAGGATTCTATACGTTCAAGTTAATTACTCATTTTTATACAGTTCAATATTCACCCCAAAGTTAATCAAATACTTAACAATTGAATGTAATATATTCAATATTTATTGTATATCAGTATATTCAATATATTTACTGTATATAAGTATCAATATATTGAATCTTCAGTCCAGACTTTCTCCTGATTTTCTCAATTATTTACAGTTAAACCAAACTTAACTTTCCCTTAGCTGCTCTGTTTTTAAGCCCTACTTTAGGAGTGATCCTTTCTACAAAACTATATTTATCTTAGCTTTAATGTGACCTGCTATTGCAACAAATTTCACCTTAATTTCTGTTGCAACTGTCAAAACATTCTCAGTCATTGTGCAGCCATGTATTTTGAGCCAAAGTTGCATTTTGTGCTTTACCACCTGTTTGTTTCCCTTTTGTATTAAGGTTTGATATTTGTCAGATGATTCAGTTGCGAATCCACCTTGGGAACACAGAAGCTTCTTCCCACTGAAATTTAAGTGATGTGTAGGAAATCGATCTCCAAGATGTGGATTAAAGAGAAGCCAGAGTAAAAAAACAGCCAGACCACTTACGAGCCTATTGCAATAGTTTAGGAAAGAGATTAGGGTCCCTTGAACTAGATTGTTGTCAACAGAAATGGGCAAAAGTTAATGGATCTAAGACCCACCTTAGGAGCTGATACCTTAGAATGAATAGAATGGGTACAGCTAGGGAGGAGGGTTTGAGGCATCAATGTTGAGTTCGTGTTTTTAGTTTGACTAGTTTTATGGATGGTAAGCTCGTTTGAGGTATGGAGAAGTCTGGTAGATTTGTGTGATAGGAAAAGAGAATTTATAGATTGATTTTGACTAAGGTAAATTTTAATTATCTTAGTCATCTTAGTAGAGTAGAACGTAAGATTCAGGAGTGTGGAGTTAATGGAAGTTGGGATTACAGGTATAAATTGGACAATCTATAAATAGTTTTAAAAACTTTGAGAGTAGATCTCTGTGTTTAGTAAAAGACTATAAAGAGAGTACCTAGCATCTGGCTTTTTTTGGTCCCTAAAATTTGGGGTAGTCCAATGAGAAGCATCCATCAAAGAGAACTGAGAAAATGGTGAGAGGGATAAGAAAACCCCTAAATTATAGAGTAAGAAAGTAAAAAAAATATTTCAAAAAGAATCGACAAATTATCTGTGTAGAATAAAGCATAGAGGGTCAAGGAAGGTTAGGATAGAAGAATACACTTTGGGTTAGGCAATGTGTCAGGCAGATGGGAGTTCTTGGTAGAGTTATTAACATTCCTAAGAGCTGACCGTTAAACTTTATAGTTTCGTATTTGAACTTCAGGACCTAGTATAACTTTAACCTCACGGTCACTACTTATTGACCAAAAGGTTGGTAAAAGAATTTGTATAGATGTTCATTCAAAGTATGCACAGTGCATTCTTCTGAGTACCCCAATATTGATTTCATTTTGAATCAGACCATCAACAGACTGAAATCATTCTGATTTTCAGAATAGTGAATTTTGCTGAACTGCATTTTGACTTGACGTTTGCCCTGCATTAGGAAATATGTGGAGAAACAGCTCAATGAAATGTCATAAATGTTACCCAATTATCAGTTAACATAGACCAGTTCTTTGATATTTAAATAAAACGGACTAGAGTCCATATTCCACAATCTATGAGAACGCCATGCATTTCCTAAGATTTCAACAAATTCCTAGCAACTTAAATTGTATGCTCTATTCTGGCTCCAAGATCTTTTTCTTATTGGCTTGCTTTCCTATTTGCACTTTCCTTAGATTATTTTTTAAAATAGGGAACACTGTTATTCACCTTTTTGTTTTTCATTGTTTGGACTCCTAAACCACTCAAATGCATTTATACATATAAGATTTTCCTGTAAATCTGGGATGTCACTGTATAATTATAAAAACAACTTAAATTGCATATTTTCATTCAGCTTAAGTCTGCTCAGTTCCTCTCCTAGGTATTCAAGAAGCATCTATCTAGAAAGACAATCGTCCTTCAAAAACTCTGAGCTACTCCCACCTGACAGTCTCTGAAGTCACTGTCGTCTTTTTTGGAATATCATCTCTCCAGATGTATACATGGTCCACCCTAATTTCATGGAGTTCTCTGCTAAAAGATAGGCTGTCCATGGCTACCATATGTGAAATAGCTTCCTTGGTCTACCTGATCTATTTTTGTTTGTAGTGTTTATCCGCACTTGACAGTGTATCTGTTTCCCTACTCTCTCAAGAATAAGCTCAGAGTAGGAACTTTATCTGTTTCATTCACTATTATATTCCTAACACTCAGGGTGTGGCCTGGTCTGTCTGTGGTAGGTGCCAAATAGTGATGCTGGAGTGAGTGAATGAGTAAACGAGTCTGAATCTGTTTCTTCATAAAGTAGAGCACCTGCTTAAGTCGCATGCATATTTTCAGTCAATGATACAAATGTTTTCTGTGCTTTGCTGTCAGGTTTCATATAGATATATATTTAGTGTCTTAATATTGCATACATAACCTAAAACATATTTGACTATGATATACTTGCTATAAAAATAACTTATTAGTACTACATCAAATCTATGAAGTTAGTAGACCCTAGCCTCACTAAAGTTGCTTTGAGGATGTGTAGTCAGGATCTTTTTTTAATTATTATTATCATACTTTTCAATTATTTTAACATCTTTGGGTGGAATATCTATTTTTTGGTTGGGTTCTAATATATTTTTGTTGATTGTCTAACTGGGCATTTGTTTTTGAACATTCTTATGAAAACAATGGGCCCTCTATTGTACAATTTCTTGAGTACAAAGGTGAGAAATATGCCTCATTTGTAGTATAGTAAAGTAGTCATAAAAATAATTGCATTACCTGTGATTATCCCACCAATTCTGAAATACTAAGTTGAGTGTAAGAGGTAAGAATTGGTAATAAAAATGCCTTTTCCTTTTGAGTGGCCAGAACTATTTGGTACTGTACATTACTCCACACATCCCCAGGTCCTATCTGGGAAAAGTGAAGTGTAAAAGGCATCATTCATTTTAAACTTGAGGACTTTGTATCTGACTTATTACCTCCACTTGCTACTGGCTAAAGAGCCCTGAAGTATTTTGTTCTCTATAACATCAATAACAAGTGAATATTTATTGAATTCATTCATTAGGATAATGTGCCTGCTTGTGTCAGTGGGAGACGGTCTAAATATGTGGTAGTCAGAGGGAGAATCTTAGTTGCTTGTTCTTGTCTGTTACTTGTTAGGAAGACAGGTGTAAAGATGTCGCTGTGTCATTTGCCCATGAACCACATCCCTAATCTTGACCAACCATCCTGCCAGTGTTATTGCCACTGTGGAGACTTGGAGGGAGGTGAAAGAACTCACCACAGTTTCTTAATATTTCCTGCAAAAGCTGGTGTTGGAAGGTCAGCCTTTCATATGTGAAAACAATCTGCTTAACTAATAATCCAGAGGTGAACATAGAAACAGGATAGAGTTCAGTCTTTGAATTCTGGTCTCTGGCTATGAAAACATGTTTTACTTTTAAATGTATCAATTTTTCTCTTAGTTTATTATGGTTGGACACAGTGTAATGTTTCTCAACCTTTTATCACTGGTTTTCAACATTGATTTTTAAATTAGTTCATCTTAATTTATAAGAGATTCGGTACACTAACTCTAATCTTTTCATTAACCACTGGAGATTTTTGTCTAAGTGTCTGTGGTAAAATCCATATTCAGTGATGTTGATGTGATATGAAAATTTCAATTTTTTTGCCATGATGGATTGTGATTCTCCCACAAGGACAATGTTTGCCTTGTGTGGGATTATTAAAGACCAGCAGTATACTTAGATATGCATAAGACATATAAAAATAAACAATTAAAATATATCATTTAAGTCATATACTGTGACTTAATTTTGCTTTATCATAAATCTGATAATTCTGAAAAGAAAACAGAGACCACTCTTTTCCAGAGCTGCTGTTAATAACACATCGAATACTTGCAGCTTCTAAACCACTTACTTGCATGAATATGTATGCCTATAAAACCTTATTTGTTCTTCCTGAGAACCCCATGAAGAAGGTATTATTTGATGGCCATTATGAAGAAATTAAGATTTAGATTAGTTAAATATCTGAGTAGTCACTTAATAGCTGAAATGTGACTCATGTCACCATATACTACATTTGGTAACACTAACATATAATTAATTCTTTAATACTACTTAAGTTGCTGTTAATATTGACTCAGATATTTTAAGCAAGTGTAAATTATATTTCAATAGTAAAGAAAATACTTTAATAGTATTTAATACAATGTAGTCTATGAAACATTATACACTACTCCTTATATGTATATTGTAATGTGCATAATACATAGGGGATACTTAAGATGAAGTAAGCCATGTAAGTCAGATAAGTTGGTGAGTGATTATTTGTGAAATATACTGCTGTTCTTACTCAGAAAGTCACTTTGTGTTCTACCTTAGCTATAACTACAGTATAACAGAATACTAGTCTCTTTTTTATGAGGATCTCTTAACACCCATTTGAACATTTACTGTTAATTATTTGGTGGGAAAATAGAGTGTTTGTAATTTGGAAGCAGTATTTATCCATTTTCTTTTACCTGAATTGTTTGGTATACGTATTATCCTTTGATAGGTACTATGAGGATGGAGTTACATAATCTTATTAACACATTTATAATCTAAATGCACAGACAAGACCTATAAGTATGTTAAATAACACTGAAAGAGAAAAGGTGGGTTATCAGGATGTCTGGGACTCAGATAATAGGCAAACTGCCAGGCTGAGTCAAATCATCTAGGCTACTTCAGCAAGTTCACAAGGCGTGATACTGACATGAGGAGGACCTAATCCTGTAGATAGTACAGGATGCTTTGAGAGGTTAGTGGGACAGGAAATAAAGGAGTGATTATAGAAAAACATAAGATTTTCAGACCCAAAGTCTGGGGGATTTGGGAGGGCTGGCTAGGAGTATTTAGGAAAGCACATGGTGTGCAGCAAGTTAAGCTTGGTGTCTTGCCAATCGGCCAACAGACAACATGTGGATGTTCAGACACGGGAAGGAAATCAGATACTAAACAGTAAGAACCTAAGCACAGGAGCTAAAATTTAGGGCTCCGAATTGCATAAGCTGCTTTCCAATCCTGCTTTCACTATAACTCAACAGCCTGACCTTGAACAAGTTAATTTAAACTCCCCAGTCTCAGTTTTTTTTTCATCTGTAAAATGGTGCTAATACTACCTTCCACATAGGGTTGTGGTAGGATTAAATGAGAAAATGTATGTAAACAGTTCAGTAAAAACTTGTAATAAAAAAAAAAAAATGGGGTTTCCCTGGTGGTCCAGTGGTTATGACTCCATGCTTCCACTGCTGGGGGTCCGGGTTCAATCCCTGGTCAGGGAACTAAGATCCTGCAAGCTGCGCAGCATGGCCAAAAAACAAACAAACAAACAAAAAAATGGTTTCCATGTTCACCAGGAGGCTTGGAGAGAAGGCTAGGGTCCTAATCTGCAAAGGGCACAAAGTGTAGTGGCTGAAGACAGGCAATGAGATGGGGATTCTAGTAGGAAAATTCTTGTTTTACTGCTGCTAAGGATGTTTCTCTCACGCCAAACGATGGAAGGCTGCCTGATCCAGCCTTTCACCCATTGAAGAACTATGGCAAAGTTCCTAAAGTTTTAAGTTTCATGAGATGGCTAAATTTTGATAAATAAATGCTTGTTTTAAACCAGTGTTACAGAGACCAGTACAAAGGGGTATGAATAACAGAAGGGTATCTGTTCAGTATCCGTCAACCCACAATCAAAGACATGCTCCTTAAATTTATTTCTGTGTGTTCCTCTTGTGTAATAATGCCCTATTTGGTCCCTATGAGCAGAAGTCAGAGCTGGCTGAGAATTTTTGTGTGTTTATCCTGATAGTTT
This sequence comes from Balaenoptera borealis, assembly GCF_965194805.1. NCBI lineage: Eukaryota > Metazoa > Chordata > Mammalia > Artiodactyla > Balaenopteridae > Balaenoptera > Balaenoptera borealis. Next base: position 62,259,572 of record NC_138877.1, read on the forward strand.
TTTTTTTACTTTTTCTATAGATTAGTATTGAGGAGTTGGCCAGATGGAGCCTGTTTGAATACATAGTAGGAGAACATTAAAAAAAAATCCAGGCAGGTATAGTGATGTGACAAATACAATGTTTTAGGATATTTAAGGTAGTGACAGAATGTGAAATGACCATATGTAGAGAGTACAGAGCAAAGCAAGTAATTCAGGAATCCATGGTGGTTATTTTAATTGTTTTGTCAACATGTTATTCAACTTGAACAAATTATCTAAGCTATAGAAATTACATTCATAGTAGAACTTTTCATAGTGGAAATGTTATCCATTTAACTCCCTTAGATTCAAATACAATAACTCTCCTAGTAGCGGTGATACATGATACACATGGTTTGGTTAACAAAATCATATTTTATATAATTGCATACTTTAAATGAGAGCAATAACTAACAAATATGTAGTAATAAAGGTCAATGGATAAAAAATTCTTCTGCATCCCCTTAACCGCAGGCCTAATCCTACTAACATGACAAAAACTTTCACCTCTGTCAATTCTTTATCAAATTTCACCATCAATCAACCTATATCTAATATTAACCATATCCTTACTTTCTATCCTAGTCGGAGGTTGAGGTGGGTTAAACCAAACACAGCTCCGAAAAATCATGGCCTACTCATCAATCGCCCACATGGGATGAATAACAACCATCCTACTGTATAATCCAACCATAACTTTTCTAAATCTATTGATCTACATCATAACAACCCTCACTATATTTATACTATTTATTCAAAACTCAACTACCACCACACTATCATTATCACAGACAGGAAACAAAACACCTATTATCACAACCCTCACCATACTCACTCTACTCTCAATAGGAGGGCTTCCACCACTATCAGGATTCATGCCTAAGTGAATGATTATTCAAGAATTAACAAAAAATAATATCCTTTTTCTACCAACAGTCATAGCCATCACAGCACTACTCAACCTGTATTTCTACATACGGCTCACCTACTCCACAGCACTAACTTTATTCCCCTCTATAAACAACATGAAAATAAAATGACAATTTGACTCCACAAAACAAATAACCCTCTACCAACTATAATCATAATATCCACAATACTTCTACCTCTCACACCAGTACTGTCAATCCTACAGTAGGAATTTAGGTTAGACCAGACCAAGGGCCTTCAAAGCCCTAAGCAAGTACAATTTACTTAATTCCTGCCCAATAAGGACTGCAAGACTATATCTTACATCAATTGAATGCAAATCAAACACTTTAATTAAGCTAAATCCTCACTAGATTGGAGGGATACATTTCCCACGAATTTTTAGTTAACAGCTAAATACCCTAGTCAACTGGCTTCAATCTACTTCTCCCACTGTGAGAAAAAAAAGGCGAGAGAAGTCTGGGCAGGGTTGAAGCTGCTTCCTTGAATTTGCAATTCAAAATGATCATTCACCACGGGACTTGGCAAAAAGAGGGCTCAACCTCTGTCTTTAGAGTTACAATCTAATGTCTGCTCGGCCATTTTACCTATGTTCATGAATCGCTGATTATTTTCAACCAACCGCAAAGACATCGGCACCTTATACCTACTATTTGGCGCCTGAGCAGGAATAGTAGGCACTGGCCTAAGCTTATTAATTTGCACTGAACTAGGCCAGCCTGGCACACTGCTTGGAGACGACCAAATCTACAACGTACTAGTAAGAGCCCACGCGTTTGTAATAATCTTTTTTATAGTTATACCCATTATAATTGGCGGATTTGGAAACTGACTAGTGCCCCTAATAATTGGAGCACCCGATATAGCCTTTCCCCATATAAACGACATAAGTTTTTGGCTACTCCCTCCTTCCTTCCTATTACTACTAACATCGTCAATAGTTGAAGCCGGCACAGGCACAAGTTTAACTGTATATACTCCCTTAGCCGGAAACCTAGCACATGTAGGAGCTTCAGCTGACCTCACCATCTTCTCTCTACACCTAGCCAGCATAGCCTAAATTCTCGGAGCCATTAATTTTATCACCACTATTATCAACATAAAACCACCTGCCATAACCCAATACCAAACACCACTTTTCGTGTGATCAGTCCTAGTTACAGCAGTATTACTTCTATTGTCCTTACCTGTTCTAGCAGCCAGGATTACCATACTGCTAACCGATCGAAATCTAAAATACAACTTTCTTTGACCCTGCAGGAGGAGGAGACCCAATCCTAAATCAACATTTATTTTGATTCTTTGGACATCCCGAAGTATACATTTTAATCCTACCTGGGTATGGGATAATTTCACACATTGTAACTTACTACTCGGGGAAAAAAAGAACCTTTTGGATATATAGGTATGGTCTGAGCTATGGTATCAATTGGGTTCCTAGGTTTTATCATATGAGCTCACCATATATTCACGGTGGGCATGGACATTGACACGTGGGCATACTTTACGTCAGCCACTATAATTATTGCTATCCCTACAGGAGTAAAATTGTTTAGTTGGCTGGCAACACTTCATGGAGGCAATATTAAATGATCACCGGCCCTAACGTGAGCCTTAGGTTTCATCTTCCTTTTCACAGTAGGCGGTCTATCCTGTATTGTCCTAGCCAATTCGTCATTAGACATGTTCTTCATGAACCTACTATGTAGTCACAGACTTCCACTACATACTCAATGGGGGCTGTTTTCACCATTATAGAGGGTTTTGTACACTGATTTTTACTATTCTCAGGATATACACTTAACATGAGCAAAAATTCACTTTATGATTATATTCGTGGGTGTCAACCTAACCTTCTTCCCACAACATTTCCTAGCCTTATCTGGCATACCTCGATGATACTCTGACTACCCAGACGCCTACACAACATGGAATACTATTTCATCAATAGGTTCATTCATCTCATTAACAGCAGTCATATTAATAGTCTTCATTATCTGGGAAGCATTCACATCCAAACGAGAAGTATTAGCAGTAGACTTTACTACCACAAACCTTGAGTGACTAAACAGATACCCTCCACCATATCACACATTTGAAGAACCGGCCTACGTTAATCTAAAGTGATCAAGAAAGGAAGGAGTCGAACCCTCTTCCATCCTCTTGGGGATGCATTCATTTGTATGGATATGTATTTTTCTTCTGGCAAACGATGATCAGATTATAAATTATAGAGTAACCTCAAGCACTTAATTTATAGGAATTCACTGATATGCTCAGCCAATGAAATTGAGAGAGAAAACAGTTTAACACCCGTGCATATGTGTGTGTATGCAGCAGAAGTACAGCGTTTTATGTGTACATCTGCGTACTTGTGTTCATAGGTTTGGTTTTAGGCAGTTTCACTCATAATACAGGCAACTACCATATGTCAATTTTCATATTAGCCTTCAAATAAATGAAGATAAGTTTGAAAGAAACTCCCATTAGTGAAACTTAAAATGGTGCTCACAGATGACAGCTGTCACCAAATGTGCATAAAGGTCCTCAAGAGGACAATGCTCTTTACACCATGTGTCTTGGGCAGACTACACATACACCTCACCCTCTGTGTCCATAGAGAGGCAGTGTATTCAAAGACTCTGGCACAGCATCACTCCAAGTTGTAGGCAATGGTATGGAGAGGTTCATCAAAATAGCTCAGGTGACACTCACTGCTGTTGTTTTCTCTACTTTAACATTATCACTTTTGATACATGAAAATGACCACACCTTACCATTGTTTGCCACAAAAAATAACTATAGATGAAATACATAAAATCTATTAAAAGAATGTATGTGCGTATGAGTATTGGATGACTGATATAACTGGATTTTCGGACTTTTCTAGATCCTGCTAAGTGAGGATGGAATGTAAAGTAATAAAAAAAAAACTAAAGCCTGATTAGATTTATGATGGAATAAGGCAGGTCATCTTCATTATTTGAAGATTTTCATGTATGAAAATAAGTCTGTTCCCCACAATGGGCTTTAGATTAGAAATCCAAGTTAAAATGACTTAAATCCATAAAATATGGTAATGCTTTAAAATATGTAAGCTATATTCAGGATTCTCCTTAGTCCCTTACTTTCTTTGTAATTCATGTGCTATACGCTTAAATATTTTAATAATGCCACATAACATCAGTTAAACTACAAAATCCCTCCTAAAGCTCCAGCAAATAGGATGCAAAGCTAGGAAGGCAGTTAAGGATGGTACTGATGAAGTGACAAAGTGTAAATCAGTAGGCTGGATGTATAGGAAGTGGTGTATCAAACAGCAGAGTGTCTGAAATGGAACTCTTAGAGGTTAGCAAATTATTGGGGATGGTACTGTCAATGTGTTAGGCCAAAGTTTGCTATTGGGAAAATAATGTGACGGAGGTGGCTTGTATTTGCTTCCATGCTTGTGTTCAGGGCATTCCTTCTGGTTCATTTTTCCTTTTTCTTTTCTACCTGCTGATTTCTTATCCTTCAAGACCTAGCTGAAGTATTACTTCCTCTTTCCCTAATGCCAACACAGATTCTCTTCACCACCTCATTGCCATCATAGCTTTCTCCAGACACCTACCATAAACACTCACAGTGGGTTATATGTGTTTGTGTCCATCTCTCCTGAGGAAGAGTGAGTAACTTTATAACACACAATCGATTTCATGTCTGAGAGCTCTGTAAGTATTTGATGTTGTGCTTGGATTCTAGTGTATTAGGCATTTTTAAAGTAGAGAATATAACATACATATAGATGTATTATTGTAGATATTAGGATATTTAGATGTTATTGATTTGCTGAATTCATTAGATTACCTATAAATTCAAATGGAATTAGGATGCTTATAACTTAAGCAGATCGAGTTCATGGATATTTAATATAAATTAAATACTTCTCTTGTAACTTGGAAGATATTCCATCAATGACCAATGTAGTTAAAATTTAAAGATATATTATCATAATAATATCAGTGACCATGCACATGTGAATGACAATTATGAAATCCAGGAAAAATATAAGCATGATTGGGAACTTTAAATCCTTCATTTATAAAATCAAACCAATTATCATGTTTATTTTTCCAACAAGCAAATAATACCAGTAGTTCCAACTTATGTATTTATACATGCTTGATTCATCAAAGAAAATAATTGGAAAAAAAGGAGCAGAAAAGAGCTGGAGTTGAATATTTGTGATTTGTCTTTTGCCATCAATTTTAAAAGCAGTCACAGTGACATCTTCCTCCATTTTTTTCCCAGTGAAATGATGTAATAATTTTTATAAGTCTCAAGGAAAGACCATGTAAAGTAGAAATTTAGAAATACACTGAATTCTTCATCAACTAGGATTAGGTTAATCTGTATCCAAAAGAAAACCCCAAATAACAGAAGGTTAAAGAAGACTGAAATTTCTCTCTCTCACATAAAACAAGTGGAAGGTAAACAACTGAGAGTTGTTAGGGTGTCTCCTGGTTATGAGGGACCACAATTCTTCAATTTTTCTGTTCCACTGTTCTTAGTATATGACTAAATGTGCAGGTTCCAAGATCCCCACAGGAACTCCTACAGGATAATACCATGTCCACATTCCACATAGTGGGAAGGTGAATAAAAGGTCTCCTTCCAACACAGTAAGTTTTCTTTAAACAGCCTTTGACCTCTCATGCTTCTACTTACATCTAATTGGCCCAAAAACTCACATGGCCAAACTCAGCTGTATAAAGGGCTGGTCAATATAACCTCAGATAAAATCAACTTTGCATTACCAAGTAATAAGTTCATGGATGGCAAGTAGAAGTCTGTACCATTGAGTCCTATTATAGATAACTACCTCCTTTTCCATGGGAGAATTTAGTTAGACCATGTTTGCAGGAATAACAATTGCTTATCAGGACAGATCATAAGTAAAAGATAATTCTGAACCCTCAAAATGATGATATCATATGGGCAGTACTACAATCAACTAAACTAATTAAACTTAGCAAAGAAGAGCAGTAGGGAAAAAAACATAAGCAAAGTCAGAGGAAGCTGTTAATAATTTAATCATATCTAATTTATATACCTTTGTGTATATATGATTAGAAGTTCACTTAATCACTGTATTATATAAATCAAAGTTTTAAAATCAACTATGATTTTTAAGAAACTAAAAAGTGTATAAGAGGAATACTTTAAGGAAGTAGAAATAGTCTAGAAAAGAATATCAAAAGGTATAACATAGCTGCATTTACTTTAAGAGCTTTCTTTTGGAATAGGACTTGAATTGTCCATATGACCCAAGGTGTAGAATGAGAACCATTGGGCAGAACTTACGTTCATTAATTCACTCACTTATTTGTTTACTTAATGAGCACCTACTATGTCTCAGGCAGTGTTTTGTGTACTGTAGTTATAACTGTGAATAAGCCAGACAAGTTCCTTGCACTCATAGAACTTGTATTCTAGTGAAAGTAGACACCAAACAAGTAAACACACAAATTTCAGACACTACAGTGAAGAAAATGAAGTAGGCTTGTGGAAGACAGCACCTCAAGCATAAGTGAGCTACTAATACAGAGCAAACAGTCTTCCAAGATACCAGGACTCAGACTGAATCAGAATCTCTAAAGCATACCCAACCTTCCCACTTACCTGTATGTCTTTCTACACCTTAGTCCCCAAAGCCATCATCTGTCACAAGGGCTGCGGCAGTACTCAAAATGATCTTTTTTAAAAAACATTAAACAGATTTTGTCCCTTTCCTCCTCAAAATGTTCTAGTGATTCCATTTTGGGATTAGAGTAGACTCCAAATGATTTAGCAAGGCCTATGAGGCTGTTTGTAATGGGTTTCTGCAAAACTTTCTGACTTTCTCATACTGAATTCCATGATCATCTCTATTCTTGGGCTATATGAACCTTCTTTCTGTATCTAGAATACTTCAAGCTCTTTCTTTCTTCAGGACATTTGCATTTTCTGTTTCCTCAGCCTGGAATGCTTTGTTCCTAATCTTTTCATAGTCCTAAAAGGAATGAGGTTCAAACCCCTGGAAATTTGAAGTAAAGGCAGGAAGAGACATTGGGATTATTGGATGCACTGAGAGGTAGTGTTTTCAGAGACTTTTCTTTTTTTTTAATATTTTATTTATTTATTTATGTATTTGTGGCTGTGTTGGGTCTTCGTTTCTGTGTGAGGGCTTTCTCCAGTTGCAGCCAAGTGGGGGCCATTCTTCATTGCAGTGCGTGGGCCTCTCACTATCGCGGCCTCTCTTGTTGTGGAGCACAGGCTCCAGACGCGCAGGCTCAGTAATTGTGGCTCACGGGCCCAGTCGCTCCGCGGCATGTGGGATCTTCCCAGACCAGGGCTCGAACCCGTGTCCCCTGCATTGGCAGGCAGATTCTCAACCACTGCGCCACCAGGGAAGCCCCTCAGAGACTTTTCTACTCCACATCTTCAGGAACTCTTTTATTGACTATTTTAGACTAAGTTGTCATGTAGTCACTCTGTTATACTATCACTTTTTAATAGCACACATCATTAACTGAAATTATCTAATGTCTTCATATCTTCATTTACTAATGTTTGTTTCCCTCCTCCATTAGAATATAAATCTCTTAAGGTGAGGGAAAATAACTGACTTGGAAACAACAATTTGCTTATTTCCTAGAATATTGCTTGCACATGGTAGGCACTCAAGAAATATATTTGATGAATAAGTGACTTCTAGGTTTTCAGAATATAACTTAAAAATGTTTGGGTACTAGATAAAATAAGGTGTATTTCTTCTGTCTTTTGAAACAATAGCTTGGACTTTGGAAAATTTACTTTGTTTATATCTAACAAGATATAAAGTTTATTTTCTTATTATGTTTACAATTTGACTTGTCTCTCCTTAACGGGATGCAAGCCTGCTGTGACAGGAAATTTAATCTGTTTGGGTTACTGATATGTCTCCAGGGTCTGGAACAATGCAGTCACATGGAAGTTGATCAATTATTGAATGAATAAATTATTCTGTGAATATGCACATTTATGAATGTGAATTTATATAATAGAGTCCAAAATTGGGAGAAAGACCCATAATATATCCTAAGAATTTTTTTTGACATACTTAAGATCATGTTCTATCCTCCATCAAGGGGTTAACCTCTTTCTGTGAGGTATCTTTGTCTCCTTGATATAATCTAAGACTTCTTGGTACCACTTTCTGGTGAAAATAGTTTTGCAATAAGAACTGATGATTCTACTCTGAAAATGGTTCAGTTATGAAGTGAGCAATTGCTTTATCAAAAAAAAAGCCTGTGACTCATTGTTGATGGCCTTATGATGTCTGGGCAGAAGTTGCCATGTTTGCTTCACACCTACCTTTCAATACTCACCAGTTAGGTGGTAAATACCATTTGCATTTTGATTTTCTTGATAGCATAATTTCTTCTCCTTTGGAATATCCAGTGGTGTGCAGGAGCTGGCTCTTAGGAATTCACAGGAGCCAGCTATGCACACTTCTTCCCAAGTTTGCCTTCAGTGACCTCAGGTTGGTAGCCTGAAATTAGTGATGGTAGGAGTAGTTACAACCACGAAATCTTCAAATGCTACAAATCAAAGCTTTTTTGGTCTCATTTACCAGCCCACCACTGTATGCCTGTGTAGATTCTGTGCTTCATGGCAGCTGCTTTTACTGTTCCTCTGGATCATTCTTGGAGGGTAGCATGGAGCCTGGAAAAGACTGTGGACTTTAGGATCCTATCCTACTGTCTTTCTCCCTACATGACCATGGGAACAAGCTAGCTTCTCTGAACCACATTTATAAAATGCATTTTTGTAGAGAGAATGGAAGGAAGTAATATATACAATATCCTAGCACAGTGCCTGGCACATAAAAGACCCTGAAAGACAATATCCGTTTCCTTTTAAATGGTGTGGTACTGGGAGGGGCAGAATAAAGCCAGACTTTGATGAAGCTCCTCTGTAAGTGTACAGCAAACTGTGCTTAAACTACAGCTTCTTAAGTGAGCACTCATAGCCCCAATTAGGAGTATTTATTCTGGCTCATCTTAAATCATGTGAGATCCAAAGGAACCTGGTCCCCAACTATAGCACAGTGTTATCCAATAATGCAGAGCAAGGGTAAATGTAGTTAGAAGCAAAGAGAACATCAAACATCCTAATGTAATTATCTCAAACTGAGTTTATGCAGTCAAAAGGTAAAATAATCTCTCCAATGTGGTTATCTCCATTAGTGTTATGTCTTCTCTGAAGAGAGAAAATACCTGAGAATGGGTGGAATTTTAGTAACTTGAAACATTAGCCAACCATTGATTTGAGGTAGCACTCAAGTCTGGGAAAGTATTAATGATATGGCTGGACTCTGACAGTATGGTTTGTAGTTTTTTTTGAAGGAGAATAGAAAAGGAGTAAGACCTCTGCTTTTGAAGATGATGTTAATTTTATTTGTAAAGCAAGAAGATTGATATTTGAATACACTATATTTATTTCTAGTTAATTGAAGATAATTACATTATAAAAATGCAAATATGTGTGAGAAAGAAGGTCCCTATGCGTTGCAATGAGATTTTTATTACATGTCTATGAATGTATTAAAAATGGATTTCACAGCATTAATATAAAATCAGAAGAAACATTTAGTCTTATTTCTGCTTTTTTACTTTTGATGCTGCAAAATGATTGGTCTGTTCTAGGTGTTAGAATGTAATGGAAAATTACATATATAGGCAAGTATTTATACATATAGACCTATATGTGTGCGTGTGTGTGTATATATATATATATATATATATATATATATATACACACACACATGTGTGTGTATGTATATTTCCACTGTTTCTTAGATAAATATTACTGTTCTATAAAGTTTTTCTGGATTATACTTCCTCTGCTAGAGGTTACCGTAAAGTTATACAATGTACCCAAGATGCTATTACAAGATGGAAAGTAGGGTTTGGTAATGTAGCTAATAGCAATGATCAAAAATTTTAAAGAAACATTGCTGTTAATACACTACTGAGTTGATTGACATTCCTAAAAAAAAAAAAAAATTTACAAATGCTGTCTTCTTTGAGTCAATCAAGTTTCAGTGCCCTCCTAAGAGCTGCAAACACAAGTAAGACACATTCCATTAGCTAAAGGATCTGAAATATATGATGGGCATACAAAATACGTACGTGGAAGCTAAAATAGAAGCATGACGTGATAAAGAGAAGGGGGGCGGTGTGGAAATGCTGTGGATGTTCAGAGAGCAAAGTGGTTTCCTTCTGGCAGAAGAAATCCACAGTGATACTTTATTTGGGCCTTTTAAGATAGGCGTATTTGATCAGTTTCTAAAAAAGGAAGATTTTCCCAGTATAGGAGAAATTGTGAGTAAAGCAAATGAATAGAGAAAATCAGGTGCAATTGTGTTCATCTACTTGGACTGAAATGAAGGGAGTAGCAAGGAGAATAATGAAAGGTAAGTCTTGAGGGGTTGTTACAGTTTAGACCGTTGGAAACTGGAAATTATTAGTGACAATGAAAAGTCACTAAAGGGTTTGGAACTTGGAAAAAACATGAGAGCTCTAAGAAAGGTTATTTTATTGCAGGTACACTGGGGTGAGTTAGGATTTTGGGAAATCTATTTAGGGCTCTATGGCTGGAAATAATGGGACATAAAAATAGAAATAAGAGGCATTAGAGATAGAATGGAAATAAATTAACAGTCATTCAGGTAAGAAAGAAGTCACCTGTATTTAGTGGAGACCAAGTGCACTGAAGCTAAGATAGCATTCTGGATGACCAACACATCATGTTGCAAAGCAAATTTCTTCATGTGTGCAGTACAAGTAATGCAGAAGTTGTGAGATTAAATGAAAGGATGTACATGAAATAGACTTGTTAATTATACTGCTCTAAGAAAATGAATAACATTGTTATTTTACTAAATTTCATAACATCGCTAGAAAAATGTTCATGTTAACAGAATTGCAAAAATCAAAAGATTCGGGGGAAATTAATGAGTTTAATGTTAGATCAAAATGAAGATATTGTACCATTTAGGGTCCCAACAGGAAAAAAATTAGGATAGTGAAAGTAGGGTTTGTTTACAAAATGGTTAATTATAAGGATGTCAACAGGGTGTAAGGGAACTTCAAAAGATACTGTACTATAAGAACCCAGAGCAAGTAGCAGCCCAACTGATTCTACCCGAGGCTGAACAGATGAGGAGAGAAAGAGATAGAAAGAGTTCTGCATTGCTAAATGGTCTTGCAAGTAGTCAAGGGCCACAGGCAGACCAATGCAACCTCACAGGGAAAGAACCAGAAGGCAAAATTAGATGACTCTCTTCTCCCTTCCTTTAGTATCCAACTGGGATTCCCCACTGGCAAATCTAACTGGAAGCCAAAGAAGCATGAGAACCAATGAAGGTAATCCATACACGTCAGCGTCTTGGGACAGGCAGCAGGATGGAGAATAAACCCACACAAAGGGAGATACTCAGCACAGATGCCAATAGGGAGATCTAATAGACAGAAATGTGAGACCTTAGACAGAATTTTTGACTTAGTAATTGTTGATAGTACTGACAATTGAATAATCAGACTCTATTCTTTAGTTAATACCCCAGGCTTACTCAAAAAATAATGGAAGCTTCTTTGAAAAACCTTTTGGGAAATGACAGGTATTCTGCATTTAATGAAGTTTGTATAGGTTCACATAAAGTAATTTTGGAACTAGTTCCGCACTCTTCTTCATTTGTCCAGAAAAGGAAATAACTTGTGTGGACAAAGGGGAATTAACTGATTTTTATATTTTATTCTCTGGGGTACCTCCTAAGGAAAAGAACATATTGGTAAAACAGCTGTGAAAGCAGACCAAAAAAACCTCTGTACTTCATTAGAATGGGGCATAAAAGAGCTAAGCATACTTTCTGTCTGAACATCAAAAGAAAGAGTTATGATTCTTCTTAATTGAAACAACCATGCCTTCTAAATCAGTGAACTTGCACGGAAAAACACCTAACCTAAAAATGTGTAAATTCCTTCAGGTTCTAGGTGGGGATAAATTTGTCTTCTACAGATTTATACATCTGGACATATAAGCTTAAAAAATAAAATATTATTTTAATGCTGAATATCCTTCAGTACTGAAAAATACAAACTTAAAATTTTAATAAGGATATGTGAACTTAAAAGATCATGATATTCAGGCCCCATCTAAAGGAACAAAATATATAGTTGCTTGGGCAGATATTTTCTTTTTGCAATCGCTGCTAGTCTGGATTTCTCCATTAGATCTCTTAGTAGATTTTGGAATATTAGCATAGAGATATATTTCAACAGTAACACAGCTGGGTCCCTTGGCTTTGAGGCATTTGGAACTTTCACAATATTTGGTTTCTATCAATATTGTCATTTTCCTTCTCCATTTATTACCTCTTTATGTTGTCTCTAGTTCTATTCCAAGGATTTCTTGGTAACCTCAAACAGGAGTACACAATGTTTTAAGAAGGAACAATTCTATATAAGTTTCTGGCATACCCTTATGGGGTCTCTTCAAAATCATCTAGGTTGAGAATCAATAGGACTTAATATTCTGAATCAATGATTCTCTAAAGCAGGTCAAACAACATTGATGAAATGAATGTATATTTTACTTTTTTAATATGCCATAATTTCCTTACCTGTAATTTTTATATTTCTTGAAAAAGGCTTAATTTATTTGTAGAACTTGTTGGCTTGAAATGTAGATAGACAAATATATAGCCATTTTTGTGGTATAGCTCCTGGCACATGGTAGTCACTCAAAGACGGTATATTCTACTGAATGTCATATGTCCATACACGTGTCTAATTCATTGCAAATATCACATTATTATCTTGAATGTTCATAAAGTCTCTGTCAGCTAGACATACTTTTATATAACAGAAAAGAAAATGAAAACTAGGTTAAGTTACATAGCCAAATACCCCAATGATTCCAGAATTTTTAAATTCAGCATATTATCAGGGGTTATCTAGAGGTCTCAATATTTGAGAGAGAGTCTCTGACACTTCCTGTAGCTCTGGGTGAATTTTAGTTCCATCATTTACTTTACAACCTTTTTCTCATCTCTTAGTCATGATTTTCAAGCTACTGTTTAACTCTGCACTTACAGAGTGTAACATGTACCTAATTTTAATCCATTGTTTATTGAAAAGAAGAGATTTACTATTAAAACAGTTACCTCGCTCATTATGAATTCCTGCCAGTTAAAATCAATCCTCTAATTGATAGTTCCTGGGGCAAAATTGTTCTATTACCTTCTGTTAAAAAACATATCTCTGCATTATTTCCCCTCATCATGTAAAAAACATAGAATTAAATTTGCTTTATTTGATCTTCTATACTACTAAATTTTCATTTAAAAATCATATTAGAAAACAGTTGCTGAATATCCGTGAAAAAGTAAAGACACACAGCAGTAAACTTGCTCAGCTGGGACTAGATATTTCACTTTAGGTAAGTCCCTTGAAAAGATTCAAAACAAAGCCAAAAAGAATTATTTGAAGTAGAAAAGATCTGCCAGGGAGTATCTGGTAATAGTTTTAGTTGTGGAGTGCATGAGCCTAAATGAACTTGACTTTTAATATTTAAGTAATTACCCAGAAGTAAGAAGAGGTTTTATTTAAAAGGCGTAATAAAATGAAAGGTGTAATCTGTTTTGGGGTTTGTTTTATGTCACCAATTTATCATAAAATTGTCTAAGTCATGAGTTGCTCATCAAATCTTTGTTAAAATATATAAGAAATTATAGATCTGAAAAGGAAAAAAATAATGGGAAATAAATCACTTTCTGATAACTAAATGCCTAGGATTCTTTTCATCGAAACTTTTTGGTAAGATACAATTTCACTTATTTATAGGGAGATTCCAGGGCAACCAATAAAAAATAGGGCTGTGTCCCTTAGGAGTTCAAGAACAATGCTAATTCTAGTGTTTTAAGTCAAATCTACCAGTCACTTTCTAACCTGTGCAGAAATGTATCCTAAAACTTCATCCTCAATGGACTTGGATATATATCACAACTATAATACCTTCTATAATTACTATTATTTGGGAGTAGCCTTTGAGACTTAACAACATTGGATTCCAATGATTAAAGTTGTTAAAGTATGTATAGTTGTTTTCCGATCAGTGCCTTGATATCAATGAAGAAAGAGAATCTGAAGCCTCTTTCAGTTATAACTTGGGAAGAGGTAAGACATATTTAGGATTTATTTTCATAATACAGCTCCAAATATATTAGATTGGGAAGTAAATTGAATCCAGAATATTAATTCTATCTTAAACCATATTAATGCTGACTGGTAGACTCCTAAAACTTCATACTAAACAGACACACATGAAATCAACTCTGTGATGCCCTGGTGACTAACACTGAGATTCTATTTTTTGCCAGTGAATTTGGTGAAGATTGAAGAGCTTTGTGAGGTAGAGTGAGGCTTGCATTTTCATATACCACTCAAGGGGGGTATAAATTTACAATCCTGTTTAAGATAATTTTCACAGTATGTGCCCAGCAAGGGTGTTTACAGAATACAACTTGGGTATATAGGACACGTGACAGTTCTATCTAAATCTGAATTCAATTTTCTTCCAAGCTCCCATTTCTGCTGTTGGTAGGAACCATTTATAATTGTCACTTCAAGTTCCCTCATTTACTTCAGGTTTATAAGTTGTTTTCTTTAGAGTAAACATTTAATCACAATCAGTTTTCTTCTCCCCTGCCCTTTTCTTCATATCTGGGTGGCCTCTAAAGGCAAGTAGAAGCTTCATGTAACATTTTGCACAAACCAGATGAAAGGAATATATGAGGCTTAATTTTTGCCTCCACTGTCCATTTAACAAGTATTTTTTGGAGGAATTTTCTCCCCTACCCACAGCTGAAAGCTCCAAGAGTATTATTTTCTTCTTGTTGGAGGATAATAAAACTCAGTGAAGTTAAGTGGAAAACAGACTCTGTCCAGTGCTTAGAATAGTCTGCCCTGTTTTTTTCCCTTCTTCTTTGCCTAATACTTGGACTCAAGTTTCTCATCTTACTAACAATTGGTACCTGGTATGAGATTAGAACAAGAAAGAGACAGAATTTGAAAAAGAATAGATACATGTGTACATATATATAACTGAATCACTTTGCTGTATACCTGAAACTACACAACACTGTTAATCAACTCTACTGCAACATAAAATAAAAAGTTAAAGAGATGCCAGTGATGAATGTTCTTACCTGAATTATCCTAAAATGACTGAGCCTGGCAGGTTCTTAGAGCTTGAGTTTTTCCTCTTAAAAGGAACTTGTGGTCTCAACAGATTTTTCAGTTTTGGGGCCCTCCCTTGGCTTGGGCAAAGCATTCCTCACTGGCTTGGTGATTTACTGCCTCTGCACCTCTGCCTCAGAAATTCAACAGTGTCTCGGGTCACATCACCTCTCTCAGTGGCCCATTTGGGGAGGCTCTCATGTAATTCTCATGCTCGCTTTCACTTGTGGGACCCAAATCTTTTGGATGGGAGATGGTTATGCCATCCTAGACTCAAACTCTGGAAAACAAGCCAAATCCATTGCAACAGCAACTGCCCTCTGGGATGCAGCCAGAGCAAATAACCTGCTTATTCCTCTCCCTCTAGATTTCCATACATGAATCAATCTTATCTACATACTAAGGCTAGAATTCATGTCAAGTTTTTTTTTTTGGAATACCCAGTTGAAGTCTAACTGAAATTAGAAATAAGAGCTAGCTCTTAGCCACTCTTGTACATTGGTGGGTAGGAGGGTGAAGCTCTCCCCAGAAACTCTCTTCAGAGATTCTCCCAAATCTCAACAATTCAATGTGGATGAGTTTTCTAAATTACTTCTAAGCCCCTTCTTGGAAACTGCAATGTGGCTTATCTAACTCTCTCTGGAATGTAGTATCTACTCTTCATTCCGAAGTTGAAAATGAGACAGGAAGAATCCTGTTTTAACCCTCTGTAACACTAATGTACTGTCATTACTGCACACTACTGCACTGTTTTACGTGCTGTTTGTTCTCTAAGTCTTCAGTAGGCCCTGCTCATCCAAGCAAGTCTCTGGGAGCACCCTCTGCACAGGCCTGGGCTCCTTGCCTGACATTCTGTACCACTACATCCTGAACCAGAGCCTCTGCTGCTTTTCCATTCCTCTTGCCTTGTCTCCAACTCCCCACTGAATTTCCAAGTCTAAAAACATCTGCACATAAGCCATAGGAAATTAGTGGGATGGGTTGGGCCACTTTAGGAAACCATGATTTAGTTCCTTTTTCTTTTTCTTCCCATCTGTTTATAGCATTCTTATGTTTTCTTGGTAGAAGATCTATTACATAACATCCATCTTCATTCCTACCTTATTACTTGATTTAATTAATATGAGACTTCAAAACCAGCTTCCTTGAGATTAGATGTTCTTTGCTTAAAGACATTTATATTTATTTGAATTAAAAGCTAAACGTTTAATCCTTAGAACTTAAATTTCAGTTGTCAAAGTAGTTGAAATAACAAAAATTACTGGGAACTATCTCAAGTTTCCAAAACTGATCTCAATTCTTACGTAATATCATTTGTGTAACAAAATGACCATCAGAATATTACAGCAACATGGTAAACACCTTCATTAAAATGTAAAAGTAATTAAATGATTTATTAAAATAACAATTCTATGATATATTATTAAATGAAAAAATAGGTGAGTGGCTAATGAATACCAGTTATCTTTCTGTCAAATAATTATTTTCTTTTTTCTTGTTTAGTCTTCTATTTTCTAATTTTGTTAACATCATAGAAAATGAGAATGAAAAATGATTTAGAATCATGTAATCTTTCCAATCAGTATCTCACATACTGCATAGGTAATTGAAAGCTTAACTGCTTTAGAGGCCAAACTCTGCAAAAAAAAAAAAAAAAAAAAAGAAAAGAAAAATTCCTACATTGTAATAAGGAATTTAGTATAGTAAATATTGACATTGGTTAGTCATTGGTAAGGTGAATGGGTCATTGTCTCTAAATATATTAAAAACATATTTTCACCTAAATGGGACAAAAAAAATCTCTGCAGAGTATACATTACTCATCTAAATGAGAAGGATATAAAACTGATGATTCCTGCTAGCTTTAAAGAATTGATTAAGGGAGATAATGTTTAAGTACCACTAATTATATCAGTGAGCAGAATGATGTACAGGTCAATGGAAAAACTTGACTACTTTCATATTAAAAAGACATTAATTCATGACATTAAACATTTGATAATAAAGTACTTTATGTAAATATTGAAAAAGACTCATTAAATTTTAATAAAGGTTTGGACAATGCAAGGAAGCTGATATTTAACTTTCACCCCTTTGTAGAATTCTATTCCCCAGAAATAATGGAAAATGCCTCATCAGATAAAGAAGTAAAATTCCCCAGTCTTCCTCAGAAAAGCTGTCATATGCTCCTTTGAAAAATACAACTTGGATATTCATTTCATTTAGCAAGTCAAATAACATTATTCGAACATAAAACTGTGTCCTGTGGCTTTCCATTGGTGACTATAAATGTCTAATATGTATGAAATCATTGTGCAGAAAGACACTTTGGAACTTAACACACCCATATTTATGTAAGACTAAATGATTTCCAGAGGAAAAAATCAAACTTTTCTAATACAGTATTTTTCAGTGTATACGTTGCTCAAATATTGGCTTCTTTCTGAAGCTATTTAACTTAACATTTAGCAAATTTCTGTAAAAGCAAAGGGAAATGTTAATGCAACTTAATGTAAGTATAAAATTACCAATTTTAAATAGGAAATGGGAAGAGATTATGGAAGGCAATTCTAAATGAATAAATGATATATCAATGATTGCCAATAAGCTAATAAAGAAACATAAGAAAATCTATGGATGTTTGAGAAATGGTTGTAATACTTTACAATGTTGTCTGTATGTGTACATTTTTTTAATTAAAAAAAACTTTTTCACCCCACAATTAGCAAATGGGTTCCATATTAGTTCAACTGGAAGTTTTCTTCCTATAGTTGCCTTTCCGTACATCTACTTTTAATCAAAAGAGAACGTAATTTAAAAGACAAAACTTATTCACTGGTGAAAGAAAACCAAAGGAGTAAGGCAATCAAAGACAGTATTTTTATCATCCCTTTTGTAAGATATAGTAAAGTTACTGATTCAGATGGGGAATTTGGAAGGGAAATAATGGTTAGATGGAAAATCCCTCTAACCAGTCGAATGCAATTGTGAACACATTAAAAAAGGAAAACAGCATATGATCAAATATTACATAAAACATAAGACAACATGGTGTGTATATCAAGTAAAATTGTATGTGCGTGTGCAAGCACACATCCTCATGAGACATTTATTGTTGTAGTGTTGTAAATGGTGTGAGATGTGTGTGTGTGTATATATATATATATATATATAAATATACACAAATAAAAATACCTCTTGAGGCTTTACTGTATGTACAGTATTTGTAGTCAGGTATTTCCTTTCCCAAATTTACAGTTTTAATACAATAAACATAACAAGGAATAAGGAAAGAAAAATGCCTATTTTTCAGGGGAGGAGAAGCAGAACTTCCCTGCCTTTTTCCTTCCACTGCCTTGTTTTCTTTAGGTTCTTCTGCTGCCATGGAGCTTGGAGCTGCTTTATAACATTTGATTTATATTTGGTTTCTAGTGTTTCACAAGTGCATTAGAACTAGAACTGGAGCCAGAATCTTATTAGTGGAGATGCCCTGCAGTGAAATGTCAACACAGGGCATTTGTGTTTTACTTTTATTCCTTTAATAGATACTGCATTTTGTGACAGCATGATCTATTTGAATAATGTGACATTTGGGGGAAGTTTTAAAATAGATTTTTATTCAATTGATATTAATGGTGGGTTAAGACCTGATGTAATAAAGAAAATAGATGTGTCATTCTCTATCTGTCTTTTAGAGTGAAGGAGTTTGGGCCAGGAGGCCAACAAAGTTGGAAAGGAGCTTCCTATTAGCATTAATGCCATGTGTTTTACCTCATCTATTTTTCAGAGCATACTTAATATGATCATTTGAACAGAATGACTGGCAGATAACAGTCAAATACAGCTTAGGCAGTAACAAGTCATAGATTGAGACAAAAACACCTTAGTGGGAAGGAACTAGGGTCCATTACCTTACAAATGATCACAATGTGTATTTCATTCAAACATGTTTCACACGGTGTACAAACTTAAGTTAATGGAATAATGTAAATATGCTTTCTACAAAGCCTTAGGGGGAAAAATGGGCTAAACAGAGAATCACTAACTGTGACTAACTGGGTTAGCTGCATAGAAGCCAAGGAGAATAGGGTAAAAATTAAGAATGGAATCCCAGAGACTGAGAAGCTAAGCAGAGTTTTAAACTTCTTCATGGTTGTGAGGGACACAAATTAGACACAGATTTAGGATCGGTAGAGTGTTATACCCTGGAAGTAATAATCTGCATTATCCAGAGAGACCTGCTTTCATAAAGAACCATTTTACTTAACGACAGGTTGGATGAGGGTCAATTGCCCGACCCTGACTGTGGCAGACACACTCTAAGCTGCCTCGCTGGTGCTTATGTTTCTGTGTAATCTTCTCCCTTTGAAGGTAGACAGGACCTGTGACTTCAAACAAACAAAATGGTGACAGTGATGCAATGTCACCCCTATGACTATGCTGTGTTACAGAAGAATCCATCTTGACAGACCCCTACCCCAGAGCATCTCCGCACTGGCTTCAGGGAGGAAGTGAAGCATGTTGGTTAGAAATTGCAGGTGGCCTTTAAGAGTTGGGCACAGTGCCTAGGTTCACCACGTCCTTCAGATGCCCTGTTGCCTTCCTCAGTTTTCCCCCATACACCTGAAGATAACCCACGGTTCTGTGATTGCTGTTGGTTTTCCCTATCTCATTTCCAGTTTGTCTTTTGGAGGAGAATACCTTCACACCTAATTATCTAATTTTTTTGTAAGTGTTTCTGTGGTTCTTTGGGTTTGCTCTTGAGCATGGCTGTACACACACACTGCAACCAAACATACACAAGACCACAAAATAATGTCAATAAATTCTCAAGGATAGGACATATTATATGAATACGGCATAAATAAGGTAGAAATTGGTAACAAAAAGTAAGTAGGAAAAATATTTACCTTTTAATTATATAAGTTCTCATTATATAAGTTAACTTATATAATTATCCTGTAGGTTAAATGAGAAATTAAAGAAAATTAAACAATATTTTGAATTGAATGACAATAAGAACATGTGGGACACAGCTATAGCTGTGCTCAGGGGAAAATGTGTAGCTTTAAATGCATACACTAATGAAGAAGAAAGGTTAGGAAACAATCTGCACCTAGAAAAGCTTTAAAATACCTGCAAATTAAATGCAAAAAAGCAAGTAAAATAATAAAAGCAGAAATTTATAAAACAGAAGTACGTTCAATTGAAAAAGAAAATAATTGCTTCTTTGTGGAAAGAATAAAACTGAGCCCCTGACAAGAGCTAATGAGAGAGACAGAAGGTACAAATTACTAATATCATGAACAAAAAATGAGACATTGCATATTTTATAATATTTGCCCATAAGTGAACCGCGTGACTCCATTTTTTGCCAATAGATTTGAAAACTTTGAAATGAACAAATGCCTAGAAAAATTCAACATAGCAAACTTAGAATAGTATAACTGAATAGTCTACATTCTGTTATCGAAATTGAATTGGTAATTAAAATAATCCCCACAGAGAAGACTACAGGCTCAGCAGCTTCAATAATGAAGTCTTCCAAATACTTATGGAAGAAGTAACACTGAGGACAATTCTTCAAGGAGATAGGACAAAAAAGGAAACTTTCCAACTTAAAAAATAAGAACAGCATAAACTTGACACTAGAAGTTAACATGTTACGTAATAGTTAAAATACAAAAATTTCCTACTGAAATCAGGAAAAAACCAAGGCAGACCACCATGTCTTCCTTGATCTAGTGTCAGCTACATAGTTATGGACAGTTTCAAATTTTGCTCACTTTTCTGTATGAATATGATATTTCAATTTTAAAAGTTAAAAATATGGTTCATGTCACTTTCAGCCTTAAAAACCCTGTGCCTAGCAATAGTTCTGTCCTTAAGACTGAATTAGTCGGCAGATTATGTGGGTGAGGTGAAAAAACCAAATGTTTGGACTTTCCTCTCATATTTTAGATACCACATTTAAATCCCTTTAACTCTTAGAAGTAACTGATAATTGTATAAGCTAATGAGGGATAACTTTCCCCAAAACAGTTGGGGACTACCATGCACAAAATATCTTTGGGTATGTGTCTTTTTCCAATCTTGCTAGCAGAAAGCAAGTACTTTTAACATCAGTGTATGAACACTTGGAACATACTGCTTTTAGAAAAAATTACTCTTATTTTCATATTTTTCTATCAAATCTGTTCATGATATCAGCATTATCTACTGTCTATAATAATGGTGCAGACATAATTTAGTTTGTTATTCATTTCATCTAAGGCTACTGAAGAGGTGTTAGATTACCAAACCAATGCAATTTGTCAAGATCCTATTGCTAAGTTACTCTTAGAGTAAATGGTCTCTGATAAGGGTGGGGTGGAGAACAAAGGAATATTTTGATTGAATTGATGTTGCCTCAGTTCCACCTCAAGACGATTCTGTCACCGGTTAACCCATGGGAAGAAATTTTTAGGTTTGCTCTATTTGGTGGGTATTTGAATGGTAATAGAAATTCTATTTCCAGAAAATGATTTCTCTTTGGCAGTGAACCAATCTGTTATCTATGTTTCTTACTTGTAATTCCTCAGAAAGTATATAAAGTTCAGTGCCTTTTATACTTGTTATAACTCCTTTAATAGAGAGCCAACATTTTCACATAATCCAGATCTATTTGTCCCTCAGTGGTTACTGAATATTTATCTATTTCCCGTTTGCTTATTAATTTTAGTTCTTAGTTCCAAAACACATCCATATGTTCTGATAATGCACTTGCACACATACAAACCAGGGTAAAAAAGACATCCAATTCTGGAGACGTGATTATTTTGAAACAAATATGCCTTAACAGAGGATTTGTTCCACTTAGGGTTGTATTTTAATAGGTTGCTGAACATTTTGCTAGTAGATGTTAACATTACACTTACCCAAACTTATGTATGTAGGAACCACCCATCCTCTGTAGACTGCTTTTAGATAAATAGCAAAAATAAGTTGAGACTAATAACTGTTTTAAGTCTTTTTGGTTGGGGAAATATGCTTCTTACAGTAAAAATAAGAAATGTTAAGAAATTTTATTTGATACACATGTTTATTCAATCATTCTTCTCATTCGCCCAATGCTTTCAGTAATAGACATGGTAACGAGTATCTGTATAAACAAGAGACTAGATTTTCATCTCTCCCTTTTCAATCTAGATATTAGCCCTACTAAGAGTAATACTAAAAGTCAGTTTACCAAAAGATAGCACTAATTAACAAAAAGAATGCAGGAAATTCCTTATGTTGAAACTACAGATGTTTCATATTGCTGTAAACAGTTACAACAAATTGGTCAACTAGAATTATTGAGTAACCGGTACCTCATTAAATTTAACAGTCATTTCTGAGAATCTATAATTTGGACACAGGAAAACCTGTTCAAAAATTGCCCATTTTAAGCTTATAAGTGCCTTCGAAAGTTTTACAAAAATAACAAATATCAGCGATCAAAGGGCAGAGGTAAATCCTGTATATGTACCACCTATCAGATATGTATTTACTGATATGTATTTACCCTGTATTTATTTGATATGTATTTACATATACAATAAAGTTATGTATTTACCCTGTATTCTCGCACAGCACAAAATTTCTGATACCTCCCAACTTGTGTTTTCAACACACGGAAAGTTTTTCTTCAAGACTAGTAGGTCTCAGCCTCTTGTGTTTGTTCAAATTATCTCTGGGCTTGAGAAATATACAAGCTGTGCTCTCTGAAGTAGTCTAGGTCTGAAACAAGAATATCAGAAATAAACTAGTAGATTCTATGGGCTGAATGATGAGAAACAGTGTACTTGTCCAGTTATCATTCTGCTAAATATAACTGGAAATTATTTTATTACTGCCTATTTGAAAATTACACTTAAGGTTAATTTTTCCAATATCTTATCTTACAATTTACAAAAGTATCTTTTCCTATTAATCATACTAGTAAAATTATATTTTTTCCTCATTAATTTATCGAGGCTCCTTTGGCAAAAATCATTTGAATTATACATCAGTGAGTCTCTTCCATTGATTTATACATCCTTTCTTGATCACCACACTCCTGATTACTGTAGCTTTATAGAAAGTCTGAAATCAGGAAGTATGAGTCCTCCAACTTTGGTCTTCTGGGTTTTCTTTCACCCAGATTTTGTATGTGGCTAGGTACTTTGCACTTTCATGTAACTCCTAGAATTATCTCAATTTTTACAGAAAGAAAGCTTTCTAGAATGTGAATTGCACTAATTCTATAGACCAATTTGGGGAGAAATCTTAACAACATTGACGCTTACATTCCACGAACATAGTATATCTTTCCTTTTATTTCAATCTTCTAAAAAAAATTTGGCAGGTTTTTTTTCTTTGTAGCTCTCAATTTACAGCATTTTTATGCCTTTTTTTGTTTTGGTAACTTTGTTCAAAATGGCTCCCAATTGTAGTGCTGAAAACTGCCCACTGTTCCTATGTACGAGAAGGCTCTGATACACCTTATGGTGAAAAATGTGTGTGTTTGATAAGCTTTATTCTTTATTCAAGCTTGAGTTATAGTGCTGTTGGCTATGAGTTCAATGTTAATGAATCAATCTAGTAAATACAATGTCTATAAACAGAAACATATACACAACAAGGTTATATATTAATCATTTGATGAAAATGTTGTGAACAAAGGTTCACAGGAACCTGATTCTGTATTTCCCCTACAAGCAGTGGTTCAATACCTGCTAATTCAGTGTTTTCTGTGACTTAATAGACCACAACTACCTTGAATAACGGAATTCAATTGTAGGCTAATACGCATGAAGAATTTGATATTCATTCATTAGTGGTGAACATATTTATGAAGAATTTATCAGGTGCTATCAACTCTGACCAACAGGAATCCAGCAGAGAAGCATAGCCCTGGCCACATCCTTAATTTTTTTCAGATGTGTTCTAACAAAGGTTACTCTAAAAGGCCTTAATTTTAAGATATAATGATAATACACTCATGTCTTCACATAACAGTAACATGAAAAAATAACTAAAAAATAGGATCATTTTCAGACAAGATAATAAAAAAAAAAACTAATCCTTAAGGATCTGTGCATGAAGATCTAGGCAATGACAGTGTAATGCCCAGGGTAGTCATTGTAAAATTGGGTTGCTAATACTTCATTACAACAGAAATTGTTGTGTATACTCCAATTACCTCTATTTTAAGAAAACATGCATAATATAATAAACTTATCTACAATTTTGTAAAGTAACTTTTATGGTTGAGATGAATTATTTTTTGTCAGATAGCTTCATGGGAACATAATGCCCTAGTGGCCAAAAACAAACTCATAAATTCTGTTTTCAAGTATAATTTACTCTGAATATGACCATATAGCCATTAAATATTTATTCAACTTTAGTTCCATTTCAAAATTAAAAATGTAATTTTATGTCCGTCACTGAGAAGGACACTGAATAATAGTTGTGTTTTCTTTGGCTTAGCTGGAACAATATGCTTAAGGTTCTTTGTCAACTTTAAGAAATAAGTATGAAAACAACACCCTTGTGAAACGATTTATTAAACAATTCAATAAAACTTTTTACATCGTTTGTTATATGTCTCTAAAACAAATGATTACCTTCATTATGAAGCATAGTTACAGTAAATTGCTATCTACTCTGAGCACCATTGAAAATAAAACCATAAACTGCCCTCCTGCATTCAAATGTGACCTGGTTTACTTGCTTTTTTTGAAAGCTAGGTTATGTTGATGTTTCACTGAGCTGCATACTAGCTTCAACTAGGGTCACTAATTCGTGACTTCAACCTGTCCTTTTTTGTCAATGTGTATATAGACTTTGCATGCTTTTTAAAAATGAGGGGATTTTGCCTGCTATTAAGAATAATATGTTAAAGCTCTGATTTAATCAGACTTAGAATAACATTGTCCTGAGAGTAAGGTCCAAAATTTTAGCAAGACTTTTTTTTTTTTTTTTTTTTTTTTAAAACATTGGTATGATTTATATCAGAATTTTTTTTTTTATATAGTGAATACAGAGAGATGTCAGAGGAGCTAGTTAGAGTAGCAAGTATTAAATTTATTTATTTATTTATTTATTTATGGCTGTGTTAGGTCTTCGTTTCTGTGCGAGGGCTCTCTCCAGTTGTGGCAAGCGGGGGCCACTCTTCATCGCGGTGCGCAGGCCTCTCACTGTCGCGGCCTCTCTTGTCGCAGAGCACAGGCTCCAGACGCGCAGGCTCAGTAATTGTGGCTCACGGGCCCAGTTGCTCCACAGCATGTGGGATCTTCCCAGCCCAGGGCTCGAACCCGTGTCCCCTGCATTAGCAGGCAGATTCTCAACCACTGCGCCACCAGGGAAGCCCTTAGCAAGACTTTTGAAGCTTTTTATACTTAAAATGCTTCTCATCATTCTGGACTCTTACCTTCCTGCTCCCCATTTTCTGTAATCTTCCTGTCACAATGAATTGTCATTCTATTACTCTATTTCACAACTGTATCTTTATCTCCACAATTGTTTTCTTTTTTTATATCCATGTGTAGTATACCCTAATATCAGGCAATATAATACTCCTTGATATCTTTTCCTCGGAGAGGGAGAATAGGTTTCCTTTTTTATGTGCTTTTGTAGCACTCAATATTTTGCCCATCGCAGCACTTACTTCATTCTATTACATTTGACAACCAATTTATTTTTTTGCCACATTAAACTGGTAGTTTTGTGAGATCAAACACCATTTTCAGTTTTTTTCCACTTGGCACAGTGCATGATATATATTCAATATCTTTTATTTTCTTGTTAAATGAAATAGTGAAAAATACTCTAAATGTGGATATTGGGTGTCATGTCACATAGCTGAGAACCAGAATTAAAGTCAGTGGAAGATAAAAGTGGAAGTATGCTTAATGCCAAGCTTTACTCAGTTCAGTTATTCTAGGTCTAGCTCAACTTTTAACATATACAGTTGTCTTGTGATTTCTTTTGAAGATAATGTAGTAAAGTATAAGATTCTCTCATTCTGTATATTCATAATGGAATAGAATTGTATGCATGTTATTATCCTATGATATTATTAAAAACCCTGAATAAGAATGTATCTAAAGTTGCAAGTTATCTCAAACACTGGAAGTAGGACGAAAGGTGTGAGGAAAATTAAATGTGCAATTATGATCATATGAGGGCTTGTATACACTATTTTTAAAGGCATTTAAATGTTACAGGTAGAAAATCACTACAGTAGAGATATATTCAGAAATTCCAAATTATAAGAGGCAAAGAAGGCAATTTCAGTGTAAACCTGGTTAATACAGGTGGGAAAAGCAAGATAATTAGAAAGTCAACAAAAAAATAATATATTGTTAATAGGAACATTAGAAGATTTAGGAAGAAGACCAAATATACTAATTATATAAACCAACCTAATTGGTTTATATAATTGATATAGAGTTTATATAATTGTATTATAGAGTGGTATCTATAATACATCTTCAAGAAAAAATGTATAATAATATGGGCATAAAACCTTTTTTGTAAAGAAAACAGCTTGTGAGTGTGTTTATGAATACACAAGTATATTACTCTGAGCGTGGAAAAGTATAGGGATGCTCTGCACCAATTGAAATATGCGTATCTATGACCACCGGAATTTCATGGTGATGTTTGGGTGTACTTCTACCTTCTTTTATCTTACAAACTTTTAAACGTTGGAGAATTAAGCCTTAATTTTAAAAGGCATAATCACCTCTTTTGTAACACAGATTAATGCTTTTATATATTTTATTACATACATGTATGTATTAAAAGATGTATATAAAAGCTAAAAACTGATTCTTCAAACGAGGAATATATTTTTAACACATGTAGTTGAAGTTTAATAAAGCCCAAGATTTGAAAGAGGCATATATTTCTATTGGTAATAGAGGTCACTCTCACAATTCCCTTCAACTCTATTGTTGTACCTGAAAAGCAGCATTGACAATATGTAAATGGCAGGGCATGGCTTTGTTCTAATAAAACTTTATTTACACAAACAATGTTGAACTGACTTTGGGCAATAGTTCGTTGATCCTTCCTTTAGCCATTTAGTTAATTATTCAAGCTTTAGAGTATATCTTAAAATCAGGTATTGTTTGTACTCCAACTTGATTCTTCTTTTTAAAAATTATTTTGGCTATTTGAGTCCTTTATTCATATAAAGTTTACTGTAAGAGTATCTATACATAGAATACAGCTGAGGTTATGTTTATGTAAAGATCATTTTGGCTAGAATTGACATATTTACCCAGCGAACTTCCTTTATTTATTTACAGTTAAAAGAAATTTTGGTAAATTCCTTGTCTTAAAGACAATCATGTATTCTGCAAATAAGGATATTCTTAATTCTTTTTTTCCAGTCCAAGTGATTTTATTTTTCTTATTGAATTTGGTAGAATTTTCACCGTGGTATCGGATAGGACTGGTATGGGCAAACATTCTTGCCTGGCTACCAATCATAGGCGGAATGCATTCAGTCTTTAACCATTAGGTGTGACTTTGCTATGGATTGTTTTTTAAATGTCCCTTAATAGTTTAAGGAAGCCCTTCTATGTCTAGTTTGCTGATAGTTTATCATGAATGAGTCTTGAATATTACAGTGTGTGTTGTTATTTTTTGCATCTATTGGTATAATATGCTTTTCTCTTGTCTGATAATATGGTATTACCTTGATTTTCAAAGGTTGAACAGGACTTGGTTCTCATTATTCTTATGTGTTGCTGGATTTGACTTGCTAACATTTTGGTGAGGATTTTCATGCCTTTGTCCATAAAGTATATTGGTGTGAAATTTTATTTTCTCTCTGTCTTTTTATGAATTTATGGTAGCCTCATAAAATAGAATTCCCTCTTCTAATTTCTGGAAGAGACTGTCTAGAATTCGTTTCTTCCTTAAATATTTTGTAGAGTGAACCAGCAAAATGATGTGAGCATGAAGTTAGATCTCTTTTTTAGAACGTTTTACTATTTTCACTATTTTTCAATAGCATTGCTTATCTGTTTCTTCTGAGTCTTGCCTATTTGTTTCCTTTTAAGGAATTTGTCAGTTTCATCTCAGTTAAATTTATGGGCATAGAGTGATACACAATAATCTGTTATTCTTTAATTTCTATATGGTGAGTAGTGATATCCACTCATTTGTCAATATCCACAACTGCATCTTCCCTTCCTCCTTTTACTATATGGTCAAACCAGCTGGAGATTTATCAATTTCAATTATCAACTGACTGATTTTGAAGAATCTTATATTTCAGTGATTTTTTTCTATTTTTGTTTTTAATTTTATTAATTTCTCCTCTTTATTATTCCCTTCATTCTGCTTGGTTTAGGCACAGTTTTGCGCTTCCTTTTCGAGTTTCTTAATCTAAACTTAAATTACTGATTTTTCTTTTGTAACGTAAGCTTTTAATGTTAAAGTCTCACTAAGCAGTTTAGCTGTAAACTAGATATTTATGTTAGTTTTAACAGCTTTTTGCTATTCTTTTCTCTCCCAGCTCTACTGAGATATGATTGACATGTAATATTGTGTAAGTTTAAGGTGTACAGTGTGATGATTTTATACATGTATATATTGTGAAATGATTACCGCAAGAAGATTAGTTAACATACCATTACCTCACACAGTTAAACATTATTTTTAAGTAGGAAATTTTAAGATCTACTCTCTTAGCAATGTTCAAATATACAATACATTATTATTAACTATAGACACCACGTTGTACATTAGATCCCCAGAATTTATTCATCTTATAATTGGACGTTTATATTCTTTGACCAGCATCACCCATTTCCTCCACTCCTAACCCCCTGCCCCTGGCAATCACCAATCTCTTCTTTCTGAGTTTTTTTTTTTTTTTTTTAGATTCCACATATAAGTGAAATAAATCATATGTTAACCTTTTTTCTTTTTCTTATTGTACACTTTTGCCAAACCACTCCCTATTTCTTCCACCCCTGAGCCCCTAGCAACCACTTTTCTACTTTCTGTCTGAGCGTGCCTTTTTTTTTTTTTTCTTTAAGATGGCAGATATAAATAATACCATGCAGTATTTGTCTTTGTTTTATTTAACTTAGCATAATGCCCTCAAGGTCCATCCATGTTGCCACAAATGACCGGATTTCCTTCTTTTTTATGGCTAAATTATAATCCATTGTGTGTGTGTGTGTGTGTGTGTGTGTGTGTGTGTATATATATATATATATATATATATATATATATATATATATATATATATATATATATATATATATACCACATTTTCTTTATTCATCTGTCAATGGTCATTTGGGTTGTTTCCATACCTTAGCTATTATGAACAATTAGTGATTTCTTTTTTTTTTTTGTATGGATACCCAGAAGTAGCATTGCTGGCTCATGCAGTAGTCCTGTTTTTAACTTCTTGAGAAACCTCCACGCTGTTTTCCATAGTGGCTGTACCAATTTACGTTCCTACCAACAGTGTACTAAGGGTTGCTTTTTCTCCACATCCTTGCAGGCACTTGTTATCTCTTATCTTTTTGATGATAGCCATTCTAACAGTTGTGGAGTGATACCTCATTGTGCATTTGATTTGCATTTCTCTGATTAGTGACATTGAGCACCTTTTCATGTACCTGTTAGCCATTTGAATATCTTCTTTGGAAAAATGTCTACAAAAATGTCTGCCCACCTTTTAATTTGTTTATTGATTGCTATGGAGTCCTATGTGTTCCTTATATATTGCGGATATTAACCCTTTATCAGATATATGATTTGTAAATATTTTCTTCCATTCCAGAGGTTGCCTTTTCATTTTTTTTTGATCATTTCTTTACTGTGCAGAAGATTTTTAGTTTGATGTATTCACAACAGTTTTTTTTTTTAATTTAATTAATTAATTTATTTACTTACGGCTGTGCTGGGTCTTCGTCTCTGCGCGAGGGCTTTCTCTAGTTGTGACAAGCAGGGGCCACTCTTCATCGCGGTGCGCGGGCCTCTCACTATCGTGGCCTCTCTTGTTGCGGAGCATAGGCTCCAGACGCGCAGGCTCAGTAGTTGAGGCTCACGCGCCCAGTTGCTCAGCGGCATGTGGGATCCTCCCAGACCAGGGCTCGAACCCGTGTCCCCCACACTGGCAGGCAGACTCTCAACGACTGCGTCACCAGGGAAGCCCCACAACAGTTTTTTTTATAATTCAGTAGAAAATAATTTCAAATTTCTCTTGAAACTTCATCTTTGATTACTTAGATATACGTTATAATTTTTAATTTGTGATTTTTCATATTTCAGTTTTTTCAGTTACTGCTTTTACAGTCAGAAAACAAACTTCATACGTCTTCAGTTTTCTATAAAAATAAGATTTATTTGTTTTGCCAAGGAGATGGTCTATCTTAAAAAATGTTCCATGTGCCTTTGAAAAGAATGTGGACTCAGATGAGGGTGGAGAGTTGCATAAGTGTCACTTAGGTCCAATTAACTGATTGTGCTGTTCAACTTTTCTACATCCTTGTTGATTTTGTCTACCTCTTCTATGAATTAGTATTGAAGACTCCAAGTATAATTGTGAATTTGTTTCTCTTTTAGTTCTATTAGTTTTTTCTGCTGTGTTTTTGCAGCTCTAGTGTTAGGTAGAAACATAAAAATGTTTTGTCTCCTTGGTGACCTAACCCTTTCTCAATTTTAAATGTCCCACTTTATCTCTGGTCATTTGCTTTCTTTGTATGCTATTAATATAGCCAATTCCAGCTTTCTTTGATTTTTGTTAGTGTGGTGACTAGGACTTCATGCAAAGATTTAAAGGGTCCCTTCCTTCTGCTTCCTCCTCTCCATGATCCTTCTTCCCCCTCTGTGGTTTCCCAGTGTTCTCATTCCTTTTGTTCATTTTTAGAAGTTGGGACTTCAGCCTCTGCACTGTATTGCACAATCCCCACAAAGTGGCCCAACATGGGCAAAGTGATGAGAGAAAAGAACCTGCAGGGCTGATTCAGCCACCACCACCAGTTCTGCCTCTGCATCAGGGGTGTAATGTCACTACTGGAGCTCACCTTTTGTAGGGCAGGGAGAACTGAACACTCCACCCTGCACAAGTGGGTCTCAACCATGTCAGAGAAGAGGGGAGGCAGGCCATTTGATTGCTGGTGCTGAACTGGTGTAAGATGGGGGGTGTCAAAAGACTCTTCTCTGAAGGACAGTTGCTGTTGTTCGCATTTGGTACCAGCCGGGGGAAGAGGGGAGAGCTGCTGCTTCACTGCTGCCACTCACCTGGGCCAGAGCAGGGAAATTCCAAGGAGGTCTGTCCTGCAGGGGGTCCCCTCCTGATTCTCTAACTAGAAGGAGTGCTTTTCTCCAGGAGCTTTTTCTAACTTAGACTTCTAGGTTTGGGCTTACCTAGAGTCCCAGCTGTGGGTTTTTTCAAGGTCTCTACTAAAAAATATAAAAATTATTCTAATTAAAAAATTCATTCATTAATACTGGAGTCCTTATACATTTGGAATTTGTTTTGTATATACTGGGTTGTAGGGTTATTTTGTTCAAATCATATAGTAAATTGCCAAGTTCCATTCATTAAATAATCCATTATTTCTTCTCTGAATTGAAATACTTCTATCACTATATATCTGACTTCCTTTCTGTTCTCTATTCTGTTGTAATTTTCTATTTGTCAAATGTGTTCCCATGTCAAATGGTCTTAATTACAGTAGCTTTGTTTACACATCTGTTTCTAGATTCCATTTCTCTTAGATTTAAGTTCTTACAGAGAAGGAGTCATCTTATCTCATTTGTCCTAGCTTCTCATATTGCTGACACATAGATATTATCACTAAATTATTGTCTAATTTTATTGACTTGAAACTCTAATGCTCTAAAACTTCTGCTGTTCCATTTGGCTAAATACTTCAAAAATGTATTCAACACCATAAGTATTTATGGAATATCTGCTATATGTAACAGTTTGTATTAAGAACTGTAGAGAATGTAAAAAAGATTTTGTTCTTAAAGAACTTCCAAGCTAGTGTGGTAAGCATAAGTTCATGTAAATAATAGTAAATAAAGTGTGATGTAAGACACTATGGAAAGTGATTTGTAAGAAACATATGTCAAAGGGAGAAACAATAATAGTTTTTCCTCGATCTCTGAAAAAAAAGTTTATGTAAGGTATAGATATTTTCTATTGCCATTTTGACTCATTAACTACATAAGTGAATATAAAATAATGTAGATAAATCTTCTGAAGCCTAACCCTTACAGAGCTTTTGAGTCTTTGTGCTTTGTGGGACAGAGGAATTTGCCTAAGTTAGGGTAGAATTTTGTGTTTCGTTCTGTTTTCTTGCTTTCCAAAAGAGCCATAGTTTGGATGGGTGATTTTTAGTAATGTCCTTTTATCTGCATTTCTCATTCAGCTTCCTAATTAGTAAGCGTTCCTACCCAAACCTAGCTTCACACAAGCAACTTAATTACATCCCCTGAATGATTCTGTTTGCCAACTGCAGACCTTTTCTGATCCCATGGCAAGCCCCCATGGTAACTGTGGTTCAGTAAGGGTGTGGTTAGGGAGGAGGGATCTCTTCTATGTCCACAGTCATGGGTTACAGCAATAGAAAAGGAGTCCATGAAGGGAAAGTGATGAAACCATTTACCTATAGTGACAGAAGTATGTTGATTATACCATAAAAGATATTTTAATACTTGATGAGGTGTATTGGATATTCCCTTAATATTTCTAGGAAATGTGGACATTTGTCAGGTACTCCTCATTAGATAGTAACTAATGATGGAAATTGTACATCATAGGAAGAAGATGTGAAAATATCTTTGGCATTATGCATTGATTTTCTTAATAGGAAAACCTCATATGAAAATTCTGGACTCAGTTCTTTGATTTAAATCCTGTTCTGAGCAAATCACAAAACTAAACTCCTTTTAAAAATATACTGAATATATATTTTCTAAAATGTTAACATTTGCATAGCTAACCTAGCCCTGACCTATACTACGCATGCTTATAATTCATAGTCTTGTTCTCTATTTGATGAAGAAAGAGGTGTTTTAGCTCCACTGGCTTATGTATGGTTGGTATGCACCTTTGCTGCATGTTCAAAGTACTGCTTTTTAAAAATATTTATTTTTGCCTTCAAAAGGCAAACACACTCTTGTGGTCTCCCCGGGGAACTTGGGAGATGACCTCTCATTTGATGTGCACAGTAGTTTCCAGAGCACCCATAGAAACAATTTAGAACCCAATTCCCTGGAGCCTCAGTGCTGTGAGACAAATGTGTGACCTCTGCTGAAGTATCTTTTTGTACAGAGCAATGCCTGGGTGACTGAATCTACTGTGCTCTGCCAAAGGTGACAGTTTGGGGAGAAATAAAACGTGTTGTGTGGGCATGTTTGGCTTTACATTTAAACTAAGTTTAGAATGAGAGCAACCTGTCACTTCCAGCAAAAATATTTTCCCAGGGATCATGATAGATGGGCAATCTGTTTCTAACCCTACTCTTATGACTTGTACCTTACTTGTGACCTCCCTTGGAACATGGAACATGTTTTCCATGAATCAAAGAGAACAATCTTAAATAGTGACATACACTGTTGTTTATAAAGTTAGCTGCTAAAACCATATTTCTGAGAGAGAAATAAACTGATGACAAACATAGAATGCCACAGGAATATAATGCAACAGGTCCTAAATAAAATGAAAAGAGAGCTTTCTAAGTCATCATCCTCTAAAAGCATTTAGTAAATTTAGTAAGAATGTAAGGCATAGCAATGTTCCCCTGGATGATGGGAATTTAGGGTAGGGTTGTGAAGGCACAGGAGAGCAGAGAGGCAGAAGGGTAGAGATCTAGAGAGAAATGGCAAGAGTGAGCAAAGTTCAGCAAGTCTTAGTATATGTGACTAGGTAATTAATGAATGGCAATGAAAACATAGGGGCTCCCAGGTCTTATTTGACAAACCTACATCCTCTCCATTCCAGATGCCAACTCTGTTCACTGTTCAGCCAGTAAAGGCAGGGATGGGGCACTTGAATGCTGGAACCCTAAATGCACTTGAAACACTAACAAGGAAGTTTTAAAACTGGTCAGGGTTTGCATTGGAATAAATGACTTTCTGTGTAAAAGCACTTAAATTAGTTGATCCTAATACACCTCTCCCCAGTATTTTACCAAAGTATGAGAAGCCAAGGAAGGAAGGGAAGAAGGAAGATAAGAACACAGGAAGGAAAGAAGGAGGAGTTCACATGAGTGCAGAGCACAAAGGCTGAAAGCCAGCCTGCTCTCCATTGGGGCTACCTCACGAATACTGCCTATGACCTAACCATCTGGAAAAATGTTCTCATTCATTTATGAAATAGAACTGGTTTTCCTGTTTGAAATACAAAACAAAGATGGTGACTCTCAATCCTCCCAGTCAGTGTGTATGCTACCAACTTGTCAGAGGGCCAGACTGGGGCAGAAGACGTTACTACCCCTGCACAGCCCAGGCTCACAGGAGGAATGGCATTTGGAAGCACAGTCTGCTGTTCCACATGCTATGACAAGGGGATTAGCCTGGGCCCGAGACCTTTGTGGCCACCGATCAAAGCCAAGGGCAGATGCCAATGTTGTACCGCTCCCTCCTTGTTGAAGCTGAGAAAAGTAATGAAACCCAACACCATGGGGCTTAAAAGAATGTATCGCATATCAAACTGGAGGGAATAGAATCTGTGTGACTCAGAAGAAGACACACTTCTGTAAATGATTTCCTACAGAGCCCATAGAACATTTTAGAAAGCAATTTGACATCCTTGATAGGATGCTGGAGACAGCATGATCCCGAGTTGAGAAGAACAGAAAGCCAGACTGTGGCAAAAATACAGTTAGGAAGCAAAAGATGAGTGAGTAAGCAGTGTTAACATTGTGAGAGCAGAATTAAAGCGCGTACGTGGTGGGGCTCCTGAGGCCAGTGTGATACTCCCTGGGATCTCTCTGGGAATTGGATGGTGGTAATTCACTTGAAAACAAACAGGGCTTTGTCTTATTGCTCAGACTTCTTTCTAATCACAATGTTTGCTTTAATTTAAACTTAAAACAACATTAGAAAGTTTTCTAGACTGTAACATTTATCTTGTTTAGCACGGTATTCCCAGGGTCTAGCACCGTGCCTGGAGATTGTGAGAATACTGTAACTATCCGTTGAATCAATCACTGGATGATAGTTTTACACTAATCAAAGTGGGACTGGGCAACTTGAGTCCACCTCTAATCCCAATGCTTATTAGCTCTGTCGCCTTGAGGAAATGACCTCTTTGTGGATCAAGTTTTCTCATTTGTAAAACACCGATCGTAACAATGTCTTCTGAGTATTACGAGGTTTTTACAGGGATAAGGCATGTAAGATGTTTGTCCTGATGCCCAGTACAGATAAGTGCAGAATAAATGTTAACAATTGTCATTCTGTCAAAACAACAATAACGAAAGAGAACCAGGTATAAAAATACAGATGATCTGATGTTCCAATCAAAATAATAAAAGGAGTCTCACCTCCCTAGACACGCTCTGGTAAGATAATCACATGGTTTTAGAAAATCAAAGTGACAGTACAAAATGGTAAAACTTTCTGATAAAGATACAACGATTTGGCAAAGAAGTTCAAATTTCTCTGTGAATTTAAGTGCCAGGAGAAAAAGAATCAATAAATCCAAGTTTCAGGAGAAATGGTGGTCCAAGTATTTAATCCCTAGGAAACAGCCAGAGGTGAAAATAAGAGGGTGATATGCCATACAATAAGAAACATTATTCAATACTTGTAAATTGGCAAAATGATGACTGTGTCGTACCTTTCAGTGGATCGCTGAACCTAGTCTAGTGGGCCTTCCTGGAATTATCCGATGATATAAGGGATTATAGAAGGGTGTATAGTTAACTGACCAGGTTCTTTTACAACTCTGCAGCAGTAGAGATCAACTTGTAGAAAACTGATAGAAAGCCAGAGAGTCCTGTCTACACCAGTGCAGATAATTTTGTCCCATTGAGAATGTAAATCTAACTCAAATTCTTATCAGAAAGTCTCTCAAAATTTGACCCAACTTAAATGTTTTATTGGCTTTCTTATTAAATAAGCTTTGGCATGTATTCCCTCATCAATTAATCTTTGACCACACATTCATTTTACATTGTAGTAAAGTCACATTTTAAACTTCTTGAAAATTATACTTTATCAAAGCAATTAGAACATATTTTGGAGCATATGTTCCTTACATACAATAATTCTGCAAAATCATATAATGTATATGACCCTTCGAATTTTACTGTAAGCAAAGCTTTCATCATAAACATGAGTCACATGGCTTTTCATGATCTGCTTTCAGTTTTTATTCTTTATCTTCATCTCTTACTACTCCCAGCCTCGCTTCCAACAACCCAGACTTGTTGATCAGGCCATACTTTGTCTCACCTTTTCCCCACTGTGTGTTTTCACATGCCATGTCCTCCGCCAGGCTATCCCCTCTCCCCTCCCCATGGTGCACGAAAACACACCCCCCTTCTCCTGAGTAGCTCATGCTCATCCTTCAAGCCTCAGCTGCTACTTCTCTGGGATCTTTTCCTCATTTCTCACGACCCAGTTTTTGGTTCTGGATTTGTGTCCCCGTAGTTGAGGCTTAGTCACCTTTCTCTTCAGAGCCAGCATCCATCATGCTGTATTAGACGGTGTGCTCCTCCCCCCATGGACTGTACAAAAATCCCCCCAAAACAGCAACGATTAATGGCTTTATTCGTTATGGCGTCCCTAGGTTTATTATCTATTGTTGCATAACCAATTACCACACGTTTAGCAGCTTTAAAAAGGCACGTTTATTACCTCACAGTTTCTGTGGGTCAAGAGTCTGAGCATGCCTTAACTGGGTCCTCTACTTGGAGATCTCTCACAAGGTCATAACCAAGGTGTCAGCTAGGAGTCTCGTTAAAGGCTGAAATGGGGAGGAATCAGCTTCCAAGCTCACATAATTGTTGGCAGAATTCGGTTCCTCGCTCCACTGCTCAGAGGCCACCTTCCGCTTTTTGCCGTGTGAGCCTGTCCCCGAAGGCTGCTTGCTTCACTGAAGCCTGCAAACTGAGCGGACAGTAGAGGCGGTTTGTTAGCAGGACGGCAGTTACGTTCTTAGGCTCCATCATCACGGAAGTGGTACCTCATCACCTTTGCCACATTCTGTTACATAGGAGTAAGCGTAGGTCCGTCCACACTCCAGTGGACAGATTACATGATGTGGGGATCATGGAAGCCATCTTAACGTCTGCCCACCACAGTAGGGCCCGGAACTGCGCTCGTGCATAGTACGTAATGAAATAATAGCCTCCAAATGAATGAGTCATTCAATGAACAGATGATTTCTGTGGACACTTCATTACAGAAATATGCAGAATATCCCTTCCTCGGAGCATAAGTTAATGTGTGTCACTATATTCATGTTTTTTCTTCTGACTGTATCCTTCCCTTTCTTACTTTCCATTGTCATGTATTAGTTTTCAAAATATTGTTATAAGATGTGGCCAGTTAAGCTAAAAGGTAGGGACATAAGACAAAACAATAAAAATAAAAAAGCAAAAATACTTCAAATATTTTTTAAATACACATGCGCCCTGCATTTTTTCTCATATTTTGAATCTGCATCACACAAGCCTGTATCCAGAGCAATGCATGCATTGCTGCAGCTGTGTATAAAATCTCCTACTTAAATGCTTTCATCCTAGATTTTCCTCGGCCTCTTGAATTATGACTTTAACGGTATACCCTAAAACTACGTCGTGTACTGAAATTGACTTCATTGAATTTTATAACAGGAAACAATTTTGACTTTCAAAGAAAAAGAAATGAAATAAGATAATATCATCTTTGCAAATTTTGTCTAAACAGTGTCAGAATTGGGAGTAATTCTTTAATAAAAGAGAACACTATTAAATTCTGTTTCATTCCCCATTTCTCCTATTAGACGTCTTAACATTTCTTTCGTCCATGATTTTCGATTCCTCTAAAGTAATAGATGAAGGGCCAAATTAAGCTGAAGAGGTGGTTACCTAAATATACTTAATGATCCTTACCATATATACAGTACCTAATATTACAGAACAATATTCCCGGAGCATGCATCCACTGTTTCTAAGGATAAATAAACTCTTTTCAAAAGTGTATTGTATGTGGGTTAATGTCTGTAAAGGTTAAAAACATCAAATTCTGAAATATCATGACCTGACATTAATGACCCAATAATAGGTTGACATTTGCAGTTCTCTTTCTGGGGTAATAGCCCACCATATGCAAAGATCAGCTTCTGTGTCTAGCTGCTTATCTCAAAGGAAAAACTATGAGTAATAATAGTACAAGGGAGGTTAATAACAGGTATAGGGGTAGCATAACTTTTATCAGTCCGTTTAGGAAATGAACAGAGAATTGCTGTCAACTTGACTGGGAAGGGAAAAGGAAGGATGCATGCATATGGGAGGCATCACTCAGCTTCCAGTGTGTGCGTGAAGGTTGTTGGCAAGGTTACCTGGGCTGATGCAACATAAAGCTGAAATTTGCATGTCAAAGCTTTGTTCCTTCTGTAGTATAGTGCCACACAAATCACTGGCTCTGGGGTTTAAATTTCACAGATGTCTAAGCTCATTTAAAAATTAAAGTGCAATAATTTGTGATCCACAGTGTCCCTAATCATTCTGCTTTTTCAGAATGTTTGGTTTAGCCATTATGCTTTGTTTTTACCATCTGAAATTCTAATTTTTCATAGGTTTTTTTCCTTTGAAAGCTAATGTATACTTTGACAAGAAAATTTTTCTTTGGGGCCATTGCATTACTAATACAGTTAAAAGAGTCAAAATAAAATCCCACAATATTTATTTGTATTTAAAATCACAACCAAAAATAACTCAGCATTAAGCTGACCATTACATTTTCCTGGACTCTTAGAAAAAAAACGTGACTCTTGGGTGCTAGTTCTCTGTCCTTGTTACATATTATTATTTCAACTACCTGCCAGGTTTCAGAACACATTGCAAGGAACGTTTACACTATATTTTGAATTATTTCGTCAGAATTAATTGCTTTATTTATTTTTTATTTTTAAATACATTTTTATTGGAGTATAATTACTTCACAACACACTGCGTTAGTTTCTGTTGCACAACAAGGTGAATCAGCCATATACATACATACATACACCCCATACCCCCTACCTCTTGAACCTCCCTCCCACCCTCCCTATCCCACCCGTCTAGGTCGTTGCAACGCACCGAGCTGATCTCCCTGTGCTATGCAGCTGCTTCCCACTGGCTGTCTATTTTACATGTGATAGTGTATATATATCACTGTTACTCTTTTACCTCATCCCAGCTTCCTCTCCCCCATGCCCACCGTGTCCGCAAGTCCATTCGCTATGTCTGCGTCTTATTCCTGTCCTGCCCCTAGGTTCATCAGAACCACTTTTTTTCTTTAGATTCCATATGTATGTGTTAGCATACAGTATTTGTTTTTCTCTTTCTGACTTACTTCACTCTGTATGACAGACTCTAGGTCCATCCACCTCACTACAAATAACTCAATTTCGTTTCTTTTTATGGCTGAGTAATATTCCATTGCATATATGTACCACATCTTCTTTATCCATTCATCTGTTGATGGACATTTAGGTCGTTTCCATATCCTGCTATTGTAAATAGTGCTACAGTGAACATTGTGGTACATGTCTCTTTTTGAATTACGGTTTTCTCAGGGTATATGCACAGTAGTGGGATTGCTGGGTCGTATGGTAGTTCTATTTTTAGTTTTTTAAGGAACCTCCATACTGTTCTCCATAGTGATTGTATCAATTTACATTCCCCAGCAGTGCAGGAGTGTTCCCTTTTCAGCACTCCCTTTCCAGGATTTATTGTTTCTAGATTTTTTGATAATGGCCATTCTGACCGGCGTGAGGTGATACCTCATTGTAGTTTTGATTTGCATTTCTCTAATAATTAGTGATGTTGAGCATCTTTTCATGTGCCTCTTGGCCATCTGTATGTCTTCTTTGGTGAAATGTCTATTTAGGTCTTCCACCCATTTTTTTAATTGGTTGTTTGTTTTTTGATATTGAGTTCCATGAGCTGCTTGTATATTTGGGAGATTAATCCATTGTCAGTTGCTTCATTTGCAAGTATTTTCTCCCATTCTAAGGGTTGTCTTTTCTTCTTGTTTATGGTTTCCTTTGCTGTGCAAAAGATTTTAATATTCATTAGGTCCCATTTGTTTATTTTTGTTTTTATTTCCATTTCTCTAGGAGGTGGGTCAAAAAGGATCTTGCTGTGATGTATGTCATAGAGTGTTCTGCCTATGTTTTCCTCTAAGAGTTTGATAGTGTCTGGCCTTACATTTAGGTCTTTAATCCATTTTGTTTATTTTTGTTTATGGTGTTAGGAAGTGTTCTAATTTCATTCTTTTACATGTAGCTGTCCAGTTTTCCCAGCACCACTTATTGAAGAGGCTGTCTTTCTCCATGGTATATTCTTGCCTCCTTTATCAAAAATAAGGTGACCATATGTGCATGGGTTTATCTCTGGGCTTTTTATCCTGTTCCATTGATCTATGTTTCTGTTTTTGTGCCAGTTACCATACTGTCTTGATTACTG
Source organism: Balaenoptera borealis (assembly GCF_965194805.1). Lineage (NCBI taxonomy): Eukaryota > Metazoa > Chordata > Mammalia > Artiodactyla > Balaenopteridae > Balaenoptera > Balaenoptera borealis. The sequence continues at coordinate 62,300,487 of NC_138877.1, forward strand.
TAGCTTTGTAGTATAGTTTGAAGTCAGGGAGCCTGATTCCTCCAGCTCCATTTTTCTTTCCCAAGATTGCTTTGGCTATTCTGGGTCTCTTGTGTTTCCATACGAATTGTAAAATGTTTTATTCTAATTCCGTGAAGAGTGCCATTGGTAGTTTGATAGGGATTTCAATGAACCTGTAGATTGCTTTGGGTAGTATGGTCGTTTTCATAATATTGACTCTTCCAGTCCAAGAACATGGTATATCTCTCTCTCTGTTTATGTCATCTTTGATTTCTTTCATCAGTGTTTTATAGTTTTCTGAGTACAAGTCTTTCACCTCCTTAAGTAGGTTTATTCCTAGGTATTTTATTCTTTTTGTTGTAAATGGGATTGTTTCCTTAATTTCTCTTTCCGATTTTTTGTTGTTAGTGTATAGGAATGCCAGAGGTTTCTGTGCATTAATTTTGTATCCTGCAACCTTACCAAATTCATTGATTAGTTCTAGTAGTTTTCTGGTGGCATCTTTAGGATTTGCTGTGTATAGTATCATGTCATTTGCAAACAGTGACAATTTTACTTCTTCTTTTCCAAGTTGTATTCCTTTTATTTCTTTTTCTTCTCTGATTGCCATGGCTAGGACGTCCAAAACTATGTTGAATAAGAGTGGCAAGAGTGGACATCTTTGTCTTGTTCCTGACCTTAGTGAAAACACTTTCAGTTTTTCACTGTTGAGTATGAGGTTGGCTGTGGATTTGTCATATATGGCCTTTATTATATTGAGGTAGGTTCCCTCTATGCCCACTTTCTGGAGAGTTTTTATCATAAATGGGTGTTGAATTTTGTCAAAAGCTTTTTCTGCATCTATTGAGATGATCATATGGGTTTTATTCCTTAATTTGTTAATATGGTGTATCACATTGATTGATTTGCATATATTGAAGAATCCTTGCATCACTGGGATAAATCCCACTTGATCGTGGTGTATGATCCTTTTATTATGTTGTTGGATTCTGTTTGCTAGTATTTTGTTGAGGATTTTTGCATCTATGTTCATTGGTGATACTGATCTATAATTTTCTTTTTTTGTGGTATCTTTGCTTTTGGTAGCAGGGTGATGGTGGCTTTGTAGAATGAATTTGGAAGTGTTCCTCCCTCTGCAGTTTTTTGGAAGAGTTTGAGAATTTTGGGTGTTAGCTCACCCGAATTCTATTGTTTGATAGAATTCGCCTTTGAAGCCATTTGGTCCTGGACTTTTGTTTGTTGGAAGATTTTTAATTACAGTTTCAATTTCATTACTTGTGATAGGTCTGTTTATATTATCTAATTCTTCCTGGTTCAGTCTTGGAAAACTGTAGTTTTCTAAGAATTTGTCTGTTACTTCGTGGTTGTCCATTTTATTGGCATATAGTTGTTTGTAGTAGTCTCTTATAATCCTTTGTATTTCTGTGATGTCAGTCGTGATTTCTCCTTTTTCATTTCTAATTGTTTTGATTTGTATCCTTTCCCTTTTTTTCTTGATGAGTCTGGGTAAGGGTTTATCAATTTTGTTTATCTTCTCAAAGAACCAAATTTCAGTTTTATTGATGTTTGCTATGTTTTCCTTGTTTCTATTTCATTTATTTCTGCTGATTGTTATGATTTCTTTCCTTCTACTGACTTTGGGTTTTCTTTGTTCTTCTTTCTCTAGTTGTTTTTAAGTGTAGGGTTAGGTTGTTTATTTGAGATGTTTCTTGTTTCTTGAGGTAGGATTGTATTGCTATAAACTTCCCTCTTAGAACTGCTTTTGCTGCATCCCGTAGGTTTTGGGTCGTGTTTTCAGTGTCATTTGTTTCTAGTATTTTTTGATTTCCTCTTTGATTTCTTCAGTGATCTCTTGGTTATTTAGTAGTGTATTGTTTAGCCTTCATGTGTTTGTATTTTTTACAGATTTTTTCCTGTAATTGATATCTAGTCTCATAGCATTGTGGTCAGAAAAGATACTTGATATGATTTCAATTTTTTTTAATTTACCGAGGCTTGATTTGTGACCCAAGATGTGATCTGTCCTGGAGAATGTTCCATGTGCACTTCAGTAGAAAGTGTATTCTGCCACTTTTGGGTGGAATGTTCTATAAATGTCAATTAAATCTATCTGGTCTGTTGTGTCATTTAAAGCTTGTGTTTCTTTATTTATTTTCTGTTTGGATGGTCTGTCCATTGGTGAAAGTGGGGTGTTAAAGCCCTCTACTATTATTGTGTTACTGTCAGTTTCCCCTTTCATGGTCGTTAGCATTTGTCTTATGTACTGAGGTGCTCTATGTTGCATGCATAAACATTTACAAATGTTATATCTTCTTCTTGAATTGATACCTTGATCATTATGTAGTGTCCTTCTTTGTCTCTTGTAACAGATTTTATTGTAAAGTCTATTTTATCTGATATGAGTATTGCCACTCCAACTTTCTTTTGATTTCCATTTGCATGGAATATCTTTTTCCATCCCTTCACTTTCAGTCTGTATGTGTCCTTTGGTCTGAAATGGGTCTCTTGTAGACAGCATATGTATGTTTCTTGTTTTTGTATCCATTCAGCCAGTCTTTGTCTTTTGACTGGGGCATTTAATCCATTTACACTCAAGGTTACTATTGATGTGTATGTTCCTATTACCATTTTCTTAATTGTTTTGGGTTTGTTTTTGTGGGTCTTTTTCTTCTCTTCTGTTTGCTGCCTAGGGAAGTTTCTTTAACATTTGTTGTAAAGCTGGTTTGGCAGTGCTGAATTCTCTGAGCTTTTGCGTGTCTGAAAAGCTTTTGATTTCTCCTTAGAATCTGAATGAGATCCTTGCTGGCTAGAGTAATCTTGGTTGTAGGTTTTTCCCTTTCATCACTTTAAGTATATCCTGACACTCCCTTCTGGCCTGCAGAGTTTCTGCTGAAAAGAATTAGTGGCTTTATGTTAACTATAAACGATCCTAGTATGCAGTGATCCAATAGACTTATAAAGACTCACTATACTTTATGTTTATTACCACTGCCACAAATTAACACCTTCGCAGAACTGAGAGCATTACATGGTAAAATTTTAGTATAAAGTTCACAGAAAGTAATTACAAATGATGAAGCAAGTAGAATTTTATTCATCCAGACCAAGATATATATTTGCAGCATTATTTCAGTGCACTGAAAATATGAAGAGTAAACATTACTTTTAGTCTTTTTCCTTCACTTTACATTAAATCTATAGGAAATGTAAGCCCCAGAAAGTTGCTTTAGCAACACTGGGGTGAGTTTCAATTATGCCTGATTGATTCAGTCTTTCAACTTTTCCCCTTTTCCTTATTATTATTGAAATAAATAACATAGAAACAATTTCACAGCTCTGTTTCATATTTTTCACAAGTCTATAGATTTTTTTCAAGAGTGTAGAGAACAGACATGCACCATTGGTCTGGAAACACTTAACAGCTTGAGTGTCCTTGGGCAATGGAGAGGAAGGCAAAGTCAGTGGTTGCACTGAAATTTCATGGGGAGAAACACAGAAATGAATTTTATGTCACAGGTCAAATCAATCATTTTATGTATATTCCAAAGAAATAAGAAATAAGTGAGGATTATCTTATAAGAAATACACTTGTATTTCTATTTGGTGCCTAATTATAGCTGGGGGTTTTGTTCAAGGGTGATCAAAGATTCGGATGGCATATGGTCAGAAAAAGCACAAGATTATACATCACTTATTATTTGCCCCAACGCTGAAGATACCTCTTAAAGTTCCAGAACACATGTAAATGAATGATTCATTGTCTCCTGTTGCCAATGACACTTAATAAAACACTTTGAGAACACCTTAAAATTCATTGCTAAGGTTTTATTTTTACTTTTTTTTATTGCCATTATGGTGGCTATTGTAAAATTAAATGATCAAGAATTTATATGTTCAAAAACTGAAATTCAAAATTTTGATCGTAAAATGGCATTGCAGACATCTTTTCTCCATTTATCTATATGAGAAGAAGTACTCATTCAATCAATAGGTAGTCCATGAACATCTGTTACATAAATTATATGGATATATAGAGGATAATACTGACCTCTGACTTGATGGTATTTAGACACTAGAAAAATAGTCACATATTCTCACTATATCTTTAAATACCACTTGATTAAAACTAATAATGTAGTGTAAACAGATGAATGCCAAATAAAAATTAAGTTTTTATTTTAGAAAAACTGGCATTTCAGGACACATCTATCTCGGTTTAGCCAATTGCTCTCAAAAAAATGGACAAATACAAATATTAAACGACTCATTTTCAAAATATAAAAACATTACTTTTTTGTAGATTGAGATTTTCTATATATGGAATCATGTCATCTTCAAATAGAGATCCTTTTACTTATTTTCCAATTTGGGTGCCTTTTATTTGTTTTTCTTTTCTAATTACTCTAGATAGGACTTCAAGTTTAATGTTGAATATTGGTGGTAAAAGTGGGAATCTTTGTGTTTTTTTTCCCCTAATCTTAGAAGCTAAGCTTTCAGTCCTTCACCATTGGGTATGCTGTGAATTTTTATCAGGAAAGGGTATTGAATTTTGTCAGTTGCCTTTCCCGTATCTATTAAGACGATCATGTTTATATTTTCTTAGTTCTGTAAATATCATGTATTACATTGGTTAGTTTTCTTAAATAGAAACATTCTTGCATTCCTGGGATAAATCTCACTTGGTCATAAAGTATAATCCATTAAATGTGCACCTGGATTTCGTTTTCTAGTGTTCTGAACATTTTTGTGTCCATATACATAAAGAATATTGGTTTGTAGTTTTTGTTGTGGTATCTGTGTCTGACTTAGATATCTGTGTAATTCTGGCCTTATGGAATGTCATAGGAAGTGTTTCCTCTGTTCTATTTTTTGGAAAAGTTTGAGTTGAGTAGAGTTGGTTTTGACTACTTAAAAGTTTGCTACAATTCGCCGGTGAAGCCATCTAGTCTTGGACTTAATTTGTCAGTAGGTTTTTGATTATTACTTCAATCCCTTTATTCATTAGAGGTCCATTGAATGTCTAAATTTTTGTGAGGCAAAGTTAGTGATTTGCATGTTTCTAAGAATTTATCCATTTTGTCTAGATTATCTAATGTATAGTCAATATAATTCTTCATAATATTCTCTTATAATCCTTGTTTCTGTAAATTTGGTAATAATGTCCCATTTTTATTTCAGATTTTAGTTAGTTGTGTCCTCTCACTTCTTTCTTAGTAAGTCTAACTAAAGATTCTTCAATATTGTTGATCTTTTTAAAGAACCAGTATTGATTTTGTATATATTCTCTATTTTTTAATTCTCTTTTCTAGCCTTATCTCCTTTCTTCTGCTAGCTCTGGGCTTAATTTGCTCTTTATTTTCTAGTCCCTTAAGGTGTAAAGTTAGGTTGTTGGTTTGAGGTCTGTCGTCTTTATTACTATAGGCATTGACAGCTGTAAATTTCCCTTTGACCACAGCTTTTGTGGCATTCAGTACGTTTTGGTATGCTGTGATTGTTTTCATTCACCTCAAAGTATTTTCAAATTTTCCTAGTTATTTCTTCTTTATTATTATGAGCTGAACTGTGTTCCCCCAAAATTCACATGTTGAAGTCCTAACCCCAATACCCTATGATATTACTATATTTGGAGATAGGGCCTTTAAAGAGGTAATTAAGATAAAATGAGGTCTTCTGTGTGGTCTATAATACAGTATGACTGGTGTCCTTATAAGAGGATATTAGGACACCAACACACACAGAGAATGTCATGTGAAGACAGAAGATGGTCCTTTCTAAGGCAAAGAGAGGCTCTCAGAAGAAACAATCCTGTTACCATCTTGGACTTCTAGCCTCCAGAAATGTAAGAAGGTAAACTGTTGAAGTAACCCAGTCTGTGGTACTTTGTTATGGTATCCCTACAACCTAATACAGACCTATTATCTGTTTGAGTGTATTGTTTAATTTCCACCTATCTTTGAGTTTTCTTTTAGTTATTGCTTCAGTTCATTGTGATCAGAGGAGTTACTTTGTATAAATTCAGTCTTGTTTAAACATGAAAGTTGTTTCATGGCCTAACATATGGTCTTTCTGGAGAATGTTCCATGTACACTTGAGAAGAATGTATACTCTGTGGTATTAAGTGTTCTGTATGTGTCAGTTAGGTTATAGTGTTTTGGGGTTATAGTGTTTTTCAAGTCTTTTATTTCCTTATTGCTCTTCTTTCTAGCTGTTCTATCCATTATTAAAAGGGGGGTTACCGAAGTCTAACTATTATTGTAAAACTATCTGTATCATCTTTAAATTTTGTCGATGTGTGCTCCATATATTTTGAGACTCTGGTATTTCCTGTGTATAGGTTTTATCTTCTTGATGAATTGGTACTTTAAATAAAACATCCTACTGCCTTCTGGTCTCCATAGTTTCTGACGATAAATTAGCTGTTTATATTATTCAAAGTCCCTTATACGTGGTGAGTCACTTCTTTCTTGGTACTGTCAGGTTTTCTCTTTGTTATTGTCTTCTAACAGTTTAATTATATATTTGACCCTTGAACAACCTGGCTGTTAAGGGTGCCAACCCTCTACACAGTGGAAAACACGTGTATAACTTTACAGTCGGCCCTCCATATCCAAGGTTCCACATCCAAGAATTCAACCAAATGTGGATCGTGTAGTACTAAAATATATATGGAAAAACATCACCTATAGGTGGGCCCATGCAGTTCAAACCCATGTTTTTCAAGGGTCAACTGTAATGTGTCTAAGTGTGCATCTGAGTATTTGATATCTTTCATAACTTTTGTGAGCTTTTCAACCATTATTTTTTCAAACAATTTATTTTGTAAAAAATAACATAGAAACGAAGGTCACAATTGTATGAATTAATTTCTTTACCACATATACCACAGCATGATTTTATTAATAATAACTCTAATATCAAGTAACAATTTTTACTATATATCAGAGACTGTCATAGTATGTCAAAAAATAATCAGTGAATCCATGAGGATTAGTATGCCTCATCATTAGCTCTTCTCATTATAAATTTCATCAACTTAAAAGCAAGGTGGGTATGCTGAAATCAAAAGCATCGCCCTTCTCTTTTTCCATAGTGCTAATATTTTTTTAAAAAGCAGTAAAATATACTCTTCTAGGTACACCTTTTAGAAGGCTCATGAGCTGCCTAAAGATCCCCTAAAAGACTTCTCAAAGCTACCTATCAATTATCCACTTAAAAATTTTCTTTCGAATTTAATTACCATAAGCCTTATATTTCTTTTAAATTGTTGCAAAAGAAATTCAGCAGGAACTGGAAGCTAGGTAAAAAGTACCCACATACACCGTTGTATACACACGTTCTATGACATAGAATCATATTAAATACTTCTTAAAGTAGCAGTTAGGGGATATGTGTCTGACAATACAGTGAAAGATTATACAAATTTAAGGTAATATTAATTTTGAATTGTTTAATCTATTTACATGAAACTTTCAAAAAGTCAAGGCTACAGGTATGTATTAATTGGTAGTTGATTATGCAACTTGTTTGCCCATTGCTATAAAAATATAGTCAGTAGACTTAGTGAGCAAACTAAGCCTCTATTGTAACCTAACTTCTATGAGGTAATGGATTTGAATTACGTTATTTTGATTTACAGCACTTTTCCATGAGTGTAAATTACAACTAATTTGACAAATCCCTTAGTTTTGCATACTTGCTGATTAAAACAAATTCAGGCAAAAATTTTGGGCTAATATAGAAGATTCACATAAGAGAATCTGAATCTGAGAATCTGAAATTGGAAATCTCTTAAATTTAGGTAATGATGATTTCATAAGATTTTGTTTTCCAGTGTTTTTAAGTTATAGAATTATAAAGAATGTTTTTTATTGAAAATATAAGTTTGAAATATGTGATGTATATCACTCCAACTCTTAAAATATCATACAAGTTTTTTTTCTTTGTCCCACAAGTTATGACAAAAATCTTTATGAATATCTATTTTCAAGGCCATAGTTCAGAACTTCAGAGCATTCCATAAAATAAACCATGGGTTATCTTAAACGATTTCTGGAGGAAAGAAAATCTTTTCACAGCAGCTAATATCCTTAGGAACAATTCTTTGGTAGTTCATTAAATATTCAAAGAAAAGTTAAACAGTAGGGGATTATCCAACCTCCAAAAGAAGAGTGACTATGAATAATGACTGTCATTAACATTCAGAATTATAAATGTTAGTTTCCAATACTAACATTTCCTTTTAAATAAAAGTACTAAAATCTCAGAAAAATCTTGCCAATTATAGCACATTCCTTTTATAACAAAATTACTTCTTACATAGAATAAAAACAAAATATTTAGTAAGTACAGCGTACATTTTTATGACATAGAGATTTTGTCTATTTTTTCAGAAGATCCCTAACCCTAATTATTTCTGAATAGTGAAGAAGAAGAGAAAAAAAAAGGATTACTATTTCTGAACCCTGAAAAAAAGTGAAAGGATAACTATTCTAGTTTAAACATTCAAGTAACCTTTTGTGTTTTCGTCTTTTATAACTAAAATTATGTACGCATTTAACTTACTAAGAAATCATTAGCAATGATTGTTTTAAAGTGGGTTTTATTGCAGAATGTGGGTGTTTTATCTAAGTATTGCATACATTGTAGAAACTTCTAAGCTGTTACTATATGATTATGTTGTATCATTTGTATGATATGCAAATTATATAGTCCGCCTGAGGCTTGTGAAGAAGCTGGTCTGTGAAATTGACGTTCTATAAGGAGTGTTCCTCACTTAATTTTCCCACCCTGGAACCAGATTTTATAGTGTGACAACAGATTTGTAACGATACCTGGAAGGGTTGTTTTTTAAATCAAATTCTTTCTGAAAACAATTGATTAACCCCTCATGAAGCAATGAAACTATATTAAATTAAGTTTGAAATCACGTAAAGCTGAAATTTCTTAGTTTCTCCTGAAGGTGGGTTTTCTGGAAGCACACTTCTTACTTGCAGAGGACTATAAGCAATGGATAACATTCCAGAATGTTGTTTTGAGGGGATAAGGGACAATAGGAAATTAGACCACATACAAAGAGTAGTGTGATTACTAAAGACCTGTGTCCACAACAAGTTGCACCCATTTCCACGATTTTCTTTAATTCCTCTAGAGAGTTGGGGTTTTTTTCCTCTATATTCTCACTGTTTAATACATAAAGCAATGGTCCTCAAACTTTAGCTGTAATAGAATCACCTGGAGGATTACTGTCAGATAAGATTTGCATCAGCAGGTGTAACCTCCGGATTTAAAGATCCTGGTCCCTGAAACTGGTAAAAAGATGGATTCCTGACTAATATGGTTGCTATTGCAGTTTCAACAGCCATAAAGACAAAGTCTGCTCTTCTCCTATTGAAGCAGCATAGTAACATACTAGCACATGGTATAAGAAAAGGGAGGGAGTACACCAAAAACCATTCCACTTAAAATCAACTTGTCTGGAAATAAAACATCTTTTATTCTAATCCTAGAGGAAATATTGGAACTCAGGACAATATGGGTCCTTCTGTACATATCAAGTTGAGTATTCCTTCCTGATAGCTTCAAGTTTTTCAAAGTGGAAGATCATGTAATCATCTTCTAGACAGGAGTCAAGAATGGGTTTAAAGGGCTTGGGAAGATGGAAGCTTCAGAATTCCTGTTGTTGGAAATGGGAGAATGGTCTGTGCCAAGACATGTAAAAAGATTTCTGAGGATCTAGTTAAATGTGTAGAGTATATTATGTGTAGATAGGCACTAAAATGTATTAAAATATAGTAGCAAGATAAAAGTTAGAAAACTTGGTTGCTTGCAAAATTCGAACTCTTCACTTATTAGCTTTGTGACTTAGTACATGCTGCTTCACCAATTTGTAACTTAGTTTACTAATTTCCGAAGTGAGCATTATACATTTTCTTTGTTACCATGTTGTTTTAAGGATTATATATAAAAAGGCCACAACTCTAAAAGTGTCTTATAAATTATAAAGTTATGAGCCTAAGATTTTATTATTTTTGTGACTGTGATTATACTTTAAATTTATTCATTTTAACTTACTCTTCACACAGTTAAATCTGCTCTATTACTATACTATATACATTCTATCATGTAGAGATATACACGAATTTTGTATGTAAATACACATAGATATATAGTTTTATATTTATATAATTAAATAATTACATAATCTGTGTGATATAATATCTATAATATATAGGCATAAATATAGTATGTTTTTACATACATAGGTATATATGGATTTTCATGTATATGTAGATATATATGAATAAATATGAATTTTGACCCTGAAAAATAAATAATATTGAACACATTAGTCTTCCATTTAAAACATTGTAAGTACAATGTTGATACTAATTTTCTGCATTTTAATTAATGTTGCACTTAATATTTTTTCTGTTATGTTGTTTAAGGACTGTTAGGCAACATGATGCCCATAAGGAAAAGAATAAAGTACTACAATTGTTGACATAGATTTTTCTGAGTGCTTCTATACACATGAATTAAATGATCTCAGTATAATTAGTATAGAGGAAATTGTGAAAGTGAATTGTGTCCTTGGACATAACCCAAATGCAAACCTCTTTTTGTTACAGTAGTTTGCTTTAAAGGAAAGAAGGTAGCAAACCAAGAATCAAAAGAATCACATTTTATCCTGAATATTGCATGTATTCTCATTCTATCTTTTGTATAAGTAAGTTATCTGTTGGACTATCCATTTCTATAGAGATTTAGTACATGAGAAAATCTATTAAGTTTTATCATGAGTATAATTACGTCTGTCACTTTTTCTGGTGGGCAGGAATAGTAAGTACATTATCTTGTCAGCATTTTATGATAAAATTTGGCCAGCTGTGTATTTATGCTGAATGACATCACCTGGACTATTGCATCTTTTTTTTTTTTTTTTTTTAAATCAAAACACCTTTTGATTCCCTGAAGAATGACTCACACGTTTTTCAAAAAAAATCAACTATGTCCTTAAGATCTCAGTCTCATGTCTTTCCATTTTCTCTCCTGCAATAAAACCCTCCCTCCTATACTTTTAGGGGAGGATCAAAGCGCTGAAAAGAAGGCTGGCCTTTATAACTATCCCTCTACTCATTTTTCTACTTTTTTCCATTTTCAAAACCATTCCTGTTATTCACAATCAACTTTTCCACTTATGATCTAGACTTCATTTTCATCTTTTCCCTTTGTAACCACAACTCCTCTATTTCTTTTTTCCCCTCCATTATTATTAATTTTTCTTTTGTTCCTTTCCTATAATTTTGAAGTATACAGATACTAAACAGGTCTTAGAGATGGGATGAAACAATCAAGTACAGAGCTGTGGGGGTTTGGGAACAACAGTGGTTGGGATCATGTTTGGTCCTTTTCAAGAAAGGCAAACAACATCATGCCAGGGTTTCAGTGACAGTACAAAGGATGATTGAGCATTATACCTGTTAAAGAAGTTAAGCAAGTCACTATAATCCATAAAGTTCAATATCAGAAATTAAAGGCAGTGCTGCATTGGGCGATTGGGATTGACATGTATACACTGATGTGTATAAAATTGATGCCTAATAAGAACCTGCAGTATAAAAAAACAAAACAACTAATACTAAACTTTCATTGGATTATTTGTATGGAAATATGTTAATATAAATGTTTCAGACATTACATGAAATTTCTAAAAATCTTATATGTTCTGGTATAATGTTATAAGTCATAATCCTAGTTATTACCTTAAAATGTATATCTCAGAAATAACTAATTTTCTTGTCAACTGCATTATTATGAACTTTCATCAAATTTTTAACTGTGGTCATTTTTAAGTCTTTTGTCATTTACAGACAGTTCTGGGTGTACTCTGATGCTTTTGCAAATATGTTCCTATAAAAGGGTTTCATCTTTAAGAAATTCATGGAAAAGACTCTGACAAGTACAGGTTTCTGGTAACTGACTGTACTGCTGAACTGAATGAATAAGCATTTTCAGAACTCTAATGAAAAACTGATGAACTCATAAAAGTGCTAAAAAAAGATCAAGAGAAAAAAAAATTAATTACATGGGACTGAGTGAACTGATGAGGATGAGTATAATTTTTGTGACTTTCTGTCTGAATTAAAAAAAAATAAAAAATTAAAAAAAAAATCCAACAAGGACTCAGAGGCAAAGAATATACAAATCAATTTTCACTGCAAAGTAAAGGAGCTGTTACAGTGGAGGATTACTGGACTGAATGTCAATATTATGACATAGTATGAGTGTGTTTCATGTTTGGTAATTGCAATCATTGTTGCTTTTGTTGTGGTCATCCATGTACAATGCTTGGTGTCAGTCTATTTATCTCTTGTAAAAATAAAATACGGTGTGTGTGTGTGAAAAAAAAATTAAAGGCAGGTGCAGAATTTCTAGTTCTGAAACAGTTCAAACTTAATTCAAGTATGCAGGGTGGGAATGAGTAGATATTAGGATTCCAAACAGAAAGGTCAGCACTGGAAGACTATTGAGATTAATATTGACAACTCAAGAAACATGAATCTAGGTGGCCAGGTAGAATTGCCATCATAGAGACAGACCATTAGAGACAAATAACAAGGGAGGAAGGTGGAGAGCAAGAGTTTATATAACTTTACAATAGTAAAAAAAAAAAAAAAAAAAAAAAAAAAAAAAGACTCCATATGTCCTAGGGTAGATTCTATGTGTGATGTACCTCTACCAGCTCCTATGTATGTTCTATGCTATTATTTACTCTTGAAGTATGGTGAATACACATCAACTAAGAATAACTTTATGACCTCATGATGTCTGTAGACATCGAATCTCATATCTTGAAGAATTCATTCTTCCCCCAGGTACTGAGCTCTCCAAATTTTAATGCAGAGTGTTGACATGGCCATTTGCTTTCAACTTAAGTTGTTTCTTGGAACCCAATTTTTGGAAAGTAATAAATAGGTAGACATTCTTACCATCTTTATGGTAATTCCAGTTATTGTGTGTTGTAAAGAGATTTAGCCCATACACATTCTTTCTTTGAATGACCAGAAGTAATTTTTTAAATAATTTTTTCAAATATGTAACTTAAACATGCATATTTAAACTCATAAAATTTCAAATTTTTAATGATATTCCTTTAAATACATATTTAGAAAGATTATAGTTTGTATTGTAACTCTGTAGAATTGGAACATTTGTTTCTCTCTTTTTAGATTTTGATATATTTTCCCCACTAAATTTACACTCAAATGAACTGATTGTGAGATATATGGCTCATGATCTCAGAAATCCATTTTCCATTGTCGAGATCCATTTTAATGCCCCTTAAAAAGGATGTGAAGTGAATATAGCCATAATCATTATCTCAAAGGAATATATTTAAACAATTTATTTTCAAAGGTTAAAAATATTCTGCCAAGTGATGTAATTGTCAGAATCACTTTGTATTGCTCATTGCTCATATCCAACTATTCACACTAAAGAAGTACCATTGTGATCTATATCTGCCATCAAAGCTACTTTCAGTTAAATAGAGGGCAAACACACATCACCATCCTTTCAAAACACAGGTTATTTGAGTCTAAAAATATGTTCCAAAGCAAAGTAAAATTATTACAATACACATATCATATGGGCCCAATTAATCTGTTTTTTAAAAAGTTGGTAGAAATATATAGAACTGATGATAAAATACCAAATAACTAACCTGACATTAAGATATTCAGTCAACAGAACTGTTTTTTAGTATACATTGAAAAATAAGGTATCTATCCCTCAGGCTTGGCCTTCAGCTCATTTCTTTGACTGAATCTACTGGTCATTTTTGTATCCTTCCCTTCACACAGCCCCATCATGGAAATATCATGGGTCAAGAAACTAGATTGTCAAGATTTTAAAACAAACTGCATTTCACTTCAAAGACTGTCATTAAAAAATGTCATTCCAAAGCAAGTATTTCAAATTTGTCATTAAGTTTATATCCATACTTTTCTAAGAATGTATTTATTCATTATATTCTTTTCTTCAAAATCAATTATTAAGCACCTATTGTGATTAGAACTCTGTAATATATTTGATTATATTTGATAGAAAATTCCCAAATCCCTCATTGGCTCCGAGTCTTCAGATTCCAAGTCCACTATTTCTTGCCCTACCAGGTATTGCCTTGCCAATGGATTGTGGCTGAAGTAATGATATTTAATGAAGGACTCGGGGGAATAGCTTTTTGGGTAGCATAACTGGGATAGCACATTGCCTAAGAAGGGCAAAGTATACAGTGTTTTAAAGGAAGGGTACTGTCAGGTGTTTGAAGTGATACAGAGAGCTGGGAAAGGATTGGGCTGAGGAGAGCAAATGAATGGCCTTATCCATTAAGTCCAGCTGTGACTTTTAAAAGATTGTTTCAGTCGAGTGGTGAGATTGGAAATGAGATTGCAAGATGCTGTAGAGTAAATGATCAGTAAGAAATTGAGAATAGACCAATGTTTTTCATAGCTTTGGAATTTTTTTCAAAAGTGGACGTCCATTTTTTAAACAGTGAGATCTTGTGTGAAACCCTGAAACTGGTAAGAAGTGGAACTTTTATTTCCCCACCCCCTGCCCTGTGGCCCAGAAGTCTCAGAATCAATATCTGTGGAACACTATCACTTTGAGATGTTTAAGAGGGCAAGGAAGGAAAGAAGTAGGGGGAAAAGGAGCATAAAGGGAGATGCACAGAAAAGTGCTGTACTGGAAAAAGTAGAAGAGCTTGAAGGATCCTTAGAGACAAGAAAGTATATACAGACAAGAGACAGCTTCATGTGGGAGGGGGTCTAATGGAGACTTGACTGTAGCCAGATGTGTCCTTCTTACTTCTCTGAAAGCTAATCTTGCCCAGACTCTGCTCTCAATTCTTGATCTAACCGGAAAGCATGTAGTGAATTGTGGCTCCAGAGGGCCTTACCCTTAACATCAAATCTTTTTTTTTTTTTTCTCTAGTTCACCTTTAGCCTGCTGCATTATTATTCTGTATTTGAGCTTAGTTGTCCAGTATCCCTGGAACCAATTAATTTAGAAGAATATAACATAGTGGGGTTTTTTGGACAAAGGTCTTATATTAGAGAGCAAGAGAGCCAAAGTCAGTGAAAGAGAGCTCACAGGATATTGAAAATGTCTGCTATTTAGCCACTTTTCCTCACTGTAAAATGTAGCTTTTCATCAGAAGGTGAAATTTGACATATTTCCTCAGACCCTTAGACTATTCTTTTGTTGAGATTACATACATGATGACAAGGTAAAAGCTGTTTAAGAAATTTTCTTTTTAACAGGTATCTCTTTTTAAATCTTGTATTCTGATTCTTGCATTACCAATATCTCCTTTTCCTTGGGCTCAAACTTATGTGAAACAAAAGCCACAAACATCCCCTGAAAACTGAGCCAGATTTAGGCACTGGGATAAGGGGAGGTAAAAATAGAAAACACAGAAAAGAAACACATACACAGACAGAAAAGCCTAAAAAAAAAAAAAAATTCCCCAACAATATATATACATACTACAGATAGAGAAAATAGGGTAGTGTAAGATTGAATAACTTGCTCCTATTTTTCTCACCATCTAGGGATAAATATTTTCAAGAAGTGTATGCCTTCATTGTGTGTGAGACTACATTTTAAATTGTCAGGCAGAGAGTGAGAGCTGAAAATTTACATTACATTATTAAATCTCTTAGACTGTTTGTTTAGTTCTTTTTTGAGTTAATCACTGTATGGCCCTATAGTGCGATGGCTAAAAGCATGATCCATAGAATCAGAAAGACGTGTGTTTGATGCCTCAGATTTCTGATTACACTTGACCCTGGAACAACGGGTTTGAACTGCGAGGGTCCAATTCTAAGCAATTTTTTTTTCAATAGTAAATACTACAGTACTACATTATTTGTGGTTGGTTGGTTCTAATCTTTGATGTAGAATAGAGGATATTGAGGAACCACGGATACAGAGGGCCAACTATTAATTATATTCGGATTTTCAAATTCACAGAACCTGTGTCCCTAATCCCCATCTTGTTCAAGGGTCAATTGTATTACTTTTTTTAACCTAGGCTAAAATAACACTTCAGACTTTGTTTTCCTCATCTGTACAGTGAACGGTATAAAACTTAGAGTTTGTCAGAATTAAATGATTGACCGAGGGAAAGTGCTTGCACTGCAGCTGCCACACAGAATGTTCAACAAACATGAGTACTACTAGAGTCAAGAAAGGGGGTAAAGCCATGCTTAGGAGTGGCATTTTGTTTTTGTTTTGGTATATGAATGATAACGTTTCAAATATACTGCACTAATTCTTCACCATCCACTAGTTTGCACTTACTAAACACTTTACTGTGGAACTCAAAATACATCAGAGCAACAACCGTGTTCTCAAGGAATAAGTTCCAACTGGGGAAGTAAAATAGGAATCTATAATAACAAACTTCTTGTACAATGTATGTGAATGTACAGAGCATCTTTACAAGTGGAGACTGAAGATCCTTGTCTGAAGAACTCAATAAGGTTTTCTGACAGGGCATAGCCAATTCCTATTTAGTTATCGTCTCTAATTTCCACTGTAGATGGCTTGTTTAATTCCATAAAAATTTGGAAGATTCAGTAGGAGCTTTTGGTACTGACTTTGGGAAGGGTTCTTAAGTTTCTTCTCAATAATCCTCCAATATCCTTTTCTGTGTTTCTTTCTTAGCACAACACAAGTTATGGTTCAATTGGCTTTCTGTCTACTTAATAAATATTGATTGGGTACATTCAAGCACGGCCATATGTGATCCATCTTTAAAGGTAGAGTCATTATGCAGGGAGGTTGCAATTTATTTATTCCTCGTTCATTCTCTTATCTTTTGAGAGGAATCATTATGCAAATATTGAACACATTCATGAAATGAAAAGAAAACTAGCTTTTTAATAGTTGTCTAAAACAAGATAACATCTGCAGCAGAATGGAGTGAATATAGACACTATTGTGCATGTTGTAAAAGTATATATTATTTTAGATAATAAGAAAAAGTAATTGAAGGTAAAATGTACAATTTTCTGACTGTAAAGGCTGCAGTACACTGCAATGATTGAGGAGACTATATATATATATATATATATATATATATTTCACTGGGAATCTATGGGCACAAGATTAATAACTAAATCCTGCAATAGGACATAATTATATGATTCCTCAAAGCTTATTTCAGATATCTAAGAATTCATGACAATGTGTATAATTAATTAAATATTTGTATTCTTATTCATATTATAGGAATAGAACAGCTTAAATGTATTTATAGATAAACACATTTAATCTGGTATACCTATCACACTGTTATCAATTCAGGCCACTGGTTTGATCTATTTTATTCATTTAGCTTACTAGTGAATAATTAAGAAATAAACAGCCTTTAAAATTTTTTTTAAAACATTACTTTAAAATCCCCTCCAAATTAGCAGTGTTTTTCTTTCTTTCTTTTTTTTTTTTTTTTTTTTTTTTAATAACTTTCACATATTTGAGTGAGGTAAATTTTCTGCTGTGTTATACATGAATAGGCTGGTGTCTAAGAGTAAAATTGCTGAATGCTTTTGTATTGAATCTGTCATCATATTCCTCAATTTCATATGTATATTAGTCTGTGGTACAGCAAAAGGAGACATCTATTTCTGACAAAAGTTTAGTACACATTATAGCTCGACTTTTCTGGAAAGCAGGAACATGGTTTTAATGGGAGAGTTGCATCTCATTCTGTGCAAGGTGCATTAGATGGCCTTCATAAAACCATTTGTTCAGAGTTCTTTGGAAAGTAGAACAGTGGGAAATTCAAACCTACACTTTATCTGTGGACTGGCCATATCATAGAAAGGGGTAGATTTTCCCAATTGTTTTATTAAGTCATTTACCTTCTCTCATTTTCTATTTAAAAAATTTTAAGGTCATATTTTTCTATCCTCTTTTCTGCCTTTTTCTAAGATTTTAATTTCATTTCTTCCCATTACAATATACATATATCCCCAAAATATGAAAACACTATAAAAATCATTGAGCTTGCACTTTGTATACAAATAACCACATTATAGGATTATAGGGAAAAAATAGTGAATGACTATTTAATTCATAAAGATAACATTAATAATAAATATTTCTGGAGGAAAGTTTGAAAAAGTGCTGGGATGATTATCCAAATTGAATGTATCATGTCATTTTTCCATGAATATCTCTTGTGTTTAGTAGCAATTAATTTTCAGGCTTCAAGTGTTAAAATAGCCTAAAATTAAAAATAGAAATTTAAAAGGGAAAAAAATTTAAAGACTCACAAAGGAAAGTGTAACTTAATATTTTTTTCTGGAACAAAGGAACAGAAATAATTGTAAATTCATAAATATAATGTACACATATGGGAATCCATGTAAGAGAAAGAGTAATCTTAAATTATAAAAATAGTCACATAGTAGTTAAAAATGTAAAACAAGGTAATTATTAAAAATATTTGTAATGCAGTTAACTAGTACTAGAACTATCTTAGCCACTGAGGATAGAGCAGTGAAGAAGACAGACATGGTCCCTGCCATCACTGGATTTACCTACTATTAGAGGAATTAGGCATTAAAAAATATATCTTCTTACATTATTTAATTAGTCATGATATGTGTTGGAGAAAGGGTAGGAACAGGAAAATTTGATTTAGTCTTGATGTCAGTGAGTTGTTTCTTAAGGAAATAACTTTTGGATGAGCTCTGATGGGTGGAAATAAAGTGGGGGTGTGGCATGGACAAGGGAGAGGTAATCCAGTTTGGGGATGGAGTACGTGTGAGGGCCCTCGGAGAAAGCAGAGGGTGTCCTGGAACTTTGAGAAAGCCAAGGTGACCAAAGCTAATAGAACAAGTGTGGCAGTAGAGTAAGTCAGGTGATTCAGGGACAAGCAGTTGTACCACTGTGACCACATAAAGGACAAAGGACCTAGGTCTCTATTCCAAGGACAATTGGAAGTCATTAAAGGATTTTAACCACAATAGTGGAAAAATCAGATTTGCTATTTAAAGAGATTACATTGGCCTCTGTGGGACTAGATTAGGTATATAACATTATGAGTTTGCAAAGGATATGAAAGTCAAAGCCTTTCTTCTACTCCTCTTCCTAGGATATCTCCAGTGTCTTTTCTCTTTTCTCTTTTTAAAGAAGATTTAACATCTGTGTGCTGGTAAGAAACACTATATGATGTATACCATACTGCTGAGTGGGAAAAGAAGAATAAGTTTCAGGAGAGGATAGTAAAAGCAGTTTCTGCACAATTAAGGCCCTGCATATATTACATAATATTCAGAAAGCTAAAAACAAAGACTTCTTAACACTCGTTATTGCAAGAAAATACAATTGACCCTTGCACAACACAGTGGTTAAGGATACCAACCATCCAAACAGTTAGAAATCCAAGTATAATTTGTAGTCTACCATCCATATCCTTGGCTTTCGAGTATCTGGAAGTCTGCATACGTGGATTCAACCAACCAGGAATCTTTTAGTACTGTAGTATTTACTATTGAAAAAAAATCCATGTGTAAGTGGACCTGCACAGTTCAAACTCATGTTGTTCAAGGGTCAGCTGTAATAAGAGAAAGTTTCCTACTTGGCAAATTTCAGGTATACAGTAATTTATTCACTATATTCATCATGCTGTGCTTTAGATCCTCTGAAATCAGAACTTACTCATACTATAATTGAAAGTTTGTACCCTTGGACCAACATTTCCCCCATGTGGCCCACCCCATCCATCCCCCAAACCTTGACAACCACTGTCCTACTCTGGTTCTATGAGTTTGACTTCTAATGAAAAAAAATACAGAAATATAGCTGATGTACAACATGTATGTTAGTTTCAGGTGTACTACATAGTAATTTTATATTTGCATACATTTTGAAATGATCACCACCATAAGTTTATAAATGATGTGTCCCCATATAAAGTGACTACAATATTAATGACCATAATTTTATGCTGTGTATTACATCCTGTGGCTTATTTATTTTATAACCAGAGCTTTTACCTCTTAATCCCCTTCACCTATTTCACCCTCCCCACTTCCCTGCCCTTTAACAACCAACCATTATTTTCTGTACCTATGAGTCTGTTTTCCTTTTTTCTTTTAGAGTCCACATATAAGTGAAATCATATAATATTTGTCATCTGTTTGACTTATTTCAATTATCACAGTTACCTTTATATCAATCCATGGTTTCACAAATGGAATGGTTTCATTTATTTTTTTATTTTTATTTTTTTACAGCTGAGTAATATTCCACTATAGGTGTATACTGCATCTTCTTTATCCATTCATCTATTAATGGACACCTGGTTGCTTCCATATCTAGGACATTGTAAATAGAGCTACAATGAACATTGGTGTGCATATATTTTTTTGAATTAATGTTTTGGTTTTCTTTGAGTAAATACCCAGAAGTGAAGTTTCTGGATCATACAGCAGTTCTACTTTTAATTTTTTGAGGAACTTCATACTGTTTTGCACACTGTCTACACCAATTTTCAATCCCACTAACAGTGCATGAGGGTTTCCTTTTCTGCACATCCTCACCAACACTTGGTGAGGTATTTTTTTTTTTATTTCCTCTTATATTTCCTCAGGGATCCATGATAGTTTCATAACATGTTGTTTAGACTCCACATGTTTAAGTTTTTTGCAGTTTTCTTCTTGTAGTTGTTTTCTAGTCTCATGCAGTTGTGGTTATTGAAGTTCCTTGATATGATTTCAGTCATCTTATATTTATTGAGACTTGTTTTCTGGCCTAGCATGTGATCTATCCTGGAGAATGTTCTCTGTGCACTTGAAATGAATGTCTATTCTGCTGGTTTTGGATGAAATGTTCTCTATATATCTGTTAAATCCATCTGATATTTGGACTTCCCTGGTTGCCCAGTGGTTAAGACTTCACACTCCCAATGCAGAGGACACAGGTTCAATCCCTGGTTGGGGAACTAAGATCCCACATGCTGCATGGTGTGGCCAAAAAAATTTTTAAAAAAAAATCCATCTGCTCTAATGTGTCATTTAAGGGCAATGTTAATTTACTGATTTTCTGCTGTTGATGTAAGTGGGGTGTTTAGTCCCCTACAGTTCTTGTGTTAAAGTCAATTTCTCCATTTATGTCCATTAATATTTGCTTTATGTTTTTTTGTACTTTTTTTTTTCTTTTTCATCAGTTTGAATGTATCGTGCCACTCCCTCTGGCCCTCAAAGTTTCTGTTAAAAAGTCAGCTGAAAGTCTTATGGGTGTTCCCTTGTATGAAGCTAGTTGCTTTTCTCTTGCTGCTTTTAAGATTCTCTCTTTAATTTTTGCAATTATAATTATACTGTGTCTTGGTGTGGACTTCTTTGGATTCATTTTGTTTGGGACTATCTGTGCTTCCTGAAGCTGGATGTCCGTTTCCTTCCCTTGGGTTTAAGGAAGTTTTCAGCTAATATTTCTTCTAAAAAGATCTCTGCCACTTTCCTCTCTCTTCTCCTTCTGGGACCACTCTAATGTAAGTATTAATACACTTGATGTTGTCTCAAAGATCTCATAAACTATCCTCATTTTATTAAATTCCTTTTTTTTTTTTTTTCCTATTCAGCTTGGGTGATTTCCACTACTCCATTTTCCAGAACACTGATCTGTTCCTCTATATCATCTAATCTACTTTTGATTTTTTTCTAGTAAATTTTTTATTTCACTTATTTTAGTCTTCAGCCCTGTTTTGTTTTTTGTATTTTCTAACTCTGTTAAAGTTCTCACTGTGTTCATCTGTTCTTCTCCCTAATTTGGCGAGCATGTTTATGATCATTAACTTGAACTCTTTATTGGGTAGCTCGCTTACCTACACTTTGTTTTTTTCTGAGGTTGTCTTTTTCCTTTGTTTGGAACATATTCATCTGTCTCCTCATTTTGCCCAATTCTGTGTATTTATTTCTATCTGTTACATAGGTAAGTTATGTTTCCACTTCTTGAAGAAGTGACCTTATGTAGGAGGTATCCTATAGGTCCCACAAGGTTGCTCCTTTCTAATGCCCAGAGCTATATCCTCAAGGGGTGCCCTCTGCATGAACTGTATAGGTCCTTCTATTGTGGTGAGGCTAACTACTGTGAGCACACTGGTAGGCAGGGTGGACCCTGGCCCAGTTGGCTGCAAGGCCATTCCTTGTGCAGTAACTGTACACTTACTAGAGGGTAGGGGAGGCTTCCTGTCTTGTTGACTGCATAGCCTGGGACCAGAGGCTGGTGCTGGCCTGTTGGAAGGTGGGGCTTGGTTCCTGCATGCTTGTCTGTGTATTCTGGGAGGCCTTGGGCTAGTATTGGCCTTCTAGAGTGTATGACAGTGTTCCCAGTGCTAATAGGCTAGAGGGAGCATTCCAAAATGGTGTTTGCCAGTGCCAGTGTTATCAAGGTAAAATGAGCTCCCCCAAAGCAGCTGCAGCCAGCATCTCTGTCCTCAGGGGTGTCTAGAGTTGCCACTTGTCTTTCTGGGAGGCTCACTGAGATTAACAAGTGGGTCTGATCCAGGCTCCCTTCAAGCTCTGTCTCTATGCTGGGACTTGGTAAATGTGAGATTTTGTGACTTTTAAGAGCAGAGTCTCTATTTTCCTATAGTTCTCCAGCTCTTCCAGACATAAGTCCTGCTGGTTTTCAAAGTCAGACATCTGGAGGCTCACCATCCCAGAGCAGGACTCCCAGGCTGGGGAGCCTGATGTAGGGCTCTGACCCCTCTCTCCTTAGGCTGGACCTCTATGATTGTGCTATTCCTCCTGTTGTGAGTCACTGACCTGGGGGTGTGGGTCCTGACTATACTGAGACTCCATCCCTTCTACCTATCTCATGATGGTTCCTTCTTTATGATTTTAGTTGTGGAAAAATCTTTCCAGTTACTCTTCAAGTTATTCTTATAAATATTTGTTCTGTAAGTAGTTGTAATTTTGGTGTGTCCATGGGAGGAGGTGAGTTTAAGGTCTTCCCACTTGGCTGTCTTGGTCACCTCTCCCCTTTGACATTTTAAAATCCCATGTACAAATGGTATCAAACAGTAATTGTATGTTTGTGTCTGGCTTATTTCACTTAGTATAATGCCATCCAGCTTTCTACACGTTGTTGCAAATGGCAGGATTTCCTTCTCTTAAGGTGGAATAATATTCCATTGTATATATAACTAACATTTTCTTGATGCATCTGTCATTGAACAATTTGAATTGTTTTCAGATCTTGGCTATTGTGAATAATTCTATGATGAACATTGGAGTGCAGATATTTCTTAGAGATACTGATTTCACTAGATCATATGGTAGTTTTATTTTTAATTTTTTGAGGAACCTCCATACTGTTTTCCATAGTGGCTGTATCAATTTACATTCCCACCAACAGTATACAGGGTTCCATTTCCTCCACACTCTTGCCAACACTTGTTATCAACATATATTGTTTTCATAATCTATATAATTGCTTAATGTTATGCACTGAATATTCATTAGCAGTATAAAATCCATTTGCTCTTCTCATCTTTAAAATTCCCTTTGAAATTTAATCATGAATTTGCCTTCTACTGACATGACCTATTGATGTAATTTTAAAGTGACATGAATATAATTTATCTTCATGTTAAATTAGAAAAGACATTCCCTGTGAGTATAATTTCGTCTTTAATTTCTGTTAACAAGTTACATTTAATCTCAAAGTTTTGAAATGTTTTTCCAATTCTTGATTTTAATATCCAAAACCTAAGTAATTTCTAAAAAAGTATCTGTGGTACAAGAATTCATTAGTTATTCTAATTCAAATGGGTCACAAATTTCAATACTATTTATTAACTTCAAAATGTCTATTTTTTGAGGAAACAGGCTCCATATAGTAACTCTAGAAGTCTTCTTAGTGTTGAGTTAATTATGTAGACCACCTCCTTGTTCATATAAAGTGTAAGTTTTCTAAATAACAGAATTGTCATGTGTTGAAGTCAGAGTTGGTGTATTGAATTAAAAATATACAGACTATTATGGCATGATCAATGAGAAGTCACTAGCCACCGACACAGTGGGGAGGGGGGTGACTGGTAGCTCCCTCAGCATCCCAGATCCCACTTGGGGAAGGGAAACCCATAGGGTTGTTTTTACTAAAGGGGCAGTTTCAGTATCCCCACACAAAGGAAGTAGAGTCATAAGATTTATAATTTCTTACGTATCCCGGAAGTGAAGGAACATCCTTGAGCCAGGGAAGGGATAGTCCTCTCTGAGGTCATTGGTTAACAGGAGATAGAGAACCTGGGTAGCAAGCATCTATTCTTATAAGGTGGTTGGGGCAGAGGTCACTAATTTTTTAGTGGACTTAAATCTAACTGGTTATTTTTAAAGTGCCCCGAGGAAACCAAAGTGGGAACATAGACCTGGCATTCTAAACTCAAGCCCTTATCTAAAAGTCCAGACTCTGGGTGTGAGTAAAATTATCATACTATAAAATTCCTAGGCAGCAACTCAGAGAAAAAAGTTGTTTTCCTCAAAAATCGCTTTTCTCAAAGTAGTTTTTATCAATGCATGTCACCTCACTGTCCCTGGAATGGGAATTCTAAGTGTTTTGGGCCAAAGAAACTAGGGAAAAAACCAATATGAGTAAGGAAATAAAATTGCAACAGGGCCGTCGATACACACAGCATTTTTTTCTAGCCAACAAGGTCACTGAAGTAGAAGTTCATGCCACTTCTCCACTCCCCAAAGAATAACATTCCCATATCAATTCCTGGGAGCTGTGCTAAGAAGGGTAACAGATTTTTTTAAATCTTGATCTACCCAGTACCATTTATACCTAAAATACAGTCCCAAAATTTTGCCTAAAGAATAGGGCCTTCTGCCCTTGAGACATTTACAAATAATTTGTGACAAACAACTTAGGGTAACAACAACAAGTGTAAAATGATTAAAAACAAAATCCGTATGATGTGTCTACTGTTTCCAGAAGTTGAGGTTCTGTTTATTTGCTGATTGTGCCAGAAGTTAAGATTCCCTTATGTTGGCCTAAGTAAAACCTCAGATGGCCAGTTTCTGCTTTGCCTGTACCATGTAACATAGAGGGTATATAGGATGATTTTGTCAAATTGTTGGATTGGACCTCTGCCCCATATCCCTGCTCTACTCTTATCAACATAAGCCAACTGGGCTCAAAGGTTAATCCCACCTAGACTTTATCCTCTTCTTGATGCCTAAAGGTCTAATCTGGAGCCAGACAGAAAAGTTCTATTTAGACACCTCTCCTTTATTTCCTAACCTTCAGACCTTAGTTCCATTTTGTACCTTGTATGGGAATGCTCTTTTCACATGAGAGTGAAGAAAACGAGAGAGATTTTCCCATTTCCAGATGTAGTAATCACCTGGATAAATTTGAACTCTTCCATGGCCCTCCTTTAGGCTGATCTTATCATGTGTCCTTCTATGAATTTGAAATAACATAGCTCAGAATGCTAATTAAATTTAAAATTGTATATAAACTCTGAAATTAGAATTTCATGGGTTTTTAGTGAAGTTTTTCTGAGGCAAATGGAGAACTATAGCACATACCACATTGCAATACTGCCTAAAATTTCTTTTCAGTTATGCCTGCTCTTTCCTGAATTTTCTTAGAAGCAAGTGTGTCTGGGCAGTTGTCAAGTATCTTGTATCTTTCTGTCTCTCAATTCCCTTTGTCATAGCTCCTCATCAGTTTCTTATAACTTCCAGGCTCAAAATAACCAAGTTTTGTATCCTCCACTGCAGAGGGAGACTCAGACCTACTGAAATAACTGCAATGAAATAACTTTCTGCCCATTAGACATACCCCAAAAAGTTAGAAAGGAATGTAGGTGACTAATATTTTGCTAGATGAGCGATATCATGTGAAATGCTTTTATATATGACACTTACTGGATAGTAACTGATTGTTTGAAAAGCATTTATTCATTCACCACTTATTTTCTTTTACTAAAAACACATTTTTAGGCATTCTATGTGTATCATAGATAAAGCAACAAACAGGAGAAGGGCTATTCCAATAGAGTAGTGAGGAAGAACCGGTTTCTGTATGAATATGAAAAATACTTGACCTACTCACTCTAGGAGGTAAGGGAGATAACTGTAAGGTCTCACTTGATAAATAAAAAATATCCAGATGAGGAGAGAGTGAAATTGAATAGGCATTCATAAGAGTGCTCCAAAGTAAGAGAAATTGTTTTTTTCTATCACCATATTTTCAAAACAAACACATGGCAACAGAAGAATAAACTAATAGTAATATGATAAGAACATAGAAAGCTTATGAGAAAGACTTTGAGGCAAGGGGTCAATTATAAAATGCCTTGTATTTTGCATTGAAGACTTTGGCTTTTATCCAAAAGGCAATAGAACACTAATATAGGTTTTAAATTCAAGGGTGATAAAATCAGATATAATTTAGTAAAAAGGCATTAGCTTGTGAGTTAGGATATGTTGCAAAAGGCACCAGTGGAAATGGAAATCCTTTTTAGAAGGTTCTGAAATAATCCAGGAGCAAGACAGTGGTTACCCAGGCTAGAGTAGTAGAAATGGTAATGGAAAAGAGGGAATAGACAAGTGAAGTTTTGAGGAGTTGTGGGTGTGATAAATGGGAAAGACTCCTAAATAATCTGTTTCCAGGTGTGGGCAATTGGATAAGGATTCACTTTCAAGTTTCAGTTTTAGTTTCTTAGAAGTTCTCTTTCCTGACCTTCACTGAAATAAAACAGTGGGCTGACCAGGCCTTCCCATTTGGTCTGTAACGTTCTGACTCATGCCCACAGTGACTCGAACTTCAGAGTTGGAAGAGCCCCTCTCATGTTGCCTCTCCACCTCTTGAACACTACATATATTTTCAAAGATGGCTGTCTGCTTCCAGCCTTGTTGGTCACTTGAATTGATATTACAAGTGTCTAGTTTAGTGGAATATGTAAACTTAAAGATGGAAGTAGGAAGACTGAAGTGAGATTTTCCCATAAAAATTACAACTCAAGTTTTGGAGCAATTCAGTGAAGGTAAACTGATCAAAGAGTTTTCTTGGATGAGACACAGATTGGGAAAACAACTAGAAAACATCTGAGAAGGACTCCCACTCAGATCATTTTTAAGTTCTGCTGTACTTTAAATAAAATTAGAAAAAAATAGATGATAGTTTATGGATGTGGTTTATGCAAAGATACCCCAGTTATTCAGTAACTGTATTAAAGAAAAAGGCTTATCTTTCCCTTAAGAGACTAGTGAATACATATAACTCTTAAATGGTTAAAATAAAATTAAAATGAATATGTCATTTGTATATAATATATTTAAATAATTCCCCACTATGACTTTAATTAATGAACTAACTGAAGGTTCAAATAGCATTGATTAGAAGACTTTTATTGTATTTAAAGTCTTTCTACTTGGCAATTACATTTCTCCTTTTTCTTACATCTCAATCTGTGTATAATGCTCAGAAGGTAATGTTCAGTAAGAAATTTTAACAGAAAATCATAGATAATAAAAAATAATAACTATGTAAACTTAAAAAAAACACTGACCAACACTACCTTCTTTCCATCTAGTGGAAATGGCTGAAGTTTTATTTTTAAACATCTGCGGGCTAATTACATAGAAAATACCCACCCACCCCGACATTGATTGTCTGGAAAATAATACTCAAGTGTAGGGACTATGCAATAATTATTATGCTTTCCTGAATGTAACTTTTCCTTTAGCTTTTAGCACTAAGCAGAGTCATATTTTGTACACCCATATGTTTATTTAGCTTCCAGTAAAATGACATTTTAGCCATGGAATTATAACTACCTAAGTGTTTATATACCTATTGTTTTCCTAAATAGTTTTCTGTAAAGAAAAGTATAATAAAAACTAAAGACATGGTATCAGTACTGAGTATCTGTTAATCTGAATGAGCATTGAGGCTCTATTTAACAGACTCAAAGTAATATATTAGCTCAAATGCACAAGGAATTAAACAATTTTTTCCAAGTATAGTATTGCATTTGATAAAGTAGTTGAAGATTAATTTTCTAGAGAAAAAGTTACATATGTATCTCTATAAATAAGAGTTTTGAAAGGAATATTCTGGATGAAGGAAGGGGTTTCATGCTCCCTGCGTTTCTTTTGCTGAGTGTTTTCATAATGTTTGATTATGTTTACCTCTAATTACGTCAGCTTTTATATTGAATGTTTTTCCTTTACTCACTCATAAATTATTCTTATTTCTAAGTGCTAAATGTTACATTGTCTTCCCCCTAATGTAATAAATTGCTGTTCTTCCTTTGGTTGTGGTCTTTCTTGTTGATTCTATATTCAAAGTAAGCTGTAGAAAATTTCATATCAAATCATAGCTCAAGAAGTTACATTCATAAGCTCTCGTATTTCTAAATATGTCACAGTTTGCCGAAAATTATTAATGTGTAGCTGTCCAGAGCCTTTTCCAACCCCCAAAAGTGTATTTGGAGGTTGCCCAAGGGGAACGATTCTTGAGATAAAGGTCATTATGGTGATAGATAGTGTGCCTGGGACAAAAGAACTGTCTGGGGCTGTGGACAGCAAGAAGTGTGTGTCTGTGTGTGTGTGTGTGTGTGTGTGTGATTAGTTTGGAACGCTCTCCGTGGAAGGGTGGGAGGTGGCGGGATGAGGAAGAGGGTCCAAGATAAAGAGCAAGGGAGAGAGTTCCTCAGGAAAAGTGAGGAATTTCTGGGGGTTTCAGAATGATGGAAATTAGAAGAGAAGATCAGATTTTAAAGGGATGTATTTGCCTTGTGTTGTATTTAGCCTTTGTATGTTTGAAAGAGGTGCCAGTTGACATTTTAGTTGGATCCTGCTCTTCTAATTGTTACAACAATCTGGAAGATCTTGTCAGTATAAGATTTTAAAGTATTTCAGTGTAGAAAATTTCAATTCTGGATAATGTAATTCATTGGCTAAGGCATATTCCAGAAGTTAGTGATTAATGTAGGTTTGAGAGTCCCCTATCTGAAAGCTACAAATGTAAGCTGAGAAAATCTTATTCTTAACATCAATTCCTAATTTGCCTGATAGAAGCTTTTCAGTTTTGACAATACAATCATACCTACTTTAGAAGGACTTAGATTTCCTTTCTTCTTCTTCTCTCTTTTTTTTTTAATATTCAGGGCATCTTGAAGTATACAATTCAACTTAATTTAGTATATTTTCTGTTTATTTTTATTTTTGCTATTGATACGGTTGTGAATCAGATGGCTTGCTTTTGGGTGCCTTTAGTGGTATGCTAGAAAATGTTTAATAATTTGTTTCTCACACACACACACACACACACACACACACACACACACACACACACACACACACACACACACACACACACACACACCCCAAAACCTGAACTGCAGTGTTTTCCAATTACTGTGTGGTAAATACAACTATCATGGCTGATTTCAAATCTCCATCATGACATTGCTGAATGTGGAGGAGAGGAGAGGTGTATTTTATAGTATTTCCACCATACAGACTTAAATAATCTCAAGAGCAAAGAAAATAATGAAATAAGTTATAAAATAAGTAGGAAGTTGTAGGTTTTGAATGTTATTTTTGATTTTACTATGTTATTTAATTGTAAACATACAGTTTTTTTAAATGTCTGTGTTTAACCACAGGCTCGCAAAATTTTTGACAATTGCCAGCCATCTCTTAAGAGAGAATCTATTACGAAAATAGTCTCAATTCAGTGCAGGACACATGATTTCATACTATCCTAATAGCCATTAATCAATTAGGTTATTAGCCACTTATTGTTGTAAAGTTGGCCACTGCCTCTTGTGTTTTCCCATAGAATTACAGATATTTATTGTAGAAATGATCACATGGTACTATAATTTTTTGTGTCCCCCTACTAATCTCTGAAGTCTTTGTAGGGGGGGTAGATGTGTTTTTAGCATTTTTGTTTTGTTTTGTAAATGTTATTTTCCACATCCCCAGGAACGCATGCAGGAACTGGTCCGGAGAATATTTTCAGTGAATGTCTGTTTTTGTTTGGTTGAATAAAGGAGCTACTTCAAGGAGAGCTCATGTATTTAAGCACCCATTTATTTAAATGTAAACATTATTTGCCAAGTTATTTTCATTTTTTTCTTTCAGCTGGTGGAGAGGAGGGTGGAAACTAGAAGGGCGGCAGTGCAAGCATTGAAGTTTCTTTGAGTAGATTAAAAACTATCCCTAAAGTGGAAATAACATCTGTTGTGCTTGAATAAAAGAGAATATGAATGTTTATGCAATTTTTAGGAGTGATTATTATCACACTCTTTCAGGATTGGTATTAGTGAATTAAATATATAGTTGACCCTTGAACAACAAGGGGGTTAATTTGACTATAATTTATAGTTGGCCCCCTGCATCCTTGGATTTAGCCAACCAACCATGTAGTACTATAGTGTTCACTGTTGAAAAATATCCATGTATAAGTGGATCCATACAATTCAAACCTGTGCTGTTCAAGGCTCAACTGTACATAAATTTTACATTGACTAGGGGAGAATACTTTTGTAAAAACATGAGGAATCTTAATTATGAGCTTTCTTACAATTTGAGGCCAAAGTATTTTTCTCCATGGGAATGCATCTCTAAAACTAAAAGAGGAGTTCAGTTTAAAAAAATGTGAATTAAGATAGAAATTCATTCTTTGTAAAGGTCACCTACCCTTACCCCATCATCAACCATTTCTAAAACCGAAAGCACTGTCCACTGTGTTACTGCACAGATTGTCTGGCACATCAGCATATACGTAATATATTCTACATAAATACTGAAGTTCCAGGAGCCAACATTTTTATGATTACTCCAGTAATAGTTGACCTTTTCCATTTTAAGAAAAAGAGGCTACTTTCTGAATATGTTCAATGTGGCTGGCCCTTATTGAGTATTATCTACCTGGTGTAAGGTATTTCCATACATTTATTTGTCAGGCATACTTTACAGTATAGTAAATCAAAGTTGTTATGACCACCATCTTTCAGAGAAAATTTTCAAAGAGTTTACAAAATCTTGCACCGTGTCATATTCCAATCTTTAGTTCAACAGGCTATGGAAACCAGTGCATTATGGTCTTTAATTCCATTTACTCGTTCAACCTCCATATATTGTTCTAAGTATCATTAGCACATATTAATACAGAGTTTTATGCCAAGGTAATTTACCTATTGCTGTACAGTAGTCTCCCTTAGCCTAAATTAGAAAAATTAATGTAGGATGTAACTTATAAATGTACATCAATACCACTTTCTTTTGTTTTGACTCTGAAGTTTCTTCCAAAGTATGAAAGAAATGCAAAGCCATGTTAGAAGATGGAGTTTCATGCATTTTTGTTAAGCAATCTAAGGAACTTAAATTATTTATCATCTCAAATATTTTAATTGAGGGAAAAGTAAAATCAAACCAAAATATCATCATTGTGTTAAACAAAATATGATACAGGAGTAAATTTTATAAAGACCTAGTTTATTCTTTAAAAGAAAAACATTTCTCCAACATATAGGGTAATGACATGCAGGTGTTTTGTTTTCTAGCTGTTCAACTTTTACCTTTCAATAAATCTATTTTATGCCATTTTGCTTGTAATTTTTGGCTTTGCTTTGTTTATTTTAAAAGGCCATATAAATATAGTCATTCTTGTAGTACATGATGTTCCTCATAAGTGTTTTATTAAGCTAACTAATGAGTTCCAGCTTGCCTGTTGCTGGATGCCTTAATTCTTAATGGCCCTTGATAAGGGAAAATATACTTTTGTCTAAAGTTCTTTCTAATCAAAGCTGCAACTCTCTCATCAAAACATAAGGCAAATGCCAAATCTGATTAACAATGAGAAAGTCTTGTAGACCGAAAATTAATTCAGGCCCCCAAATGCCTAAATTTCACTGAGTTGTTGTAAAGATTTTGGAGCACAACATGATTTATGGAAAAAGAGAATATTTTGAATATTTTTTAATGTGAATTTTTAAAAATCAATAATGATCTATAAAATATATAAACCGAACTTGTTGAATCTTTTACTCACTGATAATAAATCCCTGGTATCTTATTAAATTCGAATTTTGATATGAGTTATTTTGCTTGATAGTAGCAAATTACTACTGGTTTTCTCTTTTGCATAATGTAGAATAGTAGTATTAGAAATTACCTTCCTGAAAAAAATTGTGAAAGATATATCTGGAGTAAGTCACTCAGCCCATCTTTTAGCAAATGAGGACAGCTTGATGGTAGGCCAGTTTAAAATTCTTTATAGATAAATGTATCAGTGGTTACTGTCATCTTTTTACATCAATGCTTTTCTAATAAAATTACATTTAAATTTAAGAAGTTAAATGTAAAGATTTTGAAATGCATAAATTGAAAAACGATTAAGTTTAAAGACTGGAATGTAAGGGAAAGATCACCCAGGAACAATTTTCTTTATGCTTTTGTAGTTGCAGTATACTGATTTGGCCACTAAATTTCCTTACTATGTTTTCGGTTGTAATTCAACTCATGTGGTCATATTTATTTCTTGTCTTTTAGCCATTTTAGAACGGGTTGAAAAAATTTCTTGTATTGCTCCTTTTTCTTTGAAATATGATAGCTGCCATGGTACTTAATATCAACAGTAAACATGGATACTAGTCAAAATAGTCTTTGTAATTATAATTAATCTAATTTTTCTTTTTCAACTTTAATTTATAACCAAACAATAATTGAATTCATCCATGTAGCAAGTATTTATTTAATGCATTACATATCAGCTAACTTAGGAATACAGAGATAATTAATACATAGCCTCTGTTAACTCAAGTGGGGAAAAAAAGGTGCCCAGAGGTTAAATAACTTGTGCAACTTTACACATATAGTAAGTGGTAGAGCTTTAGATTTGACTGGAGAAGAGAGATGAGTAACCAAGTAACCAAATAGATGGTTAGTGAAATAAACGGAAGCTCTGGCCTAAGTTAGGGCATTAAAATAAAAAGGAAAAAAAGGAAAGGAAAATTATGTGGAGCATCTGACAACAATTGTATCAGAAAGAAAAGTTAGTGTTTTTTGTGAAACCATAAAAGTAAAACATAGTTTTGAAATTTTTAGAAAAAGCAGAAGAAATTACTGGAAAATTCTGGCCTTCTAAGCAGAATGCAAGAACACATACAAGCACATAGATCTTGTAATTGGTTGATGCAGTCTTACTAGCTAGATTGTATGCCTTTATAACTCTCTTTAGACTAAATTCAATTCTGTCAACATAGGTATTCAATGAGTACTTGTGAGCTTATTAAAATTTCAGTGTATTTGTGATGGGAGATCTTTGAGTAGAAACAGGTTTCATGGGCTGAACTCTGTTGTGCCTTTCATCTTTGAAGAAATAATGTTTCATGCTCAGTTCATGTCATGGACATACTGACTTGAAAACACAATTTACTCTCTGAATTTCTCGATGTCAGACAATTATTTAAATTTGCTACCACAAGCATTCTATAAAACAGAAAATTTGTGTCTTAATGAGGAAGCGTCTACATCTCACACCAGGAAAGAGAGAGCCTACTAAGACTTTAGGTCAGCTCTGTGTCTGTGAGGGGAGACAAAAAACCAAGACATTTATAAGTTAGAGAGAAGCAGAATTTCAACCTTGTTATTATAAGATTCTTCCTAGGAAAAAATTAATAGTTGAATTTTACATTTCCTAAAATTAATCTCCTTCTCTCTTCTCCCTTTGCTAATAAGTTTAAGATGCTCTGAGGGAAGCTGTGTAATGAAAAGAGCAAGTCTATGAAATCAAATACATCAGCGCTTCAATATCAACTTTAATTACTATTTCTAAGCATCTAAACAAGATACTTAATATTTTTGATGTCACGTGTATTTTTGGTAAAATAGAGCAACAATACTGGTTTGAACTGATTATATGATGAAAAAAATAAAGGAGGTGACACACATTAGGCATTCAATTATTATTTTCTAAATTAATAAGACATATATATTTAAAAATGTACTATATTGATATATCTTCCAAAATCCAAATTTCCAAAAACTTTCTAATTATGTAGTGAATATCTAATCTAATAATAAAAGTATCTTTAAAATAAGTTTTTAAACTGATAGGAAACACTGAAAATTATTAAAAAGTCAGTGATTCCTTGCGCATGGTTCCTGATCTTAAGAATAGCGTTTTAAAGTCCATAAATCAAATGAATCCTTTGTTCTACTAATATCCATGTTCTCTGTGTATAAAATGTACTCAAAATACAATTTGTTTGAGATAA
Organism: Balaenoptera borealis; assembly: GCF_965194805.1. Lineage (NCBI taxonomy): Eukaryota > Metazoa > Chordata > Mammalia > Artiodactyla > Balaenopteridae > Balaenoptera > Balaenoptera borealis. Next base: position 62,334,808 of record NC_138877.1, read on the forward strand.
ATATAGGTGGTATGTCAGAGCAGAGGAAAACAGAAATCCATTAGTTCATGTGATTTCAAGCTGTCTAACAATTCATGCTTCACTACGTTGAAAAAGTAGTGTTGAGATGAGTGTGCTCTTTATAACATCCCTTTACCTGTTGTGTGTTGTCTACTGTCATGTTTTGTTGTGGTTTCCATTCATGAGAACTAATATGGAAATCCTTTCTTGTTATGAGGTTAAATAGTATCATGTGTAACCTGTAGAGATTTCTGGAGTTATATAATAAAAATCTGAATAAGTCAATGAAGAAAAAATTATTCCTTTTATGCAGAGTTGACTTTATAATATAATACAACAATGAACACATATCAAAGTATGTTTGCATATATATCTCTAGTAATTTAAAATTAAACAAATAAGAAATATATGTTAATGATAACAAAAACAATAAGGCACATTTGGTTATATTCGCAAAACTAATATATTTAGTAGTAGTGAATACTGAAAGCTTCTATTGCTTGATATTTCCCATATTTAAAATGATTATAGTAATTTCCCCAAACAGACCACATAAAGGTGTGGCTGATTCAGCATAAAATACATGATTTTAGAACTACATCCACCTTCTAGCTTATGATTAGTTGTAAAAAATGTTTGCTGTAGGCCAATTCAAAGTAATTCTCCATACCTGAATATTAATGCCTAATATTATCTTAGTAGGAAACAAAGGTTTGCATTCTGCAATGAAGATAAAATATTTTAAATGCCTGGTTGGCATAATAAATGACAGAGAGTAAAGTTCAGTTAAATAGGTGGCAGCTCTCTGGTGCTTTACTATAGATCAGCACAGATTAGAGAACACGAGCCAAGTTAAGAGACTTGAGGATAGAAATAAGACTTTTAAAACGATAAGACACTGTGTTGAAGTTTGTTGTCATAGCGTGAGCTCTAATCAACATTATCTGTAAGTCAGAGATAATGCTGTAAAAGCATTCTGCATATGTGTGTGACTTGTGACTTTCTCAACATTTTGCTGTAGAGGTTTTAGAGATGTGCTGAATGTTATCATAGACTTTTGCATCACAAAAGGGGACAAAGTTTGATCAAGAAGGGTTTTACAGTCACTATGGAAGTAGCTTATCTTTATCTAGGCATCCTCGAAATACTCCATCTCCCATAAAACAAACCAGAAAAACGTTACAGACTGAGAATGAAATTATATAGTTTAATTTAAAGAAGCAAAAATGACCTTTTCCAAATATATTGTCATATATTTGGAAGGGAGAAAGGAAGTTTCCAAATGAAAGTCAATCTGAAAAAGAGGATATACCCATAATAACTTCTGGAATATGTGTGTATACATTTATATTTGTATATTTTATATATTTTTATATACTATACATGTCATATGTATAAAATCAGAATATCTTCTCAGATGAATAATGTAATCTGTTCACATATATCAATCAATCCAATGATTTTAATGGAATTAAGTGATTATAGAAAATTACTATGGATGTGCACATCAGAGTGAAGAAAGGAAACAGTCCATGCCTTTAAAAGCACATATCGATTCAGATTGGGTAAAGTGGATAAGAAAGGCCATGTGGAATTTAATAACTTGATTTAAGCATGCTGGTCAAACTGGACTAGATAAATGGAGACAAAACAAAAGTAAACTCCCAACACACTTCTAAAGCTACTGGGGTATTCCTGAGTTTATATTCTAGGTGAATCTATAGTGTTGGAGAACAGTTCATGTAGGGGGTAAGGGGAACGGTGATTAGATCAGCCCTGCTGTGATTGTTCAGAGGATGAATTGTTTAGGTGGAGGATGAATTCTTCCTATATCAAGAATAGGAAGAAGTAGGAAGAACAGGAATGGGGGGAATATAGTGTATGGTCTGTCATCAGACAAACAGGTGATTGAATAAACAAATGGTAGTATATCCACACAATGGAATCATTCTTTGTATTAAGAAGGAATGAACTATTGGTATATATACTATAAAATGCTTGAATTTCAAAATAATTATGCTGAATGAAGTAAAATAGCCAAAAAAGAGTTTGTACTATATAATTCCATTTATAAAAAGTGCTAAGAAATACAAACTAATGTATAGTGACAGAAAGAAAAAATCAGTGGTTGTCTATGGATGTGGCATGGAGCAGACAGAGAAGGGTTACAGAGGAGGCCCCCAATACATTTGAGCTTGATGAATAGGTTCATTTTCTTGATGGTGGTAGTTGTTTTAGGGGTGTATACACATTAAACTTATCCAGCTGTATATTTAAATATGTCCAGTTTATTTTATGTCAACTATACTTCAATAAATATGTTTAGAAAGTATGACTTTCCAGTGCCATATTAACTAGGAATTCTTGAATCCCAGATGTGATTCTAAGATTTTTCAAAATCATCTAAAACAATTAATGTGTTATTTAGATATTGCCACTCTGAGGAATAAAGCTATTAATGAAAAAAAAGGAAATTAGATTTCTGATGTTCTCATTCATGTGCAATTTCTTCTACCAGCAAGTAGCTTACCTGTCTGATTTTTTTAAAAAAATCAGACTTGCACAACAAAAGATAAATGAATTATTATATATTTTTTCTTTTTCCCTCCCTAAAACTATCAAGAAAGAGCTTGCATGTGTATAGTCTGGACTAAACATTTTATGACATTATCCTCAAGTGACTCAGTCTTTATGGAAATCGCAGCCAGTGTGTACATTTTTTGTGTACTTGTTTGATTTTGGTAGTTTATTTTTTTTTTTAATATCTTATGAGTCTACTTGACTTCACATTACATTTGCAGTAGTGATAGAACATTTAAGTGTTCATGAAAAATATTTAATGAACATCAATTGTTTGAAAAATAGCATTTCCCAAGCCGGTGAAATGTTAGCACTTCAGCAGGATGGTGTCTTCTTTTTCTCTTTCCTTCTAGTGTCCCAGCTGATCTATTTGTTCAGTTGATGACTTCAGTGATCATAGTGTGGGACCCCTGTTTAATCCTTGGTTAAATCAAGTAAAGGCAACATCTTTGCCTAACAAAATTTAAGTAATTCTTGCTTATAAATCAGGCCTTTGAAAATTGACAGTTTTGGGGCCACTTAGTTACTATTAATTTATTTTTTGTAGAGGGTGAATACTTTCATTAAAGGAATTGTTTTAGTCTGTTCAGGCTGCTATAACAAAATACCATAAACTGGGTGTCTTACAAAAAACAAACATATTTCTCACAGTGAGGAGGTGGAAGTTCAAAATCGTGGCAGTGACAGATTCGGTATCTGGTGAGAGCCTGCTTCCTAGACTGGTCTTCTCACTGTAACTTTACATGGCAGAAAGGACAAGGGAGATTTCAAAGGTCACTTTTATAAGGGCACTAATCCCATTCATGAGGGCTCCATCCTGATGACCTAATTACCTTTTGAAGGCCTCACTGCCCTAGTATATTGGGCATTAGGTTTTAATATATGAGTTTTAGAGGGACACAGTCTATAGCAGGAATTATGCTTCTTTTTTAGCACATACACACCCACACAACCTCTAGGATGCTTTGTGTATAGTAAGGGCTTATCAAATACTTTTGTAAGTAATTTGTAAATTATTACTAAGTAATAACTTATTTGAAAGTTTAAGTAATAACTTATTTGTAAGTTAGAGTAATAACTAGCCAGGACATGGAAGCAACCTAAGTGTCCATCGACAGATGAATGGGTAAAGAAGATGTGGCACATATATATGATGGAATATTACTCAGCCATAAAAAGAAATGAAATTGAGTTACTTGTAGTGAGGTGGATGGACCTAGAGACTGTCATACAGAGTGAAGTAAGTCAGAAAGAGAAAAACAAATACCGTATGCTAACACATATATATGAAATCTAAAAAAAAAAAAAAAAAAATTGTTCTGATAAACCTAGGGGCAGGAGAGGAATAAAGACGCAGACATAGAGAATGAACTTGAGGACACGGGGAGGGGGAAGGGTAAGCTGGGATGCAGTGAGAGAGTGGCATGGACATATATACACTACCAAATGTAAAACAGATAGCTAGTGGGAAGCAGCCACATAGCACAGGGAGGTCAGCTCGGTGCTTTGTGACCACCTGGAGGGGTGGGATAGGGAGGGAGGGAGGGAGATGCAAAAGGGAGGGGATATGGGGATATATGTATATGTATGGTTGATTCACTTTGTTATAAAGCAGAAACTAACACACCATTGTAAAGCAATTATACTCCAATAAAGATGTTAAAAAAAAGAATATATTATGTTACCCAAGAAAAATCGTGTGCATAGCTTTCAGAGAATGCTTTATCATGATGTAGCGTCTCTATTTCCTGTGGGGAGAGTATGACATGAGCGTGTGTGTATTGGGAAGAGGTAGGGAGGTGGTCATTGAGGCTGCTCTGGTACAGCCTGAAGTGATGGATAAGCCTGTCCTTCATGCTCTCTCTCCCTCACTTCTTATATTGAAATACGGAGTTGCCCTGGAGTCAGCGTTTGTACTTTAACTGCTTTTGTGAAAGATACGGTAACCTGTCCTCGTCGAAATCTGGCACCGTCCTTTTTTGATCAGCAGCTGTGTAGGCGAAGTTAATATAAACGGCTAGTGAACTTGGCAGACTCCCAGCAGAACTATGAACCAATCCCCATGGATGCAAAGTTTCCCTTTTAGCAACACTTGGATAGGAATCTTTAGGATTTTGAAAACAGTGAAATTAACTACAAAAGACGAAAGTAACATCTGGAGTGAGTTACATATGGATTTTTAAATAAGGTATACTTATAATGAAATAGTAACAACTGCACATAGCAATCAAGTCTTCTTTCTCAGAGAATTGTACTATCATTTAAAGAACTTTGTGCTAAAATATCATTTTCAAAAACTTAATGAAATTCTCATAGAAACCAAATTTGAATATATGCCAAAGATGTAATTTAACATATTGAACACTGAGAGGATGTGTATGGTGTTTAAGACTAGTTCGAAACAGAATCAAGAAATAGAGAGTTATGGATTGGTCAGTCAAAGAAGTGGAGAAATGAATGTGCTAATAGGTACAAAACTAATTCTTTCAAGGCAATGAACAGTAATATCTGGCTTTACCTTTTATCCTGGACAGAAGTTATTATATTACCATTGTATAAAATTATCTTCATTGATCTCAGTCATCTGCTTTCTTACTGGTTTTCTGTATGCTAACCTCAACTCTGTGAAATGTACTTGTTGATAGTAAATAGACAAAGGTACACGAATCTTGAAAGTCAGATAATTCCTCAAGCAAATTGAGCTACTAGAACACCTTCTACTACTAGGCAAAGGCACCTTGAATCCTTTTGCCTACTTCCAAATTGGGGGTCATTTTTCATGACACAGGCTACAGGCAGAGCTTCAGTCCCGATCAGGGTCTTCAGGCTCAGATTTCACATTTGTCCTTACAGGTTTGGTCTCTGCTTTCTCTATTCTGAATGCTTGTTGAAGCCACTTCTGGTGGGCAAGGTTTATACCTTAAGTGCTGCTGCCATTGAAATTTTTCATTTGTTATTGGTCTTTTTTAAAAAAATGTCATTATGAATTGCATTATACTATTGGGAGCAAGAGGCCTCTCCACCTCGTGGAAAAATACATATCTTTTTCTCTCAACATGTGTTGAATACTTGCTATGTGCTAAGTGCGATTTGTATATTATCCTATTTTCTGTTGATTGCATTAACAACTTTACAGTCAGAATACTGAATCAGAATCTCTATTTTTCAGGTAATAAACATGAAGGCAAAGGGGGGAGGGGCAGTACCTTGCCAAAGGCCAGGAATTTAGTAAGTGATGGAACAAAGATTTGATCGCAATTTAGCAAGACTAAAGTCTGGTCATTCTATTAGCATATTAACTATTGCAGCAAATGACATTAATTTACTCTGACTCAGTTTTCCTGCCAGTCACTTCTACCTTGACTAATCTTTAGCTCCTTCCTGCAATTTTCATTTTTCTGTCTACTTCACCAAGCACAGGTTTCGGGACAGCAGTTCACACAGCTGTCTGCCTTCGGGCTGTATGGCCGGGAAGCAATGCCCCTCTCTAGTCGTAAACATTTCACTTTCGCCTACATGGTGACCCTGGCTGCAGTAACCAGTGTGATGTCACCTCATGTATTACCTTCATCCTTTCATCCTGTCTCTCCTGTCTTTAGCTTGGGCTAATCTGTTTCAGTGCTTCCTTTGTTCACAACATTCTGAGAATTAATGTTTTTCCTGGTTTGGTGAGTTCTAGTCTTTTTACAAAGTCCTGTTCATAATAATTTACTTCAGGAACCTAAACCCATTTCATCATTTTTGCCTTTGCTTTCTTCACATCATTAGCTTTGGTTCCCAGCTGATAGAAAAGAACCAAATGTCTAAGTTTAATTTACAGTGTTCTTACTTAATTCAGATTTACTGCTGTACCATCAGGAAAACTCAGTATCTTTTTGTAAAACACTTTCCAGTCTAAAACTCAACTCTTGTATGTTCCCTGCTGTGTATAACACGCACTTATGTTACCATTTAATACATTGGAGAGATTATACTTGTCCAGTTGAGAAAATTACTATGTTTGCTTAGATATTCTGGTAGTTAAGGTTTCCCTGATAATCAGCATTCAAGCTACCAAAATAAGGCCTCCCTTGATTGTAGGTCAGGAGGACCAGATCAGGGAAAATGGAGTATTTGCTAGAACAGAGTGAATAATCTGTGCAGCTCCCCAGTAACAAGAGCTGGTGAAGATCCAATCACGCAGCCATCTTGAACGCTACCATCAGCATTATTTTTGGGAGCCACAGCCATGATCATGCTTTCTCTAATTTTAAAAGCTTATAGATGGCTCCTCAATTTCTTACAGAACAAAATCAAGACTCTTTACTGTGATACTCAAGAACCCCTCATTTTGTCCCCAGATTATGTTTCTTACATCATTTCCTACCCTCTCTTTCTTACTAGCAAATCCCTCACTTCCCACAGAAAGTCCTCTTATTCTTCCAAGCCACTTAAAATGCAGTTCCCTATGCCTGGAAGATGCTTCCATCTTGTCTTCACTGGGTAAAGTTTTAATTCATATCCAAAGCCTAACATAGCCCTCTGTGAAGCTTTTCCTAGCCAATCCTGACCCCTCCTTGAAATGTGTTTTGCATAATTTTTACTGCCTTACCTGGAGGCAGAGGGAGCTTTGTGTATACCTCTTATGGTACTTATGGCACTGTGATTCATCCAGTTGTTAACAAGTCATCCTTATTGAAATGAGAGCCCGTGTGGGTAGGAAATATGTCTTTTTCTCTTTGTATTTCCAGGAGTGTGCACATGCTTGGCACATAAGTCTTCAATCTATAATTGTGGAAGGAATAGGTGAAAGTCTGGGAATGTAGTACAGTGATTTTCCTGGTAGGCAAAAGGAACATGGCAACACAAGGATCTGGAGGACTGCAAAATGCAGATGAACAACCTGATGGGACGTTCTCAAAAGGGAAATAACAGATACAAAGAAAAGGGACAAAGATGTAGGATCTGGGGATATTAGACAGTTTGCTTATTCCTAAGAGAGCAAGTAAAATAAGTAGAAATCTTGGTCCCAAGTAAATGGCAATATTAGGAAAGGCATTAAAGCAAGGCCTTTGTCAGAGAGGAATGAGAGTGAATGTATTACCAGAGCTAGGCTATAATGTGAGAGTTGTTTATTTGAAAAGAACCAGAGTAAATCGTACAAATGATACAAGTAACAAGGTACCAATGATACAGCTCCTGAAACTACCCATGGCCAGGAGCAGACTTATGTCAGGATGTCTACAGCTGGTCAAATTCATTCATATCTCCATATTCATGGAAAGGAAAAGAAGGATTAATCAAAAGGCTTGTCAATTTCCATACCTCAAAGTGTTTCTTTAGGTTCTAGATTCCTACCTATTTAAAATGCTCTGGTCCTGGTTGGGTTTCCTATTAGTCATCATTTTGAGGTGGTGCTTTTTACTATTATTTTTAGTCCATACTGGATTCTATACATAGGAGCTTTCAACCGATGACTTGGTATTTTGGGGCATTCAGTCAGGTTCTGCCAGTTTCAACCACTTAGGATTTTGTGCCCCAACCTACATTAGGGCTTGCAATCCTAAATTCCTGAGAAGTTAAGGATGTGAAACATTCAGGGAGTCTACAAGGTTATGATTAGCCTTCCCCCGAATGTGTATGAAGGAGTAAATTAGCTATCTCATCATCCGTTTCTTAAGCCACTGTAAAAACAAAATTCAAACAGTATAGAAGTAAGGGGGGAAATTATTATTCTTCCAGCTGTGTTTGTTTATTCATTTTAATTCAAGGAGTGTATTGAAGTGTAAATGTTGGGCTTAGAAAAGGCAAAAAGACGATGGCTATAGTGGTCTATTAACAGTGGCCAAGAAGACAGCATAAGGCAGCCATGGTGTTCTGGGTTGGTAAGCAGTAATCAAAGGAAGATGTAAATTGTGAAGATCCCTCCATGAGGGGCCTTCACTTCAACTAGACAAACTGCCTTCTACATAATTGTTCTGGAGTTAGAAGAGGCTTTGATGTTGTTAATTTCCCCTTTTATGAAAGAGAACTGGTTATGAGACTATTAAGTTGTAGAAACAAAGCTTTTCCCTTTTTCTCACACATCCATGCCTCAAGCCAATTTTTCCTAATTAGTCAGATGGAGAACTAAAGGAGTTGTTGGACGGCTGATTGAGTACTTAGCAGCTCAACAAATCATAAATCACCATTTGGAGATGAGAGACTGTGGTTAGCAACGCAATGGGTTGGTATGCTGAGATGCTGCAAGTTCCTGACCCAAGGGAACTCTCATCCCAATTATGTCCCCTCATTGGCTAATGGAGGCTGCCAGTGATGGAGGACTGCAATCGGCTCAGTGTGACTATCCAAGTTCCTGATCCTCAGTTCTTACTGAGATGGTACCTAATACTAGCCCCTGGCATATCTTAGAGGTGAAACAATTTCTTGCAGAAGAGTGATTCTTCATTCACTATTTTTTAAATTCATTCATCCATCAAACAAGCAGTTTCCATGTATATTTTAATCTTATGTATGTAAATTTTTAAAAAGACGTGTGCAAATTCATTCTGTGAAAGTTATCGGAAACACACAAAAATATTCTTAGCGTTGTTTTCCTGGCCCAGAGAGAGTAGAATCAGAAGGTGAGGGACTGTTAAGAGGACTTTTCACGTAAACCCCCTCTAAAATGTTTGATTTCATGAACAACATATTTAATGTATTGCTTTTTATTTTAAAATAATCATATTTCTTGGAAGTATTCCCTATTTTCCCAGAGAAGAAGCTGGATGGACAGAGAACATATCTCCTAGGAACAAGGTAACCTTGGCCATGCTTGTTAGAACACATAGCACCTAATTCAGGTGTGAGGCACGGCTGAGCCTTCAGGGGAGCGAAACTCGTCATTACACTCCTTGGTCAACAAAGATCCACCAGCCAACTCTAAGAAATCCCTGGATGGTTTTGCTCCTTCCTTTCCTTAACAATAATAATAATATAATCCATCATTTTTGTTTTCAAAGTTGATTGATTCTAAATAAAAATAGCAAGCAGTTCTTTTCTCTCCTTAGAGTTTAGGGTCATTTAAATTATAATTAAATTTTACCGCTCCCATCATTTTAAATTCATCTTAGGCAATTTAACAAAAAAGTCCAAATAGATTTTTAGAACATTCTAAGGTGATTTGAATCTTTAATTGCTTGTGTATTATCGTGGCTCATTCTTCAGTGAAGCCTGAGGGCATAATTTCTTCAATGATCCAGGCTGCCCCTCTTCCTTTTTTCCCCTCGGTCTTTTAATGCACGGAAGTACACCCTAAATTAAGTGAGGCAGAACACAAAGGAGAAATATATTTTAAAGCATAATTATTACAAACTGCCTCCAGTTTTTTTATTTTCTTGAAATGAATCAAATCTGCAAGTTTAAGCTATTTCCTCTCATCCGGTTCCTCTCTTTGTCTTTGGATCCCTTGTCACATAATGAGAAGTTGATGAATGGTGAAATTTGGAGTTTCACTAACGAGAAGACTAAATTGAAAAACAAATAGTTTTCTTAGTTTTTATATTCACAATAATGTTAATTGTAAAGCAAAATAGCAGTGACTGAGCTATCTGGTTGAAATAAGGGCACAGTAACATACTGGCTGTGTTGATGACAGATTTCAAATTGCGTCCCTTCCACTGGCTTTCCATTAATGCAAGGGTAAATATTCATCTTGAGATAAAAAAATTCCAAAAAATAATTAAAATATATTATTTTTGTCTGAATGCTGAGCTGAACTATATAATATGAAATAAAGTAAAATATACATCAGTACAATCAAAATTTTGCTCATCAAAAAATCAGTCTTACACTACTGTCTTCAGGTCTTTGCCAGACAATTACAACTTTATTAGAAATGAGTATTTACATGCTTACTAAGATGCACCCAGTAGGGGATTATTATATTTTCAATTCAATAACAAAAATAAGGCAAATAGGCGTGCTGAAGGAATTTTCAATTACTAAGCAAAGTAAGAAGTAATTACCATTTTCAATGATACGAAAGCAACTGGAGTATGTAAACTGTGTAATTAGAGGCACATGTGCAAATTCCCCTTTTTATAGCGCTAAAAATCTTTGAAGTATTTCTTGAAAAGTTAGTTGCTAACATCATGGGTGTCCCCCCTTGCAGCCACGCCACCACCCTGAACATTCTCAAATGATTCCTTTTGTTATAATGACTCTGAAATCCTTCAACTTTGTCTACACTACATTTTCAGAAGTTTTGATTAAATACATAATAATAAACTGTACTTTTTAGGTAACATGGGATGTATCTGAAGTTGGCTTAAGCCTTTTGAAAGAGAGTACTTCTTAATGGGACTAGAATAAACAAGCTGAGGGGTATCCATTTGATAGCTTCTGCCTTGTTTTTTTTCCTCTTCTTTACCTGTAAGTGGTGTTTAGCAGTGAGGGATAAAGATGATTGACAGACAATAAGTAGTGTTAATAGCAGGAGCTTTGAAGCCATGGGGATCTGTGCCCCATCCCAGCTTCGTTTACTCCTGGAAGGGCTTGACAATTCACTTCTATAATTGCCTCAATCCTCAGTTTTCTCAGTTATAAAATGAGAACTACGAGAGTACTTCATAGGAATGCTGTGAGTCGTAAGCACAGTGGAGCGTAAGCAATCAACATGTTACAATTATTACAGTTTAATTTGGAAGCAGATCGCACATTTTAGTTTAGAAAATAGAGAAATTTTCATTGTTCAAGAAAATAGCTGTTGATGATTCCTTCTTAAACTGAATTTTATCCCTTTATAGACTCAGCCTTAATGAAAAGAACAGAATAGTAAAGAAGATATTTCCCTAAAATACTTATTTAAACAAAGGTACCTCTTGACACAAGTTAGACCATCTCAAAATATTTCTATTTAAAATGGATGCTAGAAGTGAATACATATAATATATATATGTATGTATTTGGATATGAGAGGTTATTCATCTATAGCACCTTCTGTTTCCAGTATTTCTTTAGTTTGTCTTGCTAGTGATTAAAAATGGTCCTTCAGGGCAGAAGGTTTTATTATGCCTGTAATATGTTAAGATTGGGAAATCATTTTCTATTTGTAAATTTTTGCTTCATAGATTTCTAATGAGAAGTCCATGTGTTTGAATAATCAATAATATTAAACCAGAACCTTTTAAGGAGCCATTAAGTGTTCTGGGTAACATTTATTCATGTTATTTCATGAAACTGGGAGGCATATTCAGAGACTCGAGCTTCATAACATTATCTAGGCTTCTGCCATGTTTATATAACCACTTTCCATTTAGGAATGAACTAAATGGTATTATAACTACACAATTAAATAGCAATATGGACTGGGAAGTATTTTTAAGAATATTTGATCTCATACTCACAGAAAAATGTTGATTTGGTATATATAAAAATTGGGGTTGTACATTTGAGCTGGACAATTCCCAAAGCTACTGCAAATGTGTTTAAAATTTTAATAAATTCAGGCACTCATTTCTACTAGTTTGGACATTTCCAGAAGGCATTAAAGGACAGTTAAAACAAGGTATTATTATTATAACAATTTTATTTAAAACAAATGTTATTTTCTAATAATTCATAATTATTAGGTAGCTTATTTTTATACCTATGTTTTAACAATGGATTAAATGTATTTATGATGCTAAATGCACGCACACACACAAATATCTGCAAAAGTGTTTATTTCTTTGTACTAGGCCATAAGTATGTGGAGTATTGGTATCTATGAAGAAAAACATGAGGATAAGTACATTAGTCAGGTGTTTACTTCTTGAAACAAGTGTTCACTTTTTTGTCATTTTACCAAAAATATACTCAGGATAGAAACCAATTGACAAAAATTAGAGAAGAACTAATAATACCTTAGTATTTAATGTTGAGAAGAGATGAAATTTGGGCTTATTAATTAATGTCAATTAGGAAATATTTACATATTATACATTTCCATAATAAAATTATATGCAAATAATAATTTTGATCTATTTTCAAGGAAGCAGTAATGGCATATAGTGATGAAAACAGGTGGAATTTAGGAAAGAAGCTTTTCATTCAATGACAAGGTTCATAATCAAAGCCAAAATAGAATATTAAGCAAGTAGATGCAATCAAAACTCTTAGTATCGATCCCCGGGTTTCTGAAATCTGACTGAATCTAAATTTTAAGTATTTTAAATATTTGAAATAGATATAAAACTAAATAATTATTATTTAGTTGTAGATAAAAATAAAAATCTTAGATTTTCTTTAAAAACTTTTTATTTTGAAACATTTCTCTGTTTCAAGCATTGCAATTTTGGTTCTTTACCTTTTGATAGGGCTGGATTTGAAACTGTTAAGGTATGAAATATTAAAAACAGTCACATGGCTGTATTGAAAATAAAAAACTTTACTGTGGCTTTTATAAGAAACTAAGTATTTGACTTCTACTCCCAAGAGGTGTAAAAACTCAATTTGGCTCTAATGGGTAAAAATAATGAAAAAAATTTCTTGTGGTTCCTACTATACAGAATTTAGTGTCATCAGATAGGCCACTGGGTTGTAAAACATAAAAATATCATCTAGAGAACATCATTTTGTCTTAAAGCGCTGAAGAACAAAAATTGTGTTCATTTGCTTGTGCTTTTCAAAATTGCATTTACTTGCTCTATTCCTTCTTAGTTTTTAGACTGATATTTTAATTATAGATATATTTTAAGAAATATTTGGCAAAATAATGAAAATAGTATTTCACTTTTAGTTTAGTTTCAAGAAAGTCTGCATAAAAGAAATATGTCCATATTCTCAAGCAAATGTAAGATTAGATCATGAAATATTTAGCTAAAAAATACCAAATTATAAGCATCATTAATTTGCTCTGATTTTCTTCTTAGTAAAAAGGACTTTCAAGGGCTTTACTTTAATATTTCACAATAAATTTTATCTTCGCAAGTATTTATGGAGGAAACAAATTTAGGCCTAATCTCTAAAGGCAGATTGCTGGATCATATAATGGTATCACCTTGTAAATGTTTGATATTTATGGAACACATTTTTTATTTTTTAAGATTAAAGAAGAAAACATATGAATTAAATTACAAGATTAAAAGAAACTATTTGTATTGGTGATTTTAAAGGGATGTTGTGAATATTTTAGGGATTTATTTTATTGCAAAAAATATATTTTCAAATCTTCTTCAAAAATGCCTTGATGGGCTTCCCTGGTGGCGCAGTGGTTGAGAGTCTGCCTGCCGGTGCGGGGGATGCGGGTTCGAGCCCTGGTCTGGGAAGATCCCACATGCCGCGGAGCAACTAGGCCCGTGAGCCACAACTACTGAGCCTGCGCGTCTGGAGCCTGTGCTCCGCAACGAGAGAGGCCACGATAGTGAGAGGCCCGCGCACCGCGATGAAGAGTGGCCCCCGCTTGCTGCAACTAGAGAAAGCCCTCGCCCAGAAACGAAGACCCAACACAGCCCAAAATAAATAAATTAATTAATTAACAAAAAATGCCTTGATGGCATAATTAAGAGTCGAGGTGCTGATTTCGTAAGTTCAAGTTTGTATAAAAATAAAATTTCAGTGATTACAAATGACATAACATTTTTGCCAGAGTAAATCCCCTATTACTAAATTTTAAATAAATACAATTTTGAGTATAATAAAATGTTATAAAAATTTGAAGAGTAGCATCTATTGAGGGGGAACAACTTTATCAACCAAAAAATGAAGTGCAAAACCCCAAAGTTATATTTATGAAAGCAGAGGCAGGTTGAGGTAGGTGGTTTTACCTACCTCATAAGAGAACAGAAATCGCTGTTCTCTTATGTAGTACTTATATGTTTATAAATTGTCTTGCTATAGTCCTAAAATTTCTATTTTTAACCTTTGATTTGTTTGATATCTTGACTTCTCATTTCCCTAATGTCTTATCTTGAATTATCTTTTCTTAGAATTTTCTGGAACCTCTGATCTCCTCTAATTGTTCGACTTTTAAGGCCCTGACCTCTTACCTTTGCAGCTTCTTGCTCCACTCTGCCCTCTCCAATCGCCTTCTTCACGGCATGATGGCCATTGCTCGGAACTCTAATTTTCTATTTTTATTTTATACTCCTTAACTAGGTGTTCCCATCCATGTCTAATTAATCATAAATTCCTATTAATTGTTCATCAAGTAACTGATTCTCCCCTGGAATATTGCAGTAGCCTCCTAACTAGTTTCTGTGCACCCACTATTGGTAACTATTGTTGACAATGATGTCAGATGATTCCTTACATATGTGAATGTACTGCTGAAGACACTTCCATTCTTTCTCATTGTTTTTAAGTGAAAGTTCTAAGTCCTAATAAATGGAAAAGTTTGTCACCATTTTGTGTTACTCCAGCTTAGTCAAGTATTGAAATGTCATCTTCAGGGGATTTATTTAAACCTATGAGTATTATTTTATCATATTGCTTTACACACTTTTCTTTGCACTTCGCTTTCATATATTACAACATTTAGTATATCATTTTCTCTTTCCACCTAGAACATAATATTTATATATTTAATATTTTAATTAAAAACTTAAATAGCTAATATATGAAAAAGTACCATGGTAAGATGTGAAATTCACAACAATCACTTTCTATTTCATTTATCAAGGGACCAAAATTGGTCTTACTTCTTGATAACAAGATAGGTCTGGTGGTGTCTCTCTTTCAGGCTGTCAGAAAGTAGCAGGTGTTGCAACACCACTTAGACACTTAATGCAAAGTGATACTTCACCATCATTTAGATCAATATGTCTGTGCCTATATCCCAGGAGCCAGAGAGAGCAGGAAATTACTAATTACTGAGAGTTTGGAAGACCAAGTGAAGTTCAATTGCCCTATATTATGAGAAAGAATAGTGCTTTCAGTTTGATTTTGTGGTTGTGCTAATATTCTTGTCTTTAAACTACTTTTATTTTGCTTTCCTCTGAAATGGAACTGAAATCATGTTATGTTAGTTTTATTTTTCTTAAAGCTACCTTATTTTATTTCATGAGTTCTCAGATTCTACTGCTTTTGACAAACTAGGCAAACAAGGCTATTTTGATATGAGTCAGACACGTATTGAAACACAATGATATTCCTTCAATTTTTAAAATGAACCCATCTGAGCATGATTTTATAAAATTAACATTTCTATAGCTTCCTCCTAACACTGACCACATTTCAAACATCCTAGTGTTCATAAAAATCAGTTTCAAATTTTGAACTAAGCAACATAACATTCAACATTAAATTACCTAAATGAAATATGGCAGAGTTTTATATTCTGTCCAGACTTGTTCTATATAAAATATTTTATCATATTTAATTCCCATTCATGTAATTTTACTGAATATATGTTGTTTTCCATTCCCATTTTCTCTAATCTGTTATCTAGTCTTATAAAAGGAGAGAGTTGAAGCTTACAACAATGACAAGCCCAATCTCACATTCAAAAGGCAAAAAATAAAGTGCTATCTAAAAGATAAGGATGAATAAGAGTGTTTTCCTGAAATGATCAAGTAGATATAATATTCATGTGGCAAATAATGAAAATCAGTTTTAAAAGGTCATTTTGCTTCTCTAAACCAATGTTTCATACAGTAATAATACCATTGACCCATAATTATTTAGATATATGAGTTGTATTCTCAAATTTCACTTAACCTTATTTCTGGAGCCTATTTGTGTTAATAAATATATTAATATAAAAATATAGCAGTTAGGGATTCAGCGTGGGTTCTTAAAAATTCTAAAGATTGCTGCCCTTTAGGGTATTCTCTGTCCTTTTAAACTTACCTTTAATGGCATATTTTCCCTGCCTTTTAAAAAAATTGAGAAACAATTGACATATAACATTACATCAGTTTCAGGTATATAACACAATGATTCAATATGTGTATATATTGTGAAATGATCACTACAATATGGGTAGTTAACATACATCATCACACATACTTACAAATTTTACTTTTCTTTTGAGGAGAACTTTTAAAATGTACTCTTAGCAACTTTCAAATATAGAATATAGTTTTGTTAACTATAGTTACCATGCTGTATATTACATCCCAATGACTTATTTTATAACTGGAAGTTTGTACCTTTTGACAGCCTTCACCCATTTCACCCACTTCCTACCTCTGGCAACCACCAATCAATCTTTTCTCTGTAACTATGAGTTTGTTTTGTTTTTGTTTTAAGATTGCACATATAAATGAGATCATACAGTATTTGTCTTTCTCTGTCTGACTTATTCTACTTAGCATAATGCTCTCAAGTCTCATACATTTGTTGCAAATGGCAAGATTTCCTTCTTTTTAACAATTGAATAATATTCCATTGTGTGTATATAGATACCATATTTTCTTTATATATTCATCCATTGATGGACATTTAGTTTGCTTCCATGTCTTGACTACTGTAAATAATTATATAATGAACATGGGGTACATATATCTTTTCAAATTAGTGATTTGGTTTTCTTTTGAATAAATACCTAGAAGTGGTATTTCTCTTATCAAATGATAGCTTTGTTTTTAATTTTTTGAGGAACCTCCATATTGTTTTCCATAGTGACTGCATAAATTTATATTCCCATCAGCAGTGCACGGGGGTTCCATTTTCTTCACATACTTACCAACACTTGTTATTTTTTGTCTTTTTGATAATAGCCATTCTGATAGGTGTGAGGTGATATCTCATTGTGATTTTTTGATTTACATTCCCCTTATGATTAGTGATGCTCAGTGCTTTTTTCATGTACCTGTTGGCCATTTGTATGTCTCTTTCGAAGAATGTCTATACAGCTCCTGTGCCCATTTTTTAATCAGATTGTTTTTCTTTTGAGTTATTTGAGTTCTTTATGTATTTTGGATACAGACCCCTTATCAGATATGATTTGCAAATATTTCTCTTATTTGACAGGTTACCTTTGCATTTTGTTGGTCATGTCTTTTGCTGTACAGAGACTTGTTAGTTTAATGTAGTACTACTTGTTTATTTTTGCTTTTGGTGCCTTTGCTTTTGGTGTCATATCCCCAAAAAATCATCTTTAGGACCTGTGTCAAGGAGCTTACTGCCTTATGTTTTCTTCTAGGAGTTGTAGTTTTAGGTCTTATGTTCAAGTTTTTATCCATTTTGAGTTGATTTTTGTGTACAGTATAAGATACTGGTCCAGTTTCATTCTTTTGCATGTAGCTATCCTGTTTATTCAAAACCATTTATTTAAGAGACTTTCCTGTCCCTATTGTATGTTCTTGGCTGCTTTGTCCTAAATTAATTGACCATATATGCACGGGTTTATTTCTGAGCTCTCTGTTCTGCTGATCTACGTGTCTGTTTTGATGCCAAAATCATACTGTGTTGATTACTGTAGCTTTGTAACATAATTTGAAATCAGGAAGCATGATGCTTTCAACTTTGTTCTTAAGGTTGCTTTGGCTATTCATGGTCTTTTGTGGTTTCATATGAATTTTAGAATTGTTTGTTCTATTTCTGTGAAAGCAATTGGAATTTTGATAAGGATTGCATTGAATCTGTAGATTGCATTGGGGGGTAGTATGGGAATTTTAACAATGTTAGTTCTTCCAATCCCTGAGCATGAAATATCATTCCATTTATTTGTGTCTTTCATCAATGTCTTAAAGTTTTAAGTGTATAGGTCTTTCACCTCCTTGGTTATATTTATTCCTAAGTAATTTATTCTTTTTGACACAATTGTAAAAGGTATTGTTTTTTAAATTTATCTTTTTGATAGTTGATTCTTAAAGAACTAACAATAGACATATTCAGATGATGAGGAAAAGAC
Organism: Balaenoptera borealis; assembly: GCF_965194805.1. NCBI lineage: Eukaryota > Metazoa > Chordata > Mammalia > Artiodactyla > Balaenopteridae > Balaenoptera > Balaenoptera borealis. The sequence goes on from NC_138877.1 coordinate 62,353,184, forward strand.
AAAATGATACAAATGAAAAGGTGGCCAGTAGCTACACACAAAGTAGAGCTTTTAATGATAGCATAAGAACAGTATCAACAACTATATACCAACAATTTTTAAAAATTAGGTGAAATGGTACATTTTTTTTTAAAAAAACATAATTTACCAGAACTGATTTGTACTTACTCCCTTAAAGAGTATTTATCTAAAATTTAGAACAAACATATTAAATATTAAAACATTAGAAACAGTCCTTTAAAAGCAAAAACAAGGCAATTAATCAACTATCACCATTTCTGTTCAACATTGTTTTGGAGGTTCTACCCCAGGTAATTTTTTTTAAAAAAAAGATAATTAGAAGATAAAGAATGTAAATTAGGAATAAAATTGATTTTTCCATACAATATGATCATCTACATAGAAAACACAAAATAACTCACCTGTAAATTATTGAATAGCAGAATTTGACAAGATGGTAGATAAATGGTGCTATATAAAATTTTTTTAATATGGAAGAGTCCATTGCATTTCTATAAAAGGCAGGAAACTGGAAAGTTTAAGGAGAAAACATCATTTAAACTTGTATAATATCAAGTATTTAAGAATAACTATATAATGTAAATATACAGAGAAAATTATAATTGAGATATATCATACTCATGAACAGAAAGATAATAGTGTGAAATGTTGAATCTGCCTAAATTGATCAGTGTTGTTCAAATCAAAATCCAAAAGAATTTTTCATGAGACTCAATATGATTTTGAGTAGAAGGGTAAAGAACAGAGTATATTGGGCACTCAGAAGATCATCAAGAAGATAATCGCTAAACCAAGTAAGGCTTATTATAAATTGTGGTTACTAAGATAGTGTGGCATTGGTGCCAACAGTCAAATTGATGAAATTCATATCAATGATTGTGTGGAATTTTAATACACGAAATATCTCAAATACAAGACTTTTTAAGGTCTACATACAAAGTACATATGCATATAAAACTTAATAAAGTAGAAAGTAAAGAAAGGACAAGCATGGAAATGGAAAGATTCTCAGGTTGTAGATTATAAGGCAGAGGGATGGGATTAAGGAGGAATCATTGGTTGGTTGCAATTTTGTTTTGTGTAGTATTTGTAGTACAAAATTTATTATTAAAAATAACTAAGTAATTGAATATACAGCAGTCTGTGCATAAACAAATCATCAGTATATATAATGCATGGAGACTTATGGTTACTCCAGTGATTGGCTTGTGAGGTTCAAAAATTAATAATGATTATAGTCTTAGTGGTTTTTTTGGGTATGGATAACCACTGACTTCATTAGCAATTGTGTCCATGTTTAGGATACTAAACATCTGGCACTAAATGATTATCTATTGTAATAAATACCAACTATCAATGCATTTTGATGCTGAAATTTTTATTTATTGAGCATGAAAGAATTAATAAAAATGTACATATACTCACACCATGCACAACTGTGAGTGTTTAGCTGTTTTGAATGGAAATACACAAATCTTATTTGGAAAAGTAAATTTTTTTTTAGGACTAATTATATGTCTAGTGTTTGAAAGAATAATGTTCATAAACAGATTTGTCTCTTTCCTGTGTATTCTGTAATTCATTATCCACATTTTAATATTTGTTTTAGGTTTGACCTTGTCAAAACATAATCCTCAATGTGATGATTATAAAGTTACACACTCCCTGAACTTGTTGCCAGTAAAGTTTCTGTTTGATAATTTGACAAGTAATGCTGATCATAGATTTTGTTGATATAATTTCCACTAAGGAATCATGCTATTTTATATTAAATCATGGTTTCTCCTTGCCACTTTGTATTGATACGACCACAGTAATATAGCTAAGATATACGTAACTTCTTTCTTAAAATATCCCAAAGCATTTTATCAGGATTTTTAAAATCCTTTTTCCCTTTTATCAGTTGCTCGTTAAATAGAGAAGTGATCTAGGTAATAAATTTGAGTAAGCAATAGTAGAAATGGGACCAGAACCCATTTTGGACAATTTCAGACTAATATTATTTATAACTTATTCTTTAAATCATCTAGTATTACAGAGAATTTATTATGTACCAGACGTTATTCTAGGCAATAATGCTGGTGATTCTTTTAATGGGTGGGATGATAACAAATAAGCAAACGTAAAGCTAGATATTAAGATTTTAAAAAGTGTATGGTATAGTAATGAATGAATGGGCTACTACTGTGTTCTTCATGGTCAGAGAATCATATCTCAGGAGATGGGATTTAAGCTGAGGTCTGAGGCACAAGGAGTCAGTCATACGGAAATTAAGGGAAGAGCATTCCAGACATAAGTAACACCTGTGCAAGGGTCCTAGACGGAAAATGATCTTGAGATGCTGGAGAACAGTGTGTATAATAGCACAAGTGGTATTTAGTTACCAAGAAAGAGGGTAGTAGAATGATTGATGATGGACATGGGACTAAGTGTTTGAATCACCTCTGTGAGAAGTAGTTAATGGATAGAAGTAGGTTTTTATCAAAACTAGCTTAAATTATCTCTGGTTCTATACTAATGTTCTTAAAATTGATATGCTATTGATTAAATGAGTGTATCTATGTGCATACATATATACATAAATATGTTTAATGTATTTGAAAAGAAATTATTCACCTTGAAAACTTAAGTGCTCTTGAAGATTTTGTAGTTTTCAACATAACTGGATTTTTAAGACTGAAAAATCAAAATTCATTGTTTAATGAAGAAACTATTTCAATTTATTTTTATGAAGTTAAAAAAAATAACTCAATCACCTTATTATATTTTAAGTAACCTAAGGAAATGTCCTCTGAATCCATGATATTGACACCTTAAGGATACTGCTCCCCTACAGCCTCTCATGTTCTATGGTCCTTGCCTTGCTCGCCCCCGGGCTGGAGAAAAGGTGTCCCTCCCTGTTTCTCACTGCATTTACAGACCATTGAGCCTCTCTGAGGTATTTGCCAACAGATTATATCACGTGGTCCCATTTTTACAGTCATACCATCCTCCTCATTCTCTCCCCACCTTTGTTTATGAAAGATTGTAGCACCTGCCTTACTGTCTTCCTCTTGAACAATTTCTGCTCCTTACTGGATTATTTCAATATCCACTTAACAGATCAGGTCAACATCATTCCTTGTTGTCACTCACATCAGCCCCTCACTGCATGGCTGTTACCAATAAGAGCCCACACCCCAAATTTCACTTTCAGTCACCACTCAATAATGACAACCTCCTTCCTTCTATCAACAATTATTTGGCTCCTCCTGGATGTCTCATTCATTGACTCTACCATCTTTTAACCAGAAGTCATTATCTCTAGGCCCTCAATTCCCTCATAATTTGGCTTAGATTCACATTGTCTCTTATTGATCACTACCCTGAATACATCAACTCCTTTCCCATCATTATTCCTATTAGGGAAAATTTCAGCCCTATTTTAAATTCAGCTCTCTCCTCAATTTTGTTTCTCTTAAAATAAATAAAATTCCAAATTCATAGCTGACCAGAACATCCAGCACAGTCCTTGTATATTAATTATTTAATTGATTCATTCTTTAACCATTTTTTTCACAAATAGACATTGAGAATACACATACTTATGAGATAATATGTCCAAAACAGCAAGAAGTCTAGGGTGGCTGGAGGGGAATGAGCCAGAGAAAGAACTAGGGGATGAGGTCAGAGGTCATGAGGGTGGGGGAGGAGGAGCTAGAGCAGGTGGCCCTTAAACTCTTCAGCATTTACTCAGAGTGAGATGGGAGATACTGGTGGGTTTTGAACATTGCTGTTACAACGTGTGGCTCTAGGGAAGAAAACGTGGAAGCAGGGAGACCGATTAGGCGGTTATTTACATCTCCCTGGTTGGAGATAATCGTGTCTTGGACCAGACCCTCCCTGGTGGAGGTGGTGGGAAGTTATTCTATTTTAGGTATATTTTAGAGAACTGAATAGATTTGTTGGTGGATCGGGCAAGGATGTGAGTGAAAGAATTAACAATGGCTCCATGGCGTTCAGCCTAAAAAACTAGAAGGATGAAAATGCCAGGTATAGGGAAGACTGAGAGTAGAGCAGTTGTTTATAATACCATCAGCACTGCATTGCAGGAAGTGAGTAAGTAGTGTGCATTACAGAAGTCACAAACATGAATGTCTATAAGAACAGACCAGTGAGATAAATGGGTAAGGTGAACTCGACATAAAGTAACAACAGTTCAGACTTAGCCTCAGTGCTGGGGAGACAACAGACAATGGAGGGAACTGAGAAGCTCATGTTCTTTTCGTCAGTTCTAGCAAATGGTCATCATGTGGGAATGCAGGCATTGTCACTGAGTCCACCATTTATTCCAGAGAAGCAGGAAACCTGAATTTTTATCAATGTCCATAACTTTATAAAATGATGTTTGCTAGTTCAAATTAAAAAATAAACACACAGAAAAGAACAGCAACAAAAAACCCCTTGGTCACAAAAGTCTACAGGCCATAACTTGCAATATCTGGTGGTGATAGATAACCTTTAATTAAACCTTGGGATCAGAAGACTCAAACTTGTGCCCTGTCAGGGCAACTTACAATGGTGGCTTACCTTAGAGGCCAAACATTTCACTTGTCTCTGAGTTTCAGGCTCCTTCTCCTTTTCTGGAAAACAAAAAAGGGAGTGGCTAGATTCTAAACTCTATATGTTCACTTAAGATTATGGATCAAGATTTTGGGTGAAGAAAGCTGTCATGTTTATGACAACACATGAGCTGAGAGAGAGTAAGAACAGTTTCTTTGCTCCCAAAAGACTACTCACTAATAAATCAGTGTCTCATGGGACTGAAGTGTGTGGCTTAGTGGATAGATTTCGAGGATCAACCACAACAGAGCACGTAAGTAATGAGACATAGACAGCCAAAGAATAGGATAATATTCTTGCCTTTTAGGAGTGGAGAGAGTCCCTGTGCAGAATGAGGGTGCTGATCATCTATCAATAAACTGAAGACAAAGATCTGGTTCAAGAAAATCTCAACAGATTATAGAATTTTATCTAATAATGCATTAGTAGATTTGCTGGCAAGAAAAGTGATATTTCTCAAAGTTCTGCTTGGCATTCCCATGTCTGACTTGGATAATAGCATAAAAGGCTGGGCAATAGCATAAAAAGGTTTATCCATGTTTATCTACATGGATAAACTAGTGTAAATATAAGGTTTAAATGCAAGCTTTGCATTTTTGCTATAGACCTTAGGTAACTTCTAAATCTTCTACAGGCAGATTTCCCAACCATGATATTGAGATAATAAAAACTAATTATTACTTTACTACTAACTCTTTAGCTTAGGGAAAGATAATGTAGAAGAACAAAACAATCTTCTACGACTTTATTCTCTCACTCAGTGAAAGATTTATACCTTTTTGTAACTCAAATTGCTGTTATAGATACATCTGTGAATTTGTGTAAGCATTTGTGGTGGTTCTCTCCTTTTTCTTAGACTATAAATGTTGCTTCTCTAAACTGTATCCAGTTCATAAATAAGAAAGCTTATAGAGTGGGTATTGTTATTGTACTGAAGGAAATAAGAAGAAATCAAGACAAATTTGTTGAAACAGCAGAAACGTAACATAAGAGTTAAAGGCTCCTTTGGTATTGTTAAAATGTGGGCACAAAGAGACTATTACTAGTTGTTCTCAGTCTCTATCAAGTGAGGCAAAGATGTTTGACCAACTAGGGCAAGGAGATTTAGTTTTGTTAACAGAGAGAAACTGGCCAAGACAATTTCAGTCACCAGTTTTAGTTATAAAAGAGGATTATATATCCTTCTTTTCTGAGTACTGTCACTAGCAATTCTTCTGCCTTTTAAAATTCAAGTACATAATTCACCCCAACAGTGGCAGAGGGGTGGGTTTTGATGGTCCTTAGATTTCTCTCATCACCAGGAACCCAAGTGCAAGTTCTGTAAGATGTTGAGATGTCACAGAAAACATAGGCTTGAAAATCTATTGCTCAATTCTTACATTTATCTTCAGGTTAAACAAGCTCTGTGTTTGCTAGAAGTAGCAGGGTGTTATCTTAGTTTTTGACCAATATTCCTTTAATGTAGATTCTTTACTAAGATTTGGGGTGTCCTTCTATTTCTGTCCAAAACAGAGTAACAGGACCCAAGTTTAGCTTCATAGCTTAGACAACTAGAAAAGTAGGTGATGTATATCAAAAAAATGGTTTTCATACACTGGGAAAAAAGCAAAGGGAAGGGGGAAACAGACAAAGAACTACAAGTATATCAGCTCACTTTCCAGTTTTCCCAGGCCATTGTACAGGAGGAGGAACCCAAACAGAGCCTAGAAGTCTCACTGAGTTGAGAAAGTAAAGACCAGAGTTCATGGACGCCAAGATGGCTACAATTTGTGAAGCAAATACCAGAGAGGAGGGAGGCTGAAAGAGAGAGAGAGAAAGCCCTATGAAGAGGGTGACCCTCAAGGCTTCGTTTCGGCACTGATAGCAGAAGCAGAAGAGACAACTACCCAAAGCAAAGGGAAAGACACTGGAATAGTTCCTGTTCCCACCAGCTAAAGTGGAAATCTTGTAATACACAGGGTATTTGGTAGAATCATCAGAAGGTTGCCTTAACCATGGGGTTAAGTTAGCCCTAGACTAAAGCTGTTTTTGATTTGCCTTTATGAAACTTGAAAGCAAGGCTTGAAAGCATTTAACTATTTTCAAGTAATTTAATTGCATGCCAGAACAAAGGTCAACACTCTTTTAAAAGACATGTCAAAATGCAGCAACAAAGAATGTAGAATACACAATGACAATCAAATACCCAGGTAGGCAAAGAAGTGAAAAATGTCATCCATATTCAGGAGATAAATAAGTAAAAAAAAATGAAATCAAAACTGAAAAACAGGGCTTTCCTGGGGGCGCAGTGGGTAAGAATCCGCCTGCCAATGCAGGGGACACGGGTTCGAGCCTTGGTTTGGGAAGATCCCACATGCTATGGAGTAACTAAGCCTGTGCGCCACAATTATTGAGCCTGCGCTCGAGAGCCCGCAAGCCACAACTACTGAGCCTGTGTGCCACAAGTACTGAAGCCTGCATGCCTAGAGCCCGTGCTCCACAAAAAGAGAAGCCACTGCAATGAGAAACCTGTGCACCACAACAGAGAGTAACTTACACTTGCTGCAACTAGAGAAAGCCTGTGCACGGCAATGAAGACCCAACGCAGCCAAAAACAAATAAATAAAATAAATTTAAAAAATCTTTAAAAGAAAATTTTGAAAAACTGAAAAAGATGATAGAACTAGTAGATAAGGATGACAAAACAGTTCTCAGAGTTATTCTCCATACATTCAAAGTAGTAGAGGAAAATATATGTATGACTAGGAGAGAAATGGAAGATATAAAAAAAGAGCTGAGAAGTATTTTATTAAGCTTATAAATTTGAAAATTGGAAACCTGGCTTGTGAAAACTGAAATTCAGATGAGTGCATGAGTAATATTCTGCAAAGATACCCTACAGGGTTTACTAGAATACGGACACATTAATGTTTTGTTCTCTGTTGCGGGGCATTGTACTAAGATTATAGTTAAGTACTATATGTTTCCTGAAGGAATGCTAGAAATACAAAACTGGCTTTATATTATTTCACACTATAACAAGGTGTAAACTTGGTTTTCAAATAATATTTTCCTAATTTTTTAAAACATCTTTATTGGAGTATATTTGCTTTACAATGGTTTGTTAGTTTCTGCTTTATAACAAAGTGAATCAGCTATATATATATATATATATATATATCCCCATATCTCCAGTCTCTTGCGTCTCCCTCCCACCCTCCCTATCCCACCCCTCCAGGTGGTCACAAAACACTGAGCTGCTCTCCCTGTGCTATGCAGCTGCTTCCACCAGCGATCTATTTTACATTTGGTAGTGTATATATGTCCATGCCACTCTCTCACTTTGTCCCGGCTTACCCTTCCCCTTCCCTGTGTCCTCAAGTCCATTCTCTACATCTGCGTCTTTATTCCTGTCCTGCTGCTAGGTTCAACAGAACTTTTCTTTTTTTTTTTAGATTCCGTATATATGTGTTAGCATATGATATTTGTTTTTCTCTTTCTGACATGCTTTACTCTGTATGACAGTCTCAAGGTCCATCCACCTCACTACGAATAACTCAATTTCGTTTCTTTTTATGGCTGAGTAATATCTAATTGTATATATGTGCCACATCTTCTTTATCCATTCATCTGTCGATGGACACTTAGGTTGCTTCCATGTCCTGGCTATTGTAAATAGTGCTGCAATGAACACTGTGGTACATGAGTCTTTTTGAATTATGGTTTTCTCAGGGTATATGCCCAGTAGTGGGATTGCTGGGTCGTTTGGTATTTCCATTTTTAGTTTTTTAAGGAACGCCCATATCGTTCTCCATAGTGGCTGTACCAATTTACATTCCCACCAACAGTGCAAGAGGGTTCCCTTTTCTCCACACCCTCTCCAACATTTATTGTTTGTAGATTTTTTGATGATGGCCATTCTGACTGGTGTGAGGTGATACCTCATTGTAGTTTTGATTTGCATTTTTCTAATGATTAGTGATGTTGAACATTCTTTCATGTGTTTGTTGGCAATCTGTATATCTTTTTTGGAGAAATGTCTATTTAGGTCTTCTGCCAATTTTTGGGTTGGGTTGTTTGTTTTTTGATACTGAGCTGCATGAGCTGCTTGTAAATTTTGGAGATTAATCCTTTGTCAGTTGCTTCATTTGCAAATATTTTCTCCCATTCTAAGGGCTGTCTTTTCGTCTTGTTCATGGTTTCCTTTGCTGTGCAAAAGCTTTTAAGTTTCATTAGGTCCCATTTGTTTATTTGTGTTTTTATTTCCATTTCTCTAGGAGCTGGGTCAAAAAGGATCTTGCTGTGATTTATGTCATAGAGTGTTCTGCCCATGTTTTCCTCTAAGAGTTGACAGTGTCTGGCCTTACATTTAGGTCTTTAATCCATTTTGAGTTTATTTTTGTGTATAGTGTTAAGGAGTGTTCTAATTTCATTCTTTTACATGTAGCTGTCCAGTTCTCCCAGCACCACTTATTGAAGAGGCTGTCTTTCCTCCATTTCATATTCTTGCCTCCTTTATCAAAAATAAGGTGACCATAGGTGTGTGGGTTTATCTCTGGGCTTCCTATCCTGTTCCATTGATCTATATTTCTTTTTTTGTGCCAGTTACCATACTGTCTTGATTACTGTAGCTTTGTAGTACAGTCTGAAGTCAGGGAGTCTGATTCCTCCAGCTCTGTTTTCCTTTCTCAAGATTGCTTTAGCTATTTGGGGTCTTTTGTGTTTACATACAAATTGTGAAATTTTTTATTCTAGTTATGTGAAAGATGCCATTGGTAATTTGATAGGGATTGCATTGAATCTGTAGGTTGCTTTGGGTAGTATAGTCATTTTCACAATGTTGATTCTTCCAATCCAAGAACATGGTATATATCTCAACTGTATCCTCTTTAATTTCTTTCATCAGTGACTTATAGTTTTCTGCATACAGGTCTTTTGTCTCCTCAGGTAGGTTTAATCCAAGGTGTTTTATTCTTTTTGTTGCAATGGTAAATCAGAGTGTTTCCTTAAGTTCTCTTTCAGATTTTTCATCATTAATGTATAGGAATGCAAGAGATTTCTGTGCATTACTTTTGTATCCTGCTACTTTACCAAATTCACTGATTAGCTCTAGTAGATTTCTGGTAGCATCCTTAGGATTTTCTATGTATAGTATCATGTCATCTGCAAACAGTAACAGTTGTATTTCTTCATTTCTGATTTGGATTCCTTTTCTTTTTCTTCTCTGATTGCTGTGGTTAAGGCTTCCAAAACTATGTTGAATAATAGTGGTGAGAGTGGGCAACCTTGTCTTGTTCCTGGTCTTAGTGGAAATGGCTTCAGTTTTTCACCATTGAGGACGATGTTGGCTGTGGGTTTGTCATATATGGCCTTTATTATGTTGAGGTAAGTTCCCTCTATGCCTACTTTCTGGAGGGTTTCTATCCTAAGTGGGTGTTGAATTTTGTCAAAAGCTTTGTCTGCATCTATTGAGATGATCATATGGCTTTTATCTTTCAGTTTGTTAATATGGTCTGTCACATCGATTGATTTGCATATATTGAAGAATCCTTGCATTCCTGGGATTAACCCCACTTGATCATGGTGTATGATCCTTTTAATGTGCTGATGGATTCTGTTTGCTAGTATTTTGTTGAGAATTTTTGCATTTGTGTTCATCAGCGATATTGGCCTGTAGTTTTCTTTTTTTGTGACATCTTTGTCTAGTTTTGGTATCAGGGTGATGCTGGTCTAGTAGAATGAGTTTGGGAGTGTTCCTCCATCTGCTATATTTTGGAAGAGTTTGAGAAAGACAGGTGTTAACTCTTCTCTAAATGTTTGATAGAATTCGCCTGTGAAGCCATCTGGTCCTGGGATTTGTTTGTTGGAAGATTTTTAGTCACAGTGTCAATTTCAGTGCTTGTGATTGGTCTGTTTATATTTTCTATTTCTTCCTGGTTCAGTCGTGGAAGGTTGTGCTCTTCTAAGAATTCGTCCATTTCTTCCAGGTTGTCCATTTTATTGGCATAGAGTTCATTGTAGTAATCTCTCATGATCCTTTGTATTTCTGCAGTGTCATTTGTTACTTCTCCTTTCTTTTTCTATTGATTTGAGTCTCCTCTATTTTTTTCTTGATGAGTCTGTTTAATGGTTTATTAATTTGGTTTCTCTTCTCAAAGAACCAACTTTTAGTTTTATTGATCTTTGCTATTGTTTCCTTCATTTCTTTTTCATTTATTTCTGATCTGATCTTTATGATTTCTTTCCTTCTGGTAACTTTCGGATTTTATTTTTTTGTTCTTTCTCTAATTGTTTTAGGTGTAAAGTTAGCTTGTTTATTTGAGACATTTCTTCTTTCTTGAGGCAGGATTGTATTGCTATAAACTTCCCTCTTAGAACTGCTTTTGTTGCATCCCATAGGTTTTGGGTCATCGTGTTTTCATTGTCATTTGTTTCTACGTATTTTTTGATTTCCTCTTTGATTTCTTCAGTGATGTCTTGGTTATTAAGTAGTGTATTGTTTAGCCTCTGTGTGTTTTTATTTTTTACAGATTTTTTCCTGTAATTGATATCTAGTTTCATAACATTGTGGTTGGAGAAAATACTTGATACGATTTCAGTTTTCTTAAATTTACCAAGGCTTGATTTGTGACCCAGGTTATGATCTATCCTGGAGAATGTTCCATGAACACTTGAGAAGAAAGTGTATTCTGTTGTTTTTGGTTGGAATGTCCTATAAATATCAATTAAGTCCATCTTGTTTAATGTATCATTTAAAGCTTGTGTTTCTTTATTTTCATTTTGGATGATCTGTCCATTGGTGAAAGTGGGGTGTTAAAGTCCCCTAGTACGGTGGTGTTACTGTCGATTTCCCCTTTTATGGCTGTTAGTATTTGCCTTATTTATTGAGGTGCTCCTATATTGGGTGCATAAATATTCACAATTTTTATATCTTCTTCTTGTATCGATCCCTTGATCATTATGTAGTTTCCTTCTTTGTCTCTTTTGTTAATCTTTATTTTAAAGTCTGTTTTGTCTGAAATGAGAATTGCTACTCCTGCTTTCTTTTGATTTCCATTTGCATGGAATATCTTTTTCTATCCCCTCACTTTCAGTCTGTATGTGTCCCTAGGTCTGAAGTGGGTATCTTTTAGACAGCGTATATACGGGACTTGCTTTTGTGTCCATTCAGCAAGTCTGTGTCTTTTGTTAGGAGCATATAATCCATTTGTATTTAAGGTAATTATCCATATGTATGGTCCTATTACCATTTTCTTAATTGTTTTGGGTTTGTTATTGTAGGTTTTTTCCTTCTCTTGTGTTTCCTGCCTAGAGAATTTGCTTTAGCATTTGTTGTAAAGCTGGTTTGGTGGTGCTGAATTCTCTAAGCTTTTGCTTGTCTGTAAAGGTTTTAATTTCTCCATGGAATCTGAATGAGATCCTTGCTGGGTAGAGTAATCTTGGTTGTAGCTTTTTCCCTTCCATCACTTTAAATATGTCCTGCCACTCCCCTCTGGCTTGCAGAGTTTCTGCTGAAAGATCAGCTGTTAACCTTATGGGGATTCCCTTGTATGTTATTTGTTGCTTTTCCCTTGCTGCTTTCAATATTTTTTCTTTGTATTTAATTTTTGTTAGTTTGATTAATATGTGCCTTGGGTGTTTCTCCTTGGATTTATCCTGTATGGGACTCTCTATGCTTCCTGCACTTGATTAACTATTTCCTTTCCCATATTAGGGAAGTTTTCAACTATAATCTCTTCAAATATTTTCTCAGTCCCTTTCTTTTTCTCTTCTTCTTCTGGGACCACTATAATTGGAATGTTGGTGCATTTAATGTTGTCCCAGAGGGCTCTGAGACTGTCCTCAATTCTTTTCATTCTTTTCTCTTTATTCTGCTCTTTGGTAGTTATTTCCACTATTTTATCTTCCAGGTCACTTATCCGTTCTTCTGCCTCAATTATTCTGCTTTTGATTCCTTCTAGAGAATTTTAAATTTCATTAATTTTGTTGCTCATCATTGTTTGCTCTTTAGTTCTTCTAGGTCCTTGTTAAACGTTTCTTGTATTTTCTGCATTCTATTTCCAAGATTTTGTATCATCTTTATTATCATTACTCTGAATTCTTTTTCTGGTAGACTGCCTATTTCCTCTTCCTGTGTTTGGTTTGGTGGGTTTTTACCTTGCTCCTTCATCTGATGTGGGTTTCTTTGTCTTCTTCTTTTGCTTAATGTACTATGTTTGGGGTCTCTTTTTCACAGGCTGCAGGGTCGTAGTTCCCATTGTTTTTGTGTCTGCCCCCAGTGGCTAAGGTTGGTTCAGTGGATTGAGTAGGTTTCCTGGTGGAGGGGACTAGTGCCTGTGTTCTGGTGGATGACGCTGGAGATTGTCTTTCTGGTGGGCAGGACTGCCTCTGGTGGTGTGTTTTGGGGTGTCTGTGACCTTATTATGATTCTAGGCAGCCTCTCTGCTAGTGGGTGGGGTTGTGTTCCTGTCTTGCTAGGTGTTTGGCGTATGGTGTCCAGCACTGTAGCTTGCTGGTTGTTGAGTGGAGCTGGGTCTTAGCATTGAGATGGAGATCTCTGAGAAAGCTTTTGCTGTTTGATATTACATGGAGCTGGGAGGTCTCTGGTGGACCAGTGTCCTGAACTCAGTTCTCCCACCTCAGAGGCTCAGGCCTGACACCTGGCGTGAGCACCCAGACCGTGTCAGCCACACAGCTCAGAGGAAAGGGGAGAAAAAAGAAAGAAAGAAATTTTAAAATAAAATAGTATTATTAAAATAAAAATAATTATTAAAAATTAAAATAATTAAGAAGTAATAAAAAAGAAAAAGAAAGAAGAGAGCAACCAAACCAAAAAACAAATCTACCAATGATAAGTGCTAAAAACTACACTAAGAAAAAAAAAAAGAAGTGGACAGACCCCTAGGACAAATGGTAAAAGCAAAGCTATACAGACAAAATCACACCAAGAAGCATATACATACACTCTCACCAAAAGAGAAAAAGGAAAAAAATATATATATCATTGTTCCCAAAGTCCGCCACCTCAGTTTTGCGATGATTTGTTGTCTATTCAGGTATTCCACAGATGCAGGTACATCCAGTTGATTGCAGAGATTTAATCTGCTGCTCCTGAGACTGCTGGGAGAGGTTTCCCTTTCTCTTCTTTCTTCGCACAGCTCCTGGGGTTCAGCTTTGTATCTGGCCCCGCCTTTGCATGTAGGTCACCTGAGTACATCTGTTCCCGCTCAGACAGGATGAGGTTAAAGGAGCAGCAGCTTCGGGGGCTCTCGCTCACTCAGGCTGGGGGGAGGAAGGGGTACGGATGCGGGGCGAGGCCGGCGTGATGTTGCAGCAGCCTGAGGCGCGCTGTGCGTTCTCCCAGGGAAGTTGTCCCTGGATCACGGGAGCCTGACAGTGGTGGGCTGAACAGGCTCCCGGGAGGGCAGGTATGGAGAGTGACCTGTGCTCGCACACAGGCTTTTTGGTGGCGGCAGCAGCAGCCTTAGCGTCTCATGCCCGTCTCTGGGGTCCACGCTGATAGCCGCAGCTCACGCCCGCCTCTGGAGCTCCTTTAAGCGGTGCTCTGAATCCCCTCTCCTCGCGCACCAGGAAACAAAGAGGGAAGAAAAAGTCTCTTGCCTCTTCGGCAGCTGGAGACTTTTTCCCGGACTCCCTCCCGGCTAGCACCGAATCCCGAGCCTCAGCTCCCAGCCCAGCCCGCCCCGGCAGCTGAGCAGACAAGCCTCTCGGGCTGGTGAGCGCTGCTCGGCGCCGAGCCTCCGTGCGGGAATCTCTCCGCTTTGCCCTCCGCACCCCTGTGGCTGCGCTCTCCTCCATTGCTCCGAAGCTTCCCCCCTCCGCCACCCGCAGTCTCTGCCCGCGAAGGGGCTTCCTAGTGTGTGGAGACCTTTCCTCCTTCACGGCTCCCTCCCACTGGTGCAGGTCCCATCCCTATTCTTTTGTCTCTGTTTTTTCTTTTTCCCTTTGCCCTACCCAGGTACATGGGGAGTTGCTTGCCTTTTGGGAGATCTGAGGTCTTCTGCCAGCGTTCATTAGGTGTTCTGTAGGAGGGTTCCACATGTAGATGTATTTTTGATGTATTTGTGGGGAGGAAGGTGATCTCCATGTCTTATTCTTCCGCCATCTTGAAGGTCTCATATTTTCCTAATTTTAATAAATTGTAGAGGATATGAAGTTCAGAGATTTTGAGATTATGATGCATTTCTACTCTTGAGATTCAACATTGGTTTTGGAAACATATTTTTATCTTTTGTATCTTGCTAATAAAGGATTTAGCATTGATCCTAAGCAGATTTATTACAGTCTTCCTATAAGTTTAGTGCCTCCCTTTGGTTTTCCCCAGTCGAGACTATGAGAATAGGGAACAAGCAATTAAAACATGTATCCCCAGAAGAGTGATGATATAAAAGTATATTTTTAAGTAAAATATATAAATATATTGTAAAAGCAAATAAAGCTTTGTAATTATTATTTAAGAATAATATATGTAGCAGCAAGATACCCTGTATTCCAATTCTGGGCCTGCTTGTTCTCTCCCTTATTTTCTCCCTACAGCCAGATAAATTTTCCACTTAACACTTTTTATTAATTAGTATTTTATTTGACTGGTGATTCAGTACCTTGTAGGAATGGATGCCTCATGAATAACTTTCATTAACACAGGCAAACATGAGTAATAGCAAGCTACAATAAAATTAACATTATTGCATCATTAAGTTGTTTCTGAAATTCTTCACAACTTGAGTGCACTAATACATGTTAAAACATTTTATAAGGGTAATTCTGGATTCATTTTTTTTAAAAAAAAATGTGTCTGAACAGATAGACTCAGATTTGAGTGCTATATCTGACATTTCAATTCAAAGTTAAGGCCACCAGCAATTACAGCTATTGCTGTTCTATTAAATATTTGTTAGAAAGTAAGACAGAGCATTACTTTCTTTCATACACCTAGTACATTCAGTACTACACCTAAGAAAAAATGTCACTTAAGCATCAACACAAATTTCATGTTTTGATTGAAACTCTGATAGCATTATTATTCAGACATTGGCATTAGCACTTCAAGACTAGTGCCCATATCATAGAAATATAATTTTGTTATTTGAAAAGTAAGATAGAGGATTTGGGAATTGATATATTGCAACAATATTTAATTTGCCATTTACTTGGTATACTTTCAGCATTATTGTAGCCTAGATTTATTTTACTTCAAAGCATAGTTTGAACTTCTCTATATTGAATCATCATTTTACACCCATTTCAGACAGAACAGTTATATTAATAATCCTTTCGATTTGTTGCCATATGTTAAAGTTTATACCAGTAATGCACACAAAGAAACAACTAAATACAAAATGGAAAAAAGGAAAACCACATTAATCAGCAAACTCCTAAGCAGAGAGTTGGTAACATTAAGCTCTCTGCTTCTAAAGCAACAGAGGATGATAATTTCATAGCTATGAGACTTAACCTGTTCCATATCCTGTGATTCTTAAACAGTTTTGTTCATATCACACACAAACCATCTTTAATTTTAATCACCTTGATGCATTCATTAAAAGTAATGTTCCAGAAGGTCATTGGATCATTTACATAGTAGAAACTCTGTTGCCACAAAATTTCTTTAAAAAAACTTGGCGTTCTAACGGATATGCTTATCACTGTCTTCAACAGCTAAAGCATTTGGTTATTTTACCTCTTGTCTGTTGAAACTCTTGTCACTTTTTACCTTTCTCGTAATATCAGTGACATAATCTGAGGCTGATAAGTGATACTTTGTACTCACTAAATTACAAAGTTAGTGATAATGCCATTTTGAAAGTTATTTTTTCATTTTTTACTTCCACCTTAAGACCCCTAAACTCTAGATTTATGTATTTATGTAATTGGGTAAATACAGTGATTTGACATGAAGAAATGAGAGGGGGTTTTAAAACATGTTTTTCCGTTTCCTTCTTAACTTGTAAGGTAATTTTATGAAAAACACAGTTTCTCTAGGGTCTTTCTGACCTGGAATGAAATAAGAAAATAGCAAATGTCGGATTTTCCTCAGTGCTGGAAATGAGGGCAGTGTGTGTGAAAGGAGTTCCAAGCTGGTTTTTTAGGAGTTGATAGATCAGTTATACTTGTGGGAATGGTCAGCAGTAAAGCATTCAGTTACTAAAGTAAAGATCTTTTATTATCACCAAT
Source organism: Balaenoptera borealis (assembly GCF_965194805.1). Taxonomy (NCBI): domain Eukaryota; kingdom Metazoa; phylum Chordata; class Mammalia; order Artiodactyla; family Balaenopteridae; genus Balaenoptera; species Balaenoptera borealis. The sequence goes on from NC_138877.1 coordinate 62,369,981, forward strand.
AAGCTGAAAGCTCTACTCCTAACCTCAGAAAAAAAACTTGTAAAAATTAAACAGAATCCTGAAAGTTAAAATTTGGAAGTGTCATTTAAATACTTTGCTCTGAATTATGAAATTTGTGAGAGTAATGAATTGAATGGCTTATAAGTGAATGATAATTCAAATTACTTTAAAAGACTAGGTATTAATTTTATGGTCCTTTGAAAAGCTGAAGTGAGACTAATTAACTAAAGCCAGGCATACACATTTCTGAATTAAGAACTCCCTTTGGTTTTCCAGGGAGAAGAGTAATTATTGGTTTTCTGTTAATACATTCTCTGTGTGAGAAGAAAAACTGTCTTTAGGTTTGTAGTCAAGCAAGATGTTTCTGCATTGTCTTCTCTTAGCCCGTGCACCATCTCCCTGGTTTTGATTGATCTGTGTAAAATTTTGACTCATTCATAGATCAGACAAATTCATCAAGATAAGATTTGCTAAAACTTACTATTTGCAAAGTGTTGTGAGATCCTGGGGTAATGGAATGATAAGCAAGATATAATCTCAGCCCTCTCAGAGACTGCAATAAGTAAAAATATAAGACAGTTGAAAATTAGACTCTAATGTAGTAACTGTTATACAGTTATAGCATCTTTAGAGATGTTTCTAATGCAGTCTTTGTTGCTGTATTCCCTTTGGTACCCAATATAGTATATTGAATCAAAGGTGCACCCCGTAAGTGAAGCCTGAATGAATAGAACTCTGGATATCAGTACTACAAACTATTCCAGGAAAACTACTTTATGGGTCTTAAGCTATTCGCTCAATGAACCTCAATAAAAATGAATTAAGAGCAGTGATAATACCAAATCTCAGAACTTCTCATCATAAAAATCCTTGCAGTTTAATGCATGATCACCTACCATTAACATTTCATTTCCTTATCCTTTGCCTGTGTTGTATTATATGTAGTAATTAGAATTGATTTTTATAGTATAATTTCACAAGATACCAAAATAAGTACACTGCTAAAGGCCAGAAAAAGATTTATGGTATACTTTCAAATGTTAACTCTACAATCCTATTAAAGAAAATCAACAAATGTTTAGTAAGTCTGTGTAGTATGATGCTCATTAGGCATTGTCCTGTCAATGTTTTCAGGCAGGCCCTTCTTTAAGACTACTTTAGTAAATACTTCTCCAGAAGACTTCTCCATCGCTCCAGAATCATTAAATCATTATTTCAAATTCAAGGCTGGCTATTTTTTCTTAGGTGACAGCAAGAATCTTAAGTTCTATCACTGTTTAAAATTTGAATATATTTATGTAATTATAAATGCAGGTCTGAATATAGAGAATTTAGCTGAGCACTACAAAATTAAATTGATTAAAACCCTTGGAAATCTATATAAAAAAATGAATATGAAATAACTTAATGAAATGTGTAGGAATAGCTGTAAGACTAATGCTTCATGGACATATGGTCCATGGACATATGGTTTGGGGAAGCCCATTAAAACTGTGTTTTCTTCTAGTTCCTTATGACATACAATATCTGGTTTTCTCTAGGGTTCATGAATCTTAACAAGAGGACTGCATTGTTCACCTACTGAGCTTAGATTGCAAATGCTTAATTTATTTTCCATTAAAGGGTCAATAGATTTGTAGTTTCTGAATTGTAAAATACACAGGGAACCGTTACCTTAGAGTTATTGTCAGATGGGATAAGGACACCTATTACGTCAACAACATTGATGATTTCTTAAGATGGCATGGAAACTCCACCTACTTAATGTTCTCTAAAACCTGGAAATTAGTGGTTTGCTTTAAAAATTTGAAGACACAAATTGAAGAAGAAAAAATTGGCATGTGAATCATCTTTATCTAACATTATGTTAAATGGAACATAAGATAGAAAATTAACTTAGAGCCACTTCCCAATATGTGTAAAAAGCATTATCCACTTACTACTGAAATGTTTAGAAGTTGTGTTTTACTCTTTTAGAAGGCAATTACTGTCCATAGTGCATTGAGTATACGTATCATCAGTATTTTCCCTAAAAAGTTTAATTTTTCACAATATATACTTTATATGATGAGATCATAATATTTTGTTTGGAAATTCATATTGTTTTCTTATTCACCAAAATTTATATTTCAGAACTCATTTTTTCATAAAGATTTTCTCATTGACTTTCAGCACCCAAAACTATTTGCCATTTTATTTCGTTGTCTTTTGGGTTTTGCTTCACTAATTATGAACTGTGAATGTGGTAGGTAGAATTTTGGTCCTCATATCCTTCATCCTTTCTTGTTATGCCTATGTATGGTACATTATACGACAATGTGGTTTTGCAGATGGAATTAAGGTTATTTCCATCTTAAAATTATTGTTCTGGATTATCCAGTGGGCCTAATATAATTACATGGGCCCATAAAAGTAGAAGAAAGGAGGAGTACAGGTCAGAGAGATGCAATGGAAGGAGAGGCAGGAGAGTTTCAAAGCATAAGACAGACTCAACCTGCTGTTGCTTGCTTTGAACATGGAGGAGGGACCATGGGCTAAGGAATATGAATGATTGCTGTAAGCTATGAATGGCCCTGAGGTGACAGCCAGCAAGGAAATGACCACCTCATTCCTACAACCACAAGGATCTGCATGTTGCCAACAACTTAAATAAGCAAGAAAGGAATTCTCCTCTAGAGCCTCCAGAAAGGAACCAGCTGACACCATGATTTAGCCTTGTGAGAGTCTGAGTGGTATCTAGCTGATTTTCCTGGACTTCTGACCCTCAGAAACTGTGAGATGATAATTTTTTTAAAGCTACTAAATTTGTAATAATGTTTTACAGCAGCAATAGATCAGAATTACACTGAATCTTCAATATTTTGAGACACTAGCTTACAAACTTATAGCTGAAAGTGTCCCTGTTGAAAGTGTATTTTCTATAATTTTCAAAATGTGAACCACTGGAATGTTCCATGAATATCAAAGAAAAAGTAAATAAAAACAACCCTTACCTTCCAAAAAATGTATTAATTCTAACCCAGCTTTTCAAATGATCTTCCTATAATATCAATAATTTCCTCCCAAATTAAATATAACTCTTTCAAGTGAAACTGCTGTTAAATTATGGCATACTTAAACAAAACAAAAACAGAAAATTATTGTTTTTGTTGGCTTATAATGCCACTTACTGAAAGTATTTCAGATGAGAATTAATCCACTAATGCCAATTATGTGGCATTGTCCTTGACCTTGTTATTTTTCTATCCAACAAGTAGGTAATTTTTCTCTAATGAGGACAATTGTATTGTGAGACAAAGACTCTAAAAAGAAAAATGTTGTTTGAGTACTGTGATCTGAAGTAATCATTTTGTCTTGACTAAATTGCACGTTAAAAAGATGCCTTTATTATTGAAAAGAGCTATCTGAACTAGGTGAACTCAATGGACTTGTTCAGGACTTTGTGCCTGCATCATGTTATACAGCAAGGAAATAACTACATCATTATGATACATTAACTACTCCTTTTTTGGTAATCTGTAGTTTGTCTCTGTTATCAATTATAACTCTGAAATATTTTGGAAGTATAATATTTACACTGTTTATTTTTACAGTGTAAACAGTAAAGAAACTAGGGCAGTTGTTTAAGTATATTCTCTTATTCCTATTTGTAAAGTCAGTAGGTTTAGTGTGAATAATCCCTTAATATAATTTTCTGCATGCTTCACAAAACATAGGTGACAATGCCATCAGCTAGGTTAACACATGAGTATCTGGAAAACATGTTAGTTTTAATGTGTTAAAGTAAGCATATATATATTTAAAGTGAAAAATAATGTGTTAAAGTAAAAATAGAAAAATGCATAGTATACCTTGTTACGCTAATGTACACTGCTTTTAATAGTGTGTCAGAAATTCGTATGTAATTGACATCAGTCCTTCTCCATACGTCACATATCATGTTCTCCTTGTAGAAAGAAATACTGACCACTGAACCACTGAAACCACTAACTCCTGCAAACATTTATCAGCTGTATCTATTCTCACTTCCTACAATCACATTAGAAGCCCAGGGAAACCTCTTGGGTATGAAAGTCCAAGCTTCTTAGGAAGTTTGATCTCTGTATTTTGATTTCCAGCAGATGCTTTATTCATGTCCTGTGATTGTAAATCTCTTTCTAACTTAACAGGCATTTATATTTCTGCGAGTATTCTGTTGTTGAACATACCTCACAAAGAAGATTCTTTTAAAGTGCAGTATGAAGGTTATGGAGGTGAAATTCTATACATCACAAAGTCCATTCTAATAAAAATTGCTAATATTGAAAAATAGTAATCAGCTCTAGCTAGTTTCTTTTTACTCTTTCCAAAAGGGACAAATCCCACCACAACTAACCAAGGTCACAATAATGTTCCTTCATCTGATTAACAGTGAAGGAAGGAGAATGGTTAGTCTTATAGAACTGATAAATAATTCATAATAACATGATTGGTATAATGTTGCTGAATGTGGTTACTAAAATGCCATTCATATTCTCTTGGAATTATTCAATAATTCCATGAATATTATAGCACATTGCCTTGACCTTGGGTTGCAATTTTCCTACAAAAGAATAGAAACCTGTGCTCAGATGTGAATTTATTAACCCTCTCAATAACTATAGAATCAAACTTGGAAATTTTTCTTTTAACAAAGAGAAACCATGGTATAGATTCAAACCTCAGTTAAAAATCACACTGCTACAAAGCCAGTAGAAGGTTTCAGAAATAAAATAATTCTTTCCTCAAAAAAGTTCTGATTCCTTGTCAGGTGAGTAAACCATACCTTAGATTGAGTGAGATTTAATAAAATGACACTTCTTACCATTGGTATGCAGGTAAAGTAGCTGGGGACAGAGGTCAGAGGCTCTGATTTGTAGTATTTGCTGATTTCTGTGGTGTAAATATTTCCATGATGATTGATCTTAAATTCTTGACATGATGGCAGTGAACTCCTAGTTCACAAGAGATGTGCACAATTGACTGTTATGAGCAGAGCCAGTAAAAGCCTCCTCCCAGACCAAAAATAAAATAAGATGGATGGTTGATATTCTTGATATAATTCCGATAGTTTCTGCACAATGAAATTCTCCAGACCCACTTTTCTCAAACTTTAATATGCAAAAACAAATCACCCAAGCAGATTCTTAATTAAAATATAGATTCTTATTCAGGAGGTGTGGAATGAGGCCTAGGATACTTTGAACAAGTCCCCAGATGATGTCAAAACTTCTGGTTCCATAGACAATAATTGCAGTAGTATGAGTATACAGTATTGGTTCCAAAACTTTAGCATGCATCAGAATCACCATGTGACAGTGTTAAAACACACTTCTTGCCCCTCAGAGCTTCTGATTCAGTATATGGGGGTGGGGGTAAGAATTTGCATTTCTGACAAGCCCCCAGATGATGCTGGTGATGCTGGTACAGGGACCACATCTTGAGAATCACTAGTCCACAATCACTGAGAGGTCTCAGAACTCTGAACAACTTCTGTCTTTTAAGTATCTAGAAAGAGGACAATTAGAGTTTCAAATTAATCATTTGGTTCTTTTTTTCATCCCATTATACCATTGCCCACATGACATGACTATCCATAGAGTTTACAGCCTTATCTATGTTCTGTTGGGGAATTACAGTGGAATTTAAATATTTTTTGCCTTTGGGGATTTGCAATTTATAATTGGATACTAGCCAGAAACAATATGACAGCAAAATAAAAGATACATCAGAATATTCATCAACACTGAAGTGTGATCATGTGAGGGTTAAGTACAAGGAGATGAGGGAAATAATTAAGAAAAGTGACAATTTATGTTGGAGGTATGGTTCAAATCAGCCAGGCATATCTAACAACATTATATAGGAAATATGGGTCATAACTCTGAGTCCCAGAAAGAAGATGCAAAATTTGGTGGAGAAATTTTCAATGAGGATTGCAGCTTAGAACGGAGAAGCCACTATTAGCAGTTTAAAGGTTTCATAAGATATCTTCACATTAAGGTTCATAAAGACCCACAGTAGGCATATTGTTTCAAAAGGAAAGGATGGGAATTGTGAGACCTTGGTATTCTAGTCTGATATAATGGTGAGAGCTATCAAAATTGTTAATTAAATATCTATTAGGTTTTCTTCTTAGTAAAATGGAGACTTACTAATGTGGAAATGAATGAAAACCACCCAAATGAAAATGAACAAGCTCTTCATTCGTAGCTAGGAAATCAGTCACCATCAGAGACTCAAAGGCAGGTAGGAGAATGAGAAATTTTACAGCGTGAAAAAAGTTTCAGCTATGCTCTGGTTGGAGATTGTTGGCATGGGGAAGCTGGAGGTGAGGAAACTAAAATTAGGGCATGTGATTGGTTTGGGGAACATATTTGATTTTCTTTGTTTGGGCCGGAATTGGAAGTGGAGGCAACAATAGGGACGCTAGAAGTGATTGGCCAATTCATTATTATTCTGGGCGGATAGCTGCTGAGATTGTGGATCAGACTTCTAATGTCATGTATTATCTGTTCATATATTCAGCCTCTTAGTACCCGCTATTGGTCATTCTCTCACTGGCAAGAGGTTGACCAATGTAGAGACTCAGATCTTAACTGCTCAGGGATTGTTCAGTTGTCTGCATAGTCAACTATATCACAAGATATTCTTGACCATTTTGTTGTGGTAATTTTTTTATTCAAGTATAATTGGCTTACAATATTATATTAGTTTCAGATGTACAGCATAGTGATTTTAATGTTTTATACATCACAAGATGCTCACCACAGTAAGTCTAGTTACCATCTGTCTCCATAAAAATTATGACAATATTATTGACTATATTCCCTATACTGTATATTACATCCTTGTGACTTACTTTTTGCATCATGGTAGTTATTGATGAAAGAGCAGCTGCACAAAAGCATTTAGACTCTAGATAGAATGCAATGGAAAAGCATGATGACCACTATTACAAAAATAATAATGACTAGTCCCTCTAAGATGCTTTGGAACCCAAAGCATTCAGACCAAGAGAACAAATAACAGACTATGAGGACCAGTGCTAGAGACATATTTTGCTTTATACTTAGGCCAGTGTAATGCCTGTTCTACTTGACCTGTTTCATTGATCCAAGTACAGCAGGGAGAACTAACTGTAGCATAGATGCCACCATGATAAGCCCAAAAAACCCTACAAAAAACCAAAAAACCTAGAGCAATGTAATTGTGTATCACTACTTGTGCCAAGGAGTTGAAACTGATCTGTATTCTATCCAGGGCAGAGGGAGTATCGTTAATAACTGTCAGAGTTAGTGATTAACTTTTTTGAAACAACTTTATTGAGGTGTAATTTACATACCACAAAATTCCCCAGCCTTAAGTGTGACAGTTTGACAACTTAGTAAACATAACCACAATCCACAACTCAATTTTATGTGTTTATTTCTCAGCTTTCTTGAGATGTAATTGAAAAAAAAAAAAGATATTTAAGGTGTACAACATGATGATTTGATATATGTATACATTGTGAAAGGATTCCCTCTATTCAGGTAATTAACACAATCCACCACCTTGTATGCTTATCTTTTTTTTTTGTGACAACATTTAAGTACTACTCTTAGCCAATTTTAACTATACAATACAGTATTATCAACTGTAATCACCATTATGTTAAACATTAGATCCTCAGACCTTATTCATCTTATGACTGAAAGTCTGTACCCTTTTACCAACCTCTATTTCCTCCATCACCCAGACCCTAGAAACCACTTTCTACTTTCTGTTTGTAAGAGTTCAACTTTTCTTTTTTTTTAAGATTCTACATATAAGGGATAAATGTTGTCAACAAATGGCAGGATTTCCTTCTTTTTCAAGGCTGAATAATAATCCATTGTTTATACGTCTGTGTGATTAAAAAAATAGATATTTCTGTTACATATAACAATATTTCAGGAAATTCAGCAAACTTATATTTTGTCTCTGATTGTTCATATTTAGTTATTTCTGATTTGAGGACTTTCTTCTGTATCCATTATGTTTTAGTTTCTTGGTCCTTTATTTTGTAGTCCTTCCAATTCCTTTTGAGGTTACAAAAAATGTTTAAATGCCCAATTAAAAGTGCTATATATTAATGTAGTACTTTTTTTGTATAAAACTATCCTCTCCCCAATGGTGTAGCCTTTGTAATGAATTAGATTTTCTGCCAGTAATTGATATACAAGTTATGTTTTTTTATTGTGCCCCTGAGTTAGCATGCTTTATAAGAATGTCTTTGTTTAAAGGGAATTAATCTTTTTATGATGAAAAATGACCACTATGACATCAATAATAACACTGACTAGTCCCTTTTCTTTATCCATCCATCCACTGACAGACATTTATGTTGTTTCCTTACCTTGGCTATTGTGAATAATGCTGCAATGAACACAGGAGTACACATATTCTTCAAGATAATGGTTTTCTTTCCTTTGGGTATATAACCGGAAGTGGGATTGCTGAATCATAAAGTAGTTGTATTTTTAATTTCTTGAGAAACCTCCACAGTGTTTTCCATAGTGGCTGTACCCATTTACATTGCAACCAACAGTGTACAAGGGTTCCCTTTTATCCACATTCTTACCAGCATTTGTTTTCTTCTGTCTTTTTGATAAACGGCCATCTTAACAGGTATGAAGTGATATCATATTGTAGTTTGATTTGCATTTCCCTCATGATTAGTGATTTTGAGCACTTTTTCATGTACCTATTGGCCATTGGTATGTCTTCTGTGGAAAAATGTCTGTAAAGATCCTTTGCCATTTTATAATTGCGTTATTTCATTTTTTTGCTGTTGAGTTGTATTAGTTTCTTATATGTTTTGGATCCCTTATCAGATAATTAGTTTGCAAACATTTTATTCATTCCATAGTTTGCCTTCTTATTTTGTGGATGGTTTCCTTTGCTATTCAGAGGCTTTTTATTTTGATGTAATCCCATTTGTTTATTTTTGCTTTTGTTGTTTTTGCTTTTGGAGTCAAATTAAAAAAAAAAAAAGTTGCCAGGACTAATGTCAAAGAGCTTACCACCTATGTTTTCTTCTAGGAGTTTTATAGATTCAGGTCCTATGTTGAGGTCTTCAATCCATTTTGAGTTGATGTTTGTGTATGGTGTTAAAAAGAGGTACAGTTTTATTCTTTTGCATGTGGCTCTCTAGTTTTCTCAACACCATTTATTGAAGAGCCTGTGCTTTCCCCATTGTATATACTTGGCTCCTTTGTCTTAAATTGACCATATATACATAAGTATATTTCTGGGCTCTCTATTCTGTTCCATTCATCCATGCATCTTTTTCTATGCCAATACCATACTGTTTCAAATAGCTTTGTAATATAGTTTGATATCAAGAAGTGTGATGTCTCCAGCTTTGTTCTTATTAAGACTGCTTTGGCTGTTCCAGGTATTTTGTGGTTTCATAAAATTTTAGGATGGGTTTTCTATTTCTTAGAAAGCTTCCATTGGAAATTTATGGGGATTGCATTGTCTCTATAGATTTCTTCAGGTAGTATGGACATTTTAGCAATATTTTTCCACATGGACCATTTTTCCATTTATTTGTGTCATCAGTTTTTTTTGTTTTTTTTTTTTTAATCAATGCTTTAGTGTTTTTAGTGTACAACAAATCTTTTACTTCCATGGTTAAGTTTATTCCTAAGTATTTTATTCCTTTTCATGTATTGTAAATGGGATTTTCTTAATTTCTCTTTCTGATAGTTTGTTGTATAGAAATGCAACTGATTTTTGTATATTTATTTTGTATCAAGAAATTTTGTTAAAATTATTTATTCTAACAATTTTTTTTGTTGGATCCTTTAGGGTTTTCTATATACAATATCATGTCATCTGCAAAGAGACAATTTTACTTCTTTCTTTCTGATTTAGATGCCATTTATTTCTATTTCTTGCCTAACTTCTTTGGCTGTGACTTCCGGTATTGTGTTGAATTTAAATTGTGAGATTGGAATCCTTGTCTTATTCCTTATCTTTGAGGGAAAACTTTTAGCTTTTCACTGTTTAGAATGATGTTAGCTCTGTGGGTTTGTCTCATATATTGTCTTATTATGTTGAAGTATGTTCCCTCTACACCCAGTGTGTTGAGAGTTTGTATCATGAAAGGATGTTACATTTTGTCAAATGTTTTCCCACATCTATTGAGATGATTATATGACTTTTATCCTTCATTTTGTTAATGTGATTTTTAATTTATTGTTTTGCAAAAGTTGAACCATCTTTTCTTCACTGAAGTAAATCCCACTTGATTATGGCATATGATCTTCCCAATATATTATTAAGTTTGCTGACACATTGTTAAAGATTTTTCCACTTATAGGAATATTGGTCTGTAATTTTCTTTTCCTGTAGTGTCCCTATCCAATTTTGGTATCACAGTAATGCCGGCCTCATAAAATGACTTTGGAAGTTGTCGCTCCTCTTCTACTTTTTGGAAGAGTTTGAGAAAGATTAGTATGTATTCTTCTCTAAATGTTTGGTAGAATTCACCAGTGAAGCCATCTGGTCCTAGATTTTTCTCTGTTGGAAGTTTTTTGACTACTAATTCAAATCCTTATTAATAATTGGTATATTCGGATCTATGTCTTCATGATACAGTCTTATTAGATTGTATGTTTCTAGAAATTTATCCATTTTTCTAGGTTATCCAATTTCGTGGGATAAAATTGTTCATAGTTGTCTCTCAGGATGCTTTGTATTTGTGTGGTATTAGTTTCTATGTCTCCTCTTCACTTAAAATTTTGAGTCCTATTTTTTTTCTTGGTAAGTCTAGCTACAAGTTGTCTATTTTGTTTATACTTTCAAAAAAATTGGCTCTTTCATTAATGACTTTCTTTGTCTTTTATTGCAGTCTTTAACTTCAAGTCTATTTTGTTTGATACAAGTTTGGCTACCCCTGCTGTTTTTTACTTTCCGTTTTCCTGTAATATCTTTTTCCACCCCTTTATTTCAGTCTTTGTCTCTTTAAAACTTAAGTGAATCTCTTGCAGGCAGCACAAAGTTGGTTCGTGTTTTGTTTTTTTAACATCTTTATTGGAGGATAATTGCTTTACAATGGTGTGTTAGTTTCTGCTTTATAACAAAGTGAATCAGCTATACATACACATATATCCCCATATGTCATCCCTCTTGCATCTCCCTCCCTCGCACCCTCTCTATCCGACCCCTCTAGGTGGTCACAAAGCACCGAGCAGATCTACCTGTGCTATGCAGCTGCTTCCCACTAGCTATCAGTTTTACATTTGGTAGTGTATATATGTCCATGCACTCTCTCACTTTGTCCCAGCTTCCCTTCCCCATCCCTGTGTCCTCAAGTCCATTCTCTAGTAGGTCTGTGTCTTTATTCCTGTCTTGCCCCTAGGTTCTTCATGACCATTTTTTTTTTTTTTTTTTTTTTTTAGAATCCATATGTATGTGTTAGCATACAGTATTTGTTTTTCTCTTTCTGACTTACTTCACTCTGTATGACAGACTCTAGGTCCATCCACCTCACTACAAATAACTCAGTTTCATTTCCCTTTATGGCTGAGTAATATTCCATTGTATATGTGTGCCACATCTTCTTTATCCATTCATCTGTCGATGGATACTTAGGTTGCTTCCATGTCCTGGCTATTGTAAATAGAGCTGCAATGAACATTGTGGTACATGACTCTTTTTGAATTATGGTTTTCTCAGGTTATATGCCCAGTAGTGGGATTGCTGGGTCGTATGGTAGTTCTACTTTTAGTTTTATAAGGAAACTCCATACTGTTCTCCATAGTGGCTGTATCAATTTACATTCCCACCAAAAGTGCAAGAGTGTTCTCTTTTCTCCACACCCTCTCTGGCATTTACTGTTTGTAGATTGTTTGATGATGGCCATTCTGACTGCTGTGAGATAATATATTATTGTAGTTTTGGTTTGCATTTCTCTAATGATTAGTGATGTTGAGCATCTTTTCATGTGTTTGTTGGCAATCTGTATATCTTCTTTGGAGAAATGTCTATTTAGATCTTCCCATTTTTGAATTGGGTTGTTTGTTTTTTGGATATTGAGCTGCTTGTAAATTTTGGAGATTGTTTGTCAGTTGCTTTATTTGCAAATATTTTCTCCCATTCTAAGGGCTGTCTTTTCATCTTGTTTATGGTTTCCTTTGCTGTGCAAAAGCTTTTAAGTTTCATTAGGTCCCATTTGTTTATTTGTGTTTTTATTTCCATTTCTCTAGGAGCTGGGTCAAAAAGGATCTTGCTGTGATTTATGTCATAGAGTGTTCTGCCTATGTTTTCCTCTAAGAGTTTGATAGTGTCTGGCCTTACAAGTAGGTCTTTAATCCATTTTGAGTTTATTTTTGTGTATGGTGTTAGGGAGTGTTCTAATTTCATTCTTTTACATGTAGCTGTCCAGTTTTCCCAGCACCACTTATTGAAGAGGCTGTCTTTCCTCCATTTTATATTCTTGCCTCCTTTATCAAAAATAAGGTGACCATAGGTGCGTGGGTTTATCTCTGGGCTTTCTATCCTGTTCCATTGACCTATATTTCTGTTTTTGTGCCAGTTACCATACTGTTTTGATTACTGTAGCTTTGTAGTACAGTCTGAAGTCAGGCAGTCTGATTCCTCCAGCTCTGTTTTCCTTTCTCAAGATTGCTTTAGCTATTTGGGGTCTTTTGTGTTTACATATAAATTGTGAAATTTTTTGTTCTAGTTCTGTGAAAGATGCCATTGATAATTTGATAGGGATTGCATTGAATCTGTAGATTGCTTTGGGTAGTATAGTCATTTTCACAATGTTGATTCTTCCGATCCAAGAACATGGTATATATCTACAACTGTATCATCTTTAATTTCTTTCATCAGTGTCATAGTTTTCTGCATACAGGTCTTTTGTCTCCTCAGGTAGGTTTAATCCAAGGTATTTTATTCTTTTTGTTGCAATGGTAAATGGGAGTGTTTCCTTAAGTTCTCTTTCAGATTTTTCATCATTAGTGTATAGGAATGCAAGAGATTTCTGTGCATTACTTTTGTATACTGCTACTTTACCAAATTCATTAATTAGCTCTAGTAGTTTTCTGGTAGCACTTTAGGATTCTCTATGTATAGTATCATGTCATCTGCAAACAGTGACAGCTTTACTTCTTCTTTTCCGATTTGGATTCCTTTTATTTCTTTTTCTTTTCTGATTGCTGTGGCTGAGACTTCCAAAACTGTGTTGAATAATAGTGGTGAGAGTGGGCAACCTTGTCTTGTTCCTGATCTTAGTGGAAATGGTTTCAGTTTTTCCCCATTGAGGATGATGCTGGCTGTGGGTTTGTCATATATGGCCTTTATTATGTTGAGGTAAGTTCCCTCTATGCTTACTTTCTGGAGGGTTTTTATCATAAGTGGGTGTTGAATTTTGTCGAATGCTTTGTCTGCATCTGTTGAGATGATCATGTGGTTTTTCTCCTTCAATTTGTTAATATGGTGTATCACATTGATTGATTTGCGTATATTGAAGAATCCTTGCATTCCTGAGATTAACCCCACTTGATCATGGTGTATGATCCTTTTAATGTGCTGCTGGATTCTGTTTGCTAGTATTTTGTTGAGGATTTTTGCATCTATGTTCATGAGTGATATTGGCCTGTAGTTTTCTTTCTTTGTGACATCTTTGTCTGGTATCAGGGTGATGCTGGCTTCGTAGAATGAGTTGGGGAGTGTTCCTCCTTCTGCTATATTTTGGAAGAGTTTGAGGATAGGTGTTGGCTCTTCTCTAAATGTTTGATAGAATTCGCCTGTGAAACCATCTGGTCCTGGGCTTTTGTTTGTTTGAAGATTTTTAGTCACAGTTTCAATTTCAGTGCTTGTGATTGGTCTGTTCATATTTTCTAGTTCTTGCTGTTTCAGTCTCAGAAGGTTGTGCTTTTCTAAGAATTTGTCCATTTCTTCCAGGTTGTCCATTGTATTGGCATAGAGTTGCTTGTAGTAATCTCTCATGATCCTTTGTATTTCTGCAGTGTCAGTTGTTACTTCTGCTCTTTCATTTCTAATTCTGTTGATTTGAGTCTTCCTTTTTTTCTTGATAAGCCTGGCTCATGATTAATCAATTTTGTTTATCTTCTCAAAGAACCAACTTTTAGTTTTATCGATCTTTGCTACTGTTTCCTTCATTACTTTTTCATTTATTTCTTATTTGATCTTTATGATTTCTTTCCTTCTGCTAACTTGGGTTTTTTTTGGTTCTTCTTTCTCTAATTGTTTTAGGTGTAAGGTTGTTTATTTGAGTTGTTTCTTGTTTCTTAAGGTGGGGCTGTTTTGCTATAAGCTTCCCTCTTAGAACTACTTTTGCTGCATCCCATAGGTTTGGGTCATTGTGTTTTCATTGTCATTTGTTTCTAGGTATTTTTTGATTTCCTCTTTGATTTCTTCAGTGATCTCTTGGTTATTAAGTAGTGTATTGTTTAGCCTCCATGTGTTTGTATCTGCTACACAGTTTTCCTGTAATTGATATCTAGTCTCATAGCATTGTGGTCAGAAAAGATACTTGATACCGCTTCAGTTTTCTTAAATTTACCAAGGCTTGATTTGTGACCCAAGACATGATCTATCCTGGAGAATATTCCATGAGCACTTGAGGAGAAAGTGTATTCTGGGTTTTTTTTGGATGGAATGTCCTATAAATATCAATTAAGTCCATCTTGTTTAATGTATCATTTAAAGCTTGTGTTTCTTTATTTATTTTCATTTTGGATGATCTGTCCATTGGTGAAAGTGGGGTGTTAAAGTCCCCTACTATGTTGGTATTACTGTCGATTTCCCCTTTTATGGCTGTTAGGAGTACCTCAGTACATAAGGCAAATACTATGTTGGGTGCATAAATATTTACAATTGTTATACCTTCCTCTTGGATTGATCCCTTAATCATTATGTGTTGTCCTTCTTTGTCTCTTGTAATAGCCTTTGTTTTAAAGTCTATTTTGTCTGATATGAGAATTGCTATTCCAGCTTTCTTTTGATTTTCATTTTCATGAAATATCTTTTTCCATCCCCTCAGTTTCAGTCTGTATGTGTCCTAGGTCTGAAGTGAGTCTCTTGTAGACAACATATATATGGGTCTTGTTTTTGTATCCATTCAGCCAGTCTGTGTCTTTTGGTTGTAGCATTTAATCCATTTACATTTAGGGTAATTATCTTAAACACCTTAAATATGTATGTTCCTGTTACTATTTTCTTAATTGTTTTGGGTTTGTTATTGTAGGATTTTTCCTTCTCTTGTATTTCCTACCTAGAGAAGTTCCTTTAACATTTGTTGTAAAGCTGGTTTGGTGGTGCTGAATTCTCTTAACTTTTGCTTGTCTGTAAAGGTTTTAATTTCTCCATCAAATCTGAATGAGATCCTTGCTGGGTAGAGTAATCTTGATTGTAGCTTTTTCCCTTTCATCACTTTAAATATGTCCTGTCACTCCCTCCTGGCTTGCAGAATTTCTGCTGAAAGATCAGCTGTTAACCTTATGGGGATTCCCTTGTATGTTATTTGTTGTTTTCCCCTTGCTGCTGTTAATATTTTTCTCTGTATTTAATTTTTGATAGTTTGATTAATATGTGTTTTGGCGTGTTTCTCCTTGGATTTATCCTGTATGGGACTCTCTATGCTTCCTGGACTTGATTAACTATTTCCTTTCCCATATTAAAGAAGTTTTCAACTATAATCTCTTCAAATATTTTCTCAGAACCTTTCTTTTTCTCTCCTTCTTCTGGGACCCCTATAATTGGAATGTTGATGTGTTTAATGGTGTCCCAGAGGTCTCTGAGACTGTCCTCAATTCTTTCCATTATTTTTTCTTTTTTCTGCTCTGCAGTAGTTATTTCTACTATTTTATCTTCCAGGTCACTTATCCATTCTTCTGCCTCAGTTATTCTGCCATTGATTCCTTCTAGAGAATTTTAAATTTCAATTATTGTGTTGTTCTTCACTGTTTGTTTGCTCTTTAGTTCTTCTAGGTCTTTGTTAAACGTTTCTTATATTTTCTCCATTCTATTTCCAAGATTTTGGATCATCTTTACTATCATTACTCTGAATTCTTTTTCAGGTAGACTGCCTATTTCCTCTTCATTTGTTGGGTTTGGTGGGTTTTTACCTTGCTCCTTCATCGGCTGTGTGTTTCTCTGTCTTCTCATTTTGCTTAACTTACCGTGTTTGGGGTCTCCTTTTCACAGGCTGCAGGTTCGTAGTTCCCGTTGTTTTTGGTATCTGCCCCCAGTGAGTAAGGTTCATTCAGTGGGTTGTGTAGGCTTCCTGGTGGCAGGGACTAGTGCCTGTGTTCTGGTGGATGCGGCTGGATCTTGTCTTTCTGGTAGGCAGGTCCACGTCTGGTGGTGTGTTTTTGGGTGTCTGTGACCTTATTATGGTTTTAGGCAGCCTCTCTGCTAATGGGTGGGGCTGTGTTCCTGCCTTGCTATTTGTTTGGCATAGGATGTCCAGCACTGTAGCTTGCTGGTCATTGAATGGAGCTGGGTCTTGGTGTGTTAATGGAGATCTCTGGGCGATTTTTGCCATTTGATATTATGTGGAGCTGGGAGGTCTCTGGTGGGTCAGTGTCCTGTACTTGGCTCTCCCACCTCAAAAGCACAGCCCTGATGCCTGGTTGGAGCACCAAGAGCCTTTCATCCACACGGCTCAGAATAAAAGAGAGAAAGAAAGAAAGAAGATAAAATAAAGTTACTAAAATAAAATATAAAGAATAATTATTAAAAAAAAAATTTTTAAGTAGTAAAAAAAAAAAAGAAAGGAAGAAGAGAGCGACCAAACCAAAAAACAAATCCACCAATGATAACAAGCGCTGAAACTATACTAAAAAAAAAAAAAAAATGACAGACTGAACCCTAGGACAAATGGTAAAAGCAAAGCTATACAGACAAAATCACACAGAGAAGCATACACATACACACTCACAAAAAGAAAAAAGGAAAAAAATATATATATATATCGTTGCTCCCAAAGTCCACCTCCTCAATTTGGGATGATTTGTCATCTATTCAGGTATTCCACAGATGCAGGCACATCAAGTTGTTTGTGGAGCTTTAATCCGCTGCTTCTGAGGCTGCTGGGAGAAATTTCCCTTTCTCTTCTTTGTTCGCACAGATCCCAGGTTTCAGCTTTGGATTTGGACCTGCCTCTGCATGTAGGTCGCCTGGGGGCGTCTGTTCTTCTCTCAGACAGGGCGGGGTTAAAGAGCAGCTGCTTCGGGGGCTCTGGCTCACTCAGGCCGGGGGGAGGGAGGGGTACGGATGCGGGGCGAGCCTGCGGCGTCAGAGGCGTCGTGACGTTGCAGCAGCCTGATGTGTGCCGTGTGTTCTCCCGGGTAAGTTGTCCCTGGATCACGGGACCCTGACAGTGGCGGGCTGCACAGGCTCCCGGGAGGGGCGGTGTGGAGAGTGACCTGTGCTTGCTCACAGGCTTCTTGGTGGCGGCAGCAGCAGCCTTAGCGTCCCACGCCCGTCTCTGGGGTCCGCGTTGATAGCTGCGGCTCGCGCCCTTCTCTGAAGTTCGTTTAGGCGGCGCTCTGAATCCCCTCTCCTTGCGCGCCGCGAAACAAAGAGGCAAGAAAAAGTCTCTTGCCTCTTCGGCAGCTGCAGACTGTTTCCCGGACTCCCTCCCGGCTAGCTGTGGTGCACTAACCCCTTCAGGCTGTGTTCACGCCGCCAACCCCAGTCCTCTCCCTGGGATCCGACCGAAGCCCGAGCCTCAGCTCCCAGCCCCGCCCGCCCCGGCAGGTGAGCAGACAAGCCTCTCGGGCTGGTGAGCGCTGCTCGGTGCCAAGCCTCTGTGCGGGAATCTCTCCGCTTTGCCCTCCGCACCCCTGTGGCTGCGCTCTCCTCCGTGGCTCCGAAGCTTCCCCCCTCTGCTACCCGCAGCCTCCGCCCGCGAAGGGCCTTCCTAGTGTGTGGAAACCTTTCCTCCTTCACAGCTCCCTCCCACTGGTGCAGGTCCCGTCCCTATTCTTTTGTCTCTGTTTTTCCTTTTATCTTTTGCCTACCCAGGTACGTGGGGAGTTTCTTGCCTTTTGGGAGGTCTGAGGTCTTCTGCCAGCGTTCAGTAGGTGTTCTGTAGGAGTTGTTCCACATATAGGTGTATTTCTGACGTATTTGTGGGGAGGAAGATGATCTCCACGTCTTACTCTTCCATCATCTTGAAGCTCCTCAGTGCTGCTCTCATTTTTTTTTTATCCGTTCAACCATGCTGTGTTTTTTGATTGATGAAATTAAAATTCTCAAATGCATTTATAATTAAAGTAATTATTGATAGATATGGACTTCCTATTTCCCTTCTCCTGGTAAGGGCAGAAAATTGGCAGGATTTAGGTGTTGCAGAGGTGAAAAGTACCATGAGAAGGACCAAGTAACAGAGTCTCATAAGATGTTTGGGGTGCATATTTGGCTGTTATTTGTTGGTCCTAGTTGGAGTCAAGGGCCAAAAAGAGGAGAGCTGGAAGACACTGACAAACTCATGCATATTGTGAGCTGATTGCTCCAGAGGTTATGTTTTACCTCCCAGGCTAGTTGCTGCAGAAACTGTGGGTCAGAATTCATTTGTCATAGAATGTCTAGCTGTTGTCCATTGGTATATTTAATATTTCACTGAAGTTTTAAAATAAAATTTAAAACATAAAATTTAAAAAACAAAATATACCTTCTCAAAATGAATTAGACTCCCTTTTTAAGAATCTATGACAAATGTAAATATATTATACCTCACAATCTACATTTGTTTATTATACTTTCACCCCAAACTATGTAACTTAAGTGATGAAAATTATGTAGATTTAACAGTGTAAAATAATTTATAAGTTGTAAAATGAAAATTTTGCTAATTTATATTTAAAAAGGAAAACAGAATACTAATTTTAATCCAAACTCATCAGTGCCTAACATGTACGAAGTTCTTTGGGAGAGAGTTCCTACAAGACAGGTGTTCACGTGGCATTGTTAGAGCACCAAGACCAAGTAGATATAAAATGTGTTCTACGAGCAGAGTTGAAAGAGCAAGGTTTGGTTTTCTCTCAGTCATTTGGATCTAGGAAAGTGTTATTATTTTCTCTTCAGAGTGTGGTATCTTGCATCAGAAACACCTGGAGGGAGGGCTGTCAAAAATCCACATTTCTAAATCTCACAAGTAGGAGTATTTAATGAACCAAATTTTAAAGCCTTTAGAGACTCAAGCTTAAAATACAATGATTGACCCTAAGGATTTTGCAGGTTGCACAGGATTAGCAGGGTTTTTAAAATTTTGTTTTATAATTACTAACATATCTATACATCTAAAAAAAAAACACACAAGTTAACAACTTAATACAACTAAAATGTCACAAAATATACTATGACTCAGAAGAGCTTAGGAAAAAAAATCTTAAAATAAGTCAGGAGAATTAATTTTGAGTTATAATTTCCACAATTTATTTCTTGTTTATTTTATGAAAATAAAAATATCTAATAAATAATTTAAAATTTCATTATCTTGAATAAACATTTGTATGTATATTACAAAGTATAATCCATTTTGATGTAATATTTTTCAAGATTTCATCTTTTTTTCTTTACCCTTGTTTGAAATAGTTTTATTTCCTTCAGTTTTGTTTTTATATTTCTTTGGTTTTATTCTTCCATGTGGTAACTGATGAAACTTGAATATTCTAAGTTATAAAGAAGCTTGGGATTACTGCATTTTAGAACACTTTTAGTAATAATTTTTGTCCTGTGTTCAAAGGATTTTCCCTGGTGTTCCTTAAATACCATCTCTTGCTCTTAACTTATTCTGTGACAAAATTTACTCAATTCCCCAAATTGTTATTATTCGAAAGGAATTAAAACACTTTTGGAAAGCTAATTAGAATCTCTTCAAAATGTTCTGTCCCTTCCCAAAAGACACATTGAACTAGGAAGAAAATAAACTGTGCACCTAGATTCTGAGTTGAAAAAGGAAGACAATAATAAGGAGTCTTCAGTAATTTAATGTCTCCCCTCCCACCCCCTGCCAGAATATTCTCTCACTGGTGCAAGGAACTCTGGCAAAAATTGAAGATCATTTTCTTCTGTGCTGTTCGTAATTACTGTATATCAAGGAACTGCAGACCATGGCCCATGGGTTAAATCCACACACCACCTGTTTTTTAAATAAAGTGGTATTTTCTCACAGCCACACCCTTTCCTTCGTGTATTACCTATGGCAGCTTTCAAGCTATGGCTTAAGAAGTGAATTATGTGATAGAGACAACACAGCTCTTAAAATTGAAAATATTTGCTACATGACTCTTCCTAGAAAAAATTGCCACAACTTTTTTCAGTAATGAAGTAACTTTTTAACTCAGAAAAATGTCCTGAAATAAAGTCAAGAAAGAACTGTTCTGATTCTTCTTGATTTCTATTGTGATGGTCTACTGGGCAAATTTCTTTTTATCCTTCCAACCTTAGTTTTTGAATCAACTCTCCCATGAGGCCTTTCTAAATGTCTCCAAATAGAATGAATTACTCTTCTATGTTGCCTTCGTATGTGGCTCATGCTTGTGCTACAGTTCTCACTATGAAGTTTAATTACATTTTGCCTGTGTTCCCCCACTGTACTGTGAACTCCTTGAGGATAAGGACAAGATTAGTACAGTGTTCAGTGAATGTTTATTAAATCGTATTTGCACTAGCGTAATAGTCTAAGGATTGCTGGCTAGGTTTGCTAGGCTTCAATTCATAGTATGCAAGGGGCAAAATTGTTGAAAGACCAAGTGATATGGAATCAAAGGAACAAATTGTCTCTGTAATGTTGGCTGAAATAAAAACAGGTGTGAGAGCTGTGAGTTTGTTGCATTTGGGGGCTTACTGAGCACTATGGCCCAGGATACAGCCTCTCAGATAGCTTTGAGGAACCTGCTCCAAATAGGTAAGGGGGGAGTTCAGCCTGTATGTGATTTTGGAGAAGGGGTACATGCAATCAAGCCCACGAATTGGTAGAAGGATACTGCTTGTTACCAAGCACAGATATCCTAATGATTTTCGGGCTTTTCTAAGTATGGGAAGATGCTAGAAATTGGATTCATAAAATTTTCTCCTGAAAATATCTATCTGAAAGCCTGTTCGGCCAGTTTTCCCACAGCACAGAGTGCCTCATTCCTGATCTCCACCCTGAACTCCTTTCAGAGTCTGTTAAAGGTCAGCAACTGCAGTGGCTAATGATTCAATCCCTGTAGAGCCAGATGGGTGCAACATTATTGGCATCCTAATGCATGGAAATTGGAATGAGAAAAGTTGACCAATAGAAATTTATTCTCTTTAATCATTCAACTTCCCTAACTTTTGAATTCATTAACCAAGGAAGGAGGGACAGGGAAAGGGAGAAGGGTCGGGGGAGGGAGAGGGAAAGAATGTGTTTCACAGACATATGATTGAAAAATTTAGATTGAATTCAGAAAAAGAAAAAAGTCCCGTTGAAATTATCTTTGAATAGTAATCTTACATTGTCAGATTTTAAAAAACACATAATGATCCATAGAGAAAAAACGGTGGAATTGTCAAAACCTTGGTCTTGTTGGACCGTTTAGTGAATTTCTTTTTTTTTTTTTTTTTTTTTGAGCAGAAAGAGTCATTAATCACAGGATATCGTCCTTAAGTTAGAATAATACAGTAGTATGTTATTTTACTTAGGCTAACACACATTAGCACTTTGTGCAGGCTGACGTATAGTAGGGATACACTGGTAAATCCTTGCTTAATGATTCTTAAGCTAGGGAAGCTGAACTCCTTAGCTTCTATTTTGCCCCATACATATTGGAGTTCTCGACCCAGCTAAAAGGAACTAGAGAAGCTCCCTCTCTCTCTCCCTCCTCCGCTTCTTACTCCTTCCTCTCTCCCTCTTTTCTCTCTAATGCCTTTATTGTCTGGCAGGTCTCCTTAAATGATGGAAAATATGGCGAACAGTTGGCCATAAAGAACTCTAGGCTTAATCATCCTCACATCTAGGGACTCAGCCAAAAGAAGATACCATTTTCTTGCTATTCCCGAGAAGATTTTGGATTGGGAGTATGACCATTCTTGGTCATATATGTGAAACTAAGGGATGAGGCTTAATTAAAACCAACTAAAGATAACATGTAAAAATGGCAGCCCAGTAAAGCCACCATTAAAGCCATGTCTGTCCATGTCATCCCTCAAAGAAGGTTGGAATTACTGTTTTCAAATGTCCTTAGATTCTCTTAATAACTCATTATTGATGTGAAAACCATTGTTTTAACATGATATGTCCAGGCTTTAGCTCATCTTGAGGTTATAAATTGGATATCTGAAGCACTGCTTTGTCTTTGAGATTATGATGAATGATGTAATCAAAACAGTATAGACTTTGGAGCCAAGTAGACCTTTATTCAAAACTATAGCATATTTTTTCTTAGCACCATGACTTAATTTTCTCATAAAGCTTGGTTTAATGTGACCTTTGACAGAGTTTTTGTGACATTTGAAATGGAAAACAGAAATTCATCATTACATTTACCACAATTAAAAATAATAATCCCTGTGTATGTTTTTACTGTAGATTGTAAGAATCTTTAGGGTGGGGATATTTTTTTCCCCAAGTGCATTATACAATTTCTGGCATATGGGACATGAGATATAAGTGATGGGTAATCCTTACCTTGTTTGACTTCTTGAAGGTTGTTACTTGATTAAGGCCTCTAACTTTCTGCAATGCCATAAAATACACAGAATGGCCAGTCTTCTGATCATATATATTAGCCTTCTGCCTGAAGGAAAATAGCAGGCATACACTATGTAGTTAATAGATATTTGTGGGATAAATGTATAAAAGTGGGGTACTAGCATCTCACTTTTTAAAATGAGGTAACCAAAGCCCAGTAATATTAAGCAATATTTAGCAATATTAAGTAACTGTCTGAGGATTACCCATAAAGCCAGTTTATTATTTTAGTGGAGTTCAGACTTGACTTATTTCTGCAATCACTGGCTCAAACGTATTCTGTTGAAACTCCCTTTCTCCTACATTGATATTGTCTGAGGCAGATCATATGTCTTTCTGCTCAAGTTCACCCTAGTCAAGTCAATGTTCCTTCTAAGTCGATGCTCATGTTCTCCCCTCGTTCCGGTGCCGCCCAGGTCCCAGTCTGAGTCCTGTAGTGCCAAGAAAGAACACTCTTTTCCTTATTCCTTCTATTTCTCTCCTCTGGTCTGATCCCTCCACTGCTGGGACAAGAGGAGGCGGGGTGGGGGAGAGTAAGAGAAAAGGGACAAAAGCCTTAATTAGCACTGTTAGTTGTTCTCTGTGTCCTCTGCAGAGTCACTACTCAAATGCTGGCTTTCTCATGGCTCACACATGTGAAATTGGGAAGGGGGTGTTTTTCTCACACATGTTTCTCTGGCAGAAGAGATCCTCTCCGGCTTGATGTTTTCTGGTCTTATTAATCTTTGTAGTTTAGCTAGCTACTATCTGTCCTCACCTGAGCAGCAGCTTTCTTGGTTTGGATGCTGGAAAGATGCTCAATCCTGGTGACTGTCAACAGTGTCCATTTTACCCACCAATACGTTGCTCTCTCTTCCCATGTCGAAGGCTTGTTCTGCAGGCTGCTTTGCTGCTAAAATTCTCAGCCGTCTCAGTATAATTCATTTCTCCTTCTCAGCCTGGCAAAGGGCAAAGATCTGCAAGCCCGCGACATAAGCCAACTTCCATTGGATGGGTGGGATGTTGCTGTGTGTTTCTTTGGCAGCGTCTTTCCCTAGGAGTGATTCCCTTGGTGTGCCCTCCTCACTTAGGCTGGCCTCTGGGAGAGAGGCAACCCTCTGCATCCCCAAATAATCTCTCATCAAGAACAGTATACTCCTGAGAACATACCTAATTTCCTTTCTCTCATAGCTCTGCTTTTGTAGACTGGAGGAGTGTAGTCTGCTGGTGGTAACTGGGCCAGGTCGGCCAACTTAAAGATTTCATGGAGATGGACCTGGAAGCTCCTTAAGGCTCTTTAGAATATGGGCATACCTAAAGTTTCCACCTTTGAGACTATCCTTTTTCTAAGACCACAGGGAAATTTTCTTTTAACAGTGTTACAGAGAGTGACAACCTCTCTAAATGCTAGCTTCTGTTAGCTCATTCTTACTGAAATAATTGACTATTATAATGTAAACATAGAACTAAACTACCAGAGTAAATCCAAGTAGGGCTGGTAAGGAAACATTCAAAATGCCAATATCTTCCTGATCCAAATGTTATACCTCAAACCTTGTATGTCATTTCCTATTCATTATAATCAAGTTTCAGAGAAGGCTGCGTAAAATCTGGTGTCTGCAAAACACTAGTGGCTTCTAAGTTTGCAAACTAAATTGTGCTGTCTGGTCCTTGGCTTCCTGCACTGTCATCAGTTATATCCATCCTACCTACCTTAGGGTGATGTTGAGTGAATTGTTGAACATTAGAAAGATCTGGTTTCACATCTATGATTTAAATGGGAATTTAGCTTATTTTACTAGTCTGGAGAGTGGTTACAAGGATTATTGCATTTTATACTTTAATTACAGTGCTACTGATCATGACAAGAGCATATTCTCAGGTTTATATAAATTTCTTAAAATTTCTTTAGTCGAGGTTGTGTACACTAGACTCCATTATATAGTTCAAGTTTAACTTAAGCAAAAGTGTTGGCAAAGTGCTTATACAAGAAGTTTGTGCCCATGGTTAGCTCATATCAGTTAATGGGACATGCACATTATAATACACATTATAAGAACTCACATTATGTAGAGCACTTTTATAATTGCAAGACAATAGACAAGAGTATTGAGTTCATTGGCCATAAAAAGGACAGTGTCATCTCAATATGTATGAGGCATGTTGCTCTCACATCCTCTTCACCTGCCATTTCATTTCCCAGAGGAAACACTAAAGTTTATTTTTTAATGTAAAGAATGTTTAAGCCAATACCTTATGTAGAAATTATCATGGAATATTAAACAACTAAAATTCACTTGAAAAAAGAAATATTCCACACATGCTCATAAAATGACTACTTGTTTTTAAACTGAATGGTAAATCATTTATCATTTAGAATAATATCTATTAGCCTTTCAAAATCAACAGGGAAGAGGGTTTCTAATCCTTTTGTTTTGCCTCTAGTTCACGCACAAGTATATTGAATCTTCTTGCATCCTTTGAAAATATAATGAGGCTTAAAAAGAAGGGAACACTGAGAGAGGAAGCACTGAAGCCAATTGTCAATTTTTTGGTCAATAAAGTATTTAAGGTCATCATATATTCCTCTTTATTTAATCATTTTAGTAAAACCCGTCCTTTATGTGCATTAGA
Source organism: Balaenoptera borealis (assembly GCF_965194805.1). Classification (NCBI taxonomy): domain Eukaryota; kingdom Metazoa; phylum Chordata; class Mammalia; order Artiodactyla; family Balaenopteridae; genus Balaenoptera; species Balaenoptera borealis. The sequence goes on from NC_138877.1 coordinate 62,395,341, forward strand.
AGATATGTAAATTAACCACCTAAGGCCCGATGAAAAATAAGTTCTATTTTAACTTAGAATTTTTTTTTGTCAATTTAAAGTTATTGAGAAATAAAATTTTAGATCAGGAGTTTACTTTGCAGAAAAACCAGTAGTAATTCTAAGAAAGCAACTGTTAGGTAAACCCTGTCCACAGAGAACAAAACTGGATACTTAGCATTCAGTTTAAAAGTGTAAAGTATCCGTCTACTCCATTACAGCACAATTTAGTTAATTAAGGCCATTTGTTCAGCAGTTTTTCCGAAGTTAGGAAGTGAAAAAATTAGAGAATTGTTATGGTGCCGAGAGAAATATTTTCAATTAAATATATCCACAAAATGCCATATTAAGGCATATATATATATATATATATATATATATATATATATATATATATATATATATATATATATACACACACTGTTTTTACAGTTTAATCTTTCACTCCAGTTTCTTTCAGTTGCTGTCTGATTGGTAAGTGATGAACTAACTGGCAGCTCAGCCAAGTCTCCCAGGAAATGGGGCAGAGGTTGATCCAGGTATAGGTGCTTATGCAAACATGGCATTTGTGCCCAGCTTGTAATCCATCCCATCTTCCTGTGACAGGACTCTGAAACTCTCTTGGAGACCTAGGATGGGATATCACAACCTCAGAAGTCATTTGTTCTTGTAATTTTTTTGTTTATTTTCCTGCTATGTTAGACAAAAACTTGCTTTTAAAACATGAAATGATTTTAGTCAGCTCTGTTAAGACTCAGCATGACTTAAGGAAACGTAATTACAACCCCATCATTTATGTAATCAACTTATAATTCTCACCAATAATATTTTTCTGAAAAAAAATTTCTGAAATATCTCAGCAGTACAAAGGCCGTGTGTGTCATTTCTCTTCCTTAAAAAACCCCACAGAGTGATCTTAAAAGCAGACAATTCCAGAATGTGAAGTTTGAGGTCGGAGGTAGAGTAAGGTAGCTTCACAAATAGCTTTATTCTCATCTGGCAGACAGAATCAGTGCAGAATTGGTGCCAGATGAATGCAAGTTACGTGTGAGGGGTTTGGAGGGGGAACAGCAACTTTGCTTCAAATGGTTACTTTCTTTCGACAGCAATAGTCTATGCTGACAGAGATCGAGGCAGAATTGTGGACTAATGATGCTTATGATTGGGTGGTGGTCATAACATATGTTCACTAAAGGGCTAGATGAATGCAGGTGCTGCCAGAATTTCCTTACCCATCACCACCTTTCACGTTGAAAGCACACTCAAGGCAAACTTCATATGAGGGCTGATCTGCTCATATGACCCTGACTGCTTTGTGAAGGTATCACTGATGACTCGGTGATCCCAAGTTGCTGTAACTGCCTGTGTTACAGGATGACTAGAGGAAATATTTTATCTGTAGAGCAGATAGGAAAACTCTTCCCAGATATGACCTTTCATTTTCTAATTATCATTATGGGAGCAAAGCATTTGTCTTTCATTTCAATGTGCCAAAACATCTTGATGATAGCCTACTCCTGGCCAATTAATTCTGAATAAAAATGCTATGTAAATATATTTCACTATTTTTCAACCATTATGGCAGAAGTAGTAAGTTTAGAATTTGGTTGTCATGTACCCAAGTGGACTGTTTACATTATGTACTATAGGTGCTATTTGCAGATATATATATGTATATATAAACTTCACATGAAAAGAAATGAAACATAAACTATTCCATTTAGGGACCTCAAATCATACCCCAGTGACTCACTTAAGCTTCAGCAGGTAGAATAATCTATGTCCTTCCAATGGAGAGGCCTGTAAAACCAGCCCATTTCTACCTAGGGTAATGTAATGGACCATAGAATATCTGTCGATGTAACTACCTTTGACTACTTCATCAAATTAAACTGAGCCTATTTAAAGCTTTACAAACCTAGTGAGACATAGTTTCTTTTAAATTCTTAGCTCAACATATGAGAAAAGCCATGGTCCATGAAAAACCTAGGAAAGCTGAAAAGGTGCAGAATTTTAGAATCATTTTTAGACTCATGATAAAGAATTTACTAATGTGAGCTCCAGGCGATATGCTTTTCTTAAATACAGAATTATTTTCTGCCATTTTGGCTCAAGCCTTCTGCAAAACTAAACTTATTAGCTATGTGTAGAGAACCAAAGGGAATGTAACAATATCCCTTTTACTGGTTCCATAAGGACAGAGATAATAATACTTGGGCACGATCAGTGTGTTTTGAATGACACTTGAACTTGATCAAACCATGAGGTATAACTATATATTAAAAAGTAGATTCTACAAGTTACACATGATTCTCTCACTTTCTATAAACCTTAACCCTTAGATATTAAACTATTTTCCAGATGAGTTATTTTTAATATACCACTTGTGTCTAGTACAGTGTTCAGCTCTTAAAAGGCCTGTAATAAATGTGTTTCAATCACTAAATGGGAATGTCAATTTCTATCTGCTTTTGAAGGGTTTGTTTGTGGAATTACATCTCCTGCATATTGTAGTAACAAATAGCCATTCCCGAATATAAACATGGCCAACTCTTTAAGAGGTGTTGAGTCCGCATGTTTAAAATAAGTATTATTCTTTAGTGAATTTTTTTTTTAACTTTTAATTCATTGTCCTGTTCCAGAACTTACTGTATTATAAAAAAAAAAAAAAAAACAAAACTCTCCACTATAATGACATAATTATTGAAAATAAATTTTCAGAGTTGGGCATTACACTGATGCCTAGCTCCAAATTTGAACTTAAATATTTTGCTAACTCTTTCAGAATTTAACCTCCAGTTTGTTCACCTCTGAAAAGGTGGGCGTTAGTTGACAGAGGCCTTTAATGGAGTCAGGATGAGAACTCATGTGTCCTGACATCTCCTTCCCATGATCTTTTATTGACAGTGTGCTGCATGACTTATTATTTTGATTGCAAACATCTTTAGTGAGATTCAAGTCAATGGTGCAGAAGCGAGGACACCAGCCCTTGAGTCCTCAGACTTCACAAAGAGTTACTTCCTGATTTCTGGAGGTGTTTTAGAGTTGTTTCACTACAGATGTTTTTCTGAAGCTTTAAAGTCCGATTATAATATACAGGGTTCATTATGTGTGGATATGTGTGATGCTCGTAGGAGAAATCTGAACCCTTGGGCAGTTTGGAAGTGATTCTTAAAGGTTCAGCATGTGACTTCTGGAATTGGATTCTATGGGTTTGAATTTCAACTGTATCAACAAACTATGTAATTTTCAACAAGTTTTGTATCCTATTGAAGCCCTGGTATCCTAACCAGTAAAGTGGAGATAGTTTTAACTTCCAGCTCAAATGGTGATTTTGAAGATTAATTCAGATGACAGGTGTGAGGCATGTAGAATAGTGCCTAGCTGGTGATCAGTGTGCAATTGATGTCAGGCATTATTACTATTTCACTGATTGGAATAAATTGTTTGCCCAGTACAGCCTTATTTCATAATTCATGTGGTGCTGCTGTTATAGATCTATTGAAGATTGTAGTGTGTCAAATATTACTGAAATCAAAATTATAGTTATATACACTTTCCCTCTTAAATAGTTTCCTTTCCTAAGCTAGACTTTAAAATATAATGTTAATATGAATTTAAAACTCCTCCTGAACTTTTTTTTACTGTAAAATTCCCAATTTAGAAGTTTAAAGTAATTGACTTCATTCTATTTTATTAATACTTTTCTTGAGTTAGTGAAAAATATAAAAGGAAGTCAACTATTTTGATCTTCAACACATTTATGAGTGTATAAGGGAATGGAGATGAATTTCCTACTTCTAATATTTCGACTAAAGAAAAAATAATCTTGCTAGTAACTTGTATAACCTCTGTTAAGTAAGTTTGATATTTAACTTGAATAACACACCATCTCTGAAGGAATTTTGGCCCATATGGTGGCTAGGACAGCATGGTTATAAATGTCATCTCTGGCAAATGGCTGCCCCATTTTGGAACTTGCCTGGTATTCCTTGGTGAATTCTCTCCAGCCAAAGACTATCAGGAAAACACCTGTGATTGAACAAGTCGGATGTATTGTTCATTGTAGTGAGAAAGAACACACACCTTGGGGAAACACGGGCCATCTCAGTAAGAGGATGTTGAAGATTGGGGCTCACTTTAGGTTACCTGAGAGAAGGTTTAGAGCTCTTTGCTCTGAATTGGGTACTGTCAGGAAGCAGAAGTAGTTTTATGACTGGGTATTTTGGTAAACCCTACGGAGAACGGGGAAGGACTACAGTGAGACTCAGCTGTAATTGGTAAAGAAGTAGTGGTTCTATATACCAGGGCAGGGAGATGTTTGGTCAATTTGGTTGATTTGAAATTATGCTCTGTGTTCAGAAATGATTGTGGAGGAGTCTTGCTTTTTGTCTTGATCCATCGCTGTCACAGAGTGACCTTGTCTGATGTTGAAGTCCTGTGAAATTCTTTATTTCAAGAGGAAAATGCCACAGTCTATCTGTGAGCAACAGAAAGAAGTCAGGCACTGCTTCTCACTTTCTCATCGTGTTCATAATATACAAGGTTAGTAAATACTGGCAAATAAAACCAATATTTACTTTAGGGCAGCTAAGTGCCGGGACTGTGCTGGTTACTTCAAATACATGACCATGTTGATACTGCACAAGAGTCTTAGTTTTATAAAGCAAGAATGTTACCTTTCTTTGCAGCCCACAAAACTGAGACTCAGATGACATGATTTACCTAAGGTCAGACATGTACTGAAGGTTGGATCACAAACAACTCTCTCCAAAACGCAGCCTCTTGGCACTAGGGCGTAATTCCTCCATGTGTTTCAGTTAGCCTGCTGGAGAGAGGGAAGCAAGGCACCAGTTCAAACAAAACAACTTGGGTGGTTTTCTTCAAACTGCACCATGTATTCTGGAAACAAGGGCTCCTATGAGAACCATTCTAACTCTCTTCTAAAATCCCCCAACTCTAATTCATGTGTTTCTCTAATAAGCATCGCACCCATAGTCTCAAATCATAGAAAATCTGTAACACAAAACAAAATGAGAACAGAGTGGTGAGGTGGGGAGTTCTGCATTTTAACCACACTGCTAACTACTGATTGAGAACAGAAGATCCTAATTAACCTACACATGACCTCAAAGACCAAATCAGTTTGGGACCTTAGATTATACTATTTGTTTTTATATTCATTCTCTGAGGCTATGAATGCATGAATATAATAAAACATTGATATGACTATAGTCATCGTGATGACTCCAAATTTTGCAATAAAAGTGAAATGAAAATTTTACTGTTTATGGAAACAATACATTTAAGACAGCATGCTGAAAAGTATGAAATCCAAAAAGTTGGTTGCTAAATGGGTAAAATGCTGTGATCTAGAAAATTTACTACTAATTCTTACTACTTCATCAGATAAAACTGGCTTTATGGTAATGTTATTAAAGATAGGAGCCAAACAATAATCTTATCACCGTATTACAACTTGATTAGAATTTTGTATTTGGGGGACTTGGTTAAATGTGTTGCATGTGGTCATGAAGGAGAGTTAAAAAAATAATAATCTACAGTGTGAACCCAATATCAAAAAAAAAGTCAAATATAACAGTTTTTTCTGAAGGCAGGATGAAATTGGTATAAACTGAAGAAAGATTATTTTATATTAGACCTTAAAATACCTAGTGAAGATCTTATAACTAGTATTAGTCCCAGGAGATTTATATTAGGAAAGCAAGTTATATGAGCCACTGAATGGTCTGGATTAGATGTGGCAAACTATCAGCCTATGAAAAAATGCAGTTTGCAGACTTGTTTTGTTTAGTCTGCAGGGTATTGATCCACTCAGGGATTTTTGAGAAAAAATGTAAGCTGATCTCTACAAAGATAAACAATAAGCCAACCGGATGATGATGGAAACGTCTGTGTGTCCCATATTTTTGCATGACATAATCAGCTGGAGTAAAGAAGGAGCAGCTGCCTTTTATGGGCTTGTGGTCAAGAGAATCACACACCTGGCACACTTTGTCTGTCTACGCCAGGTGCCCACAGACATTTATATTCATGGTCCTACTCAGGATGTTGACTTAGATTTTTTTCTTCTGGCTCTGTGGCGCTCTGTGTACATCAGTATGTTTCTCTTATCCTCATTGACATTTTATGCACACTTTTATCTTTCATGTGTGTGTGTATGGCCAACGAGAAGAGAGGCAATTTTTCAGAGGCTAAATATGTTTCATCAAATATATATATATATATATATATATATTTTCACCAAGGAAGTTTTCATTTTCATTTTAAATTTAGTGTATTAGTGATATTGATTTTTAGAAAAATCCTGGCAAATATGCAGGGCTTTGGCTCAACTAGTCACATTATCAATGTATAGATTAATTTTATTTATTAATCAGTGTTAGAATTGGATTTAGGTTGTAATTTTGCTTCAAACTATAGAGACATAATTATGAAATCATATAAGAAATTAATGTTCACTTTCTCTGGTGTACTTTTCTGGCTTTTTTATTTACTCTCTATAGGCAAGGTTAGTGGCCTGCTTGTATTGGTTGAGAGGCGTCACAGATTTCATTCAGAAAGGTCTCCTCATTAATAGAACTCTTGATGTATTTATTAAACACAGAGAACAAATCACGTTTTACATTAATGTCTTTAATTCTCCAATCCTTATTTTTAGTTGCTGTTTTTGCAACGGTAAACATTAATTTTGCAGGTACTACGGCTGTATCACAATTCTACTAGTTTTGAATTTTTACCAGAAATGAGATATGATTTTCCATTAAGATACAGCCAACTGTGAACACAAATTATTTTATTGTGAATAATAAGCTACAGTAATGAATTTCTCACAGTAATTTGTTTAAAATGCCAGATAATTTAAAATTTTTCGTTTAAAGGAAACACAGCTTTGTGTATTTCATTTGCTTGGAATCTTAGATGCAGAATAAGATTTTGTATATATTATTGAATGCTTTATATGATTATTTAGGACTTCATATACTTTGTTATGATCTTCAAGTATGACAGAATATTCCAAAGGTTCTATTTTGTAGTTGAAATATTACAGTATAGATCCATTCATTTGCTACTGGAATTATGATATCCATCTTCTGTTGTATTACTACTCTTTACATGAATAATATATATTCTAATTTTTTACCTTAATATCTGATACTGTTTTTATTCATGACTTTTTGTAAAGACTTTCACTACTAATACTGGTCAATCTTCTTCTGGCTTCCTTATTTAAGAGGCCACTACCAAATCCTTTAGGCAGTCATATAGAAGCCAAAGCATGTTGATTATGACTTTCTGGAAGGTCATGACTAACAAGCTGTAGGTCAGATTCCTCAAGTTAAGCTGTATCATGATGGCAGGAGGGGATGAATTTTGGAGGCAAATAGACTGTAAATAGTTTTACCTGACCTCCCCTAATGATTGCATAAGAGGAAAGAATTACGTGTGTTATCCACTTAAGGATGTATGCAATTATATAAAACCGATGTTAGATGCTAAAGCAAAACTCAGGAAGAGTTACTGTGATAGAACTAAAGAGAAAGAACCATTCATACTCTGTCCCTAGTGTATTCGTCAAGATTCTCCAGAAAAAAAAAGCACAGCTGGAGAGAGAGATACATATATGTATGTATATGTGTATATATATATATATATATACACACATATTTATACACTCACATGTGTGTGTGTATATAAATGTGTGTGTATGTATATGTGTATGTGTGTGTGTATATATATATATATATATATGTATGTGTGTGTGTGTGTGTATATACACAGAAGAGAGAGAGGGACAGAAAGAGAGATTGATTTATAGATTTTAAGGAACTGTCTCATACAATTTTGGGGGCTGACAATTCCAAAATCTATAGGGCAGGATGGCAGCCTGGAGAAAGTGATCTAGGGTCATTGTTTTTGTCTACCTTCTCAATTTTGGACTTGTCTAGTAGACAGTCTCTGCCTTACACCCCTCTCAGCTGTAATTCACTGTAAATACTGGAGTCCTATTGTAGAGGCAAGGTCTGAGGGAGGCTAAGCATCCTGTGGTCTTATAACTGGATCTCAGTCTTTCAGTGGGCCTGTGTCTCTAACTGTGATCTTCAGGTGGCCTTTACAGAGCTCCCTCACTTTGGCAAAGCAGGAAGGCTATAGCATTATCTGGTGGGAGCAATGTCTTTCTCTCTGCTGAGCTAAGACTCTGGTAAAGTCTTTTCCCCTGGAGAGTAGGCCCTTTTTATGGAGAGTGCTCTGGGCATATTTCATAATGATTATTCCTTGCCTCCTTCTGTTAGTGCCAAAAGGGGAGATTTGTTGGATCTTTATTGTGAGAATTGGGTGGTCTTCCTGGCGGTGAAACTCACAAAAGAGTGGGTGCCACCTAAGATTTGACCCCAGGAGTTTTCCGCTGTCATGCTATCCTGCACTCAACTTCAGCAATTTGTTAAAATTACTTTATAAGTGCTTCTATAATTTTCTGGTTCCAGCAACTTCTGCTCCAGTTGAAGATGTCAGTTGTGACTCTGTGGACTTGCCTATTGCTCCCAGTTTCGAGTGTGGGGAGGGGATTTCCCCACAAACTCAGTTCTCTGATGGAACCAAGAGAAGTCACTGATTTTCTGTTTATTCAGATTTTTTTGTCTTGTAAGGACAGGAGTGACGGCTTATAAGTTCTTATATATTGGGGCTGAAACTGGAAGTTATTACTCCATGTTGTTATAATTGAGACCTCAGAAAATTTCTCTCATTCACAATGTATGCATATATATTTTTATTTTTAAATTTAATTTTTGTTTTATATTGGAGTATAGTTGATTTACAATGTTGTGTTAGTTTCAGGTGTACAGCAAAGTGATTCAGCTATACATATACGTATATCCATTTTTTTTTCAGATTCTTTTCCCATATAGGTTATTATAGAATATTGAGTAGAGTTCCCTGTGCTATATGGTAGGTCCTTGTTGATTATCTATTTAATATATAGTAGTGTGTATATGTTAATCCCAAACTCCTAATTTATCCCTCCCCCCAACCTTTCCCCTTTGGTAAGCATAAGTTTGTTTTCGAAGTCTGTGAGTCTGCTTCTGTGATATCATATAATATCACTTATCACTTATATGTGGAATCTAAAAAATATTATACAAATGAACTTATTTACAAAGCATATATATCTTAGACAAGTATGAAAGTTATTATCTTGTTATTCTGCCGTTTATGTAAGGCACCATAATAGATATCTGATAAAAATATGGTGTACTATCTTAGACATATTTTATATGTTTGTATAATTACCATCGACCCTAGCTGTTCAGAATGGAGCATAAAGCTGAGGGCAGAAGGGTGGGAGATCCCAAAATGTAAACTGTGTCCTGATAATGAATTTTAGATTACCACCGTATTTTGGTATGCCAAGTTTTTCTTCAGAGCCCTAAAAGGTGGCCTGATGCACAAATTATAACAAGTTACAACCTAGGAATGATTTATTTTCTGAAATAATTCCACTCAATTTGTTTTAAACAACAATAACACAATGACATTTTGAATATTTGTTTATTACTTCTTTTTCTCCCAGACTTCCTCCCTTTCCCTCAAATGTTTAGAATAATGTACATTATTACAGCTATAATTTTTACTCCAGTATCATTGCTCTGGAATGGTCAACTATCTGCTAAACTTTCCCACCGAAATAAATCAAGTATTCCTTAAACTCCTTATGTCCAAAACTAAAATTATCATTTCATCTAATACAAATGCTTCTTCCTGTTCCTGTTGATGGTCTGTCACAGTTGCAGACCCACAAACGCAAGAGCTTGAGGTCTTTTGCTTCTTGGCCATAGCCGCATAATTACTAAATCCAGTTTATTCTACTGCTAAAATCTCTCTCTTTCTCTTCCCCTTATCTCTATCCTAACCCAGGTCCTCCTCACTCCCCTCCTGTACTCTTTCAACAACCCCTAACTTCCTTCTCCCTTTCTTTATGCCCTTCTCCAATCTGTGTTTCATGGTACTACGAGATTTGCCGTCCTACACTAAAGTTCTGGTCAAGCCAAACCTCCACACAAAAACCTCTCTACAGATTAGATCCTGCCAATTCACATTCGGTGTTCTCCATGATTTGGTTCCAGGTTTCTATTTATTTCTTCCATAAACATTTATTGTTTTATATATGTGTATATATATATATATATGCATATATGGATAGTTATATGTTTGTATATATATATAATACATGTGTGTAAACGTATGTATATATAATATATGAATGTCAAGTGTTATGCTGGGGGCTGGGTTATAGAGATGAAGAAAGAGAGCCTACTTGAAAAATCAGTCTAAGAAGATAAAACAAAGACCCTTAAAATAATTAAAATGGAAATCATGATGAGGATATTAGTAGAAACCCTTGTTAAGTGCAACTGGAGAGCAGTCAATGTTATGACTCTGTGACTTCGTGTGGATTATCCTCTGTTAGTCCCATGAAAGAAATTAAGTCTGGAAGAGACCTTGGGCGTCATTTTACACAATATACTCTTTCCAGGCCATTCCTCTAGTTGAATCTTGATTGCTTCTTCCTTTACTCTTCTCAAAAACCCCCAGGCACTCCACCCTCCAACACACACAAATTGGAACCCAGTAGCAGTAGCCTATTTTTTTAAAACAGCATCGTCACTTTGAGTTTATGTGAGTCTAGGCAATGTATGCCCCTTCCATTAGGCCTTTTGCAATACTGAAAATACTTTCATCACAAGCAAGTTATTACCCACAGTGACCTAGGGTATGTGGGTGCCCCAGAATAAAAAGTACTGCCCCGTCAGAATTATCTGTCTTCCACATCTATTATGTATTTACCTAAGTATGCATTATCATTCATTATTATTTGACTTTGTGTGCCTCTGTCTCATCTCTTCAAAAGGAAATTAAGTTATTTCAGTGCAGTAATAATTTCGCATTCTTTTTCCCCCAAGGGCATCTAACACAGCAGCTTACCTTTAATAGACAATGCAGAATTATTTGTGGCTGACTGATTCTAGGCTTTCAAAATTCAGTTTGTGGTCAGGTATTGGTTGAGTTTAGGAAAAAAATCAAATTTGCAGTTGATCCTGGCCTGTGGGATATGCTGTAGCTTACTACTATTTCTTCATGAATTGCCTCCTACTATTATACAAAGTCCATTTTTAAAAAGGAAAGGAGTGGGAGATTAGGTGCTAAAAGTATCTTCTTAGCATTTTCGATGAGATTTTGAACTCAAATTAGATAAATTGACATTCATGCTGCTTTACGATTTATGTCACATCTTTAAGATGTATTTGATTAAAAAAAAAAAGTTTAAGTTCCAATGTGTGTTTAGAAACATCTATGACTTAAAAAGCCCTCTCCTTTCATTTAGGAGTATTAAATAACAAGCACAAAAAAGAATAACAATAAAAAGAATAATCTCTTTCTTATATATGTATAGCATTAATGATTTAGCTACTAACCCGACAATCTTATATCCCATGATTTCTATAAATTCATGCCATCTAACACTAATCATGGCATACTGTGCAAATCTATTTTCTTTCTGAACTCTATTCTTTTGCTCTTTCATTGTCCTGGAACTCCCCTTTCTTGTTTCCATATGCCCAAGCTTTAGTGTTTTTAAAGATCTAACAAGTGCTATGAACCTTTGCTTTTCCCTGCAACGCGAAGTTCTCTTTCCTCTCTTAAACTTTACAAAGCACTCAATTATATATTTCCTACCACGGTTTTCATTTTGTTTTCTATTAGTCATTTTTTATTCTGCTAGTAAGAGTTCAGGAATGTTTTTTTTACATCATTTGGTTAATTAAGAAATTTTTCAAAACAAGATTATGCCTAAATCATGTTTCCTTTCTCCATTTCAGGCCTATAAATGCTTGACAAATAAAATATTACCTGAACTCTCTTATATGTTTTTTTTTTTTAAAGTGAGGCTTTTGGCTCTTAGGATGGGACATAAGGTGACTGGCTTTTTTCCCCTAGGACATGGAGAAATCTTAGACATATTCAGGGGCAGACAGAGGTTCTTGATTTCAAAATTCCCTTACAATAATGATTTGTGGATTAAAATAATGTAAAATCATGAAGTATTTCTGTTCCCAACATGGAACTTTCAGTGAGAGACTTGCACAGTAGACTCTCCGATTGGCCAATAATTGACATGCTTCCTACTATTTGTTTTGTTTTCTAATTGCTTTTGCTTAACCTTCTGAAGAATTATTCTTTTGAGAAAATTGAAGGAAAAATATTACATAACTTGGTCTTCTCTACAATACTGTAAGCTCCTTGAGGATATGATGGAAGTCTTTATATCCTCTAGGTACATAGAATTATGACATGTTCTGTGTAGTTATACATTAAATAAATGATAAAGAGTTAATAAAAATGACTATACATTATTAGAGATCAAAGCATCAGATTGTGTTTGGACTTCCTTTTACTGACTAGTATACTTCAATTCAACCAGTGTGAACTTTTATCCAGGAATATAAAAAATGACATCTTTTTAAAAAATTATTTAATAAATCATGTAAACTTATATGAAATTCATAAAAATAGAAAAGTTTAAAACCATGTATTCAATTTATAGAAATTATTCTGGTGTCTTGAAAAAACTTTACTCAGCTATTGAATAAATAGTAAAATTAAAATTCTAAACAGAAAGTCAAGAATATGAGAATGCACAAGAAAACATTGTATATAATCCATATTTGCAAGGTTTCTAAAAGTCATTTCATTATAATATTCTTACAGAAATTCAAAAGACTTAAGAGTAAAAATCATTATGAATTTTACTTAAGATCCCAACATTTTGCCTTTAATTACCTGAGCATAAATTCAGTCAGAGAGCATGTGCATGAAGAAGCCGTTAACATCTTTCTGTATAAAGAGCACAGAGCTCTTGCTCTCGTGCTTTCATTGCATACTCTCCTCATTTATCATGAGGTAAATGGCTTAAGATAACATCTTGCTAAGTTTTCTGTGGCAGGCTGCCTAGGTTCCCAGGAAGAATTGTCTGAAAGCTCCCTGTTTGCTAAAGGGAAGAGTTCTTAACCCTATGATATTGCTTTCACTAAGCCATCAGAAGGCTCCCTTTTGAAATCAATTGAACGGTTGATCCCTGTTTCTTGGAAAGCCTGTATTCCTCTGGGTGATATGTTTAGTGAGAAGAAAGTGGGTGAGCTTAATTATTCAACCAGGTAGGACTTGAACCAGAATTTGAACTAACTAGGATTAGATAATACTATCTCCTTTTGTAGTCAGCCTCTTCAATATTAACTTCATCCATCACTTTATAAACAGCAAAGAGTTGAAGCAAAAGAACTATAGTAAATATCATGTCTATACTTGATTTGGGTGGCTTACTAATGACCATAACAAACCTGAAAATAGGCAGTTACATAAAACTTCCTTTTCAGCACAGCAATTAATATGTGAGTCTAAGTATTTTTTGGATTCAGAGTTTATGGGTTTCTGTGATATTTTGGGGCCACATTAATTTTCTACAGCATAATAGTAATATGTTATTTTTCTCTACGATCTTGACCTTTGTACTTTGAGATCGTCAGTATCTTTTCCAAGAATATTGAAGCATAATGCTTTTGTCTGTGTTTGCTTTTGTATTTTTTATTTGGTTAAGGGTGTAGCTTCTTTTCTTGTTGTCCTTAAGTGAATTGAATCAAAGTGGAAGCAAAAAAGCTCTTCTTGAAAGTCAGTTGTCAGCTCTTGACAAATATCTAAGGATTTCAAAGTCAATTAGAAACCCCCTCCTTGAGTTAATGGTGCTCATTTGGAGTGTCTTACTCATGTCACAGAAGATTCATAGGGTGTACAGAGGCTCTCCTCATCTCTTCATGCTTCTTTTCCACCCAACTTTAAACTCAGGTTTTAAGATTTCTTTCCATTGGTCCAGCAGCATATCTCTGTTTGCTCTTCTCTAGGTGAATGGAATCATCCTTCCTCTCAAATCTCCCTTATGACTACCTAAGAATGTTCCTTATGTCAAATCGTAGTTGACTATATTCAGATCAAGAGATATCTGTAGCTACAACTCAAAATCCCTACTTCAGTATAGGACATCTGTGCTATATTCACACACTCAATTTTGTCTAATGTATTTCTATTCTATGACAGTTTGTGAAGTTTTAAGCAAGATGCTAAAAAATTTTACTGAACTGCTGAAAAATGTCAATAGTTGAGGTCTAAGGATTTAAGGGCTAAATAACCTAGCTTATAGCAACTTAGAAATACATAGTTTTCCTAACTGCATTAAGTACTATAAAAAGCAACTGGAAGCAGACTAGCAAGTTGAAACATTCTAAAGATATTGTTTTGTGACTATGCAATATTTTTGTCTTTTTAATGAGGGAGTAGAAGAGAGGATGTAGATTCCTGTCAAAGAACTGCAAGGGTATAATCCAGATGTTAATCGAGAAATTGTAAACATTCTCAGTATTACTGATTTCACATTTTTTTTGTTGTTGTTAAATGATAAGATCATTCATGGAGCTAATGATTTCTGCAAAAGAAACAAATAAGCATATTAGTAACTTATTCTGTTGAAAAGAAATCTACCACCCTCTTTAAAAATATTTTATTTTTAGAAAACAAATTAGTTAACAGTGTTATATTCCATATCATTTTTTCCAAATAGACTTTTATTCACTTAACTGTTATTAAATCACCCAATATTCATAATAATCCATAAATTGCTTTATATTTGAAATGCAAGTGATTTTAATTATATGAAATTACTAAGAAGAGAGTTAAGAAAATATGTTTTCAGAATAGCTAACTTTCCCCATTTTTCTTCTGTATTAGTCGTCTTACTTTTGTTACCTTCAGATTCATATTATTTTCTGATTGTTTTAGTATTAATTTTAAAAAGTAGAAGGTAAGCGGATTCCTGAAAGTCAAAGTTAGTCTTGTTGACCCTTGTGCCACCAGACGCTAGAAATAGTGCCAAACACATGGGAGCTACTCAATTATAATTTCTTGAACAAATGAATGAAGGAAGAAAATTTAGGGACAAATTGCCCATTGATTCAAAGCTTGAGCTTGTTTTCATAAATAAAATTAAACAAAAGCAAAATAATGTAACTCGGTATCCTTTTGCATCTACCATAAATCCTGGCAAATAGTAGGTGCTTAATATTTCCTTTATTTATTCATTAAATTGTTATTTTTATTATTCGAGTAAGAAGTTAAGACCTTGAACAAATATGTACTCGATGAATAGCTAATCATTCACAGAATCTAGGAAACAGGTGACTTTATTATTCCTAATTGGAAGAAAGAAACTGAGGCCCAAACTCAATGTCTTTCCCAACGTCCCACCATAGGGGAACAAGAACTTGAAGCCAATCTTCTGACAGACCCCAGGGTTCTTTTCACTAAGCCAACATTTCCCCAAGATGATTCCACAGAAGATACTTAATGGGATAAATATGTTTTCCCCAAGTATGATCATCTTAAACTGCTTATTTAGGTAGTAATTTTAAGTCCATCAAAGACAGTTTACTTTAAATGTACATTTAAATGTAAATATAGAATCCCTTTTTAATATTCAAAATTTTCAAAATTCTTTTTCTGTCATGAACAGTAGGTCTGCAAAGTCAGACAAATGACATTTAAGTAAGAAAGAGTGAACTATTTTCAAGGCTACCTTCTCCTTGTGTAAATATTTGAAGTTCCTAATACTGACATGATATTTTATTTATGACAACTGATTAGGGATATGAAAATTAGCAATATGAAACCAGTGTTTAAAATCTCTAGACTCTCATCTCTCTTTCAAGTATTTTCCAATATATTCAACCTTTGAAAAAAATATCTGCATTTACATGTCCTCTGTGATCTCACATTTAATTGAAAATTACAGAGATGATGATTGACTGCCTCTGATGTTTTTAGAGTTGATCCATCTTTGCTGTCCCTCCTAGGGTATCCTTCCAAGTGTCAGAACAGGTGGAAATAAAATGAATCTACACAAAACAGATATGTGATAGACAGATTTGCAATGACTATGATTAAGGACTACACCAGGTCTCTTAATTCAGGGAATTTTTGAGTACCCAGTTCATTACATCTGTTTAACCTACCCTTCATCCTTTGTGTGCGGCACTGATACCGTTCAAATCCACCACACATTTCCCAAGTGAGAACTACCTGGAGTGTGAATTTTTCTACCAATAATTACATTTTATTTAACATGAATATATCTTTTTTCATATATATAATTAAGATGAAGAGGGTCATTATATAATCAAAGCAACCAAGAGAGGGGCACCTCCAGTTTAACTTTTGTTTTATTCATTGCTATTTTTGTTGTGAAGCACTGACTCTGGGTATCATTACTTTTATGTGTTTCAAGACAGTAACTCATTCAGTCATTACTAACTCATTCATTCCCCTGAACTCACTGTTTTAATGCTCTTTATATCTATTAAAGCAATGAAACATCTTATTCTACCACTATAATAATTTGGAAATAGGAGGAATTTGGAGATTGTTTTATAATTAAGAAAACCAAGTCACTGAGGGACTCATAGTTCATGAACTTTTGTGGTGTATCTACCATGAGCCATGTGGTCTGCTACATTGTGGACTCATTCATAGACCATTCTGATGGAAAATCCAACACATGGGGACCCCTTCACAACATCAGTGTACAAGTGTATAGGTTAAACTCAGATCAGACGTTTACTCTAAAACGTATCAGTAAACCAAAATCGTATTTTCCCCAGTCAGGTGTGTTTTCCTATCTCATACACTTAAAGACAAAGATCTCAGTAAGTCTTAACAAATTGTCATACAAAATACAAAGTACTCCGCGTGATAAATAATTGAATCTAACATTCAACCATGCATTGGAAAAGGAAAGTTTGCCCTACTATCTTCTGATAAGTGTCCTTGAAGAAGGAAAGTATATACTATATATAAAATAGATAACCAACAAGGGCCTACTGTATAGCACAGGGAACTATACTCAATATTTTGTAACAACCTATAAGGGGAAAGAATCTGAAAAAGAATGTATATATATAACTGAATCACTTTGCTGTACACTTGAAACTAACCCAATATTGTAAATCAACTATGCTTCAATTTTAAAAAGTTAAAAAAAGGAACATATAACAAATTCTCAATTACTGGAGATTAAGGGCAATTTGTTGTCTATTGTAATATTCACCTTCTTGCAGATTTTAAAATGTGACTAGTATTAACCTTCACTACTGATTTTTCTAATCATGATTTGAATGATGAATGTGAAGCTCAAAATTAACATCTTGAAATTCTCCAGAAGACAAAATTTTAGTTTATTTGTAAATATTCAATGATAACTGAATTAAAAATTTTCTATGAGTTTAATACTAAGAAATTAGCTCTTTATTGATTCACTTTAAATTGGAGAATGTGAAAAATTGAATTCATCAAGATTTCTTTCACTGGTTTCTAGGCTAATGTGAAGAGGCAGGAAAATTATTTCCAAGGATACACAGTCTGAATTATGTGTGGGAAAAAAGGAAGGTCTATCTAAAAACAATGTTTTTGTGGTTTAATTCTCTAAGTGTTCTATGCACCTTTAAAGGAAAAAAAAAAGTGGTTTTTAACCACTGATTGATAAAATGATCTATTGGTAATCTTTACAAACTAATCCCTATTTTTTAATGGAAATTTATATTTGAGATTTTAAACCACCTACTCCTTCATTAAATTAAGAAGCCATTATTTCAAATATAGACATTATTTATTCTTTTTTAAAAATACTAAGTCCAAGTTTGTAATAAAAAATTACTGAGCTTATTCTCTTGGTACTACTTATTGAGACCTATGCTTCAAATTAACTTTTTTTCTTCTACTACTGCTTACAGAAATTAAATAATGTATCATTATGCAAACTGGTACATAGCATTGCCCTGCACTAGGAAAATGTAGGTTAACAAAAAATTCTTTTGAAGACTTATGAAGTAATACAATAAATAGAAATTTGATAGAATATTAAGACCTAAAGAAAATCTAGGTAATTAGTGTGTGATCAGTCTGATTTTATTGTACAATAAATTTAAGGAAAAATCCATAATGAATAAGAGAAAGATGATAAATATTGAAAAACAATAGAAGTGTATTGGAAAAAATAACTTCAATCAACTTTATGGATGTAAAATATTGGTCTATAAGAGAAGGTCCAAAAGTAACATATATTAACAAAGCACTTGATGATGCTTGTATTTAATTTAATAAACTATTGTCTTGAATATTAACACTGTTACCTATATTGAAAACCAAAGTATTAAGGAACACCATATCAAGTTGAAGAATATGTTCAAAGTTTTATTTTTATAAATTCCTTTATTTAAATTCTACTCAGAATTCTGACACAGAGAATAAATTATAAACTTACTTTATGAACACCTTGAGATATAAAAATGTTTCTTTACATCTTGAACTGTCCTACTCTATTTAGCAAAGGCACAGATGCTTCTCCTCTGTGTTAGGCATTGTAAAGTTGAACATTTCATTTGATTCTACAGGTCTTCATTTCCTGCAATGTAAAATTAAACAGACTAGGCTAAATAAACTAGAACATCCTTCAGTTTTTGATTCTGTCCTGCAAATGACTTTTCAGAGAAACATATATTAGGCGTGAATTTAATTATCATTTAAATTGCTAAAAAAACAAATTCATCTTAAAACTATCTATGGCGATTCTGTTACTAAGCCATATGACCAAACTCTAAAAAGATCTTTACAAAATAGTGAAGGAATTTTACTTGTACTAATTTACTTGCCATATTTGAAAATAAAAATTGTAGCCTATCTACACTTCTGGCTAACTTCTGAAAGAATATTAGTTCCTTATGCATAATGACCACAGATGTTGGCAATTAGTGACCTAATTTAAATATTTAATAGCTATTGTACCACACAACAGTAAAACATAAACAACTACCAAAAACCCCCAACATTACTTCAATTTCAATGATTTAAAAAAAAAAACATTAAAAATAATTGTCCATGTGATCAGAAGATCCATATAACAAATACAGAATTTATCTCCTAATTTTATAAAGTTATTTACAATGTGAAAATATCCCAAAGGTACTGAAAAATCTAGCATACTTTATTTTGCTCATTTTAAACAAATACAAAATAAGTAACCAAAATCTTGTATAAAACAAAACCTTATATTTGAATAGTCTAGATCTCTATAAGTAAACACTTATCTAAAATAAACATTTGCTACTTCTTTGATTTTTCATAGTCTCTTGTTTCAACAATACTATATAGTTTTAAATATGTATTTGTTAACTCATAAGTGTGTTCATCAAATATTTAGTGAGCTACTTTGTATTTTCTATTAGGCAGTGTGTTAAATATGGTGAGTGGGAAAAACAAGCCTGATGTCCAAGAGTGCACTTTCAGGGAGAGATAGACTGCAAATCAATAATTACAGCTGACCCTTCAACAGTGTGTGGGTGAGGGGCCCCAAGCCTCTGCACAATTGAAAACTCACATATAATTTATAGTTGGCCTTTACTATACTAAGTTCTTCTGTAACCACGGTTCCACATCCATGGATTATTCCAATGGTGGATGACATTGGTAGTACTGTAGTATTTATTATTGAAAAACATCCACGGGTAAGTGCACCCACACAGTTCAAACCCAGGTTATTCAAGGGTCAACTGTACACACCCAGTGGTATTTCTGTAGTGGATGCCTTTGTGCTTTAGGTGTTGTGGTAGACTGAAGAGTGGTCTCTAAAGATGTCCACATCCTAATTCTTGGAAACTGTGAATATGTTACTTTGTATGGCAAAGAGATTTTGCAGATGTGATTAAGGACCTTGAGATGGGAAGATTACACTGGATTATATTGGTATCTCCAATCTAATCACATAATGCTTAAAAGTGGAGAAGATTTGTAGGCCATAGTCAGAGAGATAAATCTTGTTAACCTGTAACAGAAAACTAAGGAACACGGGAAGTTGGACTTAACTGAGCAAGTGAGGGAAAGCTTCAGGTAGAAAAACCCTATGTGAAATTTACAGATGGTTAGAAATTCACTAGGCAGACAAGTTGGAAGAGCTGTCTAGGTGAAGGAACAGCACTGATGAAGTCATAGAGAAGTTAAATAATGTGTTATGAGAATTTCTAATTGTTCAAAATTGGTGACTAAAAAAATGAAAGATGGAATGGAAGGAGAAATAATTTATGTTCAGATATTGTTACTTATTATTCAAAAGAATGGAAATAATTTTCTTACACCTCATGGACAATTTTACCTGTGTGTAAATGGACAAAAACCAACATTTTTTTGTCCGAAGCACCAAACATTTTTCATCCATGGTCAAATGAAGAGTCATGAGTCAAGGTTACCCTGTCTTTACCTCATGGGACCTCAGAGGCAGATAACTCTCCTTTTCTCAAATCTCTTCAAATTTTCTCTGCAGAATAGCTTTCTCTCCTCCTTTGCTTCATTGTACTTCACAGCTTTGAATTGTAAGTGACTTTGTCTAGACTTAGTTTTATAAGATCTTTCATTTCTACCTGAGATGAATCTAATTGTCTCAGTTTTCCAATTCAAAGTTTATGAAAGGGAGAGTCTATTTGGGTAAGCTTGGACTAATGAATTGAATTTCCATAAAGCAAGGGGCATGGGACAGGTGTCCACCTCTGTCACTCAGCTGTGACCAGCGAAGCGAATGGGATTATTTAGGAGACGAAAGAACCACATAGGCCCACCCCTTCAGAGGAGGCTCTGGTGAAAGGAAAATGGACTGGACCTATAGTGGACCATCTATCTTTTTGACATTTGTTGTATTTCTAAGTTGTAATGCTCCTCTGTTAGGCTGTGAATTCAAGGACTGTGACTTTTTCATCTTTGTGACTCTAATAGCAAAAATTTAAACATTAAGTCAGCAGAATTGAAAGGACATTTCTGAGTAAAATATATTTGTGTTGGTGAAAGATGGGTACACAAGAAAGTATATAGATCAAGTATTGTGTAATAAGATACTACGCCGGACACCTGACAATACAAAAAATTAAAAGTTAAGAACGTGCTAGCTAACAACAGGACTATTGTGTCTAGCCATGGCCACATTGTTTTTGTTGCACACTAAGTAGTTAAAGTTCAAACAGAACAGGATGACTGGGATGGAGAGGTGTATGGGCATCATATCATGTAGCAAAATATTTGAAAAACATACAAGTACAAAAAAAATTAAATTCATACCATGAGAGAGAGGATAGTTATTTTTAATTAATTAAAGAACTCTAATTTGAAAAATGAAATAGAAGTACATCTAGACCTTAAGAGAATAAATAAAGTGCTTCTCAGGAACCTGGAAATAATGTAAACTGGATATCTACTAAAGCTATAAAAATAATAACATCTAACACTATAACGTGGATATTTCCAGTCTTAGCAGAACTGTGACCTCCACACTGGTAAGATTATTAGCTGGATGAACCATGGACCTATATGGATAGATAGCACCATGATTTTCCCCCTTGGTGTCATTCACCATTGAGTCATGTAAGCTACTGTTTATCAGAATTTTAGTTACTCACAGCTTATCACATTCTTAATGGATACAAAACACCTATGAGAAAATCTTTGTCCACCAGGAATGGGTCTGCTATACAATGGAATTATAGAAATGTGAATGTGGAAAAGGCAAATATTGTCAAGAGGCCTCCAAGAATGTCCATGAGAGAGTACAACTTGACACAGGGCATTTATCTGTCCAAACCAAGTGGTTTGTGAATCTCTATTGAATAGTTGGATCCATTGCATCATTAAATATTTGAATTAAATAATGAATTTCCTTTGTTCTTATTTCATGCTCAATCAACTTTTTGATTATAATCTGTGTTACCCTGTAGCTTGTTACATTGAGACAATATGATATGCAGAGGAAATCAGGGCCTAACTCATTCAATTATCCTTTACATTATAAGTTTAAAATATTAGCATTATGCTTTATTTATTTGAGTTGCCTGTGAGTAATTCTCCCTGAGTACAATCCACACCTGTGTAAGTACAGGGTGGCATCTCAAGCCCAGTGAGCAGGATACTGGCATCTTGTAAGGTGTGTCAGCTTCTCTGTAGACATCTTGAGTACCCTTTAAGATCTTGTCATTATAAATATACAATTTCTCTCTTTCCTTTCTTTCTATATATAATGTATATTTTTCTACATGTTCACTGTGATACCAATCAACATCCCAAAAGATTTTTTTTATGAAATACAACAAACTGATTCCATGATTTATACAGATAAAGAAATGTGAAGGAATAACCAAGAAAAAATTTTTTAAAAGTACAATGATTGTAGTCCTCCCTTGCTACGTGCCCCAAAAGTTCATTAACCTATAATAGAAAAAACAGAGTAATATATACATGAGTAGAAAAAAATAAACAGTTTCCATCAAGAAATACTTTATGATAGTGTTGTCATTTTAAAACAGGAAGTGTATTCAATAAATGATGTTTTGAGTACTGTCTACTCATTGGTAAGTAAATAAGCACCTTCCTTACACCACACATCTTCACACCATACAGCCTCACACATGCATTTCAGAGGAAGTCAAAAGCTAAAATTAAACATGTTCAAAGAGTAAGAAATAACAGTGGAAAATAATCTTATAATATTTGATGAGAAAGACCTTACTAACTAAGAAAAAGAAACTCAGATGCCATAATGCAAATATTTACATATTTGACAAAACTAAAATTAAGTATTCTTTAATGCTAAAATATAATTGGAGATATAAATGACAATTAGAAAAAAATATTTTTAACAAATATAATAGGTTTAGGATTATCACCGTTGAAACAATGAAAGATACCCAATAAAAAAAATGTTCTAAGATTAAGAACACACAATTCACAGAGCAAGAATTATAAAAATGTTCATATATGAACAGGTGCTTGACCTCACAATATTCTAAGAAATATATTTAAACAATAATGATTATTTTAATTTATATACTTGACCATCAACAGAAAGACTGATAATACCTGCTGCAAATGAGGATACAAAAAAATTGAACCAATCATAGACTGTACAGGTAAAGCCATTTTGAAAGAAAATTTAGCCCTATTTTCAAATTTAATATGTGCATCCCCTTTGACATGGGATTTTCTCACCAGGAATCTATCCTAGAGTAATCGTCACACATTCCTACCAGAATGTAAGCACGGAATGTCCACTGCAGAATTGTGTATCATACTATAAAATGGAAAACTAAGTGTCCATAAATAAGGTCATAATTGAATAAATTATATATCTAAACTACAGCCTTTAAAGTGAATGGCACAGAACTATAAATACTGGCAAGGATCAATCTCTAAGCTATGAAGTCAAGGAGAATAAAAGACAAGAGACAGTCCATAAATTATGTTCCTATATATGTAGAAATAAGGTGTGTGTTTATGTACATGTACAGAGGGGTTTTCCCAACTTATGAATAATAGCATATTATTTGAACATGTTGCAATAATGATTTATTCATGTATTACTTGATTAAACATGTTTCCTTTAATAATTGATGTTTTTGCAGAGTATTGTAGTATATTGCTTAGGCCAAAATAAGCACCAATGAATAAAAGTTAGAGAAACAATGTGGAGGGTTTCCTTATTATACAGTTGGCAGTGACCATGTTCCCACTGGGGCCAGATGACAATCTATCAGCAATGCCAAGAAATGGGGGGGAGGGCAGCATCTGAAGAAACAGATGACAGCTAATACATTTTAATTCTATGATTCAAAATGTGAAACTCAAAATAGTTAATCTCCAAGTATTCCTTTAATCAATCACCTACTATGCAGATACCACTCACTCTGCCAGGCGTGACTCAAGCATTCTTGCCCTGTTCACTCATTTGATGATGACATTTCTACTAGAAGGGGAACTAGATGTTGCATTTAAATATGTTCAAAGCATTCTGCAAATTGGCCCTTTTATTTAACCCATTAAGCTTAATGCCTTTTTTCGGTTCAGAGGAGAAACAAGCACTGAATTTTCTAAGCTTTCTAGCAGTGATAACAGAAACACTAAAAGGCTATGATTGAGAACTGTTGTGATGCACAAGGAGTGCCAAATGTTAGTAACACTTTTGTTGCAAATAATGTAAAAACTTTCAATTAACTTGAGTTTAAAAGTGGATTGAATTTTTCTCCTCAAGCATTCAACTATGACAATAAATTTGCAAGTTCTAAATTATGCTTTAGGCTAATACCATTTAAATAAATCTCATAGCAGTAACTCCATCATATAATGATTTTAAAAGCTACTTATTTTTTGTCTACTTCCCATTTTATTAAAGATGTTATATAATTCTGACAGCTGAATATATTCTACTTTTTCTATCAAAAGACACTTGAAATAGTGACACTATATCAAGTTTTCTGTAAATTATATATGGCCAATTTTTTATCTACAATATAAAACATCCATTCCAAAAAGTTGACAGATAATCTTAAATATAAAAGTTTAAAGATTACACAAATTTTAGGATTTTTTTTCTGAGAAATTTTACTATGTAAACATTTTTGCATGAAAGCATTATTCTTTTCCCTTTCATTATCAGTGGGGATTATAATTTATGGTAAATGGTTTAGACATTATGTTTATTGAGTACAAACATAGATTCAACAGGACATTTGACATTGTCCTAAGATAATTATGTTGCAGTGTGTTTTTTTTAATAAAGCCAATTAATCTCTTAGAGTTTAATAGTGTTGATTTTTCTAAGGTGAATGTGTTTTCACTTTGTGATTAATTAGTGTCATTACCATTTAACTGTCCTGGTTAAACATCTGTTTAAGTATCATACTCAAAAAAATAATTTGTATAACAATTTGTAAACCCACATAAAAATTAGCTTTGCAAGGTATAAGCACCAACATAGAACTTGTATATGTTTACAAAATAGTTATGTGTATATGTACATGTATGTACATATACATATATGTGTTTATATTTCTGTGTGTATATATATCAGTGCATACTTTCTAACCACATACGCCTACAAGTGATTAAACTTTAGCATATACATCTCTTAACAGCATGGTTTAAATTATTTTATTATTTTGGAGTAACAATCACTAAGTCAAAATTCACCTTTTGTAAATTTATTTATTTACTTACTTATTTTTGGCTGTGTTGGGTCTTCATTTCTGTGCGAGGGCTTTCTCTAGTTGTGGCAAGCGGGGGCTACTCTTCATCGCGGTGCGCGGGCTTTCATTGTCGTGGCTTCCCTCGTTGCGGAGCACAGGCTCTAGACGCGCAGGCTCAGTAGTTGTGGCTCACGGGCTTGGTTGCTCCGCGACATGTGGGATCTTCCCAGACCAGGGCTCGAACCCCTGTCCCCTGCATTGGCAGGCAGATTCTTAACCACTGCGCCACCAGGGAAGCCCCCAAAATTCACCTTTTGAAATCTTCTATCCTCTGTGTCTGTGAGGACATGCCAAAGAGCAAGTAAAAACTCTTGTTTTGCTAGAAACTCCTGTCATAAAAAGTTTAGGAGAGGAAAAAAACATTTAACAAATAATTATCTACCTTATACTAGTCACTGCTCAAGGCATTTGGAATACATGAGAAAATAAAACAAAGAACCTTGTGCTTATGGAACTTTTATGAAGAACAGAGGGTGAATGGAAAATGAACATCATAATTCAGTAAATGATACAGTGTACCCAGTGGGAACTTAGCACCTGTGGGTTGAATCAGGCCTGCCACCTGTGTTTACATGGCCTGTGAGCTAGGGATTTTTTTTTTTTTTTTAACATTTTTAAATGGTTGAAAAACTTCACAGGTGAACATTTCATGACATGTAAACTTAAAATTCCTGTGTTCTTAGTTTTTTTTTAGTTTAAGTATAGTGATAAAATATTATAGTAAGTTTTAATGAAATATATCCATACTCATTGGTTTAAGAATTATTACAGCTGCTTTTGCACTATGAGTTGAGTAGCTGAGACACAGACCACATGGTCTGCAAAGCCCAAAATATTTACTATCCAGTCCTTTACAGAAAAAGTTTACCAAACCTTGTATTAAATAACTTAATAATATTTTACTTCCTTACCAAAATTCACAGTTAATAAGTATATCTGTAGATAGATACACTGATATATAGATTTCAGTTTGTGAATACATTACTTTGCTAAAGTCTTCTCCAGATTAAAACTCAAACGTTGGCGTATTTTCTAGTAAGAAATATAAAGAGGTTCTGTCAGGTCTACCAGATGTCTCCAGTAGTAGATACACTACTGTCAGATAAATGTGGCATTCAAAGTATGATTTACATTAAACTAACAATCATGGAGAACTTAATATGTGCCAAATGCTTTAGCTGCATTATTAAGTTCGCAAAGCTATCAACTGAAATACATTTTTCTATTTCCATTTTACAGACAAAGGTAACTGAGACACAGGAAATTTGAGCAACTTCTCCAAAGTCAGATTGGACCGGGAGGCGGTAGGGGGTGTTGAAACTTGATGAAATCCTAATCTCCTGACTCTAATCTAGTATTGTTCCCTCTACCCTGGAGTTCCCTATAAGTCATGCATTATATACAGTATTGGCTTTACAACTCCTTAACTCTGCTTAGCAATCAAGCAACACTGAAATTTAAATGTTATCAGCAGTTTGGCTTGAAACAGTTCGGATTGCCACCTAAGTCTAGAATAAAGTGAGTAAATCAAGTTTATTTTATTGGCCAGACACAGTAAACAGGCATGCTTCCTACTTAATGATTTCAACTCTGCTTTTATCACAAAAACAATGTGGATACTTGATAAAGCCCAAACCCCGTCTTGGCTTTTTCTATGCTTACTGGCTCAGGGAGTATCAGTTACTTTCTATTCTTTTGTGAGAACTAAATTTGTGCATGTGTTGGTGGGATGAATGGTGGACTGGTGGGGCAGATGAGAGCTTATAAGATGGACCAAGAGGAAAGATCAAGGGTAGACGGAACAGGACTGATTTTATCACGGACTGCAGCAGTGATAACCATAGTTGACAGTGAGCTACCTGCTCAGGTAAAAGCAGAGAATTCAGATAAACAGGCCGTGTAAAAAGTATGAAGTAAACTTACCTAGACCATCAGGGTTCACCTGTACAAGGGCAGAAACAGACGGGAGGCCGAGGTGAGGTTTATTTGACAGTTTAAATAGTAGGAGGGGGGTGCTGGGCTCCTCATTTTTACAAAATACTAAGTATGTTTCCCATCATGTGTGGGTTCTAACTAAAGATGGGATCATAATCTACCAAGATATTTCATTTTTCAACTTTTCCTGGTCTAACTCTGTTTCTAATTTTCCCTGTTTTATAAATTGTATGTAGAAGCTAAATCAAATTATCAGGAAGTGAATTGGAGGGTCAGTGACTCATTAATTCAAAATACTTCCTGAGTTCCCTTTCTGAGGTCAGATACCATGCTAGTTCTGAGAATCTACTAACATAGACCACCATGGTCTCTTTCCCCTTTAAGTTCACATTTTTATTGCAGGGACAGATAGTAAACTACTTATTACATAATTTATTATCCAGTTAAAAGTATTAAAAACATTATGAAGGGGAAGTACAGGGTACTTTGAAAGCTTATGGAAGAACTGAATTAGGGTTAGATTTTTGAAGATAGAATTTTTAGGCTCAGATATGAAAGATGAGTAGGGGTTTCTCTAAATGAGGCTGGAATGTGGCAGAAGAAAGAACATTTGCACGAGCCCTGAAGCTGGGAGAGGAGGGGTGCATCTATTTAAAGAACAGAGAGAAACGAAAGGAGGGAATCTGTACTGCAGAGAATGAAGGGTGAGAGGGAGAAGGTAAAGCTGAGGAGCCAGGCGGGGGGCAGGGGTGAGGTCATGCATGCACTATAATAACACGTTCATGATTTTAAAAATGTTATCCTACCAACAATTTGAAGTGATTTTAAACAGAAGAAGGATTTTTAAAGGAACTCTCCAGAGGGTGGAGTGAATTGGAGGAAGTTCAGAATAAATGTGAAAGACAAGTTAGAAAATAATTAACACCATCCAAGTGGAGGCTAAAGGTAAAGAAGACAGTGGTAAAGGCAGGAAAAAGACCATAGGTGTGAGATATATTTGGAAAGTTGAATTATATATTTCTAGTGATTAATTGGATGTGGGATGTAAGGAATAAGAAGTTTCAGAATAATTCTAGCTTTGTACGATCGGTTGAATGAACATACTATTGACTGAGAGAGAGCACAGACCCAGGACCAGAGTTTAGTGGGCAATGTCATAAGTTTGGTTTGAGATACTGAGTTTGAAGTGTCTGTGTGATATCCAAGTCAAGATGTTGAGGATTTAATTAGATATAAATCTGATGCTGAGTGGAAGTTCTCAACAGGAAAAAAGAAGTTGAAAAAAATAAGAGGCCTGGTCATTGAAGCCATGGTCGTGGGCTATGCAGAAGGGACTGAATGATGAGAACACATGGAGAAGCACACCCTGAGGGGCTCTGAGTCATATCAAGGAAGATGAGCCAATTTTGGATGCTGATGAGAGCTCAAGTAAGACGTACTGAAAAAGACCTTTTGGATGTAATACCGTGGAGGTTGTTGGTGAACTTAACAAAACACATATCTGTGGAAAGGGGCAGGTTGAAGACATATTTAGCCATAAATTACATATGAAAGACATAGAGAAAGCAGATGTAGACAGGTCTTTCAAGAAATGTGTCTGTAGGAGGGAAAGGAACTTTGATAGCAATGATATTACATATTATGTATTGATAACAGTGATACAGTAATTTAAGTAATCCCTCCATTAGGCGATGAAAGGTACTGGAATGTATCTTTGAATATATATGTGTCATGAACAGTTTTTCATCAAAATATTGCATTTAGTCTGATGGCATAATGCTAGAATTTAGGTTAGAGCAACAAATTATACTTTAGTCTGAGTTTCTCAGAAATTAATCTCTGCCCATGGGAATTGGACAGATCAAGCTGAAGCTTTCAACCATTTTGCTTCATTGTCAACTTTTGTATGTTGAACAGGATGAAAGGCAAGTTGCCAGAAATATTTAGAGAAATTGGGTAGAGATACACAGGAAGGCAAGCATTTTATCCATAGGGCTCTTACCTGAAGAAAGCATTAAGATTATTGCTAGGGAAATACCAACCCACTCTCCCACCCCTTCAGTGAAGCCCATCCCCGGCCCTGGAGAGTAAACACTGCCTGACTAATGTAAACAGCAGAAAATTAACTCTTTTCTCACATTGCTTATAAAATGTGTACAGCAATGGTCAAGACTATGCAAACCAAATAAAATGAACTGTCAGTTTCACTCAGGGAAGCACTGAAGACTAGTTATGCATATAAGCTGCAGCAACTCATTTAGTCATAAAAATCAATAAGCTTGCCACCTGGGTCATCAAGGGAACATTGTCACTGCAGGAAAACAAATCTGAGCTTTCATAACAATGAGACACAAGTAGCATCCTTCATTAGGCCACAAGCAAGACCAAGCTGTATGCTTTATTTCAGCTGAGAAATTGATAAGCTCTGTTATTGCGCATTCGGGTGGTAATAAGTGACTTTTTCTTCCTTTCATAACACATCACTCTCTCTGAAACAGTGACTCCTTGCTAAAATACTTTGTACACTGCAAAGAGATGAATCGCTAGAATAAGAATTTCAGATTGAATCCTGTTTCTACTGTCAGAATCTAAGTGAAATGGCCAACGTTAAATATTATTAAGTGTCAATGCTAAACCTCAGTTTCCTCAATGAAGAATGAATTTAATACTGTCAAACTCATGTTTGTCTTGAAATGTCAGATTAGGCACATAGACTTTTTGACCTACAAGTGGTATATATAATAATATTAGATTCTGTCCTTTTATTGAATTGATACATTTACACTACCCTGCATTCAAAAAATAGTCATTTGATTCTTTGGCACTTTTTGACAATTATTGGAAGTGGTTTCTGGACTAGAAAACTGCAATTTCTCCCTAGTCCACCAGCATGGTTTAGCATTTATAAACATTGTTTACACTGAGAATTTGAAGGGCAAGATTAATTTACTCTGTTTCTTCAGAAAAGACCAAAGCATCCCCTGGTTGATCATCGTCTTCATCTCCTATTCTTGTATCTTGGGATGGTCTGGATATTCTCCCCTTCAGGAAGGACATGGCTCTTCTAAAGAATTTTGGTTCTTAGATGGCTATCTGACTAAGGTGGATGGATCAGGACCAAGCCCTGTATTTGACCTACTGCCAAAGCTCAAACCTTTTAATAGTCCTCCTCACCCCACCTTCTTCCACTCAGTTCCTTTCTATTAGTTCAAGATCGTCTGCAATTTTCCTGTAGTCCACAAAGCTGTAAGCTTTAAATTAACATATTTCTTCCAATCCAGTCAAAGGTATAGGGGTCAAATTTCTATTGGCTGAACTCTTGTACCATTTTCTAGAGAGATGCTCTGTAAGAACACATTACACATCAAAACATTGTTTTCTGGTGAAGGCTTCATTTTCTAGCACAAAATTATTTTGGATTCATTCATTTCAAGCCAAAACATCCTCATTATCCAAACTAAACATAGGTAGTAATATTTCAATTATTCTTCTAAGTGAAATCTCCTAACAATATTTTGTTGGAAAATTTTGATTCACAGATTGACATAGTTTTCATTTCCTTATTGCTAAATTATGGTAACTAGCCACACATAGAATGGAACCAATTTAGTGAGAAGTTCCCAAATGTTGTAGTATGAACATGAATTTACTTGATATTTTTTCTCAATCCTTCCTTTCATCTGTATGTTGTCATGTCTCTCACTGTATGTAGTAGGTACCTTGATGACATCTTTGCCAAGTTCCATAAATACCCTTTGATGTTTGGTTTAGAGTAAGTTTTATTTTCTAAATGTAAGACAAAATCCTGTTAATGTTAAAGACTTCTAAGCAAACTTAATTCAAATAGTACTCCTTGTTCCTCCTGAGCTGTGGTGCTGGTTGCTTGGATCAGAGGAAAGGGAAAGTGGTCTCTACCCCACCTCCCTCATCTGCTGGCTCCCTCTGTGTTTAGGGTCAGGCAGGAGGGAGAGGGAAATCGAGATATTTATGCCAGTGGTGGGGTGGGAGCTATTCTTTGTTGCACTGGGGTTCTGTCTGTTTCTGCTAATGCTGAGATAGTCTCTCTACTGGTGGTGTGAATATCACCTTCACCCCAAGTACGACATGATTGAATACCTCACCTTCCTGCTGCAGGAAGTGGCCCTGCCAGGAATACACACCCCAGCTTCTTCTTAGGGTTTAACATTCTGAAGCCTCACAGCTCCTGCCTCTCTACTAACCCAATGGTCCTCCACACTCCGTCACTAGAACTGTAAAACCATGCTAGGAAGGTTTAATTTTCCAAGGACTGTGTAGAAATAGGACATGAACTGGAGGTTGCTCCATATTCTTCCCAACCAAAGCTTACCAGCATTTATTTCAAGCCCTGCTTATACGTATCACTCCAGAGCCTCCTGTCTTTGACTTCTCTAGAACTGAAGCGAGCTCTGGACTCAGTTTGAAAGATCTCCCTAAACTTCAGGGGATACATCTGAATTGTTTCCTTCTTCCCATCATAATAGAAGATGAGGTCTAAACAAGGACAACACACTTTAGACACAAGTTCCCAGAATGTTCTTCTAAGAACTCTACACTGGGATGGATCG
The DNA here is from genome assembly GCF_965194805.1 of Balaenoptera borealis. Classification (NCBI taxonomy): domain Eukaryota; kingdom Metazoa; phylum Chordata; class Mammalia; order Artiodactyla; family Balaenopteridae; genus Balaenoptera; species Balaenoptera borealis. The sequence continues at coordinate 62,427,109 of NC_138877.1, forward strand.
GTAGGTTCCACTGTTGAGCAGGCATCCAGCCCAAATCAAGAGGCCAATTTCCTGTAGGTACTTGCACCCCCAAACTTCAGGAGAGATTCCTTTAAGCACCCTGCACCACCACCACCATTACAGACACTTGGCTTCTTGGAAAGGTAAGCATTTCCTTCCATTCTCCCCTTGGGAAAAGTGAAGCTAATCTCTAACCCTGCCTCCTTCTTTCTTCTTTATTCTCTTCTTTCTTCTTGTATTAGATGAGCGTGGGCTGTACATAAGACTGGTTCTGACCAATAATCTTTCAGTGAGCCCTGCAAAAAAGTGATGGTTCCATCTTCTGGAGGCTGTATGACAAAGAATGTGGCCATTTTTCACAATTTCCGGGCCCAAGGACATATTCTGTAAGCCATTTGACTACTTGTATCCCAAAATTTCTCACACAGCAATAGTACAAGAGTTTCATTAGCAAATCCAGTGAGCCAATTTGAACCACCTACTTCGAATTTGTGAATTCTGTATTTTGTGTTACCACTGGCTGAAACGTAAAATCCAGGAAGATAAGAAAATATTTTAAGAATTTCTCAAGTTTAAGGTATTTGCATCAAACACATTTTCAATATATAAGACAGAACTAGGAATGTTGCCTTGCTAATATCAACAAATTTCAGTGTTTTTCCTTTCTCTTAATTCATTTAATTTCTTACTTTCCCATCAAATCACATTGCTTGCTTATTATTTTGTTAATAGTGAAATGGGAATAACAACCATCCCATAATTGCGTGGTATATTAATTTGTTGATTTTGCTGAGCAATTGAGACCAAAAGCACTAACTGTTATGGTTGTTTGGAGAATAAAGTTGTCTCCAACAAAGCAAAGTGAAGGAGATGCCGAGTTCCAGTAAATTCAACCTGATGCCGCTATTAGTTTAAATGCCTTAGCTAAATGGTACCAACTGAGATCATTAACTTTGCCTTCATAGCAATTTTCTTAATGTTACTTAGCAACTTCACTTTGAAAATACCCATTTCATATCCCTGTAGCCTAAGGAGCATCATTAGTAGTAAAATTGCATGTTTGATTGCATAGCCAGAGAAGAGTTAAGGTTACATCCCGAAGGTCTATCACCGGCTGCACTGAGACGGTGACTCAGACAGCATGCATTGACTGCACAGGACCCAGTAACAGAGCCGCAATAAAAGGATAAAAATTTATCCACCATGAATTCAGAATATTAAAGGAATCGTTTCCATGTGTGTTATGTTGCCAAATATAAATATCTATGTATTATTGTGTAATGAATGCATATATCGAGATCACAATTTGAAATATGAAAATCTAAAATGTATCAAATGTTCTTACCTCATAAGAAATGTATGAATATTTTTTAATATAACCTAGGAATAATTATGCCTTTAACAAACCTAAATGTCTTTGATGATATGAATATCTGTCTTGGGTAATGACTTCTTAAGAAATCAGTTTAATAAAACAACTATTGAAACTCAAAAGTAATCAAAACATTATAGTTAAACCAATTATTCTTCCAATTTTTTGTATTTTTTCAATTGTTTATAATTAGCACAAGCACTCAATATGACAGGCACTCTTAATTAATTTTTAAATTATGAAAACAGAATTTTAAGTATCCTTTATTATAGAAATATTATGCTTTTATATTTTGTGGTACAGAGACATTTTCTGTTCCATTTCTCTATCAAAGCCAGGGGACATTCATTTTTTCCTAAGAGAAGAAAACAAACAAAAATGCTTAAATACTGTTAGTAAGTTAACTCTTCTTCCGTGACTTCATGCAATATTCTCTGGTTTTCTTTTAATCATGTGGTGCCTCTGCCACTGGTCTCTTTTTTTGCTTACTTTTCTTTAAATATAGATATTCCCTACGACTTACTTCCTATCTTTTGCTTACACACTGTTTGGTTTCATTGTCACGATACTTACATCAGTATTCATCCAGCCATCCAGCCATCCATTCATTCAGACATTCATTCATTCAACATGTATTGAGTGCTACTATATTCCAGATATGTGAACCAGGTGGTGGGAATTCAAAGATGATTAAGACACAGCCCCTGATTCGAGGGATAAATAAATGTTGGATATTTCTATCTATATAGGCTGACAACCCCTCAAGTTCAACATCTAAAATTAAGCCTTTGCTTACCCCAAACTGTATCTCCAACCAACATTATCTATTTCTGTTCATGGTTATTTCAAGTTTCCAGTCTCTTAGGTTAAATTTACTGAACCTCCCCTCCCCATGATGCCCACCCAATAAATCTCCACTGCTGCCTTACGTTCTCTGTTACTTCATATCAGGGGCACTTGGTTTCCCAAACATCCTTATTTATGAGATTTAAAATTTTTATTTTGGTAAATTATGACAGGACAAACATTTAAGTTAAATATATACAGTGTCTTCCACCTCTACCCACTCATAGACACACCTCTCAAATAATAGTATTAGCTGACATTTCCAAAATTTATTGGTTAGTTTCTGTATGTCAGGTACTGGGTCGAGGTCTTTTCATTCTTTATCCCTGCTCCCCATCCCTCCACCAAGAAAAGTGACCAGAACAGCCTTATGACAAAGATTCTATTTTTATCACCTGTTTAGCAGTGAGAAAACAAGTGAGCTAATTAAAGTCATAAAACGAGGGAATGGCTATCCAGGTTTAAAACCAGGAGGTCAGATTTCAAAGCCTGTTTTCTTAACTTATCTCCTATAGTCTCTATGAGAGTAAATTATCCTTGCTTTCCTTCTGGTAATTATGCCCATAATTCTAAACAACATACCTGTTTTATTTTTATCAACAGTAGACAATGTCTGTTGGTTCTCCACTAGGAAAGAAAAGGGTTCAGTTCATTTTCCTCAGGTCTATTTCCAATGCTTTTCCCTTCCAAATACATAAATATTTTTAGATAATTTGTAGTTTATTACATATCTTCATTTTAAGTTGTTTCTCAAACAACATATTATTTAATATTACCCTATACCATGCTTTGTGCTTTTTCACCTAAAAATGTCTTGCTAATATTATCTCTACACATTTACAATTGTGCTACTATTTTTAATGGCTGTCTGAAACTCTACACTACATTGTAGTATATCTACATTCATTCAATTAGTCCCCCTCTTGATGGGTATTTAGGCACTGGTACTTTCTATTTCAAGCAGTGCAGCACTGCATAAGGAACACTTCTGTGATTCCAGATTTAGGAATGCTTTCCTTTGAGGGACCCAGACTCACAATGGATGCTTCAGTTCTCCAGGAAGTTTGTTCAGTTTATTTACTGAAGAACCTCTTCCCTATCTTCTCCCCAAACATGGAGTACAAGCCAGGCCATCCATCCTGTGAATAAGGCAGGAGGGGGGTGGGGGGAAGACAGAGTGCAGCAGGTCACTCAGTATTATGACCCTCAGTGAATACCCCTGCTTAGCCCCAATTTTTCCTCCCACCTTCCGCACAAGCCAACGCCAACTCTGAGCCTGTTCTCTGTGGTTCCTCCAAAAGAGGTCAGCTGCATTGCCACCAAAATGACTTCCTCTGCTGTGTTTTCCTCAAAAGGTTCAATCTGCTTTTTATATTAAAAAAAATGTTTATAGTTCTCATAGAATGACAATCTTTCTCAATCTCTATTAGTTCCATTTATTCTTAGATGGAAGACTAGATAAAAATATTTCGAAAGTTTGATAATGGAAAATTATATTTATTCTTAAACAAAACATTTTATCACAGTGTGCATTGGAAAATAATGAGCTCCTCCCTCTTTTCCGGATCCCTCTGCGTTAGTGTTATGTATTTGTTTGCATGTTTGACTTTACTCTGCATGTGTTTCTCTACCTATTTTTCACCCCACCTTCAATCACATATGATATTATATACAATCCAGAAAAAAAAGTAATGAAAATTAGTTATCAGTAACTGTAAATGCAAGATAGAGGTCCAAAGACTTGAAAACTGGAACATGGGTATACAAATAGACTGTAGGTTATACAAGTTGCAGTGCACTTGACTCATCTGTCTACTTAACTATGGTGAATTAACAATAGGGGAGCTGTGAAAAGAAGCAAGAAAGAGAATTAGTTAAACCATGCTGGAAATTGAGCCACCAATGGCCATAATGAATTTGTGATGGGAGATCTGAACCTGCTTTTCTGATCATTACCTGCACACATCCATTTCAGGATGCCTGTCATAGTGGGAGCATCTTATTGAACAGTGTGTGAATTTGGAGTCTGGATATAAATATAACACAATTTCACACAGTACTTATCTAAGGAATAACAATCATTTCAACACTGGATAAGACGCTGGTTGTGTTTGTGTTTTGAAACATGGTAGGTTGGTTTCTAAGGCAGAACCCAGCTAGAAGATTTTTGAGGATGACTTTGACTATATATTATTTTGCCTTCTTTGCTAACTTAAAGACCTAACTCCTATATTAGTCTCTGTTGCATTGCAGTTGCCTGGTAAATAGCATATGAGATAACTACCTCCCCTAGAAAACAGCATGTGATTCATTATATGATTCTTACTGTCCAATAAAAGAACATCTACAAATTCCTCAGGGGGAGCAAAGTATTTTTTGGAATTTAACTCTGATATAAATTTGTGAATGGCTCTGTGTTGAGAGAACAGTGAGTGAGAGCATGAACAAAATGTTTAACAACTTTATATGTGAATATCTACCAGGTAACTTTGACAGTGACGGAGGAAAACAAATATAGGAGTCTACTCTAAGTAAGCCTAGTGAAGCCTTAGGAGGTATTCATTAAGAAAATCAGTGCTAGATGTCACTAGGAGTATTTTTTTTTTTTAATGATTCCATTAGGGTCAAGTCATCTTGCAAGACACCTCCTTGAAGTTGATTAACCTGGAAATCCAAGCCTAGTCCAACTGCTTTTAGAAGCTTATGTGAAATAGAACCAAAGATCTCAATTAGTGATAAAAATTCTCTTTGCTCCTGCTCCTTAGATGCTAACAAATGCTACTTATAATAAATTAAGTAAAAAAAAAATATGTTTTCCAAAGGTATTAGAATAAATTTTATTGTCTCAGAAAAACACAGATAGAAAAGTTTAGTAAATTACCAAGGTAGAATATTGACTAGTTTGCAGACAGTCTGTATCTGTTTTTTGTTTCCCACCTCCATGTTTTATTGAGTACTAGTCAACAAAACAGGGAAATGGTCATATTACTGTCATAGTAAAAAAAAAAAAAAAAAAAAAAAAAAAAAGAATACATAGAGTTGATTCCAAATGTCTTCTCCTGGTGTCCTCATTCCTGGCCCAAACTAATGATAGTCTTATGGCCTCTGTCAGAATGGATAAGTGCTGATGATCTAAAGATAAGGTTCTCCTATCTTGGACAATGTTTTGGCTGAGTTGAGCCACATTCTTATTTGTTTATCCTGCTTTGACTAGGAAAATCATTCTAATTAAGTCAACTCTCAAAGCATCACTTGAACAAGAAAGATGTACCCTGAATCATCCCCACTCCCTCCCAGAGCCTTGGCCCTTTTATAGAGTCCACCCACAAAGCCTGGTTCCCATGGTGCCAGCTTGCCTCTGATTGGTTTTTATTTCCCAGAACTATTACAGTAGGAGTTAGTTCTCTTACTGGCTTATTTCCTGCTGCAAATATTCAGTCAGAAGAATGGGTCTCTGATTATTATTGGCTCAAATATATCACCAAAACTGAGTTCGAATAAAAGGAAACATCAAAATACTCCAATAATCAGTTGGTAGTGACAGCTTAGAGTTATCTTTGGTTCACATTGTATTTTATACCAAGTGTACCCATAAGCCTGACATTTTTCATAGGAAAATTCATACACAAGGCTTGACATCTACTTTATTCATTTCAACCTCCAGGGTAGAATTTAAGAATGCTCCTGTACAGCTAATCATTAGTAATCAATCCTGCTGATCCTTGGTTTTGAATGTGAAATCATGCCACTAAACAAACAAAAATGTATGTACAGCTAGAAAAGAATTCTGGCAAACCTTGACTTCAAAAAATTCTGAGAAAACAATTTCCTTGTATGTGTTAAAGCTTACTATATAATAAATCCCAAGGGAAGAATAAATCGAGAGCAATAAAGGCTTTAAGGACATTTGTTTAGCTTGGGGTGGGGGGGATATTTTAAATCTAAACTTCATTCATTACAACAAATAAATCCTTTGTAGATTAAAAGTTAAGAGTTGAAAAAATTAAAGACAAAGGAGAACAAAAGTATACCGTTTTCTCTATAAAAGAAAATGCTTTCTGTCCATAATAACAATGGGATAAAATTAAAATGATAAGATTAACACAGTACATATGCAAATATCTGTGATGAAAGCCATTTAAAATTAAAATATTTTCACATTATTAGGAGAATCGTTAAGACAAAAAAAACAGGTGTATCAGAGCAGCCAAGTTGCACAGTTCCAAGGCGTGCCATTCACATAATTATATGACAACCAGGTACAAAAAATGGTAATAATAATAATAATAATACGTACATACATATTAGATACTAATGCTTAAAATTAATAAAATAATTTTAAAAGAAACATAAAACATTTTTCATAATAAATTAGATTTTTATGAAATCTAAATTTTATAGTAAAACATGTTTTTAAAAATTAAAATATTCACTTTTCCCCAGAGGGAAATAGAGACCTGCACGATTATTGCCTCTGAGAGTGAAAACTGGCAGGACATTTTTTTACAGACCAATTGTTGTGTATTTCCTATCCAGTACTCTGGAAATTGAACTTTTAAGAAGGTATCGTGAAAATAATCCAGAATTTGGATGAATATTTATTCGCAAAGATGTCTATTATGTGACCTAAATTTTGAACACTAGATGGATAGTTTTAAAAGTTATGGTCTATCTATACAATGAAATAATTTATAACCATTAAGAAGTATTGATAGCATAGCACTAATTTTTTAAAAAGTATTGACATAGCTCTATGTAGACAGGGACATTTTCTATCTAGCTCACATATCACCTGTAGAATGCCTGGTGTGTAGTATATGCTTAGAAAAATAGAAAAACATTAATATTAAGTTTGTTATATTCTCAAGTTAACAATGATTACCTATTACCATAGGATTATGCCTGATATTCGTCAGCTACTTATTATTTGACACTTTCCAAATTTTCTAAGAAAACATGCCTTTCTTGTATTATCGGGGGCAGTTTATTTTTAAAGCTCCCAGCTACCAACACACTGTTGTTATGCAGCTATCCACTAAGAAAGGATAAGTCTTCAAGAAATCGGTCTTAATGAATTACTTTGAGAATTCAATGCAGCATTACCTGCATTGGAATCATCTGAGGTATTTACTTAAAATGCACATTTCTGAGTTTGGTTGGGGCGCGGAACAGAATCTACATTTTTATCACATTTTTGTGCCCCTTCCCTTGTTTACCCATATGGTTCTCAGCCACATTAAAGCAAGAGAATCACTGAATTAGGAAGATAATTAAAATTCAGCAAAATCTAAACAGCAGGAATGGTGGCTTTTTAGAAGAGTTTCTTAAAAGCCTGTTGAAAATGGCTGGTAAATTGATGTAACAAACTTTATGAGAGAGGCTATGACTGTATGCAGGATAATGGAACCCAAGTAATAAGAATAAAGGAATCATCAGCACTAGACAACATTGAATTTATAGAGAAAAATCATTTTAGATAAAATATATGGCTTGGGATTTGTTTTTGCAAACATATGTATGCACACATTAGTTCTTACAGTAAATGGTGACTTTTCCTAGCATAAAAAGCCAAAGCATCAGTGATAGACACTATATAAAATATTTTTAAGTCAGTGGTCTTTGATGCTGACTATTATTAGGCAATAGGTGTCTGGTATACGTGTAATTTAGACATTTTTAAAATTCTCTCTCCCAAACCAATTAAACTCTACTGATATTCTGAGACTCTGCATTTTAGATGATTCTAATATATATATATATATATATATATATATATATATATATATATATATATATGCCAAAAAGTATCAACCAGTCAGCAAATATTTATTAACTACTCCCTGTGTGTAGGCACAGTTCTAGGTGTTATTTATGAAATGGTGAGAAAGACAACATTCCTGCCTCAAGGAGGTTCTATCCTAATGGCTGAGCACAAACAGTAAACATATAAACAAAAGTTTAAAAAGAAGAGATAATGACTACAATGAAGAAGATAACTCAGAACAACATAGTAGAGTGTGGGCCCTTTAAAGATGCATCTTCTTTAGCTAAGATTGTCATCAGAGAAGCTTCAGTGGAGAGGTGACATTTGGGCTAAAGCTTGAGGCAGCCATACAAGGGTCTGTAGCAAAAGCACCTTAAGAAGATTAAATAACAAATGGAGAGGCGCTAATATAGGAACAAAGTCAAAGTTTGGAAGCAAGGCCAGTGTAGAGAAGATGGAGACTAAGTTAAATTGATTGTCTGAGCAAAGATAAGTGAGGCTATCGTAAGGAGAGCTGCTGAGACAGATACCGGAGGATTTTAATAAGCAGAGGAAAACACGGTCGCATGACTGGACCTAAAATGATCACTCTGACTGCAGTGGACTGAATGTTTATATCCCTCCCAAATTCATATGTTGAAATCCTAACCTCTGATTTGATGGTTAGGATTTGGAGCCTGTGGGAGGTTATTAGGTTACAGGTGGAATCCTCATGAATGAATTAGTACTCTTATCAAAGGGAACCCAGAGAGCTCTCTGCTCTCTGCCATGTGAAGATACAATGAGAAGTTGGCAGTCTGCAACCTAGAAGAGGGTTCTCGCCAGAGTCTGACCATGCTGGTACCCTGATTTTGGATTTCCAGCATCCAGAACTGTGAGAAATAACGTTATTTATAAGCTACCCAATCTATGGTAGTTTGTTATAGCAGCTCAAACCGACTTAGACATTCACCTTTGAGTTTTCAAATTATTGCAATAATTATAGCCCAACTAGAATATGAAGGGAAGCTATTTAGAAAGCTGTTGTGTCCTAGGTAAATCACATCGCTTGAACTGGTCTTGAGATAATAGATGGGGACACATGATTGGATTTTGTAGGGAGATTGATATGAGGAATCAGAAAGGAGGAATCAAGGGTATATACTTGGTGCTATGAACTGAGGTGTATCTCTCAATATTCATATGTTGAGATCCTAGAGCCCATTCCAGTGGTATTTGGAGATGGAACTTTTAGATGGGAATTGGGTTTAGATGTGATTGTGAGGATGGAGTCTTCACAATGGGATTAGTGTCCTTATAAGAAGACATGAGAGAGGTCTCTCTCTCTCCAACTGCCATGTCGAGGACACAGTTAGAAGGTGGCTATCTGGGACAGAAAAGCAATTTCTATTGTTTAAACCACCCAGTCTATAGGTATTTTTGTTTTGGCAGCCTGAGCTGATTAATACGTTAATTTTTTGAGCTGGAGAAACCAGGTGGTACTTTCTGCAAAGTAAGATAAGGCTTGGAGAAGGTTTAGTATGAGGAAAAATCGAGAGTTTGGTTAAATAAAAGATGCCAATTAACCTCCAAGTAAAGTAGGTAAATGAGGAGTTGGAATTTTTTTTTTAGTCCATGGCTTAGGAAGGTGCTCTAAATAAACATAAATATTTAGTAGTTATCAGTATAAAAATATCTAAAATTTTGGACTAGATTAGAAAATGTCAAGGGCTGTTATTTTGAGAAATGTCCTATGTCAGACAAATCAGGTGGTAGTTGGAGAAGAATAAATCAGAGGATAATGTTTTAAGATGGTTAATACCAAGACATGTTTGTGTGCTGATAATAATGAACCACAGAATGGGAAGAATGTATGATGCAGGAGAAAAATAGAATACTCACAAAAGTGGAGACACTGAGAAGGTAAGAAATGGTAGATATAAGGGCCACCAGATTGATGAGTTTGGTGGGTAAAATAAGAGGCTGTTTTATGTCATTACATCGATTTTCCCTATGAGTTAGGGGGTAAGGCTATCATCTGGGAGTGGAACAGAAAGTAGTGTTAGTTGATTGAAGGTTCTCATGAGATAGAGCTGGGTGAGTGGGAATACTATAGTAAATGAAATGCAAAACTAGGAAATATTCAACTGAGGGTGGAGTGCTTGAGATCATGATGGCAGAACTAGTGGCATTTTGGAAGATGGCAATTCATGAATGAGGAGGTATGGAGGAGAAGGTAGTTGAAGCTGAGGGGATCAAGAACTGAGAGATCAAGGTGCCAGATGGATTCTCTATATGAATGCTGATGTCTTCAATAACTAATACAGAGTTAAAGCAGAACACCAGATGCAATCAATAAATGGATTATAAATAAATGAGAGGTTAATAGATCATACCAAAGAGGAGAAAGTACCTGAGGTCATGTATTTTTAAAGGAACAGGGAGTTTGGAAAGAGTAAGGGAAATCAGTGATTTAGAAGCAGCAGAGAATGACATCTACCTCTGGGTAGTAATAAACAGGAGCTGTGCACCCCAAAATAAAGCCACGCATGAACAGTGTTCTCGAGGATCAGCCAAGTATACCTTTGAGAGGTGAAATTATGAAGTACACATCTTGGAAAATTGGAGAGTAAAAATAAAAATGGGTGTGTAGTCTCTCTAGTAATTATGGGAGCAATTCTGAAAACTGTGATTAAAAAATTAAAATGAATAGTCAATGCAGTTGTAATATTTTGTCCAGGGATCTTCAAGAACCGGGATGAAGATATTGAATAAGGTTTTCATATGCATCTTGGAATTACCTTCAACTGACAATATATTGTCTAAATACTGTCCAGAGAGAAAGCCCTGTAGGTGGGTGACTAAATGTGTACTAGACACTGATAAAACACACACTCTTCTCTCTCTTGCAAACACTCACACATGCTTAAATAAGAAATTAAGTATCATATCAAACAATAGCACATCTTATCATTACTGTATTATCAGTAAAAATCAGACTGCTGTTAGTCTTACATTTTGGTTAGGTTTATAGCATTTCTTGATAAATCTAGGAATTATATCTTGACAAAGTGGAAGAACAGTGGCTTTAAAAATGGCTATGATTTTGAAAGAAGAAAGAAATGGGAACATTTCTGTGACTGTACTAGCTGTCGAAGGGGATCTTAGTTGAAGTGACAGAGGCAGTAACTCTTGAGTTCCATGTAAATGAATGTAACCAGTCTTTTGATCTTAGATTTCTACCTAACATTTTTAGGCCTCAGTTTTCTTATCTGGAAAATTAGGATTTTGGTATCTACTCTGTAGCATTTTTGTAAACATTAAAAGCAATGAAGAGATAGTATCTTAATCAAATATCTACAACGTTGAAAGTCCTAATAAATAATGGCTGCTGATGGCTTTCTGCTATTTTCTGACACAGGCAGAAGTTACATAAATGAAAACTTGAATGCCGAAGCTAAAATCTCTATTTTTATCGTGAGTGATCTGGCTGTTTTGTTATTCTAACCTATCTAAATGATATTAGCAGGTTGGATTCTACTTCTAAAATAAATTCTGTCGGCTCTTGTAACTCTATTTCATCTACACGTTATTCTTTAGTATTTCAACTGAGAAAGAAAATAGTTTGCATTTTGCTGATTCATTTCTACTCTTCACGGTCATAGAGCCATTGTTAATAATATTTTGACATCTGTGAAGCTATAGAAGCTTCCTCTCAATGAACCATAAATTTTCAGCTCATAGCGGAGAAGAAAGAATCGTAAATGGGGCAGTAGAGCAGTAGGATGGACAGAGACTCACTTTATCCAACACAAGGATAAAGAGGAATTGGTTCCATCATGTCAAATAGACTTGGGAGAATTTAGGGACTGAAATTTCAAGATGACGCAGAAAGAGAAATACCAGGGACGTGACCTAACAACCTAAAACAAAGTATTTTTTCCCAGAGAGTTTTGAGGGGCAGTGGCATTTTAAATGGATTATAAATAAACAAAGTTAAAAACAAGGCAAGTGTGAGGGAATCTTTATTGTGTATTGCTGATGCAGCCTTTGGCAGATAACGGGATTAAGTTTGAGAAAACAAATAAGTGTACTCTTTTCAATCCATTAGGAGTTTTGAAGAATAATGAATAATTTATATAAAAGGGTGTTTTAATGAGTATAATTTGTATTTCAGTGAATAGGCAGAAAAGCATTAATCATGTTGTAAAGTGATCAGTATAACGTCACCTTCCTTTAACATGAGAGATAAAGCTGTTTATGATTAATCCTCTGGAGTAGGGGACCACAGATCCATATCCCATTTGGTAGTCAAAGGAAAAAATTGGGGCTAACACAGTGTGCTCTTGTTAATCTACTGCTGCATAACAAAATGTCCCAAATGTAGTGGCATAAAACATGAACATTTTATTATCCTCATGGATTCTGTAAGTTAAAATTCAGACAGAGTCCAGGAAACAATGATGTCCTATGATGTCTGGGACCTCAGCTGAGAAAACTCAAAGGCTGAAAGTGAGCTGATAGATGAGGATTGGAATCATTTGAAAACACACTCACTCACAATCCTGGAAGTTGATTACTAGCTTTGGTTAAGGCTGCCAGCTGAAACAGGGCCATCTGGCCTCTCCAGGTAGCCTCTCTTCTTCCTCACAGCTTGGTGCCTGGCTTCCAAGATAAGCATCTCCCGAGCTCCAAGCTGAAGCTGAGTCAACTTTTATGACCTTGCCTCAGAAATCACAAAGTAGTCTCAGGCTATGCCAAATTCAAAAGGAGGAAACATGGACCCCATTCTCATTAGAAGGAATGTTTATATCCCATTCTAAGAAGTGCACGTGGCCACTTAAGAAAAAAATACAATCTGCTTAATATGGGGACAAGTGCTATCAATTTTATTGAACATTTGTTTCTGGGATCTATTCCTGACTTCTGTATCTTCCTTGATATTTATTTTATTTTGTTGTTTATTATTACAGCTTTAATATCATCTTCACTGTAAAGGCTAGCTCTTAGAATGAGTTACAAGAGGAAGATATTTTGGATAATCTTCTGAGTGGGGAACACATGATGTTCCTGGTTTTAGAGACCAGTTATTTACTTGGTATTATTATCATGAATATGTCATCTTTGGATAAATTTTACTATGGTAAATATTTTTTGTAAGATGAGTGCTGTCCAGTATAAATCCTTCACAAAGGAAGCTTTGTAAGAATATTTTAGGAGATATTGAATTTTGATTAGATTTTGAAAGCCAGAAGAAATATTCTCACTATACTAAGATGACCAAGATTTTTCTGGAGCCATAATAGAAAAATGTTGGGAAAATGGCCTACTTTCAAGATGACCTTTTCTCCCAAGATCCTATTAATTTATTACCTCTGGTGATTTGAAGACAGAATGGTACTTTAAATAATACCACTGTAGCCTAAACTTGCTACTGTAGAGGTTGAAAAACATTCAAAGTGAAAACCTTTATACCTTTGTAGTATGATAAAAAATTAAAGTTAAGAGAAATCTCTAGGAATATAAAGTCCATCATTTAGAAATGATAAAACTCATCCAGAGATATTAAATTATTTACTCCAGTTACATCTGGTTAATCTGAGTCAGGATCTGAGCTGGGACTGCACAGAGGGAACCATTGCATTATCCTTCAAGGACATCTTATTAACTGTACACAACAAATGCAATGTGTTTGGCTATCAGTATTAGCATTAAACTAAATTTATCCAATTAAAATTTGGAGAAAAGCAAAGAATACATATTCAAGTCTCGCGTGTATTTTTATTGTGACTTATTTGGGCAATCCTGGGAGGTGAAGGATTAAAAGGATACAACTTCTGTGGAAGGTTTCCAAAACCTATGGGAAGTCTAAAAAAGGATCTAAAATATCAGAAAGAAACAGAAACTTTTTATCAAAGAGAAAAGGCGATTCTGTTCTGGGTAAAAACAAAATGCACTTATTGGAGAATTTTAAAAGGGACTGACATCCTGTCGGAAATATGATGTGAAGAAAGGCTTTATAAAGACAAAGTTAGAAATGTCTGAAAGAGAGAACTGAGTCATGAGCAAACTATGGGGAAGGGATATAGACATGTGTGTGAAAGGAGAAAAGGTCATGCCTGGGCATTGATTATAAAGGAAGGAAAAAGAACAAAGACTGAGACATCATTATTTTTGTCAACCAACCATATTTATGACTAAATGTGTGGGAGTGTGTGTCATGACACAAGCAAATCAGAAGAGTATGCGTAATTGATTGTAGTAATAACTGAGGATGAAATTTAGAAACAGGCTGAACTTGACAGAGTATATCCAGGGCCCTTAAGACACTTAATTCAACATGAAATAACTTGGGATTCCCATCTGATACATTTAAATATAGCATTTCATTTGCCAAAAGTACATGTTGGAACCATCAATGATGTTGAATTTAAGAGATTAATTTAACTTAATATTTATATTTTTAAATGAATCTTTTCTAAAAGTGGTAGTATCCAATTGATTAACTTGATTGTGATGACTATTTTGTCATTATTTTGATATTACAGTGATGCCTTCCAACCATGGAATACCATTCAGTCAAATAAGATTCTAGTCACTATACTATCCCTGAATATTGATGGAAAAGTGGCCCAAGTTTTAGTTATGTGTTAAGGACTTATTTTGTTTGTGGTATCGGTTGAAGTATGCATTCCCTGTATGCCTAAAATTCCTGGATCTATTTAGAAAAGTGTAGCTCATATTTTACACAATCCAGTATATGAATGTATGTTTTGTGTGTATAAGTATATATGCATACCCTTGCAGCTATAACAGGATTTGATCATTCATCTTGTATTTCCAGGATTAAAAATCTCATTGCACCTGACCCAGAAGTCTTGTATGTGCTACAACATCCATTAGCTCTGGCAGGTTAACTTGTTAGCTTGAAATAGATAAAAGTCTCAGACTCTTCACAGTTCTTGACATATTTTTTCCAATTTCATTTCTTGCTGCTCCCTGTATTTCTGTCTGCAGGACACTTAAGGTGCATTACTCACTCTTCTCAAATATAACTTGCAATTCTGTATCTTAATTTATAGATTGCTTTTCCATACGTTTCCACACAGGAAAATTTTATCCACATTCTTTTTGAAATATTTTTCTGCTCAAACCACTCATCAAACAGAACTTTTGACTTTTTAATATTTAGTTTATATTGTTAGATTAATGCAGTATCTGAAACTTTATTTTGCATTAAGATCAGCTTTGTATGATATTATTCAATATATGATGTTCATTGTGGATAATTCTTTTATTCCAAGTGGCCAGCATTGTGCCTGACCCCAAGTTTTCAATACAAATCTTAATGAATCAACACAATGAATATTTCAAATATTCATCTAGATTTTCTTCTAAAATGTTCTCTAAATAACTGTAATTATTTAAAGGGAAAATACAACCGAAACCAGGGTAGGATTCCATAGCTTTCATTTCCTTCTCATCATAGGAAATGTTTTGCTGTAGACTAAGACTGAAAGAGAAATAATTGCCAGACATCAAACCACAATCCCAGAACAGCAGGTAGTTTGAATACTCGGTTTGAATAAGCAGACATGCTACTTACTCTGACAGATTTAAGAGTTGCCTCTGGGAAAAATGGTAAGTCAAAACAAGAACTAAGACAGTCACCCAGGGATGTATGTGGGAGACAGTGACATCAATAGAGCCAACCCTTTTCAAACCGATGACAAGCACTGAGTGCTGGATCTTTCCTTAAATTACTAATGATACTGCTGATATTGAGTCTTTATTTAGTTCTTTGATGGGTGTATTATATATTCTCTTATAATAGACTGTCAAGTGGACTTTAACATTGAGAAGCTCTTGGCCTAGAGATGCTGTTTAAATTATCCAGGCAACATCAAATGAATTGACTTAAAAAATGAATCCACTATTAACTTAAAAAAGAAAATTATATATATATATATATATATCACCTTCAAAAGAAACACATAGTTATAAAAACAAAAAAACAAAACAAAAAACACACACAAAAAATTGTTGTACATCAAAGAACAGAAAAATTTAGCATTTTTATTATATTCCTTAAGTAGCATTAAATTCATTTGTTCTATAAACATTTATTGAGCTCCAGCTATGTTTCAGAGAGTGTACTGTATTAGTTTTCTATTGCTGCTATAATAACTTACCACAAACTTAGTGGCATAAAACAACACCCATTTATTATCTCATTGTTCTTTAGGTCAGAAATCCATTTGAGCTCAGTTGGGTTCTCTGCTTAGGGTCTCAGAAGCTGAAATCAAGAATCAGCCAGACAGAGCTCTGGTTATGGGGAAAAATCCACTTCCATGTTCCTTCAGGGTGCTGGCAGATTGGGTGGAATCCTTTTCATTCTTCGAATCTCTATGACTCTCTCTTTTACTACAAACTGTAGAAAACCATATGTTTTTAAAGTGCTCTGGGATTAGAGTGGAGCTATATGGATAATCTCCCCCTTTGAGTTACAGATTATTAATCTTACATATGTAAAAATTCCTTTTATCACACACCCACCCTCAAGGGGTGGAGATTATACAAGGGCAAGTGTCACTGGTGGTCATTTTTAGAATTCTGCCTACCACGTGGGCTACGTGCTGGAGTAAAATGATAAGCAAATCAGACTTAGTTCCTGCTTTTACAAATCTTAAATTTCAGTGAAGGGAACATAGAATAAAGTATGAGCTGTGTAAGAAGCATTGTGTATACATGGGCATGTAAATAGAACAACCAAAACAATCTTGTAAGCTGTGTCCTGGAGGAAATAGTAGGATTTATTCAAATGAAGACCGTCATAGGATGAGAGGATGGAATGATGTTCAAAGCAAAGGGAATAATATAACATGGCATGTCTTGAAAGAAGTTCAAGTTAAACACAGATGACACAGTTTTCAGTGTTTGCAGAGGATGACTAGAATTGGAAGAGAGGATAGCAACGGGGAGATATTTCAGGCTTTTAATCAAGGTGCTACCTCTTCAAATGTGTGTTTAGAAATATCATACTGGTTGTAGTAGTCAAAACAGCTCCAAGAGGTATAACATTTCAGGGAGTGACACCAGTTACAAGACCATAAGATATAATCTGAGTAGATGATGATTACTGGGACTACGGTGGTGACATGAAAGAATGTAAGTGGGTATATTGAGGGAACGTGGGAGGTGGATCCTAAAAGAGTTGAAGTTAAATAGATAAACGTGTGAAGGGGGAAAGGAAATCAAGGATGATACCCAGGTTTCTGGCTTGAGCCACACTGGTAGGTTGACTTGCTGTTTTTTGTAACAAGGAAATGAGGGAAAGCAAGCATAGGGAAGCGATGGATGGGAAGCTCAGTTTGGAACATGAAAAGTTTGAAACCCTTTCAAGCCAGCCAAATGCAGATGTTTGTAACACAGTTGGGTGTACTAGTGTAGAACTCAGATGAAAGATCTGGATTGGAGTTATACAACTGACAAACCTGACTACATAAGGTTAATTGGAGTCATAATACTGAAAGCTAATCCCTAGGGAGGGAATACAGCATGAAAGGAGAAGAGGATCTAAGACATGATACCCGGGTCCACTAACAGAAATGGCTCAAAGAAGAGAATACACAAAAGGTACTAGATAAAGAAGAACTAGGGCAGTTGCTGTTATGTAAGACCAGGAAATGAGAATATCAAAAATTTCCAAATTTGAAGAGACTAGGCAACATTTTCAAGCACTATATACAAGTTATGTAAAAAAAAGACTGATATGTGGATTGGAGTTGGTGACAAGGGACTCATGGGTGACTTTGACACAGTATGATTCAGTGGTGTAGCATGTGTGCAATCCAAACCGAAGTGGGTTTAGTTCTAAAAGAAACCTGAGGAATTTCTCCTTCAATAATATTTCTTTCATAATTGCTATTCTCTGGGAGAGCCAGTTTCCAGTTAAGGCTAAGGGTTGGAAGAATGTTCAGAAAAGAGTGTGACAGTGGAGGGAAACTTGTTTACGGTGAACTGTGGGTACCAGAGAGCACAATGGAATGGTTTTAGAAGAGAGGAGAGACATTGCATCGTTCGATCAGGGAAATAAACATGTATTTTAAATATATTTATTTTTACTTTTGTTTCATTTTAAAAATTAAACTCTAGCTGATTTACAATATTAGCTTCAGGTGTACAACATGGTGATTTAATATTTTTATAGATTATACTCCATTTAAAGTTATTATAAAATATTGGCTATATTCCCTGTGCTGTACAATATATCCTTATATAGTTTTTACACATAATGTGTGTATGTATATATGTGTGTGTGTATATATATATATATCCTCATATATTTTTACACATATTTATTTTACACATAGTAGTTTGTATTTCTTAACCCCCTACACCATCTTGCCCCTCCCCCAACTCCTCTCTCCACTGGTAACCACTAGTTTGTTCTCTATATCTATGAATCTGTTTTTGTTTTGTTATATTCATTCATTTCTTTTATTTTTATATTCTACAGGTAAGTGATAATATAAAGTATTTGTCTTTCTCTGTCTGAGTTATTTCACTAAGCATAATACCCTCCAGGTCCATCCATGTTGTTGCAAATGGCAAAATTTTGTGCTTTTTTATGGCTGAGTAATATTCCATTGTGTGTGTGTGTGTGTGTGTGTGTGTGTGTGTGTGTGTGTGTGTGTGTGTATCTTCTTTATTTATCTGCTTTACCTATTTATCTGGACACTTAGGTTGCTTCCATATATTGGGTATTGTAAGTAATGATGCTATGAACATTGGAGGGCATATATATTTAATAAATATGTATTTTAAAAATGAGAATGTGGAAGAAGATAGAAAACTGGGTTTGAATCTGGGGAGTTCCAACAATGTAATGGTATACAATGGATTGCATTGAGTTGGTATCAAAATAACACGATATAGGAAAAGAAAATAAATCAATAAAGGAGATAGAATATTGTGATAGTCTTCTTCTAGAAGGAAAATAGGGTTCTCGGGATTCAGCTATGAATTGGAGGGAGTTCAGGTTTCTGGTGGATGGCGAGTGCTTATCCCTCTAGATAAGAAAGGAGCTGCATAGAGTCTAGCTTAACTGAGAGAGCTCCAGAAAGAGACATATTTCTCTAAGGAGCTGGCACATAGGCCTCCAGAAATTTATTGCTTAAGAAGTCCTGTATAGCAGAGGAATGACTGTTAATAGATGCGAAGCCAGTAGTGGAGGGAAAGGGAAAGAAGTTGGAAGAAATGTTAAGGTAAGTAAGGTAGAGACAGTCAGGACCGCATACTTAGTAGCTTTGCAAAGTGCTTAAATGTAATATGCATTATTTAAGAGGAAAAAAAAAAAAATCATATTTGACTCAGAAAATAAATATAACATTTGGTTGGTAGGAGTGTACTGAGTGAAATGAAATATTCTCAAAATAAATAAAGAAAATTTTAAATACCAGTCTCAAATGGTTGCTAAAGGCACTGATGAAATCAAAAAATGAATATATTTGTATAGACTTGATATATGCAAAGCACTAGCTATCTACTGAAAGATCAAAGATTACCCTTACTAAAATCTCAAGTTTTTAAGATAATGTCTAACTCTCCCCATTGGATTATCTCACTCTTTCTTGCTACATAGCAGATTCAGGTAGATATCCTGGGATTTATGGAATGGCAAAATTGAGAAAAATATAAGAATATAATGTAGAATCACTACACAAGTCACTTTCAGAAAAATTGCAATAATTTATATCAAGGAAGACTGTATCTTAAGGCCAGATGAGCATCCACCTCAGGATCCATAATGTTCAGAATATCATTAGCATGTTTTTAAAAAATCAATTACCTTTAGTTATCAATATTTTCCATACCTATATTAGAACTCTTTACTCAGCACAGACACCTAATAGGAGTCATCAAAAAAAAATAAGGATGGTACTAAGAAAAAAAGTAATATTAAAAGCTTCTAGAAGTATTTTACAGAAAAAGTAGCAGTTAGTCAATGTCCCAGAATGTCTGGCTTCAGCCACTGGCTGGAGAATGGAGATGATCCTTGAGAGAAGGAACAAAGGGAATGAGCAAGTTTTTAGTGGGGAGAAATAAGGGCAGAAATAATTTTACTTCTAAATGTTTTTATAGTTCAGGTGATTTTATCCAGTAGGCAGTTAGGTATACATACCTGAAATGCATGGATTTTATCAAATCTAGAGACAGAGATTTGAAAATTTTTAATTTAGAGTTGGGAGATGAGATCACCTAATTTAAGCATTAAGGTTAAAAAAGTTTAGAAAAGAAGGGAAATCTAGAAATACTCAGCACTTCAGGGCCAAGCACAGTAACTTATTTAGTGAGAGGCAGAGACTGAGGATGCTGAGTATAATTTGATCCAAGGAGCACAAGTCGGTGCAAAGGGAGTCATTAAAGACTCAGGAGAGACAAATGACTGATAAAGCAAAGTGCAAGAGGATTCAGGAGTGAGCAGGGTTAAGAGTGCTGTGCATAGGTTGACCTTGAACAGACCTTATCCTGGGAGACTGGAGGAAAAACAGCCCTAAAATAGCCACAAGTAGCAACTTGTGGGTGGTGGAGTTAGGAGGAGTTGGTGGTTTTCATGTCCGTCATGGCTTCAGATTTCTAAAATAATTAGTAAAGGCGATCATCTCTGGGTAAGAGAGGGAGGAAGGATATGGGGAAAAGTAGCAACAGATCTGAACAATCGCTAAGGAAAATGGAGAGGTGACAAATTGCAAGGGAAAGTACTGCTGATCAATGCTGAGGGGTCCAGTGAGATTAAAAACCATACATGTACAGATTCATATTGTTTTCCAGTGGTCCTCAGCTATTGGAGGTAGGAACTCACATGTGGCTATTTGGTGGGGTGGGAGAACAAAAAATAGAAAGGAAGACTTGAAAGGTACTAATGGAATTCAGTTAATCTACCCTGTGACTCAAACTTTGTAGGAAATGAAATGGGGTCCAAAGGTCTGACAAATCAAGAAAGTTGGAGGGATACTGAGATTGGAATCAGGAATTTTCAAACCTGTACACGGATACAGGAGGAATGAATGCATACTAGGTATTTTCTGGAAGAGGGATATAATTCAGATGTATAGATTTTTGAGATGGCATATTTGTTGTAGTCAAGAATAAGCTGTAGAGATCAAGAGAGTCAGTTGGATATGAAAAGCAAGGGAAAGGGGAAAGTTAATTATTCAACAAATATTTAATGAAGAACCTCTATGAGTCAGGTATTATACCAGCTGCTGGAGATACAAAAATGGCCAAGACACAATGCTTGCTCTCAGTTAGATCAGTCTACTGGAATGATTGATGTTTCCAGCTTAGGAAACAATGTGGATGGCAGAGTGATAGTATTAAAAGACAGTATCAAAAATTATAATTAGCACTCATTTGAGTAGCTGATATAAAAACCCAAGTAGCAGTATAAACCAGACAAGTGAGATACATAAATTTGAATTATGAAGGGAAGTCAGTGTTGAATAAGAGAGACCTAGAGGAGTGTACAGGATGGCCCTGGAGAGCATGTGGAGGGAGGGAGGGCGGGTAGATTCCTGAACTCCAAGATTGAGGGGTAGGTGGAGGAAGAAAGGATCCATTGAAAGAGAGTTGTGATGAGACTGGGCAAAATAGCTTTTGAGAAAAATGAAGAAGAGGGTTCCAGAAGAAGAATGGTCCGTATAGTCCAGTAAGTCAGAGATCCCGAGGAGAAAGACCAAATTGCTTGAATAGATTTGGCAAATAGAAAAGCATTGATCATCTTAGCAGGTGCAATTTTAGCAGATTGAGGTGGCATTCCTCCAGTGGAAGAATACATAAAAGACTCAGGAAATTATGTGTTATCAATGACGGCCAGCAACTTTCAGGGCTGTCTAATGATTGCAAAATATAGCCTGTATCTTTGGTCTTTTAAGTAAAAAGGAAGATGTGAACATTTACTAGAGAAATGTACAGTAAGAAATATAAGGTATACATAAGATGTACAAAAATTAACCTAAACCTAAACAGAGAAGAAACTAGAACACAGTAAGAGTAGATGCTTGAGCAGGGGGCGGGGAGGGATAGGGATGTATTATTTGTAGGAATAACGATGGTTAAAAACATTCGTTTCATCATAAGGTAATGAAAAAACCATCAATGGTTAAAGCTAAATTCATTTCTTCACAAACCTCAAATGATATCTGTGTCCCACAGAGTAAAATTATATGCTTTTAAAAGTACAGTAGTAGATTATTTTGACATGGACAAGTAATTCCACATATTATTGCCTTCAAATTTTAAAGAGGAGGGACTTCCCTGGCTATCCAGTTGTTAAGACTCCGTGCTTCCAATGCAGGGGGCGTGGGTTCCATCCTTGGATGGCTGATTGGAGAAATAAGATCCCACATGCTGGGCGGTGCAGCAAAAAAACCCCAAAAAACAAAAAACAAATTTTAAAGATGATACAAAATGTAAACATCTTTTAAATTTAATGGATGTCTTTTGATTTCCAGAAAAAAGACCACCTTCCAGGGCTTTGGGAAGTGAACAGATGTTTAAGAGTTCCATTGGGTTTTCAACATGATTAGTTGTCTATGTATCCAAATAAAGCTAATGAATTTTTATGTACAATTAACTATGATTTATCTAAGGGTATTACAGTTTGAATTATTTTCTATCAGGTTTCTCATAATTATCCTTTACTATGAATTTGCTAATTATTTATGGACAAATTTCATTTTGAGTAAATTATAAAATCTTTTTCATGATGCAGCATATATTGAACAGCAGTTAAGAGAGGTGGTTGTAGAACATGCAGCTTTACTTATTTTTCCCCCAAAGGAAACATTATTTGAAAAGTTAGACAAATAATTTATTTCAGTTCTTTTTTAAATAAACTAAAAATGAATGAGACTTTTAAAATATTTTAAGATTTTTAAAAGTTCATACATCTTATTCTTTAACAGCTTCATTTTTTATTGATCTTGGTTTTATCTATTTTGCTATTTAAAGAGAAAAGAGTACTTATGTGTATTTTCTCTGAATTTTTGTTGAAGGGTATGTGGAAGTCAGAGTATAGAAAATTTACGATTTTAGGATCACACCCCAAATAGAATGTGCTTATAAAGTGTACAACAATAAATCTAACTTTGTTTAAAAATTAGCCAGCTTATATGTGATTTTTAAACTGGCTAGGAATCAGATACATGAAATGCTAAATGAAAGCCATCTGAAGTTATATATGAGATAACTAAATGGTGTCTAAACAAATTCAAACTCTTAAAATGTTTTGCAAATTCTTAGTAAATACTGCAGTGATATATATCCATATTACCTATATATTAAAATGTATTAGATGGTTTCAGAAGAAAAAAGTGTGATCTTCGTGGACATAGAGTTAGATTCAGCATAATTGGTAAAATGAGCCTAAGGAAAAATACCATTAGATTTTGTTGAGTTTAGTATTTCACTTTGGTTTAAGAATTGCTCATTCAAAATGCCTTTAGAGATTCTCTTTAAGATTGATATTCAGCATATAGAATTAATCAATATTAAATCTCCATCTATCCTGGCTGTAGAACTTTGGAAGATTGTTACTTAATGATATGAAAGAGAGACATTGCTGAGTGATGGAGCGGAGCCAATGCAGTTATACCCCCAGTAAAGCTAATTCTGTTGGCTATTGCAGAAGTGCCCACTGGGAGGGCTATGACCTATAAGAATAGAGAGATGCAAAGTCAGATCATGTGTTGTGGAACTTCATCCACATATTCTAAGACTGTTCCGGTAATTCTCACATAATATGCAGGCTCTGCACTCTCTTTACAACCAACTGTATGGAAGCTCAGTTTTTCTACCAATAAATCTTCCCAAGATTCTTATCAGTCCAAATATATTCCAAAAACGTGATGTTCAAGGCTTTGTAGTTAAAGAGAAAAAGCCAGTTAGATCTCAAACAAAAGATGAAACAAAAATAATGATAGTGGTTATCATTTTTAAAGAGCATATGCAGTCCCAACCACTTGTTAGCATGCTACTGGCCTGAGAAAGGCCACTGTTCTTTTACTCCTCTCCTCCTTGTTTCCAGCTCCCAGATGTGGCCCTCCTGTGTCATTGAGTTATGTGGGTCCTTCAGCCCACTCTCTGCTCCTAGGGAGACTCACAATCACATATAGAACATGGAAAACCCATATTATCTACTATCTGTACTTTATGTTGAAATATGAGTGTAAATATTAATCTATGTTAAGTAGAAATACATGGCATTGTGCCTAGTGTTTTTATTAGAATGAAACAATCTACAGGTTTTGTTTTTTCTGCTTAGACATTAAGCAGTGTGTAACACAGTGAACAGATTAGCTAAAGATAGAAGTGAAATGGAATAATTATTAAAGAGTTCAAAAAAACAGTTGAGTAGGGCGTAATGTCAGTTTATAGTGTTTCAAGAATACTGAAAATCAAGAATAGTAATCACGCAAGCAATGGAATTTTGACTTGAGTATTACATTTTGAAGGTAACCTTCCTCCACGTGCATTGAATAAAACAAAAGCAACTATTTAGCATATGTTTTTATGACCATACTGTTAAAACAATACAACATCATAGGTATACTTTAATGTTATTATACATTAATCATAGTCTAATAAATTAAAAACCAAGGCCCCAAAGACCTATATTTCAACCCTTTAACAAAAGAAAAAAAACAAATATAGTTTGTTATTATACATTAATCATAGTCTAATAAATTAAAATCAAAAGCAGAAAGATCTGTATGTCAGACCTTAAATAAAGGAAAGTATAACTAAACAGAACTAGTGAATCGTTCAGAGAATTGCAGAAGTAAAACATTTTCTTCCCCTAATCTACATTTACAATGAATCTGGAAAAACTGGGAACTTTGAAGAAGAGAAGTTGGGAGGGGGCTTGTATCTTGCACCCCAGCAGCACAAGCAGAGATGGAGTATTTCAGTTTACCAGTTTATTTAGGCATACCCATGTAAGGACAAACTTCTGAACGGAAGCAGCAGACCGGTTGATGTTTACTCCATAAGGTGATAAAGAGAAGAACTTGTAAAACTGACCACCCACGTCTAAAAACAAGGACAGTATGTGGATTATGCCTTGTATCACAGCTGGGTGACGTCATAAAGCCTTGTGTTTACGAGATTAATCCCTGCCCTGAGGCCCCAGAAGAGGCTCTGTATCTTTAGAACCTATCTGTAACAGTCAGCAGGCTTCCTTTCTTCTTTCTCTAAGTCTTAGTTGTTTTCGTCCTTAATATGGACTATCAATAAGTTATTGTGGGAAAATAAAATGAGATAAAGAAGATAAAGCTTTTAGCCAGTTGCCAGCACTGAGGAAGTCCTCTGTGAAGGTTATTTATTATCTTTAATATGAAAAATATTGACTCTTGGGAACCTTTTCTTTTTACTCCAAGTTTAAATAACAGTACAATTTAATGGATTATGTGTACATGTACTAAGATACCCCCTATTAGCATTTATCTCAATGGCTCCAGTAGGTGTCGATACTTTTTCTGGTTCCTTCTACCTCAAAAAACAACAACTGTACCTTCAGTGGCAGGCAGGATTCAAATCGATTTCTGTCATATTACTTCTGAGCGCCAAATGCCAGTGTCCTGATAGATTTCTGTGGGTTCAGCAGTGCATTACAAATCAGTTACCTGACTCATTCCCCTGGTGAAATGAGATGAGCAATCCGGGCTAGGCCTACCCAGGACATCTGCGTAGGTTTCTAGCTTTCTATGGAAACTTGGTCTATTTCCTTCACATCACCCTTCCTAAAATGTTCATTAGGATGGTACATGTAGAAGGTAGTATACTATCTCGACACTTCAACAAAGAAATAACCACCAAAATAATTTTAGTGCCATGCAGGATGGGACTCAGGCTAGTCTTATTTATATGGCAGTCAAGATTTCTATCATAAGGAATAGGTAGCATAATGGATATATATTATGTATTTGCCACTATCAGCACAAGGTATTTAAAAATATGTAATTATAGTCTATAATAAAAGCCTCTACCATGATCTTGTTTTTGGAGAAGTTAACAAGTGTCAATAAAGGCTGATGTGAGTTTCAGCTATTTTTATGTTCATCATGGAATTACCAACATTTGGAGTTACTGCAAAACTGGCAAAAGATCAGAAGGAAAGCCTATATATATTTATATATATATCCATAAACCTTAAGTGGATTCAAATTCTGGAAATACAAGTGGAATCTAAGTATTTGGTTTTTATAAATCATAGGTTTAATACAAATGTTTCTGATATGTGGTAATGTTTTGCAAACAAACAAGAATATGTCCTATTCTGTAGCATCAGGAACTTAAAAGAACAGGGATACGATGCCAGAAAGACAAATATGATACAATCCTAATACAAATAATAATACAGTTAAAATTAGTAAATTTCTAATTATTAGGTAAATATTATAGTTACTTAGGTTTTTATCTTTTAAAAATTGTGGTGGAAACACCTTGAAGGAGGGAAGTGTAAGGAAGCGTTAAGACTTCTGAATTATAGAAACAATGGCAGAATGTATATTAAAAAGAGACAGTGAGCTTTAACTTATAGGTCTAAATATAGAATAACTATGATTATTTTTAACAAGTCCTAGTTACCAAAGAATCCTTGTTGTAAAGTCACTTTTGAACAAAAGCCCGCATACAGAAATGTGCATTAAATCCATACTAACAACAACAAAAGTAGCTAAAGTTCTTAGGAGGAGTAGAATAAAAATACCTTAATAAGTAAGAGTCAATGGAAATATAGCTGAAGTTTGGAAAGGAATTTATTTTTCTAAAATGTCTAAGGATTTTTTTATTTTTTGGTAATTTCTTTTTTAAATTTTTTATTGAAATAGAAAGGAATTTAAATAATAGCTATCGATTTGACATCATGATATGTGCCTGGCTTTGCTCATTGCATTAACTCACATTTAAAATAGGGTAAGCCTAGAAAAAAGACTGTTTTACTCTCATCTAATAGGTAAGGAAATTGGTGCAGAAGGCTAAATCCAGCTCTACTAATTACTTGCCAAAGGACACATACAAAGGAAATTCCAGGGCTGGATTTCAAAAGAGGCAAAACTAGCTCCAGAACCTATGTCCTTCTTCAGACCCTATGCCACACTGCTATGCTTTATCTCAGCTATTGGGGACTGTGATGAAAATACCAATATAATCCTCTAAAGGCATTTCATCCTTAATTAATATGAATATGATTATTTTTGATCATCCCTTATTTTATAGGATAATGTGTGAAGGAAAGCACACCTTCCAAAATGTGAAATGTCTTACAAATACAATACAAATATTGCTTGTTGTAATTCTCCAGTTTAAATTGTATATAACATTTAAAATCAAGTTCCAACTTAATGGGTATATAAATAATGGGCCTTCTAATAGAAAATTACCCACGAATTGTGTTTCCTACTAACTTAATCTTGACACTCATAAAGTTTTCGATCCCAATCAGCACGTAGAGGACTTCTAGGTTGTGGTGTGAACATAAACATGAAAAATAGGTTGAACTGAAAGTAAGCAGTGGGAAGCCTAGGTTGACCAAGTCACACTGGTTCATGGAACAACAGGAGCCCTGTACAGACTGGAAGATGAACAAATCAACTGAACAGAGAGAAAGTGCAATCACACAAACTAAGTTTAAGTCTTTGTAATTTCTTAGGAAAACATATTCTTGACGATGGCATCGAAACATTTTAAAGTTCCTAAAATACTCCGATGGAAATTGCAAAGGTGCGGTGCAAAGGAAATCATACTGTCTTGTCTCCCTAATCCTTCTTAAAATAATGCATGCATGTCTTTCAAGGAAACGGAAACATGGCATCATAAAGGATAGCAAGGTGGAATTGTAACACCACATTTTTTTTCTTTGTCAGTCTGGGCTGTCATTTTTACATAAATGTTAGAAAATATGACTGTATATGTCTTACATTTAAAATTACCTACTTCTTGTTGCAGCAAGGACTGAGCACATCCTTATTGAGGCTACACAGTCCTTGTTAATGACAGAAATCTCCATTGTCATGTAAACAAAGTGCGATCTGTCTGATGTGATCCATCTGGCTCTGCAGTTTTCAACAGCACTATTTTCAGGGTCACAGAAGGAATTCTAACTACATCCCAGGATACCCAGATCAAACCAAGGTTAAGTACATTTCCATGGTTAAAAATACCTACCCTTAGTTTCAACCACCTTCTCCAAGCTCAAATCAAAAGAGATACTTGGGTAATTTTATCTCCATGCTTATAACAAGTTATTTATCCTTGGACATCTTCTTTCCTTTTACGAAGTTCAAGCATTCCTTCATAAGTATGACTTGGACATTGCATTACTAGAAGCTGATTTACTTTCCTAGTATTTTTGTTTGTTTTTAATCATAAGCAGTATGGCTTGACTATCTTTGTGTTTGCTTCCCTGTAGTATTTTCTAGAAAGTATGGACCCTGAGGATCCATTCATGAGTCAATTTATGGATTCATGAATATAATCCTAGATTCAAGGCACAGAAACAGTCTTTTGCGTTTCCTCAGCACAGTGTCCTAGCAGATTCATGACAGGCATCATGACCTGGAATTATTTATCATAATAAATACTCATAGTGTATCCATGATGTAACAGGAACAGGACTAACAGTAAACAGTGAGCAGGGTAGACAGGGTCCCTGCCCTCAAAGAGATTTCATGCTAGTGTGATTTGTCTTGATAGGGTATACACTTGCCCATATTTGGAGCCTAATTATGATGCCAAAGATGGAGTCTTTATCCTAGCTAATGAAGAAAACTCAATATCTCAGGAAAAAAAGAGAATTTTGCTGTTTATCACTTTTCTACTTCTTACTTTTTCAGTGATTTTTTTAAAAATTATTTTTATACAATTTTAAAGGTTACTTTCCATTTACAGTAATTACAAAATAATGGCTATATTCCCTATGTTGTACAGGGCATCCTCGAGCCTATCTTATACCCAATAGTTTGTACCTCACACTCCCCCACCTCTATATTGCCCCTCCATCCCCACTGGTAGCCACTAGTTTGTTCTCTATATCTGTCAGTCTGCTTCTTTTATGTTATATTCACTGGTTTGTTGTATTTTTTAGATTCCACATATAAGCAATATCATCCAGTATTTATCTTTGTCTGATTCATTTCACTTAGCATAATGCTCTCCAAGTCCATCCATGTTGGTGCAAATGGCAAATTTTCTTTCTTTTTTATGGCTGAGTAGTATTCCATCGTATATATACACCACATCTTCATCCGTTCATCTGTTCATGGACACTTAGGTTGCTTCCATACCTTGGCAATTGTAAATAAGGCTGCTATGAACATTGGGGTGCATGTATCTTTTCGAATTAGTGTTTTTGGTTTTTTCTCGGATATATACCCAGGAATTGAAATCCTGGGTCATGTGGTAGTTCTATTTTTAGTTTTTTGAGAAACCTCCATACTGTTTTCCACAGTGGCTGCATCAGTTTACATTCCCACCAACAGTGTACAAGGGTTCCCTTTTCTCCATGTCCAGGCCAACATTTGTTATTTGTGTTCTTTTTGATGATAGCCGTCTGACAGGTGTGAGGTGATATCTCATTGTGGTTTTGATTCGCATTTTCCTAATGATTAATGATGTTGAGCATCTTTTCATGTGCCTGTTGATCATCTGTATTTCCTCTTTGGAAAAATGTCTATTCAGTCCTTCTGCCCATTTTTAAATCGGGTTGTTTGGCTTTTTTGATGTTGAGTTGTACGAGCTGCTTATGTATGTTGGGCATTAATCCCTTACCAGTATACATGTATAAAATGGAAAAAAAAATGGCATTCTACTTAAAAAGACATTATAAGAAATAGCTGTACCAATTAGTTTTATTTAGCAATAAAATAGGCTCTGGTAATGAGAGCTCCACTAAATGCTAATATCCTTAGAGAGGGGAGCTGTATCTTTTGTCTCAGTATCACTCACTTAATTTGCAGATGCTATAGATCTAATACAGGTTGAAAAAGAAGTATGAACTCAGAACAAGGAAGGGAGAAGTAGTCATCTTCCCCATACTGGAAACAGTGTGAATACCAGGGCTCCACAGTCAGACAGAAATTTTAATAGTGGAAACTGAAGACTGAAGGAACTTGGTGACTTAATTAGTTTCACTGAGGGTGGCCATTAGGACTAGCTTAAGCTGTGACCATTCATAAATATTGATACAATTATGGTACCTCAGTTTATCCCAGTATTCTGCTCTGAGGGAACAGAATAGAAATATTTAAAGGTAAGAAAACTTTCAATTTTCCCTTAGGAAATGCACTATACACATTTCATATATAATCTCTGAAAACATTTATTTGGAAAAATTCAACTAATACCAGAAAAATAGGTAAGCTTCAAGTGTAATCAGTCTATCATGCCTCTAGAAACATGTTTTGTAAACAACTCTTGTGTAAGCAGTATCCATGGAAAACAGAAGCATACTGATTTTATGATCAATATTACGTACTACAAATGGATTTTAATGGAGTAAGACACAAAAGATACCAAATGACCGATCAGAGGTGTGGAAAAAAAAAAAAATTAGTCCATTAGTTAAAGTAAGGTTATAACTACTGCCCAAATTCTGAGATATGAAAAAAACTTTTTTAAGTTTTAAAGCCTTTTTACTTCTGAAATTGTATATATTTTTGTTAAAATATTTTTACAGTCCATTTCAGGGCTAGCAGCTACTAAAATCTAAGCTATAAATTTTAGCACCTGTAATTGCAATGTCTCAAGACCGTTCAGAAAAATTAAACATACTATTACTATTTCAGCTAAATGCTCATATTTGCTGCATATTATAGATTACCAAAAATGTGGGGTTTTTTAAGGAAGAAGAGTACATTTCTTTTGTGTCCTTTTATTAAAACACAAACTTCTAAACATTTAAAATACTTTCAAAAAACAGAAAACACAAGCATTCAAATACAAATATATTTTTATTTAAAAAATTCTTTTATTTATATAAACATATTTTAATATCTCAAAAAGGATGAGATAATCACTGTGTATTTTGGACTAAGTATATAACTACTAACTATATTCCGTGATAATAAAGTGTTTATGTTAGCCAGAAGTGAATTTTTCCAGATATTGACTGTCATATCACTGTAGGTCATTTCCTCTCTGCTGTAGGGGTTAGATTCTTAACACCAATGAATGTTACCTAGAGGTACCTTGTTCCTAAAATTCTCCAGGCCTCAGCATGCTGTCTACTGCATAATTTTACTTGAATATACAAGTGGTTCTAAATCAGTGTATATCAAACTGTGTTCATTATCTTTTCCCCAAAAGCTGAACCTCCTGTTTCTCTTAGCTAATAACAGTACTACTCAAGAGACTCGTCATTAAGTAAATTTCCTTTCTTCAGCACCCCATATCCAGCATTCATCCTCCTTAACAACTCTAAAAATCCAATACCTAGGACTGGTTACAACATGAAAATGTAGATGCCTTGTTCAAAGATACTAAAAATGTCTGTAAAGTGATAACAGAACATTCAACCAAATGTGGGCACTTCTGAGTCTGGAGCCCTGTGTGACTGCACACACCACACGCCCACCAGCATTTCCATAACCTCTTTTTTTTTTCTTAATCAATATTTTTATTGAAGTATAGTTGATTTACAATATTGTCTTCGTTTCTGCTGTACAGCAAAGTGATTCAGTTATACATATATATACATTTTTAAAATATTTTTTTCCATTATGGTTTATCATAGGATATTGAATATAGTTCTCTGTGCAGTACAGTAGGACCTTGTTGTTTATCCATTCTATATATAAAAGCTTACATTTGCTAACAGCAACCTCCCACTCTATCCCTAACCTCTTATTAAATATCTTATTCAGATACCAAGGGACTGGTATCCTTACAGTCTTGAAACTGCTCTCTTTTAATTCATTTTCTGTATTCCCACTTCACCACCACAGTCTGTTTTCTTTATCCCGGTTTTCAACCTCAGCACTGCTGCATATTGGACTAGATAATTCTTTGTTATGAGGGCTGTCCTGTGCATTTGAAAACATTGAGCTACATCTGTGATCTCTACCCATTAAATACCAGCAGCACCCTTCCTTACAACAGGTTGTGATTGTCAAAAATATCTCCAGATATTTCCATATGTCCTCTGAAGAGCAAAATTGTCCCCTTTTGTGAACCACTGCTTTACGTACCAGAGGGCTCTTTACAAAATATGAAGGCAGTTAGGCTACCCCCATCTTACAACATTGGAAGAACTCTCCCAAGACTATAGGATAAAGTCCATCTCTTCCTCACAATAGTCAAGCGTTCGTCATAACTTGGCTTTGTGTATCTCACCAACTCTAACTCACATTTAGCTCTTTTTTCTCCCTTGAACTCCACAGTCCATCCTTGCCAAATGGCTTAGTCTTATTCACATGCTTTTTACTATCTTTGAAACTATGCTTACTACGATCTAATTATATGCTTCTGCCATTCATCTTTCCTCTCATCCCCAATTCTTGGTTTATTACCTTTTAAGATTAAGCTAGACTATTATCTCCTTTTGATAAAATCTTGGCTATTTTTATGCCATCCCACACAGAACTATTACCTCCTTCCTGCCCTTTATTATGCCTATTGTGCCAGGTGCTGACGTGCTGTTTCTAACTCTAACGTGACTAATTGAGGTTTAAGTAATTCAGTCCTTCAAAGCATTTCCACAAGTTAAAAAAATGAGTCCATCTTCAGAAACATTACAGTGAGGGAATCCAATTTACTTTAGAACATATGTTCATATAGGGAAAGTTTCTAAATAGAAAAACTTCTGTTATGTCCCTCATAAATTACACTTGATTTTAAACATGCCTAATTCAATATACTGGTCTACATATTGTTGAAAGGTAGGGAACACTCATTGTACATATTTATATCTCTGAAATATAGCATATTACTTAACACATGCTAGCAATTTATTTATTAGTTGTTGAAAGAAGGGAAAGAGAAAGAGGAAAGGGGAGAAAAAAGGGAGGGTGCAAGGAAGACGAGAAAACAGAGAAAGAAGAAGCATATTTTGAAAAAGAGCTCTGGGTCTCTCGATAAATAGGCTGCAGATTCGTATTTAGACAATCTTTCCTTGCCTCTCAGCATATGCATATCCAGAACCTTCTTTGTCGTTGTTAGTGTCTTCACCACCATCACATTAGTAAACACAATGAGAAGAACATATACTGAGCTCTTTCTTAGCACTGGATACATACTGCCTTTGAAAGACCCACATACTCCGTGGATGCCTACTCTAGGAGATTTGAATGATGCTATTGTTATTAATCCTTCTACTCTAATGTTATCATAAAAGGTTTATAGTTTAGCATGTTCACATATATGCATATTTACTAATGTGTTTTATCGACTTTGTCCAAAAAAAAAGATGTTTTCTTTTTTTGTAAAATTAAGTAACAGCTTTGCTTTTTAAAGTCTCCACATCCTATTGAAAACAATATCTATAAACAATATCTTTGTACAGGAAAGATATTACAGAAATGAATCACACACCTCCGGACCTGTCCATATAATTTTGGTAGCATGTCGATACACTTCCTTTGATGGTGGACCAGCTCTCAGGGAGCAAGACAGGATTTGGTGACTAGTGTTCAAGATATATCTGTCACTCACATGTTGCCAGAGGATTCCAAATC
Organism: Balaenoptera borealis; assembly: GCF_965194805.1. Classification (NCBI taxonomy): domain Eukaryota; kingdom Metazoa; phylum Chordata; class Mammalia; order Artiodactyla; family Balaenopteridae; genus Balaenoptera; species Balaenoptera borealis. Next base: position 62,460,803 of record NC_138877.1, read on the forward strand.
ACTGTTCCTCATGATGACACTTTGGTTATGAATTTAAATCACTTCAAGTCCATCTGTTCATCAAAGAGTAATTTACTGTCAAATCCAATAAGTGACAGGATATTCCTTTCCTTTACTTCTGACCTTGTTCTTGGCACAGAGGATGTTGGTTCAAATATGACACATTTCCCCTTGACAGCTGGATGATTGTTCACTGGGGCCAAATGAGAAATCTGTTGCAGGGAATCAATAGCCTGGATGCACCAAATATTTTACCATTCTAAAATGTTCTTTTGAATTCATATATTACTTTCAAAATTTCCTTTGCTTTGTTTAATAATATTCTACCTTTATTCTCTGTTAATCCTGTGAAATGCATACATGTTATCTCTGACAGATTTTGGTATATAACCCGTGTTGCAGGCTTCTTTTATTAATATTTAAAATTGAAATTCCACTTTTTTTTTCTTTTTTTCTTTCTCCCTAATTTAAAACCTCTAGTGAACTATAGTTTGTTTATAAACAAAAAACCATAGTGTGGAAATAGGAAGGACATTTCTCTTTCCCTTAGATTGTGATTTCCTTGAAGTTGAAGTCCAGGTTTTAAATTTATCTTTACATCTCCACCAAATAGCACAAAAACTGGTAGAATTTCAATAAAATTCCTGTAAAAGCATTTGAGGTACTTCTTAAAAGACATAATATAATATAGTCATTCGTTATGAATAAGTCATTTGAGTATAAACAATCTTAATTTGGTTTATCATATAATCTACCTGAACATGCCATAATAATAACACAACTGTACAATAAAATCTTTTCTTTTCAATTGCATTTATATAATACCAATTACTTTTTTGGATGTAAAAGTCATGATTTGTATCATGTTTTTATTGTATTGTCCTTAAAAGTTAATAGGCATTTAATATTATGTCTCTTCACGAAAATCAATGTGTTTTAAGAAGAAAAAAGTGTGGATTACACAAGGCAATTAAACAAAATACATAGAACTCAAAAAAATAAGGTCACTACTGGCCACCTTCTTCCCTCCTCTCCTTTCCTTTCTTTTTCTTTCCTTTCCTTCCCCCCCCCCACCCCCCTTTCCTTTCTCTTTCATTCATCAAGGAAAAATCAAGCGGTCAATGTGAGCTAGGAATTTTGTTCTGTCAGGTGAAAAAAAAAAAACAAAACACTAGCTTTTAAGATAACATGTCCCAGAAAATAATGAAGAAATTTGTATCCTTACACAGTGTTTAAGGAGCTTATAAAGTAGTCCTAGGGAACAACTGAATGCTCAATTATGTCTCACACTAAAAATACAGTAGTTCAGTAGTTATTCCACTGAGGAAGAGATCAATATTCCCTGGAATAATTGGAAAGTGCTATAAGGAGAAGGTCCAGCTGAACTAGGTCTTGAAGACTGATTAGAGGAAACGGAGAGGGGCAAGAAGAGACTGAAAGTCTTAACTGAAGTAGAAGAAGAATATTAGAGTGTGTCTGAAAGTAAAAATATGTGTAAGAGCTAAGAACACAAACCTCAGGGACCTTGGATCCTAGATAGAAGAATCTAAAAATGCAATAGAGAATTCTAGATTCCCAGGGTGACATAAGTAAAAGTTGTGTTTTCCCAGTAGGAGGTACAAGATGTATTACAGGAAAAGTATTAGAGTTAGGGAGACTAGCTGGGAGGCTGTGAAATATGACTGAAACTTAGAAACATTGCAAAGGAAGAAACAATTGGTCTTAAAAACAGACTGGTAAGATTTTCTTCATGCACATGACTGTATAAGTCAGCATTTTCTTCTCTTCGGGAATTCAATCAAAAACATCAAGGAGAATGAGAAATAAATCCTGTAAGCTTTATACTTGGCGAAACTAAGTAAAATACATTCTCTGTAGACTCAAAATATACAGGAAAGATGCTCAGATGAAAGTACAGGAAAGAAAATTGGAAAATAATAAGATTTGTTTGGAGCAGAAAAATGTATTAATTGATTCAATAAATATGTATTGAGCTTTTCCTGTGTTTCAGGCCATGATTTAGGTGTAAGGGTAAAAGTTAATATAAAGGACAAAAATTTCTGCCCTCATAGAGCTTATAATATAGTTGAGGTGGACAGACAATAACAAAATAATTAAAATATATAGTGTGATGAAGGATGATAAGTGCTATGAAGCCAAATAAAGCAGGAAAAGGGAATAGAGAGTGTGTCAAAGGGAAAGTTTAATTTTAAATAGACTGGTAAGGGAAGGTGCTATGGACTGAATGTCTCTGTCTTCCCAAAATTCGTGTGTTGAAACCTTAATCTCCACTGTGAGGATACTTGTGGATGGGGGCCTTTGGAGGTGAGTCGATCATGAGGGTGAGGTCCTCGTGGTGGAATTGGTGCCCTTAGTAGAAGAGAAAATAATAGAACTCATTCACTCTCTCTCTCTTCTCCACCATGTGAGGAAACAGTGAGAAGATGGCCATCTGCACACCAGGAAAAGGGTCCTCACCAACCCCCAGATATGCTGGTGGCTTAATCTTGGACTTCTTAGCCTCCAGAACTATGAGAAATAAATATTTGTTCCTTAAGCCACTCAGGCTATGGTCATTTCTTCTAGCATCCCAAATAGACTAAGAGAAGTTCTCTGATTAGGTGATATTTGAGGAAAGACCTGAGAGAGGGAGGTAAAGGAAACAGCAAATGGAAAGGCCTGAAGGCCCAGAATATCTGAGGGTCAGCTGGGATGCCATGCGGCTGGACCTGAGAGAAGGACCAGGCAACTATCAGGAAATGCAGTTAAGAGAAAGACCAGGATGCCAAACTGTGTGGGGCCTTGCAAATGAGAGTGAGTGTTGGACATTTAATCAGAGTGACAGAGGAAGCCATTGGAGGGTTTTGAGCCAGAAGACTCATGTGGTCTGATTTACATTTTCACAGCATCATTCTGTTTGGCTTCGTCACTGAGTCTAGACACAGGGTTCAAGGTGGAAACCAAGGCACAAAGTATGAGGCTTTGTAACATATGAGGTGAGAGATGATGGTAAAGTGAGCCAATGTGACATCAGTAGAGGTGGTGAAAATGGTAGGAATCAGATCCATGATGAAGGGGGAGGATTTTGGAATGAATGAAATGTAGAGTATGAAAGAAGGGTCCAGGTAACTCTCAGATCTTTGGCTTGAGTAATTGGAAGGATGGAGTTGAGATTAACTCAAACAGGACAGACTGCAGATGCAGTTTTTTGGAGAAAAGAGCAGTAATTTGGTTTTAAAAATGTTAAATTTGAGATGCCTATTGCACATCCATGTAGAGATGTATAGTAGACCATCTAGGTCTATGAGTCTAGAGTTCAGGAGAGAGATCTGTGCTGGAAAAATAAGTCTGAGAGTCGTTCCAATATAGATGGTATTTAAAACCACATGATTGGGTGAGGTCCCCAAAAGAATGCTTTTTGTTGTAGTTTAAAAAAAAAAAAAGTACAAAGCATCTCTCAGGAAGCATGGCAAAGATGAAAGCATACCGGACAATGTATCTATTTTTTGAATTTGCAGTACCAGAGTGAAAAGAACCTGTGCCAGGGCCATTCAGGACCTGTTTTGGTTCAGAGAATAAAGGAGCAGGGATAGAGCTTTACTGGGAATCTCAGATGAACCAGATTTGCATGAGGAAAACATCAAAATTATCCCAAGATTTAGATCACCATTCATTAAAGTTTATAAGACAAATAGAGTTATAAACAGAACATCAGGTTTTTAATAGAAGATGTTAATTTTGTTTTCTTTGAACTGGGCCTGTTGCAGTTCTCTGCTGCACACTCGATGAGTGTCAGCTGCCTGGGTTGCTCCTTATACCCAGAAAGTAGACGGGCTCCCTGGTCTGTTAAGACCTAACTCTATTCTTGGACAAGACGCTTAACCTCTTTGTCTCATCTTCCTCATAGCAAAGGGTAAGGGTTGCCACATCGTTCCCATCTCTGAGAGTCTATTACCACTGCCCCCTCATCACTCACTAGCATCTGCTTTATCTGCACAATGAGTGGAATTTTATTGCTTTAGGATAAAGCTACTGTATTTGTTACTTTGATATCAAATTTGTAATTTGATACTTATCCTGTATCAAACTATATTTGCATGTTAAATGATCTCTGTTTAGAGGACACTTGTTGATTTTAAGAGCTCCTCAGTTATAGGATACTGTGCTGTTCATCTTATAACACAGATACACAAAATAATATTCCGTAACCTTTATTTACATTTCCCCTAGTTTAGAGTTAATCTTTCCAGATACGTTTCCATAAGCAATATTTACTAATTACAAGACATAAAGCTTTTTTATCTCTGATATGTCACATTTTTTAATTCCAAAGTTTTCATTCCTTTAAGGTGTAGTATTAAAATAAAATTTTAAATTGTTTTGCATTTGAATTTATTGGACTTAGGGTTTTCTCAGGAAGAAGGAATCTTTGCCCTTTGCACATTCAATTGTCATTTTGTTTCTTGTCTGTTATATTTTGTTGCATTTTGAATTCAAAGGAGGAGTGGGAATAGCTAGTAAATGCTAGGTAGTGCTGACTACTTTGCAGGCATCATTCTAGTAAACAACTGCAGGATGAGGACAGTATTGGTGTCATCAGTCAGTGTTCTAAGGAATTAATGAGATACAAGAAGGTTGAATAACTTGGTCAAAGTTGCATAATGTATCACTCATGTCTGACTAGAGAGAACAGGGTATTTCCATAACCCCTCATACTTTAGCACAGCTTCCCTATTTTACTTCAAATACCAAGTTTTATGCATTGCTTAAGGCCCCCTCTATCCATGTGAACCAATTGTATCAAATGATGCCTACTTAAATTTTTATTAACGGGTCTATCTTTTATGTCTGCCATGAAAATTTCCATATTTTTACACCAAACAGTTAGAGATAGATCTTGCAGAAACATGTTTATAGAGTCAGGAATAAATTTATGGGTAAATAAATCACAAAATCCATAAATTTTTAGTAAGAATCTGTCATCTTTGTGCTGCTTTACTTTTATCCATCAGTCCTAAAGAAAGAAAGTCAGAGAAGTTTTAATAAATGGAAATTGTCTGCATTTATTTCCCATCAATTTCACCATGATTAGTTTAGCGATGGATTCAGAGTCAAGAATGCCTTAATACATTACAACCTTATTGAGTTTCTTTGGAGAGCTGTGCACTTACACATAATGCGGCCAATGTTCAGTCACATTGCTTATGCATGGGGCAAGCCCAAGTGGTGCTATTTTAGACTATGAGATTAGTGGAACCTGTGGAGTTAAGCAGTACACGGCCTCCACAACTCTACACTACAACCTGTGTGGTATAAAATGTATTCCACTTAGCACGGCGGAGAAATTTGAAGTTATGTATTGCATAATAGTGATATTGATTATACATGTCATTAATAATAGAAACAAATTTCTGAAAGTCACATTAAAGCATTTAATTATATAGTATATCATGACAGAATTAGAATTACACCCAATATATATTTGTTTGTTGGTACTCTATCCCTTACCCAAAATCATTTGAAGATTATAATTATGTAGATATATATAGATTTTCATATATATTTATATATTTAAACCTATAGTCTTTATATATAAACATACATATTTAAATGTTACATGTGTTCAGAATAAACATAAAGGAATGAGGCAAATAAACTGATAACAATGACTAGTAAAGTGACTGTAACAGATGGCATATTCGCTCCCGTGTTTCCCAGCAGCCAATGTAAGGAGAGAAGCCAGAATTTGCAAATTTATTCTCCTCCAAAAAAGTAGAAATACTATCAGGTTTTCGAAGGTCAAACATAATTTAATATGCAGTCAATTATAAAATAAAATTCTCACGCGAACCTTTGAGACATGCAACACAAACACTGTACAAATGCGTATGCTATTAACAACAATTTTTATAACAGATATGGAAGAAATTTTATGAAGCTATTCTAACATTCAAGCAGTTCTAATGGAATATTGCTTCTGATGAAATAATCTCACATATGGGTGGAATATAGACTATAAAGAAAAAGATGAGTAGCTTTTTTCTTTGAATTAGGCTACATGAAATTTATTTCAACATGAATTTTTAGTTGGATGTCAAACAATTTGACAGTGTGATTTCACTTGACCTAGTGTTTATATTTTATCATACTCAGGGAGTGATATTCTATATACTTTACAAATTAGATGAGCTCCTATAGAGTCAACGCTGTTTTGAGACTTGAAAACCTAACCATGATTTATTTATCTATTATTCCTGATGGCCACATCATTTCTACATGGACTGAATCACTGAGGTTTCTTCAGGCAAAACTCTGTTGTTTTTGTCCTCAAAAAGTCACTTTGATTTCATTTCAGCATTTGAAAAAGAGGTGATTAAAAAAAAAATACCTGAGTTCCACGCCTATGGCAGCGGGGATTTTATCACAAAACTTCAGCCCAAAGATGATCCTTAAAAAACATTCATCTTAAACAGTAAAGTCTCCCTATGTGGCCACTAGGATAATTTCAATGGTGAAATAACCTTGCATATCTGGGCAAACTTACTTAGAATGCTTTGGAAAACAGTGGTATTAATGATAGCAAAAATAAGCATTAGATTGATAACTCAACCATGAGTCTGTCCTAGTTTTTGTATATAAAATCACCCCATCAAATAATAAAGACTGATCTCCCCATTTACTTTCAGAGAAGTTTATGCATTCAGTTCATCTCTAAATAGTCTCAGACCATTATGGTGTAAATTAAAGAATATAGGATTAAAACAATGGTTAACAATATATCACTTGAGATTTTGATCTTTCAGTATACTATTCTTGCTACATCTCCATCTTACCGAGGTTGTAAAATGTACAGTTTATAGAAGCAATAACAGCCAGGACTTTAGACCATAGCTGATTTATCTTCTAATCAAAAGCCAATGATGCAGTAATAAAAAAGTGATAAAATTTTATTTTGCTCTTGCTCAAGCTCTCCTTGAAGGTTTAAACAGTGGTCAAGAGCAGAATGGTGGTCACTGGAAATTCTATGGTTCCTGACGTGGGATATTGAGTTAAAGTCTAAAAAAATAAATAAAGCTGGCATAAACACCATTGAGTAAAGATTAATCAGTGAGTAGAGTATTGGTCCTTCTGAAAATGAGACAGATTACACTTTGATTCAATTGAGAGGCTGCAAGAGGGTACCAAATATGAGGTGTTAATTGAAGGTTTGGTACCCACCATACTAAGTAGGCTTCAAGCCACTTGGGCTGTCCTTTCTAATAAAAGCTGGAGGAAGAGGCCTCCATTTCCCAACTGTAAGACAGCAATTCCAGTTTCCATCTGTCAATAATACTTTGTGATGTGATACGTGAGCCAGCCTTTCTTAAGTGGCTTTTGAAGAAACTCTTAGAAGTTGTTTGAACATCATCAAACTGCTTAGAGAGCTAATGAGGACCTTGAACCATTCACTTCACCTTTATCTTCTGAGCTTTTCAGGCATGCTCGGTGTTATTTGAAGACAAAGAGAGGGAAGGGATAACAGACAGAAACTCATCTTTACCTTAAGAAAAGAAGCCCAGAATGACTGCAGAATAATCGCATTGGAAATCTAAGCACATAGGAATATAACAATATAAGTTTATGCTTATAGGTGAGTCTGGCTAGATTTTTTTTTTCCTTTTTAGTTCCATATGCTTATTGCTAAATACAAGATCGTAGAGAAAAGGCTATCCCAATAGATGCAAAGGGTGAGCATTTATTAAGTATAGGTTGCTGTTCTACAGATGTTGGGCATTCTTCTATTTAATTCTCACATACACTCAAAATAAATATGTGATATAGATTCTATTACTAGTTCCCATTTCATAGGTGATGGAACTGAAACCCAGAGAAGTAAAATAACTTGCTCAGTGTCCCAAGTGTAGAAGTGTGTGGAAAGGACAGGACCCCGAATCTGTTGTCATATATATATATATATTTATGTCTTTATTGGAGTATAATTGATTTACAATGTTGTTAGTTTCTGCTGCATAACAAAGTGAATCAGCTATACGTATACATATCTCTTCCCTCTTGCCTACCCCTCCCATACTCCCTATTCCACCCATCTAGGTAGTCACAAAGCACCGAGCTGATCTCCCTGCGCTATGTGGCTACTTCCCACTAGCTATGTATTTTACATTTGGTATTGTACATAGGTCAATGTCACTCTCTTACTTCATCACAGCTTACACTTACCCATCCCCAAGTCCTCAAGTCCATTTTCGACATCTGTGTCTTTATTCCTCTCCTGCCCCTAGGTTCTTCAGAAACATTTTTTTTTTAGATTCCATATATATACAGCATTTGTTTTTCTCTTTCTGACTTACTTCACTCTGTGTGACAGACTCTAGGTCCATCCACCTCACTACAAATAACTCAATTTCGTTTCTTTCTATGGCTGAGTAATATTCCATTGTATATATGTGCCACATCTTCATTACCCATTCATCTGTCGATGGACACTTAGGCTGCTTAGGTATCCTGGCTATTGTAAATAATGCTGCAGTGAACATTGTGGTACATGACTCTTTTTGAATTATGGTTTTCTCAGGGTATATGCCCAGTAGTGGGATTGCTGGGTCATATGGTAGTTCTATTTGTAGTTTTTTAAGGAACCTCCATACTGTTCTCCATAGTGGCTGTACCAATTTACATTCCCATCAACAGTGCAAGAGGGTTCCCGTTTCTCCACACCCTCTCCAGCATTTATTGTTTGTAGATCTTTTGATGATGGCCATTCTGACTAGTATGAGGTGATACCTCATTGTACTTTTGATTCACATTTCTCTAATAATTAGTGATGTTGAGCAACTTTTCATGTGCTTCTTGGCCATCTGTATGTCTTCTTTGAAGAAACGTCTATTTAGGTCTTCTGCCCATTTTTTGATTGGGTTGTTTGTCTTAATATTGAGCTGCATGAGCAGTTTATATATTTTGGAGATTAATCCTTTGTCCGTTGATTCATTTGCAAATATTTTCTCCCATTCTGAGGGCTGTCTTTTTGTCTTGTTTATGTTTTCCTTTGCTGTGCAAAAGCTTTTAAGTTTCATTAGGTCGCATTTGTTTATTTTTGTTTTTATTTCCATTTCTCTAGGAGGTGGGTCAAAAAACATCTTGCTGTGATTTATGTCAAAGATTGTTCTTCCTATGTTTTCCTCTAAGAGTTTTATAGTGTCCGACCTTACATTTAGGTCTTGAATCCATTTTGAGTTTATTTTTGTGTATGGTGTTAGGGAGTGTTCTAATTTCATTCTTTTACATGTAGCTGTCGAGTTTTCCCAGCCACTTATTTATGAAACTGTCATTTCTCCATTGTATATCCTTGCCTCCTTTGTCAGATTAGTTAACCATAGGAATGTGGGCTTATCTCTGGGCTTTCTATCCTGTTCCATTGATCTATATTTTTGTTTTTGTGCCAGTACCTTATTGTCTTGATTACTGTAGCTTTGTAGTATAATCTGAAGTCAGGGACTCTGGTTCCTCCAGTTCCATTTTTTTCCCTCAAGATGGCTTTGGCAGTTCAGGATCTCTTGTGTCTCCATACAAATTTTAAGATTTTTTTGTTCTATTTCTATGAAAAATGCATTTGGTAGTTTGATAGGGATTGCATTTTATAGATTGCTGTGTGTAGTTTAGTCATTTTCACAATGTTGATTCTTCCAATCCAAGAACATGGAATATCTCTCCATCTGTTTGTATCATCTTTAATTTCTTTCATCAGTGTCTTATAGCTTTCTGCATGCAGGTCTTTTGTCTCCTTAGGTAGGTTTATTCCTAGGTATTTTATTCTTTTTGTTGCAGTGGTAAATGGGAGTGTTTCCTTAATTTCCCTTTCAGATTTTTCATCATTAGTGTATAGGAACGCAAGAGATTTCTGTGCATTAACTTAGTATCCTGCTACTGTACCAAATTCATTGATTAGCTCTAGTAGTTTTCTGGTAGAATCTTTAGGATTCTCTATGTATATTATCATGTCATGTGCAAACAGTGACAGTTTTACTTCTTCTTTTCCGATTTGGATTCCTTTTTCTTCTCTGATTGCTGTGGCTAAAACTTCCAAAACTATGTTGAATAATAGTGGTGAGAGTGGGCAACCTTGTTTTGTTCCTGATCTTAGTGGAAATGGTTCCAGTATTCACCATTGAGAATGATGTTGACTATGGGTTTGTCATATACAGCTTCTATTATGTTGAGGTAAGTTGCCTCTATGCCTACTTTCTGCAGGGTTTTTATCATAAATTGGTGTTGAATTTTGTCGAAAGCTTTTTCTGCATTGATTGAGATTATCATATGGTTTTTATCCTTCAGTTTGTCAATATGGTGGTTCACATTGATTGGTTTGGTATATTGACGAATCCTTGCGTTCCTGGGTTAAACCCCACTTAATCATGGTGTATGATCCTTTTAATGTGCTGATGGATTCTGTTTGCTAGTATTTTGTTGAGGATTTTTGCATCTATGTTCATCAGTGTTATTGGCCTGTAGTTTTCTTTTTTTCTGACATATTTGTCTGGTTTTGGTATCAGGGTGATGGTGGCCTTGTAAAATGAGTTTGGGAGTGTTCTTCTCTCTGATATATTTTAGAAGAGTTTGAGAAGGATGGGTGTTGGCTCTTCTCTGAATGTTTCATAGAATTCGCCTGTGAAGCCATCTGGTCCTGGGCTTTTGTTTGTTGGAAGATTTTTAATCACAGTGTCAATTTCAGTGCTTTTGGATTGGTCTGTTTATATTTTCTATTTCTTCCTGGTTCAGTCTTGAGAGGTTGTGCTTTTCTAAGAATTTGTCCATTTCTTCCAGGTTGTCCATTTTATTGGCATATAGTTGCTTTAATAATCTCTCATTATCCTTTGTATTTCTGCAGTGTCAGTTGTTACTTCTCCTTTTTCTTTTCTAATTCTGTTGATTTGAGTCTTCTCCCTTCTTTTCTTGATGAGTCTGGCTAATGGTATATCAATTTTGTTTATCTTCTCAAAGAACCAACTTTTTTAGTTTTATTGATCTTTGCTATTGTTTCCTTCATTTCTTTTTCATTTATTTCTGATCTGATCTTTATGATTCCTTTCCTTCTGCTAACTTTGGGGTGTTTTTGCTCTACTGTCTCTACTTGCTCTGGGTGTAAGTTTAGGTTGTTTATTTGAGATGTTTCTTGTTTCTTGAGGTAGGATTGTATTGCTATAAACTTCCCTCTTAGAACTGCTTTTGCTGCATCCCGTAGGTTTTGGGTCATCGTGTTTTCAGTGTCATTTGTCTCTAGGTATTTTCTGGTTTCCTCTTTGATTTCTTTAGTGATCTCTTGGTTATTTAGTAACATATTGTTTAGCCTCCATGTGTTTGTGGGTTTTTTAACTTTTTTTTCCCTGTAACTGATTTCTAATCTCATAGCTTTGTGGCCTGAAAAGATGCTTGATATGACTTCAGTTTTCTTAAATTTACCAAGGCTTGATTTGTGACCCAAGATGTGATCTATCCTGGAGAATCTTCCATGTGCACTTGAGAAGAAAGTGTAATCTGCTGTTTTCAGATGGAGTGTCTTATAAATATCAATTAAATCTATCTGGTTTATTGTGTCATTTAAAGCTTGTGTTTCCTTATAATTTTCTGTCTGGATGATCTCTCCATTGTTGTAAGTGAGGTGTTAAAATCCCCCATTATTATTGTGTTACTGTCGATTTCCTCTTTTATAACTGTTAGCATTTGCCTTATGTATTGACGTGCTCCTATGTTGGTTGCATATGTATTTATAATTGTTATATCTTCTTCTTGGATTGATCCCTTGATCATTATGTAGTGTCTTTCTTTGTCTCTTGTAACATTTTTTTAAAGTCTATTTTATCTGATATGAGTATTGCTAGTCCAGCTTTCTTTAGATTTCCATTTGCATGGAATATCTTTTTCCATCCCCTCACTTGTGGTCTCTATGTGTCCCTAGGTCTGAAGTGGGTCTCTTGTAACCAGCATATATATGGGTCTTGTTTTTGTATCCATTCAGCGAGCCTGTGTTTTTTGTTTGGAGCACTTAATCCATTTACATTTAAGGTGATTATTGATATGTATGTTCTTACTACCATTTTCTTAATTGTTTTGGGTTTGTTTTTGTAGGTCTTTTTCTTCTGTTGTGTTTCCCACTTAGAGAAGTTCCTTTAGCATGTTTTGTAGTGCTGGTTTCATGGTGTTGAATTCTCTTAGCTTTTGCTTGTCTGTAAAACTTTTGCTTGTCTGTAAAGTTTTTGATTTCTCTTTCTAATCTGAATGAGATCCTCACTGGGTAGAATAATCTTGGTTGTAGGTTTTTCCTTTTCATCACTTTAAATATATTGTGCCACTCCTTTCTGGCTTGTAGAGTTTATGCTGAGAAATCAGCTGTTCACCTTATAGGAGTTCCCGTTTATGTTATTTGTCGTTTTTCCCTTGTTGCTTTTAATAATTTTTCTTTGTCTTTAATTTTTGTCAGTTTCATTGCTATGTGTCTTGGAGTATTTTTCCTTGGGTTTATCCTCCCTGGGACTCTTTGCTTTCTGGACTTGGGTGGCCATTTCTTTTCCCATGTTATGGATGTTTTCAACTATAATCTCTTCATATATTTTCTTGGGTCCTTTCTCTCTCTCTTCTCCTTCTGGGACCCCTATAATGCCAATGTTGTCCCGGAGGTCTCTTAGGCTGTCTTCATTTCTTTTCATTGTTTTTTCTTTATTCTGTTCCACGGCAGTGAATTCCACCTTCTGTCTTCCAGGTCATTTATCTGTTCTGCATCAGTTATTCTGCTATTGAATCATTTCAGTTATTGTATTGTTCATCTTTGTTTGTTCTTTAATTCTTCTAGGTATTTGTTCTTTAATTCTTTTAGGTCTTTGTTAAACATTTCTTGCATCCTCTCAGTATTTGCCTCCATTCTTTTTCCAAGGTCCTGGATCATCTTCACTATCACTTTTCTGAATTCTTTTTTGGAAGGTTGCCGATCTCCACTCATTTAGTTGTTTTTCTTGGGTTTTATCTTGTTCCTTCATTTGGTACACAGTCCTCTGTCTTTTCATTTCTGTAACTGTGGTTTTCATTCCACAGGCTGCAGGGTTGTAGTTCTTCTTTCTTCGCTGTCTGCCCTCTGGTGGATGAGGCTATCTAAGAGGCTTGTGCAAGCTTCCTGATGGGAGGGACTGGTGGTGGGTAGAGCTGGGTGTTGCTCTGGTGGGCAGAGCTCAGTAAAACTTGAATCCACTTTTCTGCTGATGGGTGAGGCTGAGTTCCCTACCTGTTGGTTGTTTAGCCTGAGGCGACCCAGCACTGGAGCCTACAGGCCCTTTGGTGGGGCTAACGGTGGACTCTGGGAGGGCTCACACTGAGGAGTACTTTCCAAAACTTCTGCTGCCAGTGTCCTTGTCCCCACCATGAGCGACTGCCGCCCCCCACCTCTGCAGGACACTCTCCAACACAAGCAGGTAGGTCTGGTTCAGTCTCCTATGGGGTCACTGCTCCTTCCTCCTTGGTCTGATGTGCACACTGCTTTGAGTGTGCCCTCCAAGAGTGCCGTCTCTGTTTCCTCCAGACCTGTCCAAGTCCTGCAGTCAAATCCCTCTAGCCTTCTGATTATCTCGGAATTCCTCCTCACGTTGCCAGATCCCCAGGTTGGGAAGCCTGACGTAGGGCTCAGAACCTTCACTCCAGTGGGTGGGCTTCTGTGGTATAATTGTTCTCCAGTTTGTGAGTCACCCACCCAGCAGTTATGGGATTTTATTTTACTGTGATTGTGCCCCTCCTACCATCTCTTTGCAGCTTCTCCTTTGTCTTTGATTGTGGGGTATCTTTTTTGTGAGTTCCACTATCTTCCTGTCGATGATTATTTACCTGTTACTTGTGATTCTGGTGCTCTTGCAAGAGGGAGTGAACGCACATCCTTCTACTCCACCGTCTAGAACCAATCTGCCCCTCGCCATGTTTGCAGTCATGCTCCAGCCATCCACAACTCCTCACAGTGCCCTGAAAAGCACCAGGTATCATTCTGTATCCATGTCCTGTCCACCTAGAAAAGCCACCTTCAGCCTTCACCTGCCTTGCTGTTCCTTCAGTTTTGCTTCAGCCTCACTTTCTCCAGAGAGCCATTTTTGTGGCTTCACCTTGTGGTTTAGGAATCTGCTCATAGGGTCCTGTCTCTATTACATGAATCAATACTCTGCCTTGAAATTGTCTGTTTAACTGTTTCTTGATGTCTTATTCATTTTTGATTTTCTAGTGCTTGACACAGGGCAAGATGTGTAGGACTTGGCAACATACATTTAGAGTCTCAATGAATGAACAGATGTTGCTAATTTTGTTAAAGAAATTCTTACATTATTTAAACGTCAAATAGGTTATCATAAGGTTTCTGTCCTCCCTAAACTTCTATACCACTTTTAATACCATTTTTATAGTATTACCTAATCACAGGATGTGAAAGTTGAAAGGGGATTTGGAGGTTGACTAGTTCAAACCTTTGTTTTCTCATCTGTAAAATATGTAGTGGAGAGGTTAAATCATTTATTCAGGGCCTCTCAGATAGTGAGTGTTATGACTGAGAGTGGAATCCTTATCTCCTAATTTCCTTTATGAGGCTCTTTCTATCTGTTCCACATTGTATAATTTCTGACTTAAAGTATAGAGTTTTAAGTCCTTTTAGAGTTTAACTCATGACTGTGCATTCATGCTTTTGTGCAGTGCTGTAATAATGGCAGACACTGAGTAAATATTTGTTGAATTAAATTACTCATAACTTCCATGTTTAAGACCATATTTCCTGCATCTCTTGGAAAGCCCTGAATTTATAATCAATAGCAATGGGGGGTCATTTAGGGGTTAAAGAGATAATTTAAAAGTAATGGTGTCCAAATTCAAATTTCATTGCTGTCTTCTTGTAATAATTCATATCACACAGGATCAGTGATATAGATGCTTCAACTCACAGCCCATACTTAGACAAGAAATAGAATTTCAATATTTATCATGACAGAGGATCTTAAGAATATTAAAACTGAATTCATAACATAGTCCAGAGAATATCTGAGAACTATCAGAAATGAGTTGAGGTACTAAATAAAACAAAGGCTGATATTACAGAACTGGAAGAGCTTTTGAGCTCTTAATAATTTTTAGATAGTCATTTTCCCTGAACTTGAACTAAATCATTCAGCTTATTTATTTTTTAGTCAACCATAGGGCAAGTTTAAGGATTACTTTTAAATACAGGGAATAGAGATGGATATATATGAATTGGTCCTATAAAAAGAGGTCTCCTGTACAATAGATAGGAAATTAATATGTATACAGTAAAGCAATTTGTATTTCACAGCAGATTGCATGGAATTCAAAGTTGTATTTTTGAAATAGATGAACATTATACTGATTTTCAATTATATTTTATATCCTGTTCCTTCTTTTACCTGACACATGATTGACTTTGGCCCTAAAACATCTGGGAAGAGGAGAGAGAAATTTCTGAGAAGAAAAGAGAGACCAACTATAGTGAGAAAAACATGATTTGGAGGATAATGTCCTTGGCCTCACACTGACCTTTCTATTCAGCATCTTCGTCCCTTGACCACTGCTAAGCAGTAGCTTTCTCATTCCAATCATTCTTACACCACTTAAAAAAAGAAAAAAAGAAAAAACTCATTTTGGTTATTGTGGGTAGGTTTGAAAGCCTCTGATTATGCAGCTTTAACCTTCACAGTGATACAAGGACATTCTATTAACATGTATGTGTAAGTATTAGTGTCCTTATGTACTTAAAGGATGTTGAGAAACTTATTTGTCACTCTAGATGTTAGAAACTTGACAGAGAACATCCATTTTTATTAACTATTAAAGATCTACTGATCATATGGGAGAAGAAACTAGTTCCTCTGATGAGAGATTAAAATGGAGGGAGACAGGTTGGTGAAGAAGAGGCTCTTTCCTAACTTTGCCTTAGAAGTGTTAAGGATTGGAGACTGTCACGTCGTGGGGAGAACAAAGAGCCCTCTCCTTGCAGCCGGACTGACACACTGTCCTCAATGGTGGCCAAGCCCTTTTGGGCTAAAGTGTGACCATTGCTCTGAGCCAGAGTGTAGACAGTGGTATGAAAATGAGATCTAGAGTTAGTTATAAAGGGAGGATTAGAAACAGGTAAACTAAGCTCATTTATTAATTTGTTTATATTCCCTTATTTATTTTTATTTTATTTTCTTTGATAGTATTTTTTAACGTATCTTTGAATATACCAGATTATCTGAGCTCTACTAAAAAGGAGTGAAGGCATTTTTGTCCAACCTGGAGGTGAAATTTCGGTGGAACATGCACCTGTGAGGAACAGCGTGCAGGTGGAAGTGATCATTACTTTCCGAGCATCAGAATAGAAAGGGATGTTCCAGGGGAGCACACTGCGGTTATTTGGTTACTTGTCTCTCCCTATTTATAGGTACACCAGCCAGGGCTGGAAACTTGGAGACCTTGGGTTGCATGGATAATAAGGGGTGAGCACTATATTCAGCCAGAGCATGAAAACTAGTTAATTGACTGGCAGAGAGTTATTTATTAAAAAAAAATACTGAGTAATTGGGGAGATTGCAAGGAGTTGCAGGTGTTAATGAGTTCTTTGGCTGAGATGTTAAAACAATTTTATGAGTACTTGATTATCTAAAAAATGACATTAGTGAAGATGTGTGTGAATGTCTGTGTGTGTCAGATCACAGTGAAGAAGCACAGGCATTTATATACTTGATCCACCATGAGACACTGAATGTGCAGCTGGGGTTTGAACTAAGTGCTCACCTGTTCCAGCCTCACCAGAACAGGTGGTTCTGTTACTACAGAAAATAATAGATGCAGAAATATATTGACAGAATATCTGTTCAATCATTTTTCTCTTCTGACTTAGCTTCCAGGTAATTGTCACCCTCTTAGTTGGTGGCTAGCATGAATGAAGTCATGGGCAAGGTTTTGCAAATGGAAAGTAACATAATCCATATATAAAGGGGGAATATTTTAGTGTAGAAAGGATGGGTTTTAGACGCGGACACATCAGGATTTTAATTCTAGGCCCATTACTTCCTTATAGTGTGATCTTGAGATTTATTCTCTCTTTATTTCAGCTTTTTCATCAAGATGAGTATAATAATACCAAGTTCAGTTTTCCTTTTATGTACCTCCTCTTACCTTTGTGAGAATATTTACTGAAAGTCTGTTCTCTTTTTAGGCCCTTTTCTGGATGCTTAGAAATAGAATTTCGAGCAAAACTGACACTGTCTCTGGCCTGCTGGAGATTTCAAGATAGTGAGGTTGTTGTGAAGGTTGAATGTAGATTAGTTCACCTAAAGTTTCTCAATAAGTATTGGGGCCCTCCTTCTTATAAAAGGCCCTCAAATTTTCTTAGGCATTTTTATATAAAAGATCCAAGTACCTCTTGCCTGTTGCCCTAAATCAGGCGACTTGTTCAGAGGCTAGGAAATTAGGGTCCATGGAATAACACTTTTCAGTACATAAAAGGTTTAACATACATTTAATTCTTAGATTTTAAATGGTTTTACTTTGTTGTTTTTTGTAGGTGGATATAAAGGGAACAAAAAGTGACATAGACCACTTGGGCTATAGTAAGATAAATTTTGTGAGTGGAAGCATGTCAGACATTATCAAGTCTGAATTAATTGTAACTTGTACTGCAATGTTATGTCTGAGAATTCTCCAATTTCGTTAATGGCTTACTTAATTGACAATATCATCATGACTCGGAAGGGTGTGAAATTAAAATCTTAAGAAGCATATAAAATTATACTGCAATTCAGAAATTTTGTGTGAACAAAGCAATGCAGTTGGTAAGTGCCTTATTTATGATTGACTCTTCATACTTAGACAGTTGCACTTGATACCTTAGTCCTTTCAAGCTGCTAGAAAATATAAATTGTGTGGCTTATAAACAGCAGAAATATATTTCCCATAGTTCTGAAGACTCGGAAGGTCAAGGTGTTGGTGTATAGTCAATGTCTGGTGGGGGCCTACTTCCTAGACAGTCGTCTTTTTACTATGTCTCACATGGCAAAAGGGGTAAGGTTGTGCTTGAGGATCTTGTATAAGCACTCGTCCCATTCATGAGGGGTCCACTCTCATGTGCTACTTTCACTTTGGGGGTTAGAATTTCATAACATGAATTTTAGGGGGACACAAACATTCAGACCATAGTAGTACCAATATCAAAAGAAAAGATTGACCTAAAGCATTGACCGTTTGCCTGGTTAAGGAAAACTGTCAAAAATAGACACTTACGATGTTTCTAATAAAAATTACAAAGTACAATAGAGCAGTATGTCCCATCTAGATTCCAAAGATTGTGGTCTGGAAAGCATATACCACCTGATTTCTTTAGTTGTCTGGATCTTTATCATGGCCGAAACTTTTAAGATATTTTTGCAAGTTTCTATTTTCAGTTATTACTAGTGTCTCGAACACAGACATGATGTTGCTGACCAGTGACCATAAGTAAGATATGGACTTTGAGTTTTGTGTTTCAGGAGTGATGGGTGTAATGCTGTGTTTACATTTTCATACCCTGTTTCTCTCCAACTTTGTGATTTATGTCTTGTATTTGGTAGAGGACTAAGTACACATCATACGAGCCACAAAACAAAGTCAAACCTATGTCTCTGGACTAATGGCCTGGTGCTCTGGCTGACTGAGCTTTCTAAAACAAATGACCCCCATCAATATTATTACATATTCTCTTAAACAAATTAGAGAATTTTATTTCAAATAGGAAATAGCTGATTTGTTTTAAACTACAAGTAATATTTTATTATATTTTCAAATTTCAAACATCTTAGGTAAACGGAAGTGAATATTTAAGTTTTACAATATAGTGGGGGGGAAGTGATTATGTAAATTATATACATACTGATGGGATAGAAATCTGCATATTGGAATTTCTATTTCCCTACTATTTTTATGATATCATCATAATAAAATAAAATGACTGCCCTATTGCATTAAAAGCACTTACTTATTAGTGAAATGGCCAGGAAAAAATAATCACTCAGGGAAGTATTAACATGAGATAGTTTGTTTAAGGGTTTATATCACTTGAACTTCCTTTGAACTCTCTGCACTTCTTGCTATTTATGACAAAGAAAGTCATTGCTCACAAAGTATTGGGTTTGCCTTTGAAGTAATACCAGGAGATCAGTGACAAAAGGCAGAGCTGAGATTAGATGCTGAGTGTTATTGTCTTGTTACAGTCCCAAAGCTATGTGAAATGTCAGCTAATTGAAAATGGTAATTATCCTACATAGCAACCTAAACTGTTTCATTCTAGGATATGTGTTACCTTTAAATTAATAGCCATTGATCTCCTGGTTTTTCACAATTCTTCTCTGTCCTTTTGTCAAATTATCTAGCCATCAGTCCTTGGGACAAAGCCCATCTCATCATTTTTATTGACAGTGGTTTAATGAGTGACCTGGCCTTCCTGTTTGGATAGACTGTAATAGGTCCATCCATCTGAGGGTCTGTCAGCCAGAGCTGTGTAACCTTTACTGTATATTTGTTTTCTTATTAGAAAGGTTTTAAAATGAAAACTTCAAATAATTGTTTGACTGTGGCTATTTACATTTATTTCAGCTACTGATTGGGAGGAGCCATATTAATCACAGAAGTAGTAGGTCTTCAAATTATGATCTACTGAGAAAGGCTGTCGCCTTGAGAGATGAATAATATATATTCAGAATGCTCAGCTTGCTTCTAATGGGCAGTACTTCATGCCAAATGGCTTTGAGGGAAATTTGTATGGTATAATTCTTCAGACACAGAATTAAAATTCTCAGTTATGATGGGGAAAAATAAGACCATCAAGTAGAAATTAGAAATACATATTCTCTATAGCTGTAAAATGAACTTCAAGTGCACTCTGATCCAGTAAAATTGAGTTAGTTTAGAAAATATTTCAGAGTAACCTAATCCCAAGTCAAACCTTCCTGTTGTAACGAGTGAACAACCCAAAGTCACTTGGGCTTGAACTGTTTGAAAAAAATGAAGAAGATACGAAGAGTGTGGGGAATTATTCAAATATTTTCAGGCAGAATTCTCCACTGTGGAGGTTAGGAGCCTAACACAGAGTGATTATGGAAAAGTTATATTCTTGGTTCAAGCCTTGCCACAGAGTCATAAAACCAGTTTTATTTTTGAGTGTGAGGTAAACCAGTGTGTTGTCTTCCTAGTCATACTAGAAATAGGCAATAGTTCTTCTTCCATTATTTTTATGTTATTAATTGTAACTATGAAGTATATTCACAAACTATGGAGACTAAGGACGTGCAAACAAATTTGGTGCTAAAAATAGTTGAAGGTAAAATTAATCTGACACAGTGAATAATGAACAAACTCCTTTTGTGCTCTATGTTTAGGTACAGATATGAAAAGATTCAATCATGTTGGGAAATCATGGCTTTATAGCTCAAAAAGAGAGCAGAAGGAAAGGGTTTGGGAGTGAGAGGCAACTTGTTGTCCTCCTTTGTTAAAAGCAGTTCTGACAAAGACTCTCTCCTTGACTAAACTTGATTCAAGCCCCTTTAAGACCTCTAGGCCTTGAACTTGGCATCCATTTTTCTTGGGCTTGAATCGCTCGATTGTAGCAGGAACATTGCTCAGTCAGTCTAGTTCGAATCCCCTACACTCAGTATCTGATCAAGCTCTGTACGTAATGACGCTCTTCATCTTCCAGGTGACAGGTGGTCACCCTGACCTTCCCTCAGTGTTCCAGTCAAATCTGTTTAACCAGAATTCCCCCTTTACCCCTGATGTTTCCTCCTGGTAATGTCCTTTCCTCAGACTTCCACCCTGCTACTCGGGTAGAAACCTCCGTTTGTCCATGTTGTATTCAGAATTGAGCTCAGTTCTATATTGAGATCTCTTTTCTCTTATTGCAACAGTTCCAGAATAAATATTTTTACCATTTAACTACTGTCCAGCTCTGGCTTCCTTTAATGGTTTTGCCGATTTAACCGCTTCAGGCTCTGGTTTTTCTTTGACAATTTCACAGACTCTTATTTCATTTCAAGCCAAAATTGTTTAGAATGCCATGTCCCACCTCTCCTGTCCTGAGGTCAGTATCTGAGAATAAGTGAAGGTATTTCCCAGAGGAACCCAGGCATAGATGTGTGGGATGTCAGCAAGCTTGCCGCTCTGCACAATTCTCTCCTCCCTCCCCGATCTGTCAGCAGCTGGAACTGGAGGATGGGGGCCATGCCTTTGGCCCGCTATCCCTAGTGATTGGAATTGGCTGATGCTTAATGGTCATTTCTGTCTGAATTTGATAGCATGAAATGAGGGCATTAGGGTTTTTTCCCTGAAAATTCTACCTTTTATAATAAAAATAACTCTATAGCCAAATCCTGTCCTGTGTAAAAGAATACCAACCAAAAATCAAAGTAGTCATACATTTCTTCTGGAAACTTAATGAAGTTTAAGTCCCAGAAATCCTGTCCTTTCACTACTCTGACATCTTGTAACAAAGGCTCTTTAGAGCTTGTAGGTATGGAGGAGCCTACAGAGTTATAGCTGGATATTGCTATGGGGAAAATAAAAGCAATAGTAGTTCACTACACAGCCTACATTCATGTCATTGCTGCTCCCTAGTAAACTATCTGGCAGGCAAAATGTTACGTATTCAAAATACCTGGCATTTGTGATCACTGTAATTGTAAACTCTTGGCATTTGGTTTATTTTTTCGAGCCAGGCCATTTTGCACTACTCTTAAATATCTTGGCATTAGAACTTTGTTTTTGATACAGATAATTTCTCTTGTTATTTCCCTGTTTCCCTTATTGCTGCCCTGCATTAGCTGCAATTTTCTTTAATTGAGTCATCCTCATGATCATGGAGAATTTGTTTAGCCATTTCAGTTTTTAGCTGTAATCGCATTTTGAATTGTTTGTCCTGATGATTAACATTAATACATGAAAACTCAGCAGAGAAAAATATTATGTGGAAAATTTATTCTTTAATAGTTAATATAAACCTTCAGATGTTGGTTGTCAAAGGCTGCAATATCTCTTTGATCTTTAAAAGGCTCGTCAATGAAGACAGTTCAGTTGAAGAAGCTATATTGTTCAATCCAAATATTTTTGGAAATCTGCTTTGAGTCTTGAGGATTTAGAAATTTGCATAAATGATCTGAATCTCAGCAAGCTCTGAATGAACAGCAACTATTTGATGGGATAATTTAAAGAGCCAGCCACTGGAGTGATGATTATCTACAAAAATGATCATTCACTAAGTGATTATGCTTAACTTTGCATGAACTTAGTATCCCACTGGTAATTTTTAATCAATAAACTGAAATATAATCAGGTTGGAGAACATGTAAGCCTGCATCAGTGCAGTAAAACCTGTCAGCAGGGAGAGAAAAGAAGAAAATGGCAACATAAGATTGAATTATTTGGGAAAGTTGAAGAGAAATGTAGTTTTGCCTCTGCTGTGATACTCAGCTTGGAATAGAATGAACTCCACCACAGGGCGTGTATCTCCAGGAGTCCAGCAGATGGGGCTTTGGCCAATGTTGGACTTTGCCAGCAAACAGAAAAGGAATATTACACTCTTGATTCCCATGTTCTTTTGGTCCTAATAATGCATAGTTGATGGTGCTGGATCGGAGGCATCTCTAATCTGTGCCTGACAAACTTGGGTCAGTTACTTGTTTTTTTCACAATGTTAGTTTTGCCATTTAGGAAATAAAGAGGACTAAGAAGGTCATCTTTAGGCTATATGCACCTCTAAAATTCTATAGTATGTATGTGCAGATGACAAGTCTGTAGCTGATTATAAGGTCATAGCTCCAGAGAGTTCAAAATGGGAGATTTAGACTTTACAGTCCTGTTGCTGTAAATGCTGGTTAAAACCCAGGGATTAGATTGAGTCAAGAGTCTATATTTGTACATGGAAGAGAGTAAAGGATCCAGGAAGGGTCTAGGACACTGCTGAGATTGGGGTGAGGAGCCAGCAAATGAGAGATGTGTCAATGACTAGGAGAAAAATAAGGAGAGCATGGGGTTCCTGAAGCCATGAGAAGAAAGCATTTACCATAGAAGAGGGTGATAAACTGTGCTGAAAGCATCTAAAACGTTATGGACAAGAACAGAAGAGTTGCCACTGGACTTAGCTGCTTGCAGCTTGACAAAAGTGGGCTTGTGACAATGAAAGTGCAATCAGAGTAGTGTAAATAGAGAATGGAGATGATGAAGTGGAGAATGTGATTATGGGTAGCTCTTTTACTCTTAAGGGTGGCAGAAGAAAACGAGCAGAGCTGGGGGAGGATTTGTAATTAAGGAAATTCATCCTCTTGGTCTTTTTCTTTTTTTGACAGTTGTAATAGAACATATTTTTCGGGCATAATACTGTAGAAAGAAAAAAAAAGAATCATGCGGGAAAGAAATTAGATAAATGTCCAAGATAAATCCTCAGCAGATGCAAGACTATAGACCCTGGCACACAGAGGGGTTGGCAGCTGATAGGAAAGGAGTTCCTTCATCCACATAACATTTATTTTTCTTAAATTTAATTGAGAAAGTTATAGCTGAGAACAAACTGTGTATGTGAATGTAGTAGGTTGTGATGTAAAATGCAGTTCTCTTTACAGATCTTGGTCAAAATTTTTAAAAGTAAAATTCCTTCAGGTAACTACAGTTAGAGGACAGAAGGATGAAGGACAATTATAAGAAAGAATACAAAGTGGAAAGAGTAGATTGAAACAGCATCTTTGAATTACCGGTTCAAGATGGCGGAGTAGAAGGATGTGCACTCACTCCCTCTTGCTAGAGCACCAGAATCACTGTTGAACAATCATCAACAGGAAGACACTGCAACTCACCAAAAAAGATACCCCACATCCAAAGACATAGGAGAAGCCACAATGAGATGGTAGGAGGGGCACAATCACAATAAAATCAAATCCCATAACTGCAGGGTGAGTGACTCACAAACTGGAGAACACTTATACCACAGAAGTCCACCCACTGGAGTGAAGGTTCTGAGCCCAACGTCAGGCTTCCCAACCTGGGGGTCCAGCAACAGGAGGAGGAATTCCTAGAGAATCAGACTTTGAAGGCTAGTGGGATTTGATTGCAGTACTTTGACAGGACTGGGGGAAACAGAGACTCCATTCTTGGAGGGCACACACAAAGTAGTGTGTACATTGGGACCCAGAGGATGAGGCAGTGACCCCATAGGAAACTGAACCAGACCTACCTGCTAGTGTTGGAGGGTCTCCTGCAGAGGCAGGGAGTGGCTCTGTCTCACCGTGAGGACAAGGACACTGGCAGCAGAAGTTCTGGTAAGTACCCCTTGGCGTGAGACCTCCAAGAGTCCACCATTAGCCCCACCACAGAGCTGGGTAGGCTCCAGTGTTGGGTCTCCTCAGGCCAAACAACCAACAGGGAAGGAACCCAGCCCCACCCATCAGCAGTCAAATGGATTGAAGTTTTACTGAGCTCTGCCCACCAGCGCAACACCCAGCTCTACCCACCACCAGTCCCTCCCATCAGGAAGCTTGCACAAGCCTCTTAGATATCCTCATCCACCAGAGGGCAGACAGCAGAAGCAAGAAGAACTACAATCCTGAAGCCTGTGGAACAAAAACCACATTCACAGAAAGATAGACAGGACGAAAAGGCAGAGGGCTATGTACCAGATGAAGGAACAAGATAAAAGCCCAGAAAAACAACTAAATGAAGTGGAGAAAGGAAACCTTCCAAAAAAGAATTCAGAATAATGATAGTGAAGATGATCCAGGACCTTGGAAAAAGAATGGAGGCAAAGGTCAAGAAGATGCAAGAAATGATTAACAAAGACCTAGAAGAATTAAAGAACAAACAAACAGAGATGACCAATACAATAAATGAAATGAAAACTACACTAGAAGGAATCAATAGCAGAATAACTGAGGCAGAAGAACGGATAAGTGACCTGGAAGACAGAATGGTGGAATTCACTGCCATGGAACAGAATAAAGAAAAAAGAATGAAAACAAATGAAGACAGCCTAAGAGACCTCTGGGACAACATTAAACGCAACAAAATTTGCATTATAAGGGTACCAGAAGGAGAAGAGAGAGAGAAAGGACCAGAGAAAATATTTGAAGAGATTATAGTCAAAAACTTCCCTAACATGGGAAAGGAAATAGCCACCCAAGTCCAGGAAGTGCAGAGAGTCCCAGGCAGGATAAACCCAAGGAGAAACAGGCTGAGACACATAGTAATCAAATAGACAAAAATTAAGACAAAGAAAAGTTATTGAAAGCAACAAGGCAAAAATGACAAATAACATAAAAGGGAACTCCCATAGGTTAACAGCTGATTTCTCAGCAGAAACTCTACAAGCCAGCAGGGAGTAGCATGACATATTTAAAGTGATGAAAGGGAAGAACGTACGACCAAGATTACTCTACCTGGCAAGGATGTCATTCAGATTCGATGGAGAAATCAAAAGCTTTACAGACAAGCAAAAGCTAAGAGAATTCAGCACTACCAAACAAGCTCTACAACAAATGCTAAAGGAACTTCTCTAAGTGGGAAACACAAGAGAAGAAAAGGACCTACAAAAACAAACCCATAACAATTAATAAAACGATAATAGGAACATACATATCGATAATTACCTTAAACGTGAATGGATTAAATGTTCCAACCAAAAGACACAGGCTCACTGAATGGATACAAAAACAAGACCCATATATAAGCTGTCTACAGGAGACCCACTTCAGACCAAGGGACACATACAGGCTGAAAGTGAGGGGATGGAAAAAGATATTCCATGCAAATGGAAATCAAAAGAAAGCTGGAGTAGCAGTTCTCACATCAGACCAAATAGGCTTTAAAATAAAGAATGTTACAAGAGACAAGGAAGGACACTACTTAATGATAAAGTGATCAATCCAAGAAGAAGATATAACAATTATAAGTATATATGCACCCAACATAAGAGCCACTCAATACATAAGACAACTGCTAACAGCTATAAAAGAGGAAATTGACAGTAACACAATAATAATGGGGGATTTTAACACCTCACTTACACCAATGGACAGATCATCCAAACAGAAAATAAATAAGGAAACACAAGCTTTAAATGACACAGTAGACCAGATAGATTTATTGATATTTATATTTATAGGATATTCCATCTGAAAACAGCAGATTACACTTTCTACTGAAGTACACACAGAACATTCTCCAGGATAGATCACATCTTGGGTCACAAATGAAGCCTCAGTAAATTTAAGAAAATTGAAATTATATCAAGCATCCCTTCTGACCACAATGCAATGAGATTAGAAATCAATTACAGGGGGAAAAAATGCAAAAAACACAAACATATGTAGGCTAAACAATATGTTACTAAATAATGAAGAGATCACTGAAAAATCAAACAGAAATACAAAAAATACTTAGAGACAAATTACAATGAAAACACGATGATCCAAAACCTATGTTATGCAGCAAAAGCAGTTCTAAGAGGGAAGTTTATAGCAATACAGGCCTGCCTCAAGAAACAAGAAAATCTCAAATAAACAACCTAACCTTACACCTAAAGGAACTAGAGAAAGAAGAGCAAACAAAACCCAAAGTTAGCAGAAGGAAAGAAATCACAAAAATCAGAGCAGAAAGAAATGAAATAGAAAGAAAGAAAACAATGGTAAAGATGAGTAAAACTAAAAGCTGCTTCTTTGAGAAGATAAACAAAATTGATAAACCTTTAGCCAGACTCATCAAGAAAAAGAGGGAGAGGACTCAAATCAATAAAATTAGAAATGAAAAAGGAGAAGTTAAAACAAACACCACAGAAATACAAAGCATCCTAAGAGACTATTACAATCAACTCTATGCCAATAAAATGGACAACCTGGAAGAAATGGACAAATTCTTAGAAAGGTATAACCTTCCAAGACTGAACCAGGAAGAAATAGAAAATATGAACAGACCAATCACAAGTAATGAAATTGAAACTGTGATTAAAAATCTTCCAACAAACAAAAATCCAGGACCAGATGGCTTCACAGGTGAATTCTATCAAACATTTAAAGAAGAGCTAACACCCATCCTTCTCAAACTCTTCCAAAAAATTGCAGAGGAAGGAACACTCCCAAACTCATTCTATGAGGCCACCTTTACCCTGATAGCAAAACCAGACAAAGATACTAAAAAAACAGAAAATTACAGACCAATATCACTGATGAATATAGATGCAAAAATCCTCAACAAAATACTATCAAACGGAATCTAGCAACACATTAAAAGGATCATACACCATGACCAAGTGGGATTTATCACTTAGGGGTAAAGGATTCTTCAATATATGCAAAGGATTCTTCAGTATACTTAAGGATTACAGGGATTCTTCAATATACGCAAATAAATCAATGTGATCCACCATATTAACAAATTGAAGAATAAAAACCATATGATCTCATCTCAATAGATGCAGAAAAAGCTTTTGACAAAATTCAACACCCATTTATGATAAAAACTCTCCAGAGTGTGGGCATAGAGGGAACATACCTCAACATAATAAAGGCAATATATGACAAACCCACAGTAAACATCATTCTCAAAGGTGAAAAACTGAAACCATTACCTCTAAGATCAGGAAGAAGAGAAAGATGTCCATTCTCGCCACTATTATTCAACATAGTTTTGGAAGTCCTAGCCTCGGCAATCAGAGAAGAAAAAGAAATAAAAGGAATACAAACTGGAAAAGAAGAAGTAAAACTGTCACTGTTTGCAGATGACATGATAATATACATACAGAATCCTAAAGGTTCCACCAAAAAACTACTAGAGCTAATCAATAAATTTGGTAAAGTAGCAGGATACAAAATTAATGCACAGAAATCTCTTACATTCATATACACTAATAACAAAAAAATCTGAAAGAGAAATTAAGGAAACACTCTTATTTACCACTGCAACAAAAAAATAAAATACCTAGCAATAAACCTACCTAGGGAGACAAAAGACCTGTATGCAGAAAACTATGACACTGATGAAAGAAAGATGATACGAACAGATGGAGAGATATTCTATGTTCTTGGATTGGAAGAATCAATGTTGTGAAAATGACTATACTACCCAAAGCAATCTACAGAGTCAGTGCAATCCCTATCAAACTAACAATGGCATTTTTTTTTTTTTTTTTTTTTTTTTTTTTTTTTTTTTACAGAACTAGAACAAAAAATCTTAAAATTTGTATGGAGACACAAAAGACCCCAAATAGCTAAAGCAGTCTTGAGGGAAAAAAACAGAGCTGGAGGAATCAGAGTCCCTGACTTCAGACTATACTACAAAGCTACAGTAATCAAGACAATATGGTACTGGCACACAAACAGAAATATAGATAAATGGAACAGGACAGAAAGCCCAGAGATATACCCACACACCTATGGTCAACTAATCTATGACAAAGGAGGCAAGGATATACAATGGAGGAAAGACAGCCTCTTCAATAAGTGGTGCTGGGAAAAATGGACATTACATGTAAAAGAATGAAATTAGAACACTCCCTAACACCATACACAAAAATAAACTCAAAATGGATTAGAGACCTAAGTGTAAGATCGGACACTATAAAACTCTTAGAGGAAAACATAGGAAGAATACTCTTTGACATAAATCAGAGCAAGATCTTTTTTCATCCACCTCCTAGAGTAATGGAAATAAAGACAAAAATAAACAAATGGGACAAAATGAAATTTAACAGCTTTTGCAAAGCAAAGGAAACTACAAACAAGATGAAAAGACAACCTCAGAGTGGGAGAAAATATTTGCAAACAAATCAACGGACAAAGGATTAATCTCCAATATATATAAACTGCTCATGCAGTTCAACATCAGAAAAACAAAAAACCCAATCAAAAGATGGGCAGAAGACCTAAATAGACATTTCTCCAAAGAAAACATACAGATGGCCAAGAAGCACATGAAAATCTTCTCAAAATCACTAATTATTAGAGAAATGCAAATCAAAACTACAATGAGGTATCACCTCACACCAGTTAGAATGGGCATCATCAGAAAATCTACAAACAACAAATGCTGGAGAGGGTGTGGAGAAAAGGGAACCCTCTTGCACTATTGGTGGGAATGTAAATTGATACAGCCACTATGGAGAACAGTATGGAGGTTCCTCATAAAAACTACAAATAGAACTACCATATGACCCAGCAATCCCACTACTGGGCATATACCCAGAGAAAACCATAATTCAAAATGACACATGCACCCCAATGTTCATTGCAACACTATTTACAATAGCCAGGTCATGGAAGCAACTTAAATGCCCTTTGACAGACAAATGGATAAAGAAGATGTGGTATATGTATATAATGGAATATTATTCAGCCATAAAAAGGAATGAAATTGGATCATTTGTAGAGACGTGGTTGGATCTAAGGACTGTCATATAGAGTGAAGTAAGTCCGAAAGGGAAAAACAAATTTTGTATATTAACACATATATGTGGAACCTAGAAAAATGGTACACATGATCCCTTTTGCAGGGCAGAAACTGAGACACAGATGTAGAGAACAAACGTATGGACACCAAGGGGGGAAAGTGACGAGGAGGGTGGTGGTGGGATGAATTGGGAGATTAGGATTGACTTGTATACACTAATGTGTATAAAATGGGTAACTAATAAGAACCTGCTGTATAAAAAAATAAATAAAATTCAAAAATTCAAAAAAAAAATGAAACTGCATTTTCAATGCAAAGATGGGGAATGTCATGAAGTAGGAGTCAATTGACGTTATTGGGTGCTGCTAAGAGCTTCATGGAGTTCAGTACCGAAAGGAGCTTTTAAGAAGTGATTTCTATGTGTGAACGCTGCTTTAGTTACATAGTTCAAATGAAGTGTAGTATAATGTGAAGCAAACAGAAAAATATACAAAATTAAAAATGATCTTTATTGTTAAGGCAGTGTTTTTTCAAAATAAGTGCCATGACACATAGTAGATTATAACATGAAAATGTATTTCTTACTGTGGATAGCTGCAAGGAAAGAAAATTCAAAAAAAATGCTTAACCAACTGAGAGTTCACTGTGTCACTGAGATATGCATCTACTAATAAGTGTCCAGTGGCCAGAAAGTGTTAGAGTTTGCATTTGGAGATGGTCTTTCACTCGTACTTGTTGTGCCATGGCAGACTATTCCATGCTAAGGCATCATGTTTCATTCCAAAAATGAAAAGCACTGTGGTAGGAATAAAAATGCCCCTCCCCAAAGACATCCATGTCCTCATGTTCAGAACCTGTGAATATGTTGCCTAGCATAGCAAACAAGACTTTGTGCATGTGATTAAGTTAAGGATTTTGAGATGGAGAGATTATACTGGATTATCTGAGTGGGCCCAGTATAACCACAAGAGTCCTTATAAGTAAAAGGAGTCAGGAGATTCGGCAGGGGAGGCGATGATAGAAGCAAAGTGATACAGAGTGTGAAAAATTCAACTGGCAGATGCTGGCTTTAAATATGGTAGGAGGCCAAGAGCCAAGGGACATGGGTAGCTTCTTCCAGGGATGTGGGAAAACACATGAAAAAACCTATTTTCCCCTAGAACCTCCAGATGATTTTAGCCCAGTGAGTCCCATTTCAGACTTCTGAACTCCATAACTAAGATAATAAGATAATGTGTGTTGTTTTAAGGCACCAGGTTATCTGTGGTAATCTGTCACAGTGGCAATAGGAAACTAATGTAAATGTGAATGGGCAAAAGGGGAGAAAGAAACATGCCAGCTGAGTTTGTCACGTTACATTAGGAAAGCAAAAGCCTTCCTAGAAATGCTGTGAGTTGGCATTTGTTTGTATCTTTTTATCCAGAATTGGTCCCATGGCCAACCTAATTCAATCACTAACCAAAAATAATTTAAATGTCCTAGTATTAGACAATTATGGTCCATGCCCTGGGCCTGAGGCAAGAGATGTTTTCCTTTCTAAGATCCATTGATCTCTGTCATTAGTAGGAAAAAAACAGAATCTGTTGGAAAGGAAGTAGGAGGTCGAAGAGGAGTGGACGCTGGTTACATAGCCAATGATGAGATGCTGGATATAGAGCAGACATTGGGACACTGGACATGTAGCAGATGCTGAGACAGGGTGAAGAGCAGATGTTGGGTATGAGAAGGTATTTGGGAAGTTGGGTGTGTAGTAGATGGTGTCTGCCATGATGCCCATCGTTTCCCATCTACCAGCAAGCCTCACTGTTTCCTTTCAAAAATTTGTCTTACCTTTATGCGCACAGCCAACATTCTGTTCAAATGAGCGTCATCTCTCTTGTGAATTACTAAAATTATCAATGAATTTTCCTCGTATGATCTATTTTGCTTCAGACTCATCCCATTTTATTTTTTCACCATTATGCAGCCAGAATAATCTTCTAAAAATGTATTTTTATTAACCCCTTGTTTTTTGATTAACAACTTCTCAATGAAATTAGAATTCAGATAAAAATCCTTGACTGCCTAACGTCTCCTCAAGCATTGCTTACAGAGAAAAAAGATTCTTTAGCAAAGGTTTCATGTTTGGGCTATGTGATTTATTTATTTTTTGAGTACTCTTTTATAGGATTTAATTTTAGCTCATAATTATGCACTCATTTGTGTGATTATCTGATTAATGCCTCTATTTTAAGTCCTAAGCTCCACTATAGTAGAAACCAGGTCCAATTTTACCCAATATTGTATTGCACTTAAACTATAACTATAGAGAGAATGAATAATGAACCAAAGAAAACAAAAAACAAGAAAAAATAACACTTCTTACCCTCCAAAATTCACCGATCAGTGGGAAAAATAATGAAATGACTATAATAAAAATGATAAAAGTTACACTCTAGAAAGACAGAAGATGTGAATTTGGACCTTTACAAGTCATCTGAGCCTAGAATGTGGGTTTAACAGATGCAGTTAAGGTGATGTTGGAAGGTAAGACATTTCAGGTTTAGTGAACAAAACATATTGAAGCAGGTTGATGTGGAAGAATAAGTCAGACTCACAGACCTAATTTCACACTCTGAGATGGCTTAGGGAGTGGAGGGATGGAACAGGAAATGAGTTCTGGAAGTTTGTGAAGATCAGGCTGTAGAAGTTAGCAAACACTGCAAACCTATGCAAATAAATTCTATCTAATTTTTTGTTGTGTTATTTTTGTTTCTAAATATATGAGTGATATAATTTTTTTAATAGATCTTTATTGGAGTATAATTGCTTCA
This sequence comes from Balaenoptera borealis, assembly GCF_965194805.1. Classification (NCBI taxonomy): domain Eukaryota; kingdom Metazoa; phylum Chordata; class Mammalia; order Artiodactyla; family Balaenopteridae; genus Balaenoptera; species Balaenoptera borealis. The sequence continues at coordinate 62,493,070 of NC_138877.1, forward strand.
CAGTGCCGTGTTAGTTTCTGTTGTACAGTATTGTAGGAAGTTAACATTTGGGTACAGTCATACCATTATTATTTACTCACCATCTATTCAACAAATACTTTTTGAGTACTAATTAATTGCCAGAGTTCAAAATAAGCACCAGAGATAAGTGACAGAAAAATAAAGACATGGTTCTTGCTCTCATAGAAAAGTTCTTTTTCTCTAATTTTTAAAGGTTTTTATTTTGTCTCTAAGACAACATCACAAGTTCATTGAGAGCAGAAGAAATCACTCTTTATATTTCTCCTGTTTCAATCAGGGTAACTGCAGCAGAATTAGGCAAACAGTCAATTTACTAATTGGAACCCCAAGTAGATTTATTAATTGGATAATCTAGATATTTCCAGATGGTAAAAACTGAAAAAATACTATGATGACATCTTGAATCATTACAGACCTACCTTACACAAGGTGAGCAAAATGAAACGGGACAATTAAAACTTAGTGCACTTAGATGGACTAATCTGAGGCAGTGATTATTCAGGCTGAAAATTCACTTGGAGGTCTGAACAATCCAGAATTCTAATTTTAATATTAAATAAATGCAACTGCCACATGCTCCATCACATTCTGTATTGTCTCACTATGGCTTGAATGTCTTGTCTACATTGGAATTTATCATACTAATCAAAACATCTAATGCTGGTTAACATGATAGTTCCCTGACTTAATTACATGGGCTGTCAGGTGAAATTGACACATGGATTTCAATGAGAACAAGATTTACTCTAGTCTGATTCCCATTAGGGAACATACTGATGAGTGATGCTTACATCCTACCTTAGATAAACTTTTTTCTTCAGTTGGTATCACCCTAATCATAATTACATGTACTATAATAATAGTGATTATGACTTAAAAAGTATAAAATATAAACTGCATAGGGCATGCTTTAAAAATGACATAATTTTCAACTAAAGAAGAGGAAAACATAAATTTTCAATGCTCTAAAAAGGAGTTTGCTTTATTGATATGAGGAGCTGAAAAGTGAAATTGAAAAATAAGAATTTAGTTCCTAGCATCCAAAAATCCAACTTAACTTTACCTTCATCTTTTTTTTTTTTTTGGCTTTCTTTGTTTTTTTTTTTTTCCATAACATCTTTATTGGAGTATAATTGCTTTACAATGGTGTGGTAGTTTGTGCTATATAACAAAGTGAATCAGCTATATGTATACATATATTCTCATATCCTCACCCTCCTTATCCCACCCCTCTAGGTGGTCACAACGCACCGAACTGATGTCCCTGTGCTATGCAGCAGCTTCCCACTACCTATCTATTTTATATTTGGTACTGTATATATATCAGTGCTACTCTCTCACTTTGTCCCAGCTTACCCTTCCCCCTCCCCGTGTCCTCAAGTCCATTCTCTAGTAGGTCTGCGTCTTTATTCCTGTCCTGCACCTAGGTTCATCAGAACCACTTTTTTCTTTTTAGATTCCATATATGGGTTAGCATATGATATTTGTTTTTCTCTTTCTGACTTACTTCACTCTGTATGACAGACTCTAGTTCCATCCACCTCACTACAAATAATTCAGTTTCGTTTCTTTTTTATAGCCGAGTAATATTCCATTGTATATATGTGCCACACCTTCTCTATCCATTCATCTGTCGATGGACACTTAGGTTGCTTCCATGTCCTGGCTATTATAAATAGTGCTGCAATGAACATTGTGGGAAATGAGTCTTTTTGAATTATGGTTTTCTCAGGTATATGCCCAGTAGTGGGATTGCTGGGTCATATGGTAGTTCTATTTGTAGTTTTTTAAGGAACTTCCATACTGTTCTCCATAGTGGCTGTACCAATTTACATTCCCACCAACAGTGCAAGAGGGTTCCCGTTTCTCCACACCTTCTCCAGCATTTATTGTTTGTAGATTTTTTGATGATGGCCATTCTGACTGGTGTGAGGTGATACCACATTGTAGTTTTGATTTGCATTTCTCTAATGATTAGTGATGTTGAGCATCCTTTCATGTGTTTGTTGGCAATCTGTATATCTTCTTTGGAGAAATGACTTTTTAGGTGGTCTTCCCATTTTTGGATTGGGTTGTTTGTTTTTTTGATATTGAACTGCATGAGCTGCTTGTATATTTTGGAGATTAATCCCTTGTCAGTTGCTTCATTTGCAATATTTTCTCCCATTCTGAGGGTTGTCTTTTTGTCTTGTTTATGGTTTTCTTTGCTGTGCAAAAGCTTTTAAGTTTCATTAGGTTCCATTTGTTTATTTTTGCTTTTATTTCCATTTCTCCAGGAGGTGGGTCAAAAAGGATCTTGCTGTGATTTATGTCATAGAGTGTTCTGCCTATGTTTTCCTCTAAGAGTTTTATAGTGTCTGGCCTTACATTTAGGTCCTTTATCCACTTTGAGTTTATTTTTGTGTATGGTGTTAGGAAGTGTTTTAATTTCATTCTTTTACATGTAGCTGTCCAGTTTTCCCAGCACCACTTATTGAAGAGGCTGTCTTTTCTCCATTGTATATTCTTCCCTCCTTTGTCAAAAATAAGGTGACCATATGTGTGTGTTTCTCTCTGGGCTTTCTGTCCTGTTCCATTGATCTATATTTCTGTTTTTGTGCCAATACCTTACTGTCTTGATTACTATAGCTTTGTAGTATAGTCTGAAGTCCGGGAGCCTGATTCCTCCACCTCTGTTTTTCTTTCTCAAGATTGCTTTGGCTTTCAGGGTCTTCTGTGTTTCCATACAAATTGTGAAATTTTTTGTTCTAGCTCTGTGATAAATGCTATTGGTAGTTTGATACGGATTGCATTGAATCTGTTGCTGTGGGTAGTATAGTCATTTTCATAATGTTGGTTCTTCCAATCCAAGAACATGGTATATCTCTCCACCTGTTTGTATTCTCTTTAATTTCTTTCATCCGTGTCTTATAGTTTTCTGCATACAGATCTTTTGTCTCCTTAGGTAGGTTTATTCCTCGGTGTTTTATTCTTTTTTTGCTGTGGTAAATGGGAGTGTTTCCTTAATTTCTCTTTTAGATTTTTCTTTTTTAGTGTATAAGAATGCAAGAGATTTCTGTGCATTAATTTTGTATCCCGCTACTTTACCAAATTCATTGATAAGCTCTAGTAGTTTTCTGGTGGCAACTTTAGGATTCTCTATGTATAGTATCATGTCATCTGCAAACAGTGACACTTTTACTTCTTTTCTGATTTGGATTCCTTTTATTTCTTTTTCTTCTCTCATTGTTGTGGCTAAAACTTCCAGAACTATGTTGAATAATAGTGGTGAGTGAGCAGCCTTGTCTTGTTCCTGATCTTAGAGGAAATGCTTTCAGTTTTTCACCATTGAGACAATGTTGGCTGTGGGTTTGTCCTATATTGTCTTTAGTATGTTGACATAAGTTCCATCTCTGCCTCCTTTCTGGAGGGTTTTTATCATAAATTGGTGTTGAATTTTGTCGAAAGCTTTTTCTCCATCGATTGAGATTATCATATGGTTTTTATCCTTCAATTTGTTAATATGGTGGTTCACATTGACTGATTTAATTGATTTGCCTATATTGAAGAATCCTTGCATTCCTGGGATAAACCCCACTTGATCATGGTGTATGATCCTTTTTATGTGCTGCTGGATTTTGTTTGCTAGTATTTTGTTGAGGATTTTTGCATCTATGTTCATCATTGATATTGGCCTGTAGTTTTCTTTCTTTCTGACATATTTGTCTGGTTTTGGTATCAGGGTGATGGTGGCCTTGTAGAATGAGTTTGGGAGTGTTCCTCCCTCTGCTGTATTTTGGAAGAGTTTGAGAAGGATGGTTGTTAGCTCGTCTATAAATGTTTCATAGAATTTGCCTATGAGGCCATCTAGTCCTGGGCTTTTGTTTGTTGGAAGATTTTTAATCACAGTGTCAATTTCAGTGCTTTTGGATTGGTCTGTTTATATTTTCTATTTCTTCCTGGTTCAGTCCCGAAAGGTTCTGCTTTTGTAAGAACTTGTCCATTTCTTCCAGGTTGTCCATTTTATTAGCATATAGTTGCTTGTAATAATCTCTCCTTATTCTTTGTATTTCTGCAGTGTCAGTTGTTACTTCTCCTTTTTCATTTCTAATTCTGTTAATTTGGTCTTTTCCCTCTTTTCCTTGATGATTATGGCTAATGGTTTATCAATTTTGTTTGTATTCTCAAAAAAACAGCTTTTAGTTTTATTGATTTTTGCTATTGTTTCATTTCTTTTTCATTTATTTCTGATCTGATTTTTATGATTTCTTTCCTTCTGTTAACTTTGGGTTTTTTCGTTCTTCTCTCTCTAATTGCTTTAGGTTTAAGGTTAGTTTGTTTATCTGAGATTTTTCTTGTTTCTTGAGGTAGGATTGTATTGCTATAAACTTCCCTCTTAGAACTGCTTTTGCTGCATCCCATAGGTTTTGGGTCATCATGTTTTCATTGCAGGTTGTTTCTAGGTATTTTTTGATTTCTTCAGTGATGTCTTGGTTATTTAGTAATGTATTGTTTAGCCTCCATGTGTTTGTATTTTTTACGGTTTTTTTTCCTGTATTTGATATCTAGTCTCATAGCACTGTGGTCAGAAAAGATACTTGATATGATTTCAGTTTTCTTAAGTTTACAAAGACTTGGTTTGTGATCCAAGATAGGATCTATCATGGATGATGTTCCATGAGCAGTAGAGAAGGAAGTATATTCTGTTGTTTTTGAATTAAATGTCCTATAAATATAAATGTCAAGTCCATCTTGTCTAATGTGTCATTTAAAGTTTGTGTTTCCTTGTTTATTTTCATTTTGTATGATCTGTCCATTGGTGAAAATGGGGTTTTAAAGTCCCCTACACTTATTGTGTTACTGTTGATTTCTCCTTTTATGGCTGTTAGCATTTGCCTTATGTATTGAGGTGCACGTATGTTGGGTGCATAAATATTTGCAATTGTTAAATCTTCTTCTTGGATGGATACCTTGATCATTATGTGTTGTTCTTCTTTGTCTCTTGTAATAGTCTTTATTTTCAAGTCTATTTTGTCTGATATGAGACTTGCTACTCCAACTTTCTTTTGATTTCCATTTGTATGGAATATTTTCTCCATCCCCTCATTTTCAGTCTGTATGTGTCCCTAGGTTTGACGTGGGTCTCTTGTAAATAGCATATATATCGGTCTTGGTTTTGTATCCATTCAGCCAGTCTATGTCTTTTGGTTGGAGCGTTTAATCCATTTAAAGTAATTTTTGGTAATTTAAGGTAATTATTTATATGTATGTTCCTATTACCATTTTCATAATTTCTTTGGGTTTGTTTTTGTAGGTCTTTTCCTTCTCTTGTGTTTCCTGCCTAGAGAAGTTCCTTTGGCATTTGTTGTATAAGCTGGTTTGGTGGTGCTGAATTCTCTTAGCTTTTGCTTGTCTGTAAAGATTTTAATTGCTCTGTCGAATCTGAATGAGATCCTTGCTGGGTAGAGTAATCCTGGTTGTCAGTTTTTCCCTTTCATCACTTTAAATATGTCCTGCCACTCCCTTCTGGCTTGCAGAGTTCTGCTGAGAGATCAGCTGTTAACCTTATGGGGATTCCTTTGTATGTTATTTGTTGCTTTTCCCTTGCTGCTTTTAATATTTTTTCTTTGTATTTAATTTTTGATAGTTTGATTAATGTGTGTCTTGGCGTGTTTCTCCTTGGATTTACCCTGTATGGGACTCTCTGTGCCTCTTGGACTTGATTGACTATTTCCTTTCCCATGTTGGGGAAGATTTCAACTATAATCTGTTCAAATGTTTTCTCAGACCCTTTCTTTTTCTCTTCTTCTGGGACCCCTATAATTCAAATGTTGGTGCGTTTAATGTTGTCCCAGAGGTCTCTGAGACTGTACTCAATTCTTTTCATTCTTTTTTATTTATTCTGCTCTGCAGTAGTTATTTCCACTATTTTATCTTCCTGGTCAGTTATCTGTTCTTCTGCCTCAGTTATTCTGCTACTGATTCCTTCCAGAGAGTTTTTAATTTCATTTATTGTGTTGTTCGTCATTGTTTGTTTGCTCTTCAGTTCTTCTAGGTTCTTGTTAAATGTTTCCTTTATTTTCTCCATTCTATTTCCAAGATTTTGAATCACCTTTACTATCATTACTCTGAATTCTTTTTCAGGTAGACTGCCTATTTCCTCTTCATTTGTTTGGTCTGGTGGGATTTTACTTTGCTCCTTCATCTGCTGCATATTTGTCTGTCTTCTCATTTTGCTTAACTTACTGTGTTTGGGGTCTCCTTTTCGCAGGCTGCAGGTTTATAGTTCCCATTGTTTTTGGTGTCTTCCCCCAGTGGGTAAGATTAGTTCAGTGGCTTGTGTCAGCTTCCTGGTGGAGGGGACTGTTGGTGGGTGGGGCTGGATCTTGTCTTTCTGGTGGGCAGGGCTGTGTCCGTTGATGTGTTTTGGGGTGTCTGTGAACTTAGTATGATTTTAGGCAGCCTCTCTGCTAATGTGTGTGTTTGTATTCCTGTCTTGCTAGTTGTTTGGCATGGGGCGTCCAGCACTGGAACTTGCTGTTCGTTGGGTGGGGCTGGGTCTTCGCACTGAGGTGGAGATCTCTGGGGGAGCTCTCACCAATTGATATTATGTGGGGCCAGGAGGTCTCTGATGGTCCAATGTCCTGAGCTTGGCTTTCCCACCTCAGAGGCTCAGGCCTGACACCTGGTCAGAGCATCAAGACCCTGTTAGCCACACGGCTCAGAAGAAAAGGGAGAAAAAAAGAAAGAAAAAAATAATAAAAGAAAAAATTAATAAAAGAAAATAATTAAAATTGAAAAATTAAAAATAATTTTTAAAAAAGAGAGCAACCAAACCAATAAACAAATCCACCAATGATAACAGGTGCTGAAAATATACTAAGATAAACATAAAAATCAGAAAGAAGTCAGTTGCAGACAGCAAACCCCAAGTCTACAGTTGCTCCCAAAGGCCACCGCCTCAATTTTGGGAACATTTGTTGTCTATTCAGGTATTCCACAGATGAAGGGTACCTCCAGTTGATTGTGGGGATTTAATCTGCTGCTCCTGAGGCTGCACAGAGAAATTTCCCTTTCTCTTCATTTTTTGCATAGTTCCTGGGGTTCAGCTTTGGTTTTGGCCCCTCCTCTGCATGTAGGTTGCTCTCTGATTTCTGTTCCCACCTAAGACAGGATGGGATTCAAGCAGTGGCTGATTACAGGGTTCTGGCTCTGGCCAGGGGGCGGGAGGGGTACAGTAGTTATAGCTGGAATGTGGGGCGAACCTGTGGTGGCAGAGGCCGGTGTGACATTGTAGCAGCCTGAGGCGCACCATGTGTTCTTCCAGGGAAGTTGTCCCTGGATCACAGCACCCTGGCACTGGTCGGCTGCACAGACTGCCAGAAAGGGAGGTGTTGATAGTGACCTGTGATTGGACACAGGCTTCTTGGTGGCTGCAGCAGCATCCTTAGTGTATCATGCCCGTCTGTGGTGTCCGTGCTGATAGCCGCAGCTCGTGCCTGTCTTTGGAGCTCGTTTAGGCGGCGCTCTGAATCTCCTCTCCTCATGCACCCCAAAACAGTGGTTTCTTGCCTCTTAGGCAGGTCCAGATTTTTTCCTCGACTCCCTCCCGGCTAGCTGTGGAGCACTAGCCCCCTTCAGGCTGTATTCACGCAGCCAACCCTAGTCCTCTCCCTGGGATCTGACCTCCGAAACCTGAGCCTCAGCTCCCAGCCCCCACCTGCTCTGGCAGGTGAGCAAACAAGCCTCTCGGGCTGGTGAGTGCTGGTCGGCACCGCTCCTCTGTGCAGGAATCTCTCCACTTGGCCCTCTGCACCCCTGTTGCTGTGCTCTCCTCCGTGGCTCCAAATCTCCCCCCACTGCTCACACCCTGTCTCTGCCCGCGAAGGGGCTTCCTAGTGTGTGGAAACTTTTCCTCCTTCAGAGCTCCCTCCCAGAGGTGCAGGTCCCATCCTTATTCTTTTGTCTCTGTTTTTTTTTTTTTTTTCTTTTTTCTTTTGCTCTACCCAGGTACGTGTGGAGTTTCTTGCCTTTTGGGAAGTCTGAGGTCTTCTGCCAGCGTTCAGTAGGTGTTCTGCAGGAGGTGTTCCACATGTAGATGTATTTTTGATGTATTTGTGGGGAGGAAGGTGATCTCCACGTCTTAATCTTCTGCCATCTTGAAGGTCCTCCAGGATAGGCTTTCTATTTTCGATGATTGTGGAGGCTTGGTGAATCCAAAATCTGATGTAGTAGGCCAGCAGGCTAGAGACTCTGCAAAGAGTTGCAGCCCAAACAAAGGTTGCTGGCAGAATCTTACCTTTGTCTTTTTGACAATTTAAAAGTGTTTGGTTACTTTCTTGAAAGAAAACGATAAGGATGGGGAGGTAAGGATCACATTAATTTCTAATATACGTGGTGCTGTGCTGGCCAGTATGACAGACACTAGTCGCACGTGGCTATTTAAATTTAAAGTTAATTAAAATTAAGTAAAATTTAGAATACAGTTTTTTTAGTCACATCAGTCACATGTCAAGTGCTTGATGCTTGTGTGTGGTTAGAGACTGTTCTGTTAGACTGCACCGGTATAGTGCATTTTTATTATTTTGGAAAGTCTCATTGGACAGTGTTGCTTTAATGCAATCATAGTTTTGCATGTCATCCCTGGGAAGTTAATGGAATGCTTAGAGGAGGATGAGGGATTTCCCAAGGTGAGAAATGGGTTTTCTCATGAGATCACTGGTACAAATGACAACTGAGTGATTGGGAGAGAGCGAATTTATAACTGTGATTGCCAGAGTCTAAAGGAATTTACAATCAGGAGACTATTTATATACGTAGTTGTTTCTGAAATTGCTTTGTTGTGATTCACCAAGGCATGTCATGATGCACCATGTGTATTTTAAGATAAGATAATAACTTAAGATGGTATGATTATGAGATTCGCCACTTCCAGAAATGAACCTCCATATGTTTTAATGAGTGGAGAACTTTCTGTCTTTCAGAGAGCAGTGATTTTCATCATTCAACAGTGGAGGTGTTTATTTCCAAGCCATTTTAAAAATGCTATTTATGTACTCCAAATTTATCCTGATAGTAATCACATAGTGACAGTTACATTGTCAGTGTGACAAAGTTAATATTAATTCTTTTTTGTTACTTGTGGAATCCCTGTGAGAAATAAATTAGTTACTCCATGTTAAATGTCATTATTGATAGGATATATAATAATGTTAATTGACAATGGAAGTACTGGTATCTATTCTAAGGAGCAGCCGTAAAATCCATAATCCTGGCCCCGACCCAGGTTCTATGCAAGTTTCTAAGTCCAACACAGGGAAATACAGGTTATTTATGCTAGGGGGTTTGCTGCCAGAGCTGTGTTCCTTTGTCCTCTTTCAGTTGCCTAATCTTTATTGTTACTTAGAGTGTTTTTTACATCTTATGATTCGTTTCTAATAGCCTATCATGGCCCTTGAGACAGCATTATTCCTACCTGATATATAATGTACTTAGGAGGAAAAATTAAAGTTGTATGCATATGGTCTGAAGGGTAAATTTTACTCCAAAAGAACACAGTATGGTTTCTTATCATTAATTCACATCAACATCATCAGTCTTACCCTCCTCTTTCTCAAGGGTATCAAATATGCCCATGTTGTAAAGAGTCAAGGTCGAGTTCAGGCTTGGGGGCCAGGCTGCCAGGATTGAATTCTGGATCCACTACTTACTAGCTGTGTGCTAATAACTTTGTGACCCACTGGACACATCCGTAAAATGGGGATGAGAGTAATAGAGATGCTCACTTCATGGATTTATTATGATGATTAAATAAGTTAAGTACAAGCAAAAGCACTTAGAACAAGTTATGGCACAATCTAAGTATTCACTGAACGTGAAAAGCTTTTGCTGTTTTTCAGCCATGATGCGGTGTAATTGACAGTGTCTCATCAATGTTCTAGTATCAGTCACTCATTCAGTTAGGATTTTTGTTTGTTTGTTTGCTTTTAGTGCCTTAGATTTTATTACAAATACTTTCCTCTTACTACTGGAAAATACAGAGATGAATAAGAAACAGTCCCTAACCTCAGAGAGTACATGTACTTGAGTGTATATTATTACCTTTTATTTTGTATTTGCTTACTAGCCATAAGCAAACATTTTAGGAAAAATAGATGCAGTAGTAATTTAGCTTAATGGGGAGACTATTGAAAGGAAAATGAATCGTAATAAAATGTTCCATTTGATTGTTTATACAATTTTGTTGTGTTTTGACATAAACTAAATTAATTCTTATCATCATCTCAATTATAACAGTGTCTCAGGCCAAGTAGCTTGCCTAGAGTTGTGAAACAGTTTTCGTCTGTACTCTGCTGCTTTCCTGTGAAGAAAACCATGGTTCCAAACATGGACTTTATACAAAAACAGAAAAAAACTAGTCTCTACAGTTAGAAGTCAGGACAATGGATACCTTTGCTGGGGATGGGGTAAGGATTGTTGTCTGGAAAGGAATATGACAGGCACTCTTAAGGATGTGTCAACTTCTGTTTCTTGATGTGGGTCATGATGCGTAGTTTGTGAAAATTCATCAAACTGTACACTTATAATATTTGCACTTTTCTATCTGTATATTATACTGAAATAAAAATCAAACACATGCATACACATATACACTGGGATATGTGTATGCATATATAGCCACATATATACATATGTATGTATATGTGTGTGTGTATTCTGAGTTCAATCTAATATCAAACCTCGTGTGGAAACCTCAATTGTTCCTGCAGTGTGACTATCACTATGTTACTTAAAGATAGCAAACTTATTAAACAGTCCCAAACTTTTCAAACTAATTTATATTAAAGCATTATTTTACTGAAAGCCTTAGATTTATTCATCACTCTTCCATGATGGAATGGTAAATAGATCTTATCCAATGCTTACTTCAGAACCACTTCACTTCCAAAATGCCACTGAAGCATAAATTAATTAAATTACATAAATTCCAGGCAGTGATGGGAACAGTAATATTTGATATAAGTGCATATTCTTGCAGAAATCCCTGCCTTACAAGGCGTGATTATACATCAACTTGCTTAACTGCTGGCATTTTTTATATGTCCAAAGGGAAGACGTATTTCAGTAGGTTAGTTATCCCTTGGCTTGTGAATTGCTAACATTTTTGTTGTTTGCTAATAGTTCTGCAGGGCAGAACTCATTCAGAGCCAGACAGGAAATATAATGATATAAAATCTGGTGTTTACAGTGCCTATGCTCAGAATTCACAGTCTTTCTGTGTCATAGGTGGTGGTCTCCTACAGGCATTCCATTTCACTTGATTCATGATGATTGGGGCTTTGAAAGTGAAATCGACTAAAATTAATTCTACTTGTGAAACTGCTCTCTGGAAAACTGTCCATGCCGATGTGAATAAATGCACTAAGAGCATTTAATAACAATATCATTTAAAGGCTTGACAAAAATGCAGCTATTAACAAAGGAAAAGTTAGAAGTGGCTTTTTTAACAAGTAAAGTTTGGGGGAGTCATTTAAAGTTTAGTCAGAATTATGTTTAATTTCTCAGACATTGATATTAATATATCAGTAAATTTCTAGTCAACTCAATTATTTGTACGTAAGTCAGCATACGTGTAATTTAACCAGGATGTTTGTTTCTTTCTGTTTGACAATTTATATAATTATGGAGTAGAGAATGATTATGAAATTCAAGATAGCTATTCTACGACTGAAATCTGATGAAATGACAAAGGATAATGATTTAACTACTGAAAAAAGAAACCCACAAAAAAATTGACATTTTATTTATTTATGTCAATTCACCTACCTAATTAGTCCATAAGTATTTATTGAGTATTAATGTGTTGAGCCATGTTCTAGTTGCTAGAGATACATGATGCAGTGGACCAATTCTCTGCCCTCATGGAACTTCTATTCTAGTGGAGAGATGGTGGAATAGAAACCATTAAATGGTCTAATATGTGTCAGATGTTGATGAAATACTACAGGGGAGAATTAGGCAAGTTGATGTGGATAGAAAGTGTGGGGTGAGATGGGGCATTGCTGTTGCTATTTTATCTAAGGGATAGTGGGACAGAGTCACAGGAATGGGGGCATTAGAGCAGATAGATACCTAAAGGAAGTGAGGATACCCAAGTGAATGCTTGAGGCATGGATGTTCTCCAAAAATCACACAGATCTTGCAATAACTATTTTCAGAAGACCTCAAAATATGAACTTAATTTTCTTGACATTCCCTACAGCATGGATGAGTAAATAACACCATGTTCTTTTGTCTGTCTAGAAGCACAAAATATTGACAATACCTGGAGGGTACACAGGGCTGGGACTAAGGTCTAATTCACTCATTCACAAGCCAGAGACTCTCAGCTGAAGGTGAAAATCAGAAAGGAGGATGATATTTCAAACTCAGAAAAAAACAAATATCAGCTCCTAAAAAGGGGTAACACAGGGCAGGTCTCTTGTAAATGATTTTTTGGAACTTCATTATGATGCCTTTGTCCCTAAACGTTACAAATGTCTTTTCTTTTTTCAACATACTGGTCCTTTTTTCCTGGCATGGTTTTTACACCCCTGTGGGGCATTCATATTTATCTTATTTATGCCTAGTTCAACATTTCAGTGCATTCTTTCCTGTAATCTCCAGGCTGAACTGTTCGTGATTCTTTCTGAATTTCTACAACAATCTCAACTTAACCTCTAGACTCTGCCCATTTCCATTGGAATATTTTAAAATCTTTATTTTCCCTGTGAAAAATCATCTTTTCAGCTTCTCCAATGTAGATTTCAGTGCTTTGTACATCTTAGGATATTAATGAATGTTTTTCAAATAAATAAATGAGCAAATAATTAACTTACTCTTACAAAAAAATGTGTGGGACCACACCAAAGTGATTGCCCATTCCTCGGGATCCCTGATGCACTTTATAGAGGAACACAAGGTGTTCCCACAGGGCTTAGAGTTAGAAGTCTGACTCTGCCACTACAGGCTGTGCCATTTTAAACGCCTTAGTATGCTTCTGTTTCCTTTGCTCTAAAATAAACAAATACGAATAATGCCTGTCCCAGTGGGACTACTTAGGGTCGCAGTGGCTAACATATATAAAAGTGCTTTGTAAATTGTATTCTTCACCTGTTCACTTCTATGACTAGTTCTAACTTTACCTATATTTAGTCAAAATAGGGATATAAGAAGGAATTAACCATATTGTGTATTTAAAAAAAAAAAAAAAAAACAAGAATAGCTTAAAAATAATTGACCAAAAAGATGTATTGAGTTGAACCCATATTAGTATTAGTGATACTCCAATAAATCCCAACAAATGTAATGGCCATCCTGCTTTAGGGTGAAATAAAAGTTCAGTGGAAAACTTTGTGCTCATTATCATGAAGGGAGCATCAAAAATACATAGAGGAAAAAACTGCAGGATACCTACGGAAACTGGGAAAGATTCAGGTGGAATTTTTAGTATATGGAACTAGGCTTCTGCTTAAGTGACAAATCAAATTGTTAACATGTTTTCTTGTCAGGAGATGACTACTCAACTGCAGATTATTTCAGGATTAAACCTGTGCTAATGGTTTACTATCCGATCCATATTAATTAAAATATCAATTTGAAAACTATTTGAAATATGCTTGATAGAAGTGCTATCCTAATTAGTTTTGATGGGTTCAACATAATCACAAGCTATACCGAAAAGAGATGTGACTTTTGTCTTCAAACTCATGAATATTTGGCCTGATAAAAGGGAAATTTTATATGATTAAAATTCAACCATTGATTCCACTTCTAAAACTAGTATATTTTTAAATATGTAATTAATACATATTTTAATGTTTTATGTGCATATTCAGATTAATGATTTGTATGCTGAAGAAGTTTATTTTTTAAAATTTTTATTGGATTATAGTTGATTTACAATGTTGTGTTAGTTTCAGGTGTACAGCAAAGTGAATCAGTTATACATATATATATCCACCCTTTTTTTTAGATTCCTTTCCCATATAGGCCATTACAGAATATTGAGTAGAGTTCCCTGTACTATACAGTAGGTTCTTATTAGTTATCTATCTTATATATAGTAGTGTGTATGTCAATCCCAATCTCCCAATTTATCCCTCCCCACCTTTATCCCCTTGTAACCATAAGTTTGTTTTCTACATCTGTGACTCTACTTCTGTTTTGGAAATAAGTTCCTTTGTACCCTTTATTTTAGATTCCACATTTAAGTGATATCATATGATATTTGTCTTTCTCTGTCTGACTTACTTCACTCAGTATGACAGACTCTATCTAGGTCCATCCATGTTGCTGCAAATGGCATTATTTTGTTCTTTTTTATGCCTGAGTAATATTCCATTGAATATATGTACCACATCTTCTTCATCCATTCATCTGTTGATGGACATTTAGGTTGCTTCCATGTACTGGCTATTGTACATAGTGCTGCAGTGAACATTGGGGTGCATGTATCTTTTCGAATTATGGTTTTCTCTGGGTATATGCCCAGTAGTGGGATTGCTGGGTCATATGGTAGTTCTATTTTTAGTTTTTTAAGGAAACTCCATACTGTTCTCCATAGTGGCGTACCAATTTACATTCCCACCAACAGTGTAGGATGGTTCCCTTTTCTCCACATCTTCTTCAGCATTTATTGTTTGTAGATTTTTTGTTTATGGCCATTCTGACCAGCGTGAGGTGATACCTCATTGTAGTTTTGATTTGTATTTCTCTAATAATTAGTGATGTTGAACATCTTTTCATGTGCTTTTTGGCCGTCTGTATGTCTGAAGAAGTTTATTTGATCAATACTTTCTCATGTGAAAACAAAGGTTCTTTCAACATACAAGGACAGTGTATTCTCCATAATCATTCTCATTGTCATTTTTGTGGCTAAACAGAATTTAATGATAACATGATAATGGAATATAAGAATTATTGTGCTTGGAAATCATGTAAGTTATCTACTCAGCATTTTTCCTCTAATAGGCACCAAGATAAAGAATTTGCAAACTTTTCATTTTTTAGGATTCTAATTTTTTACTTTCAATATGTGGAGACCAAGATAAAGACCGTAGAATGTTCTGTTGTTTTCCTGAATATTACTGTTAAAACTAAGCAGTGCATTCTCAAACTATCCATTTTTCAAACTACTCCTTTATCACTTTCAGTCAAAATATTTCCTAAATCTTGTTAATACATTATAAATTCAGACTATGTCAATTCTGACTAGAAAACTAAACCTCATAAAATTATTATACTATGTCAAGTAGTATTTCCTTTTATGCCCTCAATTTTCTTCTCTCTGGGTTCAAAGGAGGTTCTTTTTAACCGAATTCAGTTAAAATATATCCTTAGCCTCCATAATTGCAGAATCATTCCTTCTTCAACTTCACATTTTTTTTTTTAATCTTTTCAGTCCTCAGTCTACATCATTTAAGTCTGTCCTCAAAAGGCAGGCTCTTTTCCCTTTGATGTTTTTTTTTGCATGCTGTGTTCTGGACCTAAAAGGCTTTTGTTTTATCTTTCTTGAGGTAGAGCAACACCATTTGTGAAAAGCAGGTATAGATTCAGTATGTTGCACACAAAAAACTATTGTGTGTGTTTTAATACATCATAATTTTCTAATGATGTCAACATTGCATTTTTTGTTTTTCTTTTTCATTTTTAATAGAGTAGCACACTAATTTCCTTAAAAAATAATTGACTAAACCTTGCAAGTGTCTAGCTATGTATTTGATCAAAGGGATGGTATTACAGGCAACAGAGCCAAGCTCAAACAAACAATCCTGTAAACACAATGCTTCTGCCCCTTCATTGGGAAAACTAGGTGAATAAAAGTAAATATTCATAAATTTTTTGAATCTTGAAACACAGTTTTTAGTGTTTCAGAAATAAAGGAAATCTGCCTCTTTTTAACAGTGCCTAGAAATCCCCACACCATTGCCCAGCCCATTATTTCTCTCCACACACCACTATCTCAGAGTTCTCTTTGACTCCCTATCAAGAGGATGGGGAAAAAATTTTCCTGTCTGATAGTTGTTGAACAAAGCAGCCTCACCAGAGGCTGACTTCAGTATGTCAAACCAATGACTGTTCTCTCACAAATAAATGACAATAAACCTGTTGTTTGCCTTTCAAATTCACACCCAATGGCCCCCTTCCAAGGCCCCGAGTGCGCAGCTGTTCTTTTCTTAACACGATCTCCACAGGCTCCTGGTGTTACTTTTTAATAGAATTTCTGCAGAAGTTGTGTTCTTAAAATTCTCATCCATATGAGACATGTTTGAGACACGTATATTGAAATGCACACATAATTTAAAATTGGAATCCTTTCTTAACAATAAAGATTGACAGACATTATTTAACTTTGTAGTTATATTTCTATATGTTGACCAGAACAATCATTCTCAGGGAAATAAGATATATTATCATTTGTATGGATATGATTTTAATAGATAAGGGGAAATTGTTAAGGGAAACACTCTCTTCTTCAGTATAACACCATTAACAGGATTTAATGAAATAGGGGAATTTGTTACTTCTTGTTTACTTTAGTATTGACCAATTATTTGAACATTCAACTGCTTTTATTGAGGTACTGAGTTGTAGTTAATTAAGGCAAGGGCTTTGGATTCAGAAACATCTAGTTCTGAATCCTGGCTCTAGCAATTTGACAAGTTACTTCTAGTCTGAATAGGTATCCTCATAGGCAAAGTGGGAATAATAGTTCAGACCATTGCTGTGGAGACTAAATAGAATGACTGATATGGGTCTATGACATTGTCTGGTATATACTAAGAATTCAATAAATTTTATTTCTCATATCTTTAGAGGTTACAAAAATATACGTACACTGTTGAGGCATGGAGATTAATGCAGAATATGAATTTGCAGAACACTGGATCTAATCATAGGAAGAATTCGACTCTACCCATCTTCAATTTTTGAGTTCTTCAACTGTATTTTTCTCAGTCTTAAAAGGAAATGATAAAATATGATTTTCTATGGCTCCCAGAATTAGTGTATGAACTGTCTTTATTAAGTTATACACAAAATTTTCATTTTTTAGGATTCTAATTTTTTACTTTCAGTATGTGGAGACCATAATGTAAAATAATTACAGATGTATCTTAAATACAAATACTACCTTTAACAAAGTATCTTAAATACTACCAAATTAAAGTTATTTTAGCCCCTAATTAATACATATTGTATTAGTTTATTTTAAATTATTTTAGATACTTTGACTATATGGGGAATGTTTCTGTGCCTCTAGTGTTTCATTAAAAAGGAAGAAAAAAAGCTTTGGTAAATTAGAAATAATTGCACTCTGAACACATTAACAAAGATGATTTGAAGAAAGACCTCGGGATTCAGGATGCAATCTTTCTCTTTCTCGATGTCTTTTTTTTCCTCTCTCTCTTTTCCCAGCAACCAAAACTGCTGTACTTCCTTATTCAAGTTTCTTCCTGAGACCTAAGTTTTGATTGCTCTCTTATTTCTAGTTTTATTCTGCCAGTTTGAGAATTAAACATTCTGTTCTGTGTGTGTCTGTGTGTGTGTGTGTATTGTTGGTTTGTATTTTATATCTAAACTTATCAAACTCACCAAAACAGTATCTGAAGTTAAAAAGTTTCTTTACTATCATCTTGAATCAAACAGTAAATTTGAAATATTCTTATTAACATCAGAAACGCTGATTATAAATTATTGTTATTTGCTGTCCTAGAACTTCCTTATATTATTTTTGTTACCCACATAAATGAAGTATTATTATTCTTGCATTATATAGGTGATGTTTCTTTAATTTCAGTTAAATACTTAAAATTCTGCCTTCACCATTCCTTTTTGCATCTCAGATTTTCCATCTGGGATAGTTTCGTTCTTTAAAATTGTTCTTGCGTCTTAGTTTTTGTTGGTAAAACCTCTTAGTTATTGTGTGAAGGTGTATTTCTCTCACACTTGCTCTGAGTTCATAAATCCAGAAAAATAGATATTTCCTCTCAGCACATTGAAAAGAATATCACATTGTCTATGTCATTATGGACACTAGAAAATCTGCTGTCTTTTTAAATTACACTTTCTTGTAGATGATGTGGCCTTTATCCCTGGCTTCTTTTAGATCTTCCCTTTGTCTTTGTTATCTGGAATTTCCCTAGACTGGGTTAGTGTGTGTATCTGTGTTTGAGGGGATAAATCTCTTGGCTTTTCTTTCTGCTAGTATTTTCAGTTATAATGGATATTTTTTCCTCCTGTATTTGGGGACTTTACATTATGAATTCATATTTAACCACTGGGGAATCTTGAATAACTTGGATTATGTTTTTCTCCAGAAAAATATTTTAATTTCGTTCTGAATGGTGTCAGGGTGTCCCACCAGTCTGAAAACACTTTAATTTCACTTCTCAAACTGGGGTGCCCAGATTCAGGGCTGAATGTAAATTCAAAACCCAGCAATATGAAACGATAAGCCTATGGTTACACATTTTAAGGAGACTATTTTGTGCCACAGAGAGAAAGAACAGAACTAAGAGTTGTCTTCATTGAATCCTTTTCTAGACAGTTTCTCCCCCTACTTATATCTTCACTTAAACTATAACACTTAGAAGTGTGCTGGTCTTATTCATGAATCTGTAGGTCAGTGTCTATTTTGTACCAGTATAAGCCCTGGTCTCCCATTTCCCTTAGTGTCTGTTCATCACAAATATTCTGAAATTCCTAGTACTAGCTTGACCTTTAGAGTTAAACTGGCACCAAAGTTTGTTTTAAGAAAAAAATTTTAAGCTTTAGCTTTATCTTAATTTTCTCTATCCCCTGAGACTTCGTGTTATTTTCTGTTGAACTCTGCAGTGAATTACCATGTATTATGTTGTGGTTTTCCTGAATCTGAGTATTTTCTGTGAATGGAGGATATATCTGAATTCCTAATCCTCCACATTGCAGGCAGTAGTGCTGCAAGTTTCTCTCTAAATTGTATAGCTCTTTTTACATTCAAGTTTAATTATTGATTACTGATGTTGGAAAAAAATTAAGATCATGCCTAGTATCATGAGATCAAGACCAACAATTTATAATAGCAAAGAATTATAGGAGAATAACTTAAACATAACAAATGTAAAATATTTTTATTTTATGTTATTTAAATTTTTAAGCTAGAATTTTAAGTACTACTGGAAAATATTACTGAGATACAAAAGCATTGGCAAGATAATTTTGAAATCAGACTCACAACACATCAATTTCCATAGCTACAAAATTTCAAGCAAAAGTTATTTTGATAATAACTTGCTCAGTTTTTCCAAGTTGAGAAGAACAAAACAAGGAAGTATTGACAAATATGTAATGTGTGTTACTCAATAGGGTTTTCTCATAATCAAACATAATGCACAAGCAAATCAGGAACTAGAGAATAAATAACTCATCCTCTTGTCCTGAATACCTCCATAAAAATTCTTTTTTTAATGCTAAATGAGTAAAACTTAACTTTGAAAACAAAAGGAAACTGCTTCAATAGCCACTCTGTTACTAACAGCAATGATCTTGAGTTTAGTTTGGCAGTCAAACTGAGACCTCAGTAGGCTTTAGCCAGCACCGAGTTTACTAAGTTTAAGAGAAAATGCAGGACAGGAAACATATAGCATACTTACCAACAGAATAGAGGTCATGACTCTCTCGACTCAGTCATGATATCCCATTCATTCTGACTCATAACATGCATTAAAACGTGGTTGAGTATGTAGCCAAGCTGATGCTCTTTCACCTTTCATACCTAACCAGTCAGACCCATTAGTGTATTTTCTCATCTATACAGATTACTCATTACTCCATAACCAGTTTCAACAATGAAATGTAGGAGTTTGGCCTGGTACATAGTCCTTGGTTCTTGATCAGATATGCTCATTCATTCTCTTTCCCTCTCTCTCTCTCTTTCTCTCATCTAGAATAGGTAAATTCCTAGTAATTCCTTGACTTAATATTGCAAAGGGAGGAACAAAAAAGCAAGTCCCACATTTTCAGGCTTCCCTGAGGCTAGGTGTTAACCTTTTCTCTTCCCATAAATGTGGCAATAAAAGATTGCCTGCTAGATAGAATGCTGAAAGGATTCACCAGGGAACTTGTCTCCCAATTCCATCCTAAAAAATGCAACACTATGTTTGGGTGCAGGAGACAAAATAGAGACGATTCTGGAATGTTCTTAATGTAAAAAGGAAAAATTTGGATATAAGGATAGGACACATACAGATGAGATATACACCAAGGAACATTCCTTTCATAAGGGAAAAGTAACAGTGTTCAAAAGTAGTCACATTAGGTGGCTTCAGGGTTCAAAGAACAACAAAACTGAGTTGGCAGTGGGCAGCTTAATAGGAATCTCTCTAACAGGATATAGCTTCTCCCAAATGTTACTGGCAACAGCACATTTGAGCTGTTTGAGCAAAACAGTTTGTACTGAGGAATGATCTCAGAAAAGAAACATGACAATTACTGTGAAAAATCAATCTGTTGTTCTTTTTTTTCCTGCTCAATGAACAAATGATTCTTTAGGGCTGGATAAATAGAATCAATTGACAAGGTAATATTGGAAATATTTTCATAAATAGTATTGGCAGCTCTCAAAATATCTAGTCAAGATAGTAGCACAGGAAGAGATTGAGAGACATGAAGAGGACTATATATTTTTTAAATGGATCAATCCAAAAAATTCATTAATTTATTTTGTAACTCTCACAGATAGGAGTCACATCATAACCAGTTACAAGAGTATATAAATACCGGAACCAATATTAAAGTAAGAAAAAAGTTATACCATGTTTATATAATGTCATACATGTACATTGATACCCTGGTTAACCCACTCAGCAGGAAAATATTCTCGTCTGATCATGTGAATCTTCTTGTTACCCAATTATGCTGGCTGCATTTGTCTTTACTAGAAATAGAATCATGGCTTTGACTCTATTTTTACCATGAATTCAAAATCATCAATCCAGGATTTCTAGTTTTGGATAAGATAGAATATGCTGTAAAACCTGAACAGTGTTCATGGAGCAGCACTTTGAGGACTCAGAAAGGAAAATAGTGGCAGGTAGATGGGAGTAGACGACCACAATTCAAAGTTATCACTGAACTGGTGGTGAGTTTACCATTTCTTTTTTCCTCCAGCATCCTCTGACCTAGACTCAGGACAGACTGAAACATGGAAGTGGGTATCAGCAAGGATGTAGGGAACCCCAGGGAAGTCCTCTAGTTTAGAATTCAGGAGGAAGAAAATGGATTGTTGGTAGCAGCAGCCACAGCAGCAAAGGCCTAAAGTCACCTAAACTCTGGAGGGACACCTTCGACTCTTGATTGAAGTAGCTGTAACTTCAAGAGGGTGAGGCCACTCCCATTGCTCCTCCCACCATATGCCCTAGACATGCGTGCAACTCACAAAAGGAGCTCCAGAATGGAATAAACAAATCCCAAGCTTTCTGGCTAGTAAAACCAAAAAAAAAAAAAAAAAAAAAAAAAGACCATGAGAGAATTGGAAAGTACTGGGGAGATCACAGAGAGAGAGAGAGAGAGCAGCTTAGGAAAGCTAACTCATTTTTTTAAATGAACCCCTGGGATCACCAGATGAGTAGATCTGCTGCTAAACTACACACTGAAAACATTGAGAATAGAATTTAATTAAAGACAACAGCCCCATTTCCAGACACATAACTGAGTGGTGCACATGTAAGACATTTGAACAGCATTGCAAAGAGCTTGAAAATGGAATTGGCATTCAATTCACAAGTCACAGAAGGCTGGTCAAATCTTGTGATGTGACTCCGAATGAGTTGACTTCTAGCTCCAGAAATTAAAAGATATTCCATAAGCTGTATATATGACCTAGATTCTCACAACTTAATATTCAAAATATCCAGGATAAAATTGAAAATTACCCAGCATATAGGTAACAGGGAAAATATCAACTCAAATGTGAACATCCAGTCAAAAGATGCTGACATTGACATGACACAGTATCTAGAATTACTAGACACAGGTTAGAGAGTTACTATAAAAATATTCTGACAAAGATGAATATTCAAGAAAGGTATGGGAAGATAGACAATCTCAGCAAATAACTAAAAGTTATAAAGGAGAAATAAATAGATCATTTAGCACTGGAAAAAAAAAATCACTGGATGGACTCCATAGCAGAATAGAAATGACAGAAGAAAGAGTAATCTCAAGCACAGATAAAAAGAAAATATGCAAGATAAACAACAGAGAGAACAAAGATTGAAAAAAAATGGACAGATGTTAACGGATTTTGGAATAAATCTTAACGTCTACCATTTGTGTCATTATTATCCCGGAAGGAGAGACAAAACCATGCAGAGCAGAAGGAAATATTTGAGCTTCCCAAATGTAAGAAAGATATAAAGCTACAGATTCAAGAAGCTCAGAAAACCCCAAAAAAGATAAACTCAAATTTATGCTTAGACATGTATAATCAAAGAGCTGAAAACTAAAGAGAAAGAAGAAAAATCTTGAAAGCATCCAGAGAAAAACAATTGTTTGAATGTCTATAGATTTCTTATCAGAAACTATGAAGACCAGGGAAAGTAGAAAATATTTTTAAAGTACTGAAATAAAAGAAATTTCTCCCTGGAATTGTAAGTCAAGCAATAGCTATCTCCAGGAATATATAATGTTATACACAAAATAAAGTCATTCTTAGTTAAAGGAAAATTAATAGAGCGCTATATGCCATCAGAATTGCTTTAAAAGAACTGTTAAAGAAATGATACCAGAAGGAAACTTGGAACATCAGAAATGAAGGAAGAGCAACATAAATGGCAAGTATTTTGATAAATAGAACAGATTGCTGATTCCTTAAAATATGTTTGACTATTGAAAGCAAAAATTATGACATCTGATGTGGTTCTCAATGTATGAATTATTTAAGATATCATAAAGGGAGGAGGGTAAAAAAACCCTTCATAGTCATAGGCTTTCTACAGTCTAATTGAAGTTCTAAAATTTTAAACCTAAGTAGACTGAGAAAAGTTAAGTATTTGTACTGTAATCTCTATAGCAACTGCCACCCCCCACACTTTACAGTGAGAAATAGCCAAAAGCACAATAGATACATTTAAATAGAATTAAAAAGATGTTCAAATAACCTTAAGGCAGGAAGAATAAAACAAAGGATGAAACACAGAGGGAATAATTAGAAAATGAATAATAAAATGGTACATTGAAATCCAAATATACCCATAAGTACATTAAATGCATAAGGTCTAAGCACACCAATTAAATACAAAGGTTATCAGGATGGATTAAAAAATGTAAAAGGTATATACACTGTCTATAAGAAATCCACTTCAAATATAACAATATAGGTAGATTATATGTAAAGGAAAGGGAAAAAACATACATGCACACACAAATCAAAAGGCAGCTGGAGTGGCTATATTATTTAGACACAGTAGACTTCAGAGCAAGGAAAATGACCAGAGATAAAGTGGGGCATTATATAAGAAAATAAAATAACATCAAATATGTATTTTGAAGCTAACAGAGCTTCAAAACAAACACTAACAAACTGTAAACAAACACTAACACAACTGCAAAGACAGACAAATCCACAATTTAGAGACTTCAGCTCTCCTTTCTCACTAATTGATAAAACAGCAATTGAAAAAATAGACCAAAAATGGACAAGGATATAGAAGAACTAAACTACATCATCAACCAATTGATTCTAATTGATATTTATAGAACCCTTCACCTAGCTACTGCAATATACACATTCCTTCCACATTCACATGGAACATTCACCAAAATAGCTCATATCTTGGGTCATAAAACAAACTTCAAATATTAAAGAACTGAAATCATGCATAGTATACTTTGTGATCATAATGGAATTGAATTAAAATCAATAATAGAAAAATAATACTCTCCAAGTATTTAGAAATTTAATAGACACTTTTTAATAATCCAGCAGTCAAGGAAGAGGTCTCAAGGGAAATTAAGATATACTTTGAAATAAGTGAAAATGAAAATTCAGCATATCCAAATGTGTCTGATACAGCTGAAACAGTTCTTAGAAAGAAACTTATAGCAATAAATGATTAAACTAGAAAAGGAAAAAAGGGCTTTCATAAAAAAATCTAAGCTTCCATTTTAAGGAACTTGAAAAAAAAGAAGAGGAAAATAACTCCATAGCAAGCAGAAGTAAGAGAATAAAAGATTTAAGAGCAGATTTCCTTAAAAAATGATTATAAAAAATGATTTAAAAAAAGATTTCCTTAAAAAATGAAAATAGAAACACAAGAAAATATGTATAAAAAAGCTGTTGTTTAGAAAGGTCAAAAAATGATAAACCTTTAGTAAGACTGGCAAAGATAGAAGGCACAAACTATCAAGATCAAAGAAGATAGGATATCCCTACAGATTCCAGAAATATTAGAATGACAGCATGACAATACCTTAAAAAACTCCACATACACAGTTTTGACAAACTGCATGAAATATGTTAATTTCTCAAAACCAAAATCCACACATACCCAAAATAAATTAAGTAGCCTGGATAGTCAAACAACTCTTGAATTTATAATTTTTTTCCAAAAAATGAAATCATCCTGGCCCACGTTGCTTCTGGAACATTCTAAGGAACATTTAAATAAGACTTATTTTTACTTATGTATATGACATCTTCTATATAGAAAATTCTAAGGAACCTCCAAAAATAATCCTGTAATGAATGAGATTTTTACCAAGGTTGTAGGATACAAATTCAACACACAAAATGAATTACATTTTTATATAGTAAAAATGAACAATTGGAAGCTATGCAATTGATCCAAAAAATGAAATGTTTAATTATAAATATAAAAGATACAATAACTGAATGCTGGGAAATATGAAAGTGTCAAAAGAAATCAAAGAAACACACTACTATATATAAAATAGATAACTAATAAGGACCTACTGTATAGCACAGGGAACTCTACTCAATACTCTGTAATGGCCTATATGGGAAAAGAGTCTAAAACAAGAGTGGGTATATGTGTAACAAATTCACTTTGCTGTATGCCTGAAACTAACACAACATTGTAAATCAACTATACCCTATTTTTAAAAAAAGAAATCAAGGAAGACATAAATGAAGACACAGTATGTTTGTGGATTTAAAGACTCAACATAGTAATGATGTCAGTTCAACACAATTATCTATAGATTTAATGCAAATCCAATCAAAATCTCAATAGGATTTTTGGCTTATATAGATAGGTTGATTCCAAAATGTATGTAGGAGACACAAAAGTCAGTGAATAACCAAAACAATTTTGAAGAAGAACAAAGTAAGAAACTTTCAAAAACTACTACAAAGCTACAATAATCAGGACAGTATAGTAGTATCAAAGGGATGGACACATAGATTAAT
Source organism: Balaenoptera borealis (assembly GCF_965194805.1). Taxonomy (NCBI): domain Eukaryota; kingdom Metazoa; phylum Chordata; class Mammalia; order Artiodactyla; family Balaenopteridae; genus Balaenoptera; species Balaenoptera borealis. The sequence goes on from NC_138877.1 coordinate 62,518,520, forward strand.
GGAACAGAGAAGATAGTCCAGGAGTAGACCCACCCAAATATAATCAATTTTTTGACAAAGATACAAGGCCAATTCAGTGAAGAAAGGATAGGCTTTTCAACAAATGGTTTTGGTACATTTGGGTATCCATGTTCAAAGAAAAAAAAACAAAGAGCTAAACTATGCACTTTAAAACTTAGTTCAAAGGTGATTATAGATCTACATGTAAAACACAGAGCTATAACCTTTTAGAAGAAAACATGGAAAGAAATCGAAACTTCTTAGATCTCACACCTAAAGCAAGTCTGTAAAAGAAAAGAAAAAAAAGGTATATGACTTTATCAATATTAAAAACATTTGCTCTGTTAAAGACACTTAAGAGAATGAAAAGATAGACCATAGAAAGAGCAAAAGTATTATCAAACCATATATCTGATAAAGGATTTGTATCCAGAATACATAAATCTCAAAATACAACAGTAAAAATCAAATTAAAAGGCAAATGATTTGTATAGATGTTTCACCAAAGAAGACTTTTGGAAGTCAAATAAACATATGAAAAGATATTCAAAATCAAAGCCATTAGGAAAATATAAATTAGAACCATCAAATACTGCTACATACCCATTAGAATGAATAAGCTTTAAAAACTACTAATAATACTAAGTGGTGGTGAGTATAAGGAACAACAGTAGTTCTCACACATTGTTTGAGGGGTGGAATGGTACAGCCACTCTTGAAGATAGTTTTGGTAGTTTTTTTTTTTTTTTCCTTTTATGTTTAACATTAACTTACCATGTGATCCAGCAATCTCACTCCTTGGTAGTTACCCCGAAAAATAAAAAAACTTACATTCACACAAGAACTTATACATAAATGTTTGTAGCAGTTTTATTCATAATTGTCAAATCTAGTCACAACCTGAATATTCTTCAGTGGTTGAATGGATAAGCAAACTATGGTACATCCATATTTTAGAAGCCTACTAAGCAATTAAAAGGAACTTATTTTGTATACACAAAATCTTGACTGAATCTTAAAGGCCTTATGCTGAGTGAATAAACCCAGTATCAAAAAGATATAATCTCCATGCTTCTGTGTATATAATATTGTCTAAAAAGATAAAGCTTTAGTTATGGAAAATGTCAGTGATTGATGGGGTGTAAGGATGGATTATGGTGGGACTACAAAGGCATAAAATGAGAGGCTTGGGTTGGAGGTAATGTAACTGTTCTGTATCCTTTACTTGGTTGGTAGTTGCATGAGTATATGCATAAGAGAAAATTCATAGAACTGTATGCCACAAACAAAGGACAATTGTATGTTAATATAAAAATTTAAATTTTTATTTTAAATACCAGACCTAGTGTGTAGTGGCAAAATGCTTAGAAGAAAAGCTATGTGAAAGTGCAAAGTGAAGGTTGTCTCTGATGATGAAAAGTAAAATCATTGTAGACACACATACACACACACACATACATTTTCTAAAAATTATGGGAAAAAATTTAAAAGCTTTAAGAAACAATATATCACTATTTTTATTTCCAAAATTAAAGTTTCAAGATAAAATTTTGATTAGAAATAAGATAAATTCTAAGGCCAGTTTAGAAAAAGAAAAAGACTACATGAAGTACATTAAAAAAAAAAAAAAAGTTGTTGATGACAGGATAATACAAAGAAAACTCTAGATCTTTTTCAAGAAAAGCAAACCCAAACTGAGGCATTCTTTGCCCCCAAAAGTTCTTGAGGGTGACCAAAATATAGTTTAATTGTGACTCTCAATTAACCTAACCTACCACCTGCAACTCTTATTTGGTGGTTCTGAGTAAATATCAGAGAATGCAGTTCCAGCCTTTGTTCTTCTTTTCCTTCTCTTCTTCCTTCTCCTCACTTTCCCTCCCTCTCTCTTTTGCTGTCCTTCAGGTATACAGCATTCTTGATGGGAACTTTGGAATCACTTCTTTGTGTCAAGGCTTCTGAGTGATTCCTTTGGCATCTTCTACCTTTGGTTTATATGATACTGTTAGGTTCAGAAGAGTACATTTCTTCACTTTATTACTGTAACCTGTGTCAGGCTTGATTAAAATTTCTGACATCAGGAGAATCCCCTTTGAGTCCTTGAATTATCCACATACCTACTGGTCATTGTATTGAAGTTTTATTTTTATTTGTCTCTGGTCATGTCTGCAGCTTGGTTTCTCCTCACTTCCCTGGCAGCCCCAAATATACACAGTTCCCTAAATCCACCTGAATTTTCATGTCTTCATGCTTTCCCCCATTATTTACCTTAATAATTTCTACCTTGTCTTTTAAAAGCTCTTCCTTTATCATATCTGCCCTAATTATTCCCTGTTCCTCACACGATAGACCGACTACCTCCTCCATCACCCCATTCACCACTGTCTTCACAGTTCGTTGAATTTGCCTCTATCTTATTACTTCATTATATTTTAATTTTGTCTACCTACCAAACTAAGCAGCACCATGAGGAAATTTTCTCTTACCAATTCATTTATGTTTTACTTTTTCAATACTGCCAGCAATACTTATAGACATTCAGGAAATTTTGATTGATAAATGGAGAAATGCATGCATGCATGAATGAATTCGTTTCTTGGCTTCAGTTCTTTCAATATAAACTCTCTATAAAACGTGTTGTTTTCATTCTGCAGTATGTGAAGTATTTGAAACTGTTATTTACAAAAGCTGGCAGCATAGATGAAATCCCTTCTCACAAAAGACTGCACGATTGTTTTCATAACCAGTTTAGACAACACTGAATAAACTCACACCCACTCTACCTGTAGCATCTCTGCTATGATGTTAGCAGAATTTCTGAAAGCAAAGCGAAGTTCTTTGCAAGTTATGCCATTGAGAATTGAAAATGTTATAACTGGTACATTATTTTGAATGAACAAAAATGTGTTGAGGTACTCTTATTTAGAATTAAGTGGAAATAGCTTTGTGGGTTCATAGAAATAAAATATACCATGTGCAAGTGAAAAATTTCAGTAATTGAGAGAAAGAAAACCTCCTACATTTAATGGTTTACCTTAAGATTTTAATTTTTCTATCTGAAATAGTTGTTCATGTATTTTAAATCTATGAAACCATTTCATGTACATTGAATGGATCTATTGCTGAAAAGAAAGTACTGTTTCTGACTTGGCACAATAAATGAACAATAGTTTATTAATCACCCAACTGTATTAAGAACATCATGGTAGGTAATGAAGATTAAAAAAAAAAAAAAGTCTTATTCCTTGTCCTCAAATTGGGTACGATGATAAGGGTCATGGACAAGCACACTTATAGCTATTGATACAAGGAAAGCCAAAACTTATTATGTATCAGGTACTGTGCTAAGAGTTTCACAGAGTTTGTATAATTAAATCTTCATAATGAACAGGTGAAGTGGGTAATATCCTTTCTCATATGAGGAAACACATAGACAGAAAGATTAAGTAACTTGCCCAAGGACACACAGTAAATAGAGGAGCTGGAATTGGAATTATGAATCTAAAATTTAAGCAAGTCATGGGAATTTTTTGGTTTCCCAGTGCATATAAAAGTGATGTTTATACTATAGTCCATTAAGTGTGCGATAGTATTATGTCCAAAAAAATGTACATAGCTTAATTAAAAATCACTTTTTTACTAAAAAATGCTGACCATCAGCTGAGCCTTCAGCAAGTTCTTTTGGGTGGTGGAGGGTCTTGCCTCGGTGTTGATGACAGGGTGGTGGTTGCTGAAGCTTGGGGTAACGGTGGTAATTTCTTGACATAACACAGCAATGAGGTTGGCTGCATCTATTGGCTCTACTCTTCAGGAGTGATTTCTCTGTAGCACGCAATGCTGTTGGATAGCATTTTACCCACAGTAGGACTTCTTTCAAAATTGTAGTCAGTCCTCTCAAACCCTGCTGCTGCTTTTTTTTTTTTTTTTTTTTTCTGCTGCTGCTTTATCAACTAAGTTTATGTCATATTCTAAAACCTTTTTTGTCATTTCAACAATCTTCACAACATCTTCATGAGGAGCAAAGTCCAGCTCAAGAAACCACTTTCTTTGCTCATCCGTAAGAAGCAACTCCTCATCTGTGAAAATCTTTTCATGAGAATGCAAAAAATTCAGTCACATCTTCAAGTGCCACTTCTAATTCTAGTCGTTTTGCTGTTTCCACTACATCTGTAATTACTTCCTCCCCTGAAGTTTTGAATCCCTCAGAGTCATTCATGAGGGTTGGAATCAACTTCTTGCAAACTCCTGTTAATGTTGATATTTTGACCTCTTCCCATGCATAACAAATGCTAATGACGTCAAGAATTGTGAATACTTTGCAAAAGGTTTTCAGTTGACTTTGCCCATGATCCATCAGAGGAATCACTATATATGGCAGCTATAGCTGTATGAAATGTATTCATTTAATAATAAGTCTTGAAAGTTGAAATGGCTCCTTGATCCATGGACTACAGAACAGATTCGTCTTAGCAGGCATGAAAACAATATTAATCTCTTTGTATATCTCCATCAGAGCTCATAGGTGACCAGGTTCATTGTTAATAAGTATTAACATTATGAAAGGAATTTTTTTTCTAAGCAATAGGTCTCAACAATGAGCTTAAAATATTCAGTAAATCATGTTATATACAAGGAGTGCTGTCATTCAGGCTTGGTTGTTCCATTGATACAGAACAGGCAGAGTAGATTTAGTGTAACCCTGAAGGGCCCTACGATTTTAAGAATGATAAGTGAGTATTGGCTTCAACTTCAAGTTTCCATCTGCATTAGCCCCTAACAAGACAGTCATGCCTGCCCTTTGACACTTTGAGGTCAAGCATTGACTTCTCCTCTCTAGCTATGAAAGTCGTAGATGGCATCTCCTTCTAATGTAGGGCTGTTTTATCTGCATTGAAAATCTGTTGTTTAGTGTAGCCATCTTCATTAGATATTTTAGCTGGGTATTCCAAATAAGTTGATGCAGCTTCTACATCAACACTTGCTGCTTTCCTTAAATCTCGTGATACAACCTCTGCTAGCTTTAAAATTTTCTTCTACAGCTTCCTCACCTCTATCAGCCTTCAAAGAATTGAAAAGAGTTAGAACCTTGGTCTGGATTAGGCTTTGGCTTAAGGTGATGCTTGTGGCTAGTTTGATTTTCTATCTAGAACACTAAAACTTCCTCCAAATCAGCAATAGGCTGTTTTGCTTTCTTATTATTCATGTGTTCACTGGAATAACACTTTTAATTTCCTTCAAGAACTTTTCCTTTGCTTTCACAACATGGCTAACTAGTCTCAGCTTTCTACATGCCTTCCTCACTAAGCTTAATCATTTCTAGCTTTTGATTAAAGTGAGAGAGGTGAGACCATTCCTTTCACTTGAAGACTTAGAGGCCATTGTTGGGTTAAGTCTAACTTAACAATTCAACTTATTGAATTGGCCTAACTTCAATATTGTGTCTCAGGGAATAGGGAGACCCAGAGAGAGGGAGAGATATGGGGGGATAGTTGGTTGGTGGAGCAGTCAGAACACACACAACATTTATTGATTAAGTTTGCTGACTTATATGGGCACAGTTTGTGGCACCAAAACAATTAAAATAGTAACTTTGAAGATCACTGATCACAGATCACCATAACAAATATAATAATAATAAAAAGATAAAAATGTTGTGAGAACTACCGAAATGTAACAAAGAGACATGAAGCGAGCAAATGTTGATGGGAAATAGGATGCCAATAGACTTGCTCCACATAGGGTTGCCACAAACCTTCAGTTTGTAAAAAAAAAAAAAAAAAAAAAAAAAAAAAAATACTGTAAATGAAATGTGTTTTTAGCACAGAAGACTCTGACAAATGACTCTAGGAATAGATATGTTTCCCCAGTCTGATAGCAAATGAAATCAATGTTTAGTAGAGAAAAGAGTCCTAAATTACTACACTTGAAATAGCAGTCACATTTTGCTAATTAATATAAAGTTGACCCTTGAACAATGGGAATTTGAACTGCCAGGGTCCACTTATTCATTGATTGTTTTCAATAGTAAATACTACATGATCTGCAGTTGGTTGAATCCTTGGATGAGTAACTGCAGATATAGAGGAACTGTGGATATAGAAGGCTGACTCTAAATTATAGATGAATTTTCAACTGCTTGGAGGGTCAGAATCCTTAACCTCCATGTTGTTCAATGATCATCTGCAGTGTACTCTAAACATACTCTGAACATGGAATGCTTAACATAAAAGAATATATAAGTGATTTTGAAGCATGTTATTTTGGGTATAAATAATATAAGTGTATTATACATATAAGTAGGGAATAATATAATATCTATAATGTGTTATAAATGATATAAATAGGGGATACCATTTTAATGCAACAGTTATTAAAAAAAGAAACCAATACAATTTTTTAAATATAATCGACAGCATCATTTTCTATACCAATTGCCTTTGTACTCATTGCCTTTGCCTTAAAAATGGTTTTTAGGTGAACCTAACTTTTTTTCCTTTTCCCTGTTTTATCCTGTTGTGGTGGTTTTTATTGATGTGTTTTAAAATATTTACAAATATTTATTTATTTTTTAGTTTTTTAAATTAATTTTTATTGGAGTATAGTTGATTTACAATGTTGTGTTAGTTTCTGCTGTACAGCAAAGTGAATCAATTATACATATACATATATCCACTCTTTTTTAGATTCTATTCCTAAATAGGTCATTACAGAGTATTGAGTTGAGTTCCCTGTGCTATACAGTAGGTCCTTATTAGTTATCTATTTCGTATTTAGTAGTGTGTATATGTCAATCCCAATCTCCCATGTTATCCCTCTCCCCTTCCCCATTAGTAACCATAAGTTTTTTCCCCTACATCTGTGACTCTATTTCTGTTTGGTAAATAAGTTCATTTGTGCCATTTTTTTAGATTCCACATATAAGCAATATCATATGTTATTTGTCTTTCTTTGTCTGACTTACTTCACTCAGTTTGACAATCTCTAGGTCCATCCACGTAGCTGCAAATGGTGTGATTTTGTTCATTTTTATGACTGAGTATTATTCCATTGTATATATGTACCACATCTTCTTCATCCATTCATCTGTTGATGGACATTTATGTTGTTTCCATATCCGGGATATTGTAAATAGTGCTGCAGTGAAAATTGGGGTGCATGTATATTTTCAAATTATGGTTTTCTCTGGATGTATGCCCAGGAGTGGGATTGCTGGATCATATGGTAAGCTCTATTTTAGTTTTTTAAGGAACCTCCATACTGTTCTCCATAGTGGCTGTACCAATTTACATTCCCACCAACAGTGTAGGAGGGTTCCCTTTTTTCCACACCCTCTCCCGCATTTATTGTTTGTAGATTTTTTTGATGATGGCCACTCTGACCGCTGTGAGGTGATACCTCACTGTCATTTTGATTTGCATTTCTCTAATAATTAGCAATGTTTGAGCATAGTTTCGTGTGCTTTTTGGCCATTTTATTTTTATTTATTTGAAAATCTTTACAGCCTCTGCTAAGAAGCCAATGGGTTAGAATAAAAGGTGTGAGTTAAAGGGAGTGGTTGGGAATGTGGTAGAGACAAATTTTGTCTTAAAATGCTTTCTTAGGAACATCCCTTTTATACTATCCTGTCACTCTGTTGCCTAGAATTGAGTGTCAGATCAGCTAATCTGTATTGGGACTTTGAGCAGATAACATTATTGGTAGAACTGAAGAACTGATAAACTGGGATGGCAATGGGTAAGTTGTGGGGGCAGTAGCTTTTTGCTGAAAAAAAAATCTAAGTATTTTTTCTAAGATTAAACAAATGCCCTTAAAGAGCACCTAGTGTGAAGAGCGTGTGGAGAGGAGTAGAAAGGCGGGGCCAGGTACAAACGAACAGCTTCAGAGAGCCACCTTGCACATTCTTTAGGAATGTATTCTCTGCTGACTTGCATTGTGATCTTCACAGTTACACTTGACATAAGTCTCAGGATTTTCAGTTTTGTATCACTGAGCTCATGAAATACGTGCTCCCCTCCTGGGATTAGGAAACCGTTTGCAGGAAACGATGTTAATGAATCTGCCTCTATGTTACCTTAAATGGACTCGCACGGCTCTGGCTTCTCTGTCTCAGAAGGACCAGTGGCATAGATGAAATTTCCACTTATCATGGCCGAGGCAAATTCATTCATCTCAACTAAGGAGTGAGACATAAGTAAAGGTGAAAGCTGATAGCATCCCCAGTGTCAGACCCTACCAATCCATGGCTTCTCAGCATTAGTTTTAAGGTGTTCATTCTGTTGGAGCCCCAGTTCATTCCTCTAGGGAATGGTGAGAGCTGGGGGAGAAGTTCGCACTATAAGTGTGTGAGCCTTTCTGTACGATGAAATAAATTGTTCTCATCATTTTAATTTAATTTTATGACTTTCATTAAAACCATCAGTAAGTTCTGGATTGATATCTTTTTTTTTAGGGTGGACTCTCCATGAAATGACATTTTTTAAAATTAATTTTTATTGGAGTATAGTTGATTTACAATTTTGTGTTTCTGCTGTACAGCAAAGTGAATCAGTTAGACATATACATATATCCACTCTTTTTTAGATTCTATTCCTATATAGGTCATTACAGAGTAGAGTTCCCTGTGCTCTACAGGAGGTCCTTATTAGTTATCTATTTTATATATAGTAGTGTATATATATGTCAATCCCATTCTCCCAATTTATCCCCTCCCCTTTCCCCCTTGGTAACCGTACGTTTGTTTTCTACATCTGTGACTCTATTTCTGTTCTGTAAATAGGTTCATTGGTACCATTTTTTTAGATTCCACATATAAGTGATATCATATGACATTTGTCTTTCTCTGTCTGACTTACTTCATTTAGTATGATAATCTCTAGGTCTGTCCATGTTGCTGCAAATGGCATTATTTCATTCTTCTTTATAGCTAAGTAATATTCCATTGTATATACGTACCACATCTTCTTTATCCATTCCTCTGTCAATGGACATTTATAGATTGATATCTTACAGAAGGGATATCATAGGACTAGGGCTTCTTCTGAAAGCTTAGGGTTTAGTTGGTGTGCTTAGTTTGGCTTTTTTAATTGAACAGAGATTTCAATTATATTCTTTTTTTTTTCTATTTTAATTACTCTGGCATTTTCTCAGATGAGTCTGCTATTTTTATTTTTTTATTTTTTTATTTTTTTTTGAGTCTGCTATTTTTAGAGTCAATTTTCTATCTTTCATCTCCTATAGCTCTGTTCTCTCTCTCTCTTTTTACTATTGGTGGTTTGCAGTCTGGGAGAATATCTGAAATTTGCCCTTCGTAGCACCAATTGGATTTACTGTAGGACTCACTCTTTCCTACTGCCACAAATTTAGATTTTAATTATGCTGTCTTTTTCCATTTTTGTATTTTTCCATACATATCTCTTAACAATTCCACTTTTAATTACTGTGTTATTTATCTAGGAGTCTTTTTTATTAATCAATTTTTATATTTATTTCAGATAAGTCTGCCATAAATTCTACAAAAAATGCAAACATTTTACGATGTTTTCTATTGCTTGTAATACCACCTTGTCCCAGGCTATATAATTTCTCTAAATATTTTTTGGAAATTGTATTTCCTTTCATAGTTCTCCCATGTTTTTTTTTTTCCCCCCCCCATAAACCCCATGCTTCTTTCTTTGTTTTACTTTCCTTTTAACGTAAAGAAGTGCAAATTCTCTAAAAAGTCATTTTGTTGCCTGAGTTTGTCTCCTATCTCTGATTACTCCTTTGACATTTGCCACCAGTGGAGTAAGGGAGAACTGCAATTCACAGCCTGTGTGGTTCCCAACACCTTCCTAACTCCATAATCTCCTGCAGTGCTTTCCCTGTGGTCATTTTACCTCTCACCAAGTTCTGCTAGTCATATGGTGACAAAGAATTGGGCAGCTGAGAGTCTCAAAGTGCAGCATTACTGTTGTAAATTTCAGGGGAGGACTTCATTTCTGGTTGGTTTGTACCTTGGGTGTCTGGGCTAGAATCCATCGGTAAGAAAGGAATAAAGTAGCTCCTGACCTTCTTTGAGACCAGCAGGCTTGTCCTACTTTCAGTAACAAAGCAGGTATTAATGAGCTATTGACAATTTTGCTCAATCCAACCCATTCACCTTACATTTCATTGAAATATCTTCCAGATTCTGTCCTCGCAATAGCTTAATCATTGGGTTCTAGGTGGGACTTTTTTTCCCTGCTTCATTTTGTTTTGTGAAAAATGTATGTCTTTTCCTATTTCCAAGTCACCTTAAATACATTAATGACAAGTGGGAGAAACTACAGAAAGTCTAGCCACTTCAAATGCATTTTTAAATGAAAAATCCAATAATAGATAAGTTTTCAAAGATCGTAATCTGTGAAAATTTCAATAGATAAGTTACATCTTGTAATTAAGACAGAAAGAAATAGCTCTGAGAAATAACTGTGCTACAAATGCTATATTAAGCAAATAAGGAAGGGTTTTTGAGAAATTTATCTTCTGGATTTTAGTATTCCAGATGTTGATGAGTTACTCCCCCACCCACTTCTTCTGTTTTTTCCATTTCCCCTAAGCCAATATCCAGTGAGCTTTTCTGTATTTTCAATAATCATTTAGAAGAGAAGGGGAGTGGCTCCTCTTCATGCCTTGGCAATGAATGATATAGTCAGTCATCTAAAATTCACATGGATCATTACTCCAGTCACATTGATTTATGCTCAATTAATACACTTAGAATCTGTTTTCTGTGGAGTTGAGCCAATTGGCTTTATAGCTTCTGGCTCTGAAAGGTTCATTTCACTTCTGCTCACTGGTAGTACAGCCCTCATTCCTATTATTAAAGTCTTCAGGTCTTTGGTTTTGTTCATAAATTGAACAAGGCCAGCATGGGGTGGAATGACTGTGACCGGGTTCCTGGCTGAGGGCCACATTGCTGCATCTGGGCGGCTGTCTTCCACACAGATGTTGGGAGGCACAACTGAGCAGCAGGGTCACAGTGCTGTGTCTTGAAAGGGTCACCGGGAAGAAGACCATTTTAGGTTCAGAGGGGCAGGGAGAGTATGATTTCTACCCTTGAATTTGAATGTTCTTCTCCGAGTAAGGAAATCCACAGGGCTTGCTTTCCTACAGGTACCAATCAACAGGAATAGGGCTCCTTTCATTTCCAAACTTTCTGGAAACAACCCTTTAGGAAAAATTGACAGTGAAATGCGGGAGAATGAGTAACTCTTTTATATCCAAAGTTTTGGCAAAAAAGTGAAATAATCAAAATTGGAAGTATTTATTGTGAATTAATTTACATGGACTGCTGTTATATTGAAATAAACATCTATACCTATATTTTTCAGTGATCTAGTTAAAAATCAAAGATATTTCTTTCTAGTTTTTCTTATTTTATTAAGGTATATAAGACATTTTATTCTTTGTTAATTCAGGCTAGGAGAATTTCAGTAAGAGTTTATTATAAGAAGTGTACTTTGAAAAAAAAAAAAAAGAAGTGTACTTTGAACATAGATTAACTGTGTATTGGCAGTAATTTACTGATAATAAGATGATCAGCAAAAAGAAAGGGAGCATTAGCAAGACTCATACCTCTTCTCATTATTCCTCCTGGGGTGTAATTAATCTGTCACCGGTCAATGTCTCCTCCGATGTAAAACACACACTATTCTAACAATGGTTCTCTCAAATATGCTCTTTTCTGTTATTGTGTCAGAGGTTAAATTTCTACATCTGAAGATTGTGAAGCAGGAGACAGGCTTTGGAGATGCCAGCAGCAAAATTGTTTGGTGTCCTATTAAAGAGAGCAGTGAATATTTATCAGAAAGATTTTGGAGAGACTTAGATCAGGAAACCTTATCTTGGGTTCCATGCTCAAGCCCAGATAAGCAATCTTGAGAGAAAGTGATACAAAGAAAAAAAAAAAAAAACAGAAAGAGCTACCATTTATTTCATGCTTACCTTGTTACAGTGTATTGTTCTATGTGCTTTATACCTCATCTCAGCCTCAGTAAATATACAGCATGGGTACTGTATTCTCCCCATTTCACAGATGAGTCAGTGGAGGCACAGAAGGCAAGGAACATGCCCTGGATCACAAAGTTAATAGTGACATGCAGGGATATGGGTCTCCAGCTGTCAATCTAGAGCCTGCACATTATCCAGGGCTACATAGCCTCCAAGAGAAATGAGTCAGAAGCTTTGCGGGGTAAGAATGGCTAAAGCTGTGTGAAGATGTCTTCAGTTCAGGACTACTTTGAATGAAATTAGTACAGAATTACCTACTAAGCAGACTGTACAACCCATTCATTCTTCTCCAACAAAGAATCCAAGAGGTATACTGTAGAAATACATGACTCTTCTCTGGGACAACGAACCAAAAAGTAAGGCCATAGTAACCAAATATTCCAACCATCCCAGTGATGATCATGACTCCCTCACTCATCATAACTGGCAGAATCCACAGAAATGACAGGAGAAAGGGAATGTGTATGCTGAAAAATCAGTAAGCAGAAATGGTAAGGGTTAGAGAAAACTGAAGAATTTGGAGGATAAAGGTACAAAATAACCTGGAAAAAGGTGGTCAGGTAAAAGAAGAGATACTTTCTTTATAGAAACATGACAGGAATTTATGTTAATTCACTAAATACCAAAACATTTGTCAAGTGTTTCTTTTGTGTCAGACGCTACTAGACTTAGTACTGGCAATAAATAAATGAATGTATAATCCTTACTCTCAAAAGAATTCGTAATCTAATGGTTGACAGGCAAAAACACAACTAAATTTGGGAAATGGGGAGCAAGGATTTTTGAGAGTCCAAGGAAATATTCCAGGTATTAATGATACTTAGAAGATTAGAGATGGATAGATCCGACTGTAGATTCTTCCCATCTCATTCCAAGATTTTTGTTCTTAATCCAGTACAAAACATGAAGCTCAGTAAAAATGTGACATGAAGTTTCGGACTGAAATAGATGCTTGGGAAGGTAACATTTAATACAATATGGCTTATTATTAAGATTTCTTTTTTTCAAGCACTAGACCCTTTTGAATACTCTTGTACATGAACATAAATCTAAAGCAGATAAAATTTAGTAATTTATTAAAAATAAAGCTGATAAGAGTTAATCAATAACTGTTTTATATGCCATAAACCAAATCTAAAACAAATATTTTGTTAGCCACAAAAAATTGAAATTCTGGCTTATGGATGATAGTTGTAGGCAGTAAGACAATTGTTGTTTTGTGGCGTACAGTGTTGAGAAAATCATGCAACACTATGTTGCAACCCTAGGAGACTATAATTCAGTGGTTTTAGCAACGTAAAAGTCATCAGCAGGAATTTTTCAATTACAAATTTTAACTTAAAATACCAATAATAACTAACAACTGTTCAAAAATTTTTTCGTGAATATAAAAATCAGACAAGAAGTACTTAAAGCATAAAAGAAGAATTGTACTCTTCCTAATGTACTATCACTATAAAATTATATATTATGTGTTTGTATACTACTATTAATTTCATAGCAAGATCTATCTTTTAGCTGAAGGATCCCTGTGAGCCTTGCCTGGTATTTAATTATGTGGGCCAAACATACTACTGTAGTATACTTGCTGGTACCATTTTCTTTTTTAAGGACCAAGACAAAGCTAAAATTTTTCTACTACAAGGCAAATTAATTACATTGAAAAAAATTATGCACTCTGGGGAAAAATTGTACTGATATCTACACAGGACAAGTAACCCACATAGCACTGGTTACCTAGTTTGTGATGTGGAAAGTAACTTTGGCATAAAATACACTTGAGTCTTATGTCGTTGGGTTTTAGTAGACTTTTAAAAGTAGTTTTTAACTGTCAAATTTTTGTGTTTTTTTAAAATGAAATCAAAGAAATGCAAGTTTGTAGACCTGCTAAAGCACGTGGGATCTTCTGGGCATAAATCTCTTCCTGCTAGAGCAAAAATGGCGGAAGTGAATTCCTTTGTGAGCAAATAATGTTGCAAGATAAAGAGAATATGCTGCTGAAAATGTGAAGAAAGAAGTATTAGGACAAGTTATTCATTCTGGGAGGTGTTCTGTAAAGCTGGTAAAGGACCAGATGTTTCTAACACATTTCGACTTATGATATTAACTAAGTTCTATTTCTCAGTGTTATAATATATGCACTTTTCTTCCTGAGCCAATAAAGGAAGCATAACAGAGAAGATATGTTTTTCAAAAAATAAATGACTTCCTTCATAAAAACAATTTTGTATGGGAAAACAATGCAAATGTAATCACTGATGAAAACTAGAGAGGCGCAGTACAAAAGTGAATCTCATCCATCACATCATTCATTGGCATATGATTGTGACAAGAAGTTGAAACCAGAAGTTCATATAGTATTACAGGATGTCATTAATGCAGTTGATTTTATTAAAACAAGACCTTTCTCAAAACGCAAAATAAATTTAACAATAGTTTGTAATATAACTCAGAGTTTTCAAGAAAATCTTTTGTAGTACCCAAATAGTCACTCATTGCCTTCTGGCAAGGAACTCTATAGGGTTGATAAACTTAAAGATAATACCTTCAAAAAAATGACTAATGTTTCAAATCAGCCAACATTTTCTGTGATACCAATCACAGGGTATGCTACCTAACATAATGTTTCAGAACATAAGCATGCTTCATCTATCCCTTCATGGCAAAAGTGTCATTTGATCAGTGTTTGACAAAAATCTCTGTTTAGTAGATAACTATGGCTAATAAGTAGAAAGAATTTAGAAAAATATCTGTAGTATTCGAGTATTTGATTTTGTAACTGAAATCAGTGTGCTTTTGTCAATGCAAAAAATTATCAGATCTCCATGGTTCAAATACATGGAAGCAGTTTTCTAAGCTACTTGAGAATCAGACATTTCTAGATCTTCCAAATAAACACTACAGTGAATTTTAAATGATCTGTTTGTAGAAAAACAAACATCAAGGAAGATGAAAATCAACCAGCCATATTTGAACAAAATCTTTTGCATCATCATATCAATATTTATTCAGTATAGTCTACAATTAAATCATTTCACTTGAATTAATATTTTTGTGAGGCACCTCTTTCAGTTATGATGGTTATTAAACTAATGAACAAAATAAACCAGACCTAGAACCAGACTTCCAAATGACTATGCTCAATTAAAAATAAACACTTAAAAGTAATTAAGAATATTTTTTTCTCAACATTACAAAAATGTAATATGTTAAACGTAATGAAATTTGGTTTTAAAGTTATATATTTTGTCTCTATTATTCAGTATTATTTTCTACACTTTAAGTTTTGAAGTATATATAAGATATTACTACAGTAAAATATTTCATATAATATACCAACAAGGAAGTACACATTTGTTGAAGTACAGCTCTTTTTAAACAAAATTTGGAGATCTAAGCAAAATGGTAGCATTGTACCATTTTGGGGTCTGAGACTCTCACATGCCAATTGTATCATAAAAACTGTTTAATCATCACAACCTCGTGAAGAATTTAAATATTCGATGATAACATAGGATAGTTAACAATAGCACTATCAATATAGTATTTTGATTAAAATAATAAATATTAGAGTCAGATTGGATTCAAAACTAATTTGAATTTCTAAGACTAACTTGCCCTTCTCACTTGAGCCACTTATCCCACCTTTACAAGCATTAGTTTCCACATCTATGAAATGTCAATAATGGCATTTTAACTTTCTGGCAAGTTGTGGGAAATTGAGTACGATGATCTATGTATGGCTTTTTATTACTTAATTCATAGTAGCTTTTAAATTACTTAATAAATAGTAGTTATAATTAGTTTAATAAAGCAAAAACAATGCAATTTTAATAGAAAAAAAAAACTTTAGATGATTCTAGAACCTGTTCAGAATTTCACAAGATGAAGCAGTATCCCAGTAATTTGCTTTTAACAGATCTAACAATAAAACGTTCACTATTTTAGCAATGAAATGTGAGTATATGTATTTATATATATCTCATACCTCCCCGTAGAATCAAAAGAATAACAAGTTTGTCATTTATTTTTCTAAAGTCAGATTAAACTTCTGTCTACCTCTTCCAGGTCTGTAGTGAGGTCAACTCCTTCTAAAGTCCTTCCATTGAGAGCCTGTCAGAAAAGCAAGGAGAAGGAAAGTGGCAGATGGATTATTATAGTTTGATTATTCTTTCATTTGAAAGCAAAAGCAGTTATTGTTGCAAAGTCTATTTGCTTTGGATTATTTGGCCACAGCTTCTAGATAGACATCAATATTGGGGCATATCATTTTTAAATATGAAGTTTTGTGAGCCCAATAGAAGGTCCAGAAGCAGATGTGGGGCAAGGGTTCTCTCAATGTAAGAACAAATACAGAGATGAGTAACATTGAAAACCTTTTAAGTTCCTTCTTCATTGCAGATAATGATCCATGCTGGGTTTCTAACTGTATTGAAAAATAAAAAAAGTTTAGTGGGACTTGTCAACTAAGAGAAACAAGTTTATGCTTTTAATTTTGTTCCACCTTTAAATGCAAATTGTTGTTAAGGCAGTTAGGACTGAAAGGTCATCCCGTGTGATGGTGCATCACTCTGATTAATTCAGCACAGTCTCGGCGGCCTGCTGGTCTATTTTCTTCAACCATCACGCAGTGGATGACTTCTGTTTGGCCTATCATTTGCTAATTATTGGCAAATTCTCCTTTTATTACTAGTGTTTATTTTTTCCCAGTGGAAACTACACAGTGGAAATACGTTACTCTATCCTAATACTCTGAATTGTAAACAATAGATTCGAAGACAAACGTTACATTTTCAGTGAGTCAAGGAAGCATATGGATTGCTTCATTTGAAGATCCCATTTGACAGAGGGAAGAAACTGGTAGTATCAAATGAATCAGAAGTAAATAGATCAAAAAGTGTTTGTGTTTGAGAAGAATAATAATCAGAATTGAAAAGCGTCAAAGGTATTCTGGATGAGAGTAATAAGTATATGAAAAGAGGAAAATATAGCAGAAATATAAGTGGAGAAAGCTGAGAGTCTGTAATATGTCTATCGGGTTGGAATCAAAACAGAGATTGCAGCCAGCATATTTAATTAAATCTCCAAAGGGACCACTGTAAAAGATAGGAGCAGAGTTCCATCAGAGTAAACAGTCCTTTGATGTTCTCTCTTCTCCTTGATCCTTCTTTAAGGCCATACTTCTTGTTCCCAAATAAGGAGCAAAGGAAGAGCAAAAGGAGATTACCTCTGGCACTAGCTTCTCCTTCTGGGAAATGGCTCTGATCACAATATTGACAACAATATACTCATCTACACTGAAACTCTTCCTTATCTACCTCTTTCCTAGTCCTATGAAGAAATACATACTGTTCTTTGCAGTGCTAGTCATTGAATGTCTCTTTACTACCTCAGGCTCTATCAATTATCATTGCCCTTTCCAGAATCTCCAACTTGCTTTCCACTGGTCCCTCCATTATATAAACATCTCAAGCAGCTCCTGCTTTAAATGTTACTATAAAAACACAGGAAACCTCCCTTGACTTTATGTTCCCCAACGGGTATATAATATTCATTGACTTGTTCCTTTAGTCAACAAATGTTCTTTTGGGGGTGGGTGCATGTATTATGAGTGTTCTGCAGTCTGAGATTATAGAAATGTGGAGAAATAAACATGCAAATAATGTAAGAAAATGATAAATAATTAGGGGCCATAGAAAGATAAAGGCAGGATAAAAGACATGGTAAATGTTGACTTAAAGGTCAATTTTAGATTGGAGTGGTTAGTGAAGATGCCGTTGAAAGGAGTAATATTTAAACTGAGAATTGAATGCTAAGAAAATTGTGCCGTGTGATCATCTGAGTCAGAGTGCTTTGGGCACTCACTAGCTCCATAGTTAGTGTGAAGACCCCAAAACAAGGTTGCAATTTGATATATTTGAAAAACAGAAATAAGTCCCAGTGTGAGTGACAGAGGTATACAATGGGAAACATGAGAAAATTCCGATTGGTGTGCAGAAACAAGATCACACAGGGCCTTGTAGACCAAGGTAAGAAGTGCTGCTTTTACTTAAAATATAATTGGGAAGACATGAGATGGTTTTAAAGAGGGGAGTCAAATAGTCTAATTGGCTTTTCAGCCTTACCTTTGGATGTTTTGTGGCAATGGATACCAAGGAAAGAGTAATAGAAGCAAGAAGACCAATTAGGAAACTATAGAGCTTGTTAGGAAACTAGAGTTAATATTAAACTAGGGAGGTAATACAGTAGGTGTAGAGAAGCAGAAGGATTTAAAATGCGTTTTGCATTTAGAGTTGACAAAACATCTTAGAGTGTTGGATATGAGATGTAATGGAAATCTAGGAATTAAGAATAGCTGTTAAGATTTTGGCTTGAGTAAACAGGTACACGTCTCCATTTGTGACTGAGATGCAAAGGTGCAGGTAAGAAACAAGGGCAGGAAAGAATCCAGAGATCATGTTAAATTTAAGGTAATTAGGTACATAGTTCTGGAGTTTAAGTTAATGGCCAGGGCTGGACTTATAAATTCAGAGTAAACATTTAAATATAAAGATTTCTGGAATATATATAATTCTGTTGAAAGAAAATATCGACCGAAAAAACAAAGGAATCCCAAAGCAGGACGTAGTATGGACTGAATGTTTATATCCTACCCCCCCTAAATTTACATGATGAAGCCCTCGTGTAATGATATTTGAAGTGGAGGCTTTTGGGAGGTAGTTATGTCTCATTTTGAAATTAGTGTCTTTATAAGAAAAGGAAGAGAGAAGCCTCTTTTTTTCCCTCTCTGCTATTCAAGGAAACTAGGAAGAGGCCTCTCAGGAGAACTCGACCAGCCTGGCCCCCTGATCTTGACTTCTTAGCCTCCAGAATTGTGAGCAATAAATGTTTGTTGTTTAAGCCACTCAGTCTACGGTTTTGCTAGAGTCCAAGAAGACTAAGGGAACTACCACTTTTAGAGGCCCAGCAGAGGGGGAAAAGCCAGGGGTCTTAGGTAGAGTGGTGTGGGTACAAAAAAAAAAAAAAAAAAAAAGGTGGTGAAGAAGAAGGTGAAGAAAGCTATTATTCTTTTATGAAATTTTACTGTGCAAGAGAGAAAACAGCTCAGTTTATAAACTTGTTATCTCAGTATCATTATTTTCAATAGAACTTGCTGCAGTCGCCTCCACCAGAACGCTAAAATGCCTCTTGCTAAGACTTTCAAGTGGTCTTCAGATACATTGCTTCTGTGATGCTAAATAACCAGGTTTTTCTCTTGATTCATTAGGCTTGTTTAGCTTCTTGAGTATGAAGAAAGTCACCAATTCAAGCCACAAATGGGGAAAAAAAAACCTAGATTAAAAAAAAAGTTTCAATATGACTTAGCTGGGATATATAAGCTATTTTCCTACTGAATTTAATGGAACTGCTTAAACTACCAGAAGGTGGTTGATCGCTGCTTTTCAATATCATTTCATTCAACAATAATTTTGAGTATAAAAACTGAAATTATATTCACTACTCTAATTTGAAACTTAGAAAAAGATTGAGTTAACTTGAAATTTCCATGTATTTCAAGAATGTTAACCACTAGAGAGCCAATATCTAAAATGATGTCCAATAAAGCTAAGCTCTGTGCTCAACTGTGCAATTTTGAGCTTCTGCAAAAACTGTGAAACATTGTACAGTTTCGCTGGGAAAGCTGTAGTACCTCTGCCACCTGTTCTTACTATTGAAGATTTCTTAATTTTTCCAGGAATTATTAGCATTTTGCCACATTTTTATAAACTTTGGAAGACAGAAGTTTGGCCAGCTAGCTCCTATTGACTGATGCAAATCATTGCCAACTGGAATAAACTTGGCTTAGCTTACATAGTTCCTTTATGAAGGGAACCTGTAGTACCTATATTGAGTACTTTTTTATGCTAGTCAATACAGAATTTCAGTTACAGATTTCTCTTTTTTACCTTGGGATGAAATCCATATTAATCACTAGTATCTCTGTCTCTAAATGATAAGTAAGTTTTGGAATTAAATAAGCATTTTGGGACCCATCAAAACTTAAAGGATTTAATAAATACCATATTTCTTGATAAAATGATATAACAAAATATTACATTAACTCACCATCTTCTGTAAATGCTTAATGTAAAGTGTTCTAAGAAAAGGAACTTTTTGGATGGCGACATGAATTTTAAATTTAATAAGCTGACCTATGTGGTAAGTGTTCTTTAGGCAAACCCAGTTGAAAGATTGAGCACTTTTTTAGTGTTGTTTCAAATATGTCACTAAAATAACTCTACCTAATAGAATACCCTTATTTTACAAAATTTCTGTAAAATAGGATTAAGCTATTTTTTAAATAAAGATATACTTGTCAGTGATTGTGAAACTTAGAAATTATGCCTTTTGCATGGTAGGAACTGTAAAAACCTAACGAAGTAAATTTTAGTTTAACTGGGATGTACTGAATTATTGCTGTACCACTGTTAATCCTTTTTGCATTGGAAAAATGCTACAAATTATTTTTGCCAATTATATCTGCATTTCTTCTTTAAAATAAGGAGTTTAAGAGCAAACGAAACCTTCTTTTGAGAATACTTAGTAAAAGAACAAGAGTTCATAATATTTGACTGTTAATTGAAAAGAGGTATCACGCAGATTGGGATATTTTTATCAGTAGGTAAAATTTTCCCTTCGTGCCCAATAATTGAAAATTCTCAGTTCAAGGGGTCTTAAATCAACAATTTGCAAAGATTCCGTATGACAATTAGGATGGCTCTTAAATAAATTAGATATATGAAAATATAATGTTAATCGAAGATTAACATTCATGTTAATCGAAGATTGCCAATTGTCAACAGGAAACAAACTCAAACATCAGCATCTACAGAAAATTAGATAATATGTCGTATTATTTAAGGCCTTATATTAAAATATTATAAATATCAGGCTTACAAACAATGGAAGAATTATAATAAAACCAGCAACACATAAAATCAAATAAGTTACAAAAATACATCAAAAATAATAGTAACCGTCTCTAGGTGACAATCTAGCTCATGAATGTAACTAGCAGATAAGTAACCTGCTGCTGAGGTGCTCTGCCCAATCCAGCCTCCAGAATTCGGATCACCGTTCTCAGCTGAATTCACCTAGTTCAAATATTCCTCATAAAAGATATAAGGAAAGATGTTTAACTCAGAATTTTATAAAGACAGCAAAAAGAATTACTTGAAGAAATAAGCCCATACCGTGGAATAAGAATTAGATAGTCATATTAAGCATTAAAAATCTATACTACATTACAAATAATATACAGCATTATTCTAGAGTTCGTATCCAATCTCTAGTCACTAGGGAGCTAGTAGAACACTTAGCTACCGTAGAGAAGGAAGTGAGTTGTAATAAAACACACAGTAAAAATGTAGAGGCTGTAACACAAAAATGTGCTGTTTCTTTTTCCCACTCAGGTCATGAGAGTGGGGACAGAGGGAAGAGGTGGGCTCAGCTCTCTGCAGTTGCTCAAAAACCTCTGTAGTGGCTCTTTCATCCATCTTCTAAGGCCTCAGTTCTCCACTGTATTTTCTGGATGCAACCAAGTGACAGTAAGAAAATGAGGTACATATTTCCATCCAATTATATTAAGTAGAATTCACTCCTGTGGCCTTAGCCTACATTTTCCAGGTTTCTATATGGTTGCCTAACTGTATACAAAGGAGGAAAAGGGTTTCATAGACTCAAGGCATTATCTTAGCTGTTGAATATTTATAGCTTAAATCAAACAATGCGGGTCATGTTTTTTTCTCTTTTCTATGCAGACACCCTTTTCACATCCTCTTATATGTGAATAAATGCTGTCCACCACTCTTTCTTAAGATCTAACACAATCACACACTTCTGTGTGTCTTTTCATGTTACTGTCTTATGTCAGATCCTTCGTCTTTCTAATCAAGGTCGATGAACCGTGCACATAGCAAGCGATCCTCCTCTGAATGTCTTCCAGGGCTCTCCACTTAGATTCCCAAGTGATCTTTGAAAAAGCATATGTGATCCTGTCACTTCCTGCTTAAATCCTTAAGTAGTTGCCTTTCTCTATAGCAAAAGTTTAAACTACTTAGCAGCGATTATAATGACCTAAATACTTGGCACATTCTGACAGATAGTGATAGTTGTTAATATCAAGGCCAGCATTATGACTGCAGAAAATCCTTCATTCTTGTTATACCACACCCTAGATGTTGAAATTTGGCAGCTTTCTCTGAAGCCAAAGCTTATATCCTTTTTCTCTGAGGAATGAATCATGCATGAATGTGAATCATCCACAGTCTTTGCTTGGTCTTAACTTCAAAGAATCATACCTATTTGATAAAATATTAACTTTGGATAATATTGTTGAAACAGAGGCTTTAGTATTTGGAGCTTAATAATAAATGCTTGGATATTGAATTAATCACTAGTTTTAGGATATACTATTTATTCTAGTACATAAAAAGAAGTATACTAGTTTTATAGTATAAAATAAAGTAATATTTATAGTGAAAATAACTTTATATATTTAACATATTTATATATGTATGTATATGGACAGATCTGATAATCACTCTCATCAGATCTTTCCAGAAATTAATGTTCCTTGTGTATGCTCTGCCTTGCTTAAGTTCAAGAACTGTCCCCCAGGCTCCTCTGCTCCTTTTCTGCTGCAGAATTCCATTGCCTGTGTCATCAACTAAGGCTGCCTTTCTACCAGCCGTGATATCCACTCTTAGTGACCAGGGCAGGTGCCACCACTCTAGTTTCATAGTAGGGAGGATACCCTGCTTTCCCATGAATTATGTTGTCCTAAGGGTAGGCAGAAGCATGTTTACCATTCCCCATAGCCCAAATGAGATCAGGTTGACATTTCCATTTGAAAGTAATGAAATGTGGGACATTGGATTGTATAGTGACAGTATATTAACTGTACACTCTGGCACCTTCCCAGGTTCATTTTAGAGATTTTTATGGGGCTGCTTCTTTCTCTCATTCCGAGAGTGTCTCTAATTAAAGGCGATGGTTCATCCCCTATATCCGTATCTCTGGCCTCAATATAAAACTTATCACTCACTTCCCAAAAGAAGAGAATGTATTGCTCAGTTTCCTGAGTCCTCATTTAATGCCTTAGCATTCACTCGTTTCCCAAAATCATACTCCAAATGTCAATTTCTTTCAGAGGAACCTCCTATTCACAAGGCTGTGGTTTAGCCCTTTGGCTTTAATAGGACGTTCCACACAGAATTCATGCATTCGTGTAGGCATTCATTCATTCACTCAGTCAGTCGATGTGAATTGTGCACCAACTCTGAGCCAGGCACTGGTGGTAATCTAAATGAAGAAAACAATCTCTACTTTCACTGAACTTATTTTCTAGGGATAAGATGACAATAAATAAAAAGATTTCATGTAACAGATCTGGATATGTGATAACAAGGGAAATGATGCAAGATAAGTGGTTAATGATTAATGGGACACAGCCAGTGGAATCAAAGAGTACAGTACCCAAATCCAGGTTACTAAATCCCCAAAGAACAAACAACGCACATCACATGTGACACCAAAAGGGGTTGTTAAAACCTTTCTCCAGTTCCTTTCATCACTATCAGAGGATCCTCCAAAAGTTGGGGGTCTAATCTCCACCCCTCTACATTTTATATCCTCTGAGTCTGGGTTAGCCGTGAATTTGTAAAATTATGAAAATGGTAAAACTATGTGACAACTCAGAGTTACTTTCACTGGGGGTTTCAGGCCCAGAGCCTTGCATTAGTCACTGATAATTACATTTTCAAGAGTGGTTATTTTATATTCTTGTTTCATTTTCTCTTATGTCCCAATAAACCAATTTATTTTTAAAATACCACATCTTTTATAAATAAAAGAATATATAACAAACAGTTATAAATTACCAGAACAATGTGGGGTTTAGGTGGATGGTAAGTGGAAATTTAGTTAAATTGACATTTGCCTTTTTCCTTTTTAGAACTAAGTTATTTTGGCAAGAGCTAACATGACCCTTTCAATATGATATTCACATTTTATGACAAATTTGAGAATAATTATTACTACTTTATAAGAAAAGATATCATCTTCAGAGAAATTTTAATGTTTACCCATTCTTTGCAGATATTTATTATATCCTAGGAATTAATTTTAAATTTTACTGAAGAATTCAGGGGAAAAAAAAGGATTTTAGTATACATAATTTTGGTTTAAAGATAACTTACCTATAAAATATGTAGGCTGGAAAATGTATATAAAAATTTAAAGTTTACTGTCACTCTTATTATATGCTCTAAAACCATAGACATTGTAAGTTCATTTGTTTAAAATAAAATAGCTCATACTTTTATCTTAATATATTGTCAGATGTCCCTTCAATCCTTTCCTTTTTTCCATCTCATTCTTTCTTCATTAGAATTTTCATCAAAATGTATTTCTTTACACTAATTGAGTTATTTATTATGAGAATATTCATTAACTTGCACTATTATGTCTCAGTGTTGAAAGAAACTAGCGTATTATGCTGGGACTTATTATCAATAGCTTTGGGTATTATTATAAACATTTGTTAGATAGGAAGAGTATCTGAATAGTAACCTTAGACAGCTATCCTCTCAATTCCAAGTCTTGTTTTAATATATGCTCAGTAGGAACAGCTGCCCCAGAGCAGTCACTAGGGGATAAAAGTTTATTTCAAAAAGTCTCATCAGTTAACTTCCATCAGAAGAAATACGTTCTTGCCATATTATAAGCCATTGCCTTATAAGAGTAAAAAGATCAGGTAGGCCAAAGTAAAATTAATGGGAAATTTTTTTTTGAGGGTTTTTTTATTTTTTAATTTTTTTAATAGGTCTTTATTGGAGTATAATTGCTTTACAATGATGTGTTAGTTTCTGCTTTATAACAAAGTGAATCAGCTATACGTATACATATATCCCCATATGCCCTCCCTCTTGCGTCTCCCTCCCACCCTCCGTATCCCGCCCCTCTAGGTCATTGCTAAGTACCGAGCTGATCTCCCTGTGCTATGCTACTGCTTCCCACTAGCTATTTTACATTCAGTAGTGTATATATGTCGATGCTATTCTCACTTTGCCCCAGTTGATGGAAAAGAGTTTGCTCTTTCATCCATCCCCCTCCTTTTTTTTTTTTTTTTTTTTTTTTTAACCATAGGCACTGCATCTTTTTCATGGTGTTTGGAGAAATATATAAGATTGAACTTGTTTATCTCATCAATAAAACCTTTACACCCAAATTAGGTTCAAAATTGAAAAACCTAACTAGGGATGTTAATTTCTTAAACAAGCCCTTCCCCCCCCCCCCCACCCTACTTGGGTATTGACACTAAATGACGGCTTGGGCTTCCCTTGAAAGATGGGTTTGTCCTATGTCACTTTCTTCGTTTCTCAGGGCTCACTTTGGAATAATAAGCCTTTGCACACACCAAAGAACAACAACAATAATGCTGGTGAATATCTTTTCAAATTAGTGTTTTCGTTTTCTTCACGTATGTACAACATGGATGGACCTGGAGGGTATTGTGCATAGTGAAATGTCAGACAAAGACAAATACTCTATGTTATCACTTATATGTAGAATATAAAAAATAAACAAACAAATGAATACAACAAAACAGAAGCCAACTCACAGGGGTAGGGGATTAAGAGGTACAAACTACTATGTATAAAATAAGCTACAAGGGTATATTGCACAGTACAAGGAAATATAGCCAATATTCTCTAATAACTTTAAATGGAGTATAATCTATAAAAATATTGAATCACTATGTTGTACACCTGAAACTAATAAAATATTGTAAGTCAACTATACTTCAATAAAAAAAAATACAGCTCGGTGAGGAAGGCTGATGGCATGCAATCACTTCTTTCATACATGTTCTACTTCATAATGATAACTCCCAATGCTATAATTTGTGCTCATGACATTTTATATATGTTTTGTGTAGCACTTTTCATTGGGAGGTGGAATCATTACCATATTTCATAGGTAGAAAAAGGAAAGCTTTTAGTAAGGTGAGAACATTCTCTAGAGCCTTTCTACCACAAGACACTGAATTTAATTAGCTTTTAGTGAGAATTTAATATATGGAAAATGTAAGATTTTGATGTATTCCCTATACTCAAAGGACTTACAAGTAGTAGAGGAAACAAAACATGAATTAATAATAATATGAAACAATATAAATTGAATTTCAAATGGGTTGTACATTCAGTATGTAAAACAATTCAAGAACAGTACAGAACAGAAAATAATAAAATGAAAAATACATAGTGCAAGAAATAATTCTTAGAGGAGGATAGGAAAGAAAAATATGTACAAGTCCAGAGATTTAAGAAAGAACTTCATGTTAGATTTTCAGTTGAACTCTGAAGATACCTATGCATTTAATCATTTCCTCAGTCTTTGAATCTTTCTGTGCTGGATTCTAGGGTCACAAAGTCAAATAAGACTGTTAGCGTTCAAATCAAAACTCATTGCATTGCAAGAATTAGAAACCCATATAAATTAGTTTAGTTTCAAAGGTTTGCCATTGAATAATTCCGGGAAACTTGATGGACTACCATGGTCAAGACTATACCTGGGCCTCCTGTAGTTCTAAGAGGGTAAATAGAAATTTATCAAGAATGAGAGCGGCTGCTCTCTTGATCGTTCCTCCTCTGGGTCTGTGTGTTTGTCCTGTCTGCGTCATGCTGTTCTTTCTTAACCAGTCACTTTCTTTAATTCATGCATGGTCATCTTTGCCAGTAGCTTAACTCTGCACACTGCTTTGGTTTGCCATGTTATGTTCTCAGGTCTGTATTTTTCTATGTCTCCTCAGGTGCCTAGCCATGACTGTTGCTAGTCTCGAGGTTTCTTAGATGGTATTTTAAGCATAAAAAAATTGAATTTTTACCCACTTTGCAGATGCATTGCCTGGATCTGAGTCAGGAGTTGGTTTCTGCTCCAGCCAAACAAAGATGGGTGGGGAGGACGGCATGGCACGTATTGCTGTAGAGAGGACAAGTTCTGCAGAAGGGCATGCAGGAGGAGAAAATAAGGAAGCCTGTCTCTGTCTTCATGTTGCCTACAAATTTGTGAGGTGAAATTCAGAGAGAGTTGAGAACAATTTGTCAGGTCCAGTGCACTTACCAAGTGTTATGTAACACACACACACACACACACACACACACACACACACACACACACACACACACACACACACACACACACACACACACACACACACACACACACACACACACACACACACACACACACACACACACACACACACACACACACACACACACACACACACACACACACACACACACACACACACACACACACACACACACACTACTCTGTTCACCCAGAGAACAACAAAAGCCTTGAGAAAAAGTCGGAGTGAAGACCTGAAAGCAAATGGTGGTTTCTTCTGATAGCATGATTATACTAAAACAAAAAGCTTTGGCCTTTACACATTTCACACTGAACCAGCACATTCCCTTGCACTTGTGTTTTAGCGGTGGAACCAGTGAGCAGAGATATGGAGGTTAGAATGAATACAGCAAGTGTGAGGATAATGTAAGACTTGACCTCACTGGGGTAGAATGAGTATTGATAATCATGGTGATTTTAAACAAAAAATATTCTAAGAAGCAGGCATGGAAAAAACATTTGCAAAAATATGACAAGGAGCTGATATACTTAATAGTGAATTTCCAGGATGTGTTTTTCATAGACATTACCTCACCAGAATATGTATACGTATTATATGAACAATAGACTAATACTAAAATGCATTTGAGTATCTTTGGACTACATAAAGTTCAACAGGTTAATTCACTCTGCATCATCTGTGTCTTTCACACACCAATGTTTATTATTACTCTTCAAGTGAAATAGTACAATTAGTAGCATTTTTAAATCATTTGACTGCAGTCCCCAACGTTTTATGTCAGATACATCTCCAATGAGAAGGTCAGTTAATAGTCTTAATACATGTCAAATACATACACAGATATATAAACATATGAATGAAAGATTATGTACCCATAAAAGTAACCTAATGTTAAACCCCACTACTAAGAAGGAAGCAAATTTGAACAACATGATTTTTTTAAACCAATTAACATACTTTTTGTTGCAGAGGGCGGAATATTTAGAGAGATCTCTCACAATTTCTGGATCTGAAAGCAATCTGGTGATTCCTATCAATGTCACTGAGAAAGGGCATATCATTTGATCTTGTAATTACATTCTAGGTGTCCCGCTTGAGGAAAGAACCAGAGAGTAAAAGAAAGTTTTTGAGTAAAGATCTTCATGTTAGCATTATTTATAAGACAAAACATCTGAAGCAAGTGTTTTTAGTTAGGCAGATTATGAAATAAATTATGGCATATGTATAAATATAATATTGTATAGTCACTAACATCATGGTTTTGAAGAATATTTAATCATCTGGACCAAGTCTCTTGGTATAAAATTAAGAAAAAGGTAGCAAATTGTGTGTTTAATTTTTTTTTGTTTTGTTTTCATCTCTTGACATTTTCCAAATCTTCTACTTTTGCATATTTATCAGAGAAAATATATAACAAGGTATGATACAGTTGTTAGCTCTGAAAAGATTTAGGCTCCCTGTTTTTGACTTATAATTAAGGTGTGTTCCAAGGACTGTTACCACATTTAAAATGCTATCTCCAAAGCAATAGGAAGAAAAGGTATTCATTTACATTATGTTTTAGCAACTTGTGAACAACCTTTTAAATGCAAATACCTGAATGCATATTTCAAAGTTAAAAAATTAAGGCATTTTTCAGGTGTTGAGTTACAGTAGTGTAGTTGACATAAGCATCTGTGAAAGAAAATTTATCATGCCAGAAAATAATTGAAATAGTGGTTGAAAGGTTCCTGAGAACAACCTTTTATCTGTGGCTTAAATAAATACTTTCCATTTCACAGGCAGCTCGAACTGCACCATATAGTTCAAGAGATCAGTGAAAGTAGACGACTGACCTCTTCAAGGAGTCTTGATTTTTATGTGATTTGGTCAACTTGCAGGGTATAAATTCTACTGCCAGAGCTAAACATATGCATAGGCTTATCTGAATTTTTGTATTCCAGGCATCTAGTAAAATATGTTCATGTCACTAGCTTCTTTCAGGTCGTGTTTATCATCATCTCCCTGATTACCTAATATAAGTTTACAACCAGCCTCCTAGGTGTACCAGTACATTATGGCTCTCCACAGATATCACAAACAGTGACATCTTTGACAATGAATGTCAGAATCATGCCAACCTAAAAGTATATTATCCATCTCCATGTCTCATTGCCGACACACCAAGCGCGGCACTTGTTGGAAGCTCCATAATCAAACAACACTTAATATACAAAGTTTGCACTAGTTGCATAAGGAAGGCATTTTAGAAGTCCAGTCAATTATGAAGACAGAATGTCTCTTATCTAAACAACATCATTGTATCAGTCATTTCTCATTTTCCTTAAATCAATTTGTCATCTACTATGGAAATACTTAAAAGCACAGGATTTTAAGACCAGAAGAGACCTTAAAGATGCTAGTCTAAACATTTAAATTTGCAAATGAAGAAATTGAAGATAAGAGTTAATATATTTGTCTAAAATTACACTGGCAGCTGGTGATCTATTTAGAAGTAGAACTAAAGTATGTTGACTCCTAGTCTAGTGCTACTTCCATTATGCTGGGCTAACTCACCACATAACTTATTTCCCAAGTGAGTCTGCTTAGGGCAACTGCATTTCATTATATTTTAAAAAGGATTAGCTATTTTTTCTCCCTCCCTTTCTCTTCCTTCCCCTCTCATCCCCTCCTCACTGCTCTTCCTTTCCTCCTTCCCCTTCCTTCTTTCTTTTTCTTCCTTTTCCTTCCATCCCCTTGCTTCCTTTCATCCATCTCTCCCAGCCTCTCTCCTACTTTCTCCACCACTTCCTTCTTTCCTTCTTTCCCTCCTTTTCCTGCCTTTTCTCCTTCCTTCCTTCTCCCTCCTTCCTTCTTTTTCCCTTCCTCTCTCCCTCCTTCAGTTCCCTCCTTTATACCTGTTTTGCCCCAGTATCTAAGCAACGCTGTTACTCACCTCTCTATATGCACTTACTTTACATATGATATTTGTATGACATTTTCTCTTGCACGACCATTGATTTTTTGGAAAGATGCCCATCAGAGCTTGTTATTATTTACTATCCTCCAATTCCTTAAGCCATATGCTTAGATTTAGTTTTTAGTCAAAGGGCCAAAAAGGTCAGAATTAATCAAATGGTTTTACAGAATAATTTACAGTAATATTCTTTGGGGAATTTTGTAGATTATTATAGAACTATTTTCCCTAAGAGTACACTTTTAAGGATGTTATATCATCTGCTTTAATTAACTTTGATTTTCATATTTATTATGTAATAGTGTGTGGACTGTTGGAGCCTTGCCACACCCTAGAAACTACAGAATAATAGTATATTGGTATACATTAAAACAAACTCTCTTGCATGATGTCTATTAATTAATATAAAAAGCATCATCACTAATACTATGACAGTCTATTTGAAGAAAACCATTTTAGGCAAAAGTATTGGGTAGCAGTTTTATCTTCTAAAATACACATAAAAACAACTGTTACATACTTCCCTAACTATATGAAGTAGATGTTAAGATGTTAGATGAATACAAAGATGAATAATATAATAGTGGCCCTATAAAGAAGTATAGTTAAGAATTGTGAATTAAAAAGAGAAACATAACTTGTGGTAAAAAGGAATATTAGTTTTTGGTGATGAGGCAGTGGGAATAGAAGTTACTTTCTTACCAGTGATATTTAGTAATGATATTTATAACTATATTTAAAGTGGATGTAATATATATCTACAACATTTGACCCATTTACAAATATGTGGGTGTACTTTAGTTGATTTTACCAGCCTATTTTGTAAGTGGGCAGATTCAAAAATAGTAGATTTAATTGATTAGGGAAAAACGGAGGAAGGTTTCGGGAAAGAAAGAAACTTTTATTCAGTAGAAAATGAAATGTCTACTTGTGCTCTCTATACAAAATTATAATGATGAGTACTCCCAGGGACTGAGGAAATTTTGGCCTAATGACTCGGCATATATTGCATTTTAAAGAGCTTTTGTTTCTCTTATGTGATCATTATCCTCACAACATCTTAGAGTGGGAATTATCTTAAAACAAGGAGAACACTAAATTCCATGGAGACCAGGAACCTTACCCAGTTGGGTGAAGCATAATGGGAGGCCTACAGGGAATGCTAGTACCTGAAGCTCCCTTCAGACATCACTGGACCAGAAGCTGCTGCTTCTAAAATGTTAAGATAGGGAATTCAAAAAGATACATTCACCCCAATGTTCATAGTAGCATTATTTATAATTTCCAAGATATGGAAGCAGCTTAAGTGTCCATCAACAAATGAATAGATAAAGAAGATTCCACACACACAACGGAATGCTACTCCCTAACTATAAAAAAGCCATAAAAAAAGAATGAAAATTTGCCATTTGCAGCAACATGGGTGGACTTGGAAGGCATTATGCTAAGTAAAATAAGTCAGACAGAGAAAGATAAGTATGGTGTGGTATCACTTATATGTGGAATCTAAAAACAATAAACTAGTGAATAAAACAAAAAAGAAGCAGGCTCACAGATATAAAGAACAAACTAGGGCTTCCCGGGAAGCCACTGTGGCGCAGTGGTTGAGAATCTGCCTGCCAATGCAGAAGATACGGGTTCGAGCCCTGGTCTGGGAAGATTCCACATGCTGTGGAGCAACTGGGTCCATGAGCCACAATTACTGAGCCTGCGCATCTGGAGCCTGTGCTCCGCAACAAGAGAGGCCGCGATAGTGAGAGGCCCGCGCACCACAATGAAGAATGGCCCCCACTTGCCGCAACTAGAGAAAGCCCTCACACAGAAACGAAGACCCAACACAGCCATAAAAATAAATAAATAAATAAACCTAAAGTTTAAAAAAAAAAAAAAAAAAAAAAAGAACAAACTAGTGGTGGTTACCAGTGGGAAGAGTGAAGGAGGGGAGAGGCAATATAGGGGAAGGGGATTTTAAAAAAGGGTTATTATGGGGGACTTCTCTGGCAGTCCAGTGGTTAAGACTGCGCTTCCAGTGTAGGGGGCATGAATTCAATCTCTGGTCAGGGAACTAAGATCCCACATGCCACAGGGCACAGGCCAAAAAAAAAAAAGGATACATTAAAAAAATGGTTATTATGGGATTATATGAAAATGTGTGTGAAACTTGAAAATTATAAAGAACTATAGAAATTTTAAAACCTTTCATTCAATAAAAAATAAAAAATAAGGCATTAGTGGATTTTGACCAAAGAGGAGAAAAAAGATACATAAATGCTCGTAGAACCTTTAGATCCTCATATTGGAAATAATTGATGATGATTCAAATACATAAGGACATATACAAATGGTTTATAATAATGGTGTTATTAAAATTATTTTTATAAAGTTTATAGAGTACTATATAGAAAAGTTGAGGTCATAATATTATGTAAAATATGAGAAAAATCTGTTAGTAATAACAAATATATTTTTTATATGTCCCTGAAGTGCATGTATGGTGGTACAGGAATCCTTTGTGAGTTACTATGTGTTTTTCAGGGTAGGGCATGATGGATGGTTTAGTAGCTATGTGCTACTTCCCAGTGATTCTGAAATATGTGCCACATATATTATGGGGAAAATAATAATTTAAAAATCCTAAACTTAGGTGGAATAAAGATACAATTTGAGAAGCAAAATCTTCAATTTATTGCATGTATAAAAATTTAATACATTAGCTATTTGAATATTCTGTTTTGGTGTTGTGCCTGTTAAATTCCTTTTGCTCAGCCTTATTGAATTTTGTATCTTTTACTTATGAATTATATTGTTACTATATCTTAATGGTTTTTTTTTTTTTTTAATGAGCATAAGTTCTTAATTTTAATGAAGTCTAGTCCATTCTACTTTTCTTTTATAGATAATGTTTTTGAAGAACATCCTTGCCCATTCTAAGATCATGAATATATTCTCCTATGTTATTTTTTAAAAGTTGCTTTGTGTTGCACATTTCTGCCTACAAATCCATATCGAATTCATTTTTGTGTCATGTAAATGAGGTCACATTTCATTTTTTTAAAATAAATTTATGTATTTATTTTTGGCTGCATTGGGTCTTTGTTGCTGTGCACGGACTTTCTCTAGTTGAGGCTAATGGGGGTTACTACTCTTTGCGGTGCGCGGGCTTCTCATTGCGATGGCTTCTCTTGTTGCGGAGCATGGGCTTTAGGTGCACGGGCTTCAGTAGTTGTGCATGCAGGCTCAGTAGTTGTGGCTCACGGGCTCTAGAGCGCAGGGAAGGTTCAGTAGTTGTGGCCCACGGGCTTAGTTGCTCCACAGCATGTGAGATCTTCCCGGACCAGGGCTTGAACCTGTGTCCCCTGCACTGGCAGATGGATTCTTAACCACTGCGCCACTAGGGAAGTCTCAACATTTCATTTTATATTTTCCATAAGGATATCTAATTGGTACAATACCATTTACTGGATATACATTATTTTCACACTTCATTCCTGTGCATATTTATTTCAAATCAAATGAGTAAATACTTGTGAGTTTGTCTCTGCAGTCTATTCTGTTCTGTTGATTTACTTCTGTAATCTTCTACCAAAAACATGCTACTTTGACTGCTTTTGTTCTGTAATAAATTTTTGTAGCAGATGTGTAAGTTTCCCAGCTTTATTCTACTTAAAAAATATCTTCACAGGTCTTAGTTCTTGGCATTTCACAAATGATAGATTTAATTGTTTCAATTTTCACAGTAAAAATAAGCAGAAACATCTCTTCTGATTTTTATTGGGATTGCATTAAGTCTGTATATCAATTTAGCAAAGAACTGACTTCACACTGCCAAGTGTTCTAATTCATGAGCAAGTTCCATTTCTTTAGCTTGTCCTTAATTACTCTTCAGGGGGAGGGGTTTATATTTCTAGGGTTTGTATGTTATATTACAAGAAAAAGGATAAAAAATCAAATGGCATAATATATACTTATTACATAATAGTAGCTAATAAGAGTAAACATTTATTGAGCATTTACAGTGTGCCTGACCCTGGTATTTGTTCATTCTCAGTATGTCTTGTTATAGGACCTGTGGGTATAGGTCACATAGCAGGCTTGTGATAGTAACAAGACCCAAGCCCAGGCCTGCCTACTGGGAAAGCCCATGGTCTTAAAACCTACCCCATATAGACTCTCCATCTATACTTTTATCGTGTGGACTATAATGGGAGGATTTTTAGATGTATGTTTCCTATGTTAATTGCTAACTTCATTTATAAAATTCGGTAAGGTTTTTGATAAAAGTGTATTTGGAAAGATAGTATGATGTGATAGAGAATGTTAATTTAAGTATAAAGTGTTCTAGTTCTAACTTGCCCATTTACAAAGTGTCTGGGCAAGCATTGAACTTAATTTTTTTTTCTCCTTAGGTTCTTCCTGTGTAACATGAGAATAATATTTCCTAAGCCACTTTCATCAGCAACTATTGAGACTATTAAGTTACATGTTTAAGGTGAAAGTACTTTAACAGCTCTTTATAAATTACATTATTTCTTTGAAAGCCTATTTCCTTACTATATATGTTTCAAATATATCAGAGTATATAAAATAATGATTTTGCCTCAGATTCAGTAACCCTTTCATCAGTTTATTCTTATTTGTTCTGTAGAAGAAAAAAAATACTAAAATTTTCCTTTCTTTTTGTTTCCTCTTAGATAGAGTGACCTTATAACTTGGTTTGTCTGGGATAGTACAGCTTCCTTTAACTCTCATCAGGAAAAGGATAAAATATTATATGGACACTTCAGTATTACGTGATGGTTTGTCTTTTTTTCAACTTAAAGAATACTAAAATTTATCATTTAAATTTGGCCTTTTTCAATATATTTTACTTGAACAGCCTCCCAAAATATGCTCCTCTAAGATCGTTTCCATATATTTTAAAATTGGCTTAGCACTTTTGTTATCTTTCAACCAGATTGCAGTTTATCTTTTGCAACATAAAAATGCAGCTCATATGCGTACAAGAGTTATCAGTTCCTGTATGCCGATCCAAATATGTTCTTTTGTTATGTGGCTGGAGTGTACTGTTTTGTTTTGATTTTTTTTTTTTCAAACTTAGATTGCCACACTGAAATTTTAAAATGCCAAACAAGTACTTTTTTATTGAGTTGTAATTAACATACAATGTTATGTTAGTTTCAGGTATATAACATAGTGAATAGCCTAGTGAATAGATATTTTCTGAAATGGTTATCTCAATGAGACCAGTTACCATCCATTACCATAAAAAGTTGTTACAATATTATTGACTGTATATTCTCTGTGTACATTACGTTACCATGACTTATTTATTTTATAGCTGGGTTTTTTAACTCTTAATCCCCTTTCCCTAATCTGTCTCTGCCCCCACCACTTTCCCACTTTCCCATCCAACCACCAGTTTGTTCTCTGTGTCTGTTAGTCTGTTCCTGTTTCATTTTGTTTGTTCATTTGTTTTGTTTTTAGATTCCACATATAAATGGAATCATGTGGTATTTGTTTTTCTCCATGTGACTTATTTACTTAGCATAATACATTCCAACTCCATCCAGGTTGCCAAAAACAGCAAAATTTTATTCTTTCTTATCCCTGACTAATACTCCATTGTGGGGGATGTGTGTGTGTGTGTGTGTGTGTGTAAATATACATATATATATGTATATCTCACAATTTCTGTATCCATTCATTCATCCATCAGCACTTAGGTTGCTTCCATATCTTGGCTGTTGTAAATAATGCTATTATGCATATATCTTTTAAATTAGTATTTTCATATTTTTGGATAAATACCCAAAACTGTGATAGCTGGATCATATGGTAGTTCTATTCATAATTTTTTGAGGAATCTTCATATCGTTTTCCATACTGGCTGCGGCAATTTATGTTCCCACCAACAATGGACAAGCATTCCCTTTGCTCCACATTCTCTCTAATACTTGTTATTTCTTGCATTTTTTGATAGGAGCCATTTTAACAGGTGTGAGCTGGTTTTGATTTGCATTTCCCTGATTATTGATGTTGAACATCTTTTCATGTGCCTCTTGCCCATCTGTATGTTTCTTTGGAAAAAATGTTTATTCAGATTTTCTGCCCATTTTCTAAATCAGGTTTTTTTTGTTGTTGAGTTGTTGAGTTGTGTGAGTTCTTTATATATTTTGGATATTAACCCTTTACTGTGTATATTGTTTGCAAATATCTTCTCCCATTCAGTAGGCTGCCTTTGTGTCTTGGTAGTTTCCTTCATGGTGCAAAACTTTTTAGTTTTATGTAGTCCCATCTGTTTATTTTTGCTTTTGTTGTCCTTGCCTGAGGATATATATTCAAAAAGCTATTGCTAAGACCAGTGTCAAAGAGATCATTGACTATATTTTCTTCTAGGAGTTTTATAGTTTCAGGTCTTACATTTAGTCTTTAATCCATTTTGACTTTTTTTTGTATATGGTATAAGAAAGTGGTCCAGTTTCATTCTTTTGCATGTAGCTGTCTAATTTTCCCAGCACCATTTATTGAAAAGACTATCTTTCCCCCATTGTGTATTCTTGCCTGGTACTTTGTCATAGCTTTACTGACTGTATGAGCATGGGTTTATTTCTGAACTCTCTATTCTGTTCCATCAGTCTTTGTGTTTGTTTTTGCACCAGTACCATACTGATTTGTTAACTTGATAGTTTGTGGTATAGTTTCAAGTCTGGGAGCACTATAGTTCTAGCTTTATTCTTCTTTCTCAATGTTGCTTTAGCTATTTGGGGTCTTTTGTGTTTCCATACTAGCTTTAGAATTATTTGTTCTAGTTCTGTGAAAAATGACATTGGTATTTTAATAGGGATTGCATTGACTCTGTAGAATGGCTTGGGTATTATGGACATTTTAATGACCTTGATTCCTCTAATACATGAGCATGATATATCTTTCCATTTATTTGTGTCGTCTTCAATTTCTTTCATCAGCCTCTTATAGTTTTCAGAGTACAGGTCTTTCACTACCTTAAGTTTATTCCTAGGTATTTTATTCTTATTGGTGCAACTGTAGATGGGATAGTTTTCTTTATTTTTATTGTATAGTTAATTACATATAGAAATGCAACATATTTTTGTATATTAATATTGTATCCTTCAAATTTACTGAATTCATTTATTATAATAGGTTTTTAGTGGAGTGTTTGGAATTTTCTATATATATTATTATGTCATTTGCAAATAATGACAGTTTTACTTCTTCCTTTCCAAATTGGATGCCTTTTTTTCTTGCCTAATTGCTGTGGTTGGGATTCCAATACTGTGTGAGTAAAAGTGGTGAGAGTGAGCAACCTTGTCTTCTTCCCAGTCTTAGAGGAAAAGATTTTAGCTTTTCACCTTTGAGTATGATCTTAACTGTAGGTGTGTCATATTTGGCCTTTTTTGTGTTCTCTCTGTACCCACTTTGTTGAGAGTTTTTATTATAAATCGATGTTGAATTTTGTCAAATATTTTCTACATCTAATGAGATGGTCATATGATTTTTATCCTTCATTTTATTTTATATGGTGTATCATCCTGGAGAATGTTTCATATGCACTTGAAGATAATACATATTCTGCTGCTTTTGGATGGAATGATGTGTATATATCTATAAAATCAATCTGGTCTAAAGTGCCATTTAAGGACAGTTTTCCTTATTGATTTTCTGTGTAGATGACCTATCTGTTGATGTAAGTGGGGTACTAGTATTGCATTGTGCTTATGTCTCCCTTTATTTCTGGTAATATTTGCTTTATGTATTTAAGTGCTCCTATATAGGGTGCATAAATATTTACCTATGTTATATCTCTACATTCCTGGAATGAATCCTACATGATCATGTTGTATGATTCTTTTAATGTGCTGTTAAATTTGGTTTGCTAATATTTGAGAATTTTTGCATCTATGTTCATCAGTGGTATTGGCCTTTAATTTTTTTTTTTTCTATCTCCTTGTCTGATTTTGGTATCAAGGTAATCCCATCCTTATAAAATGATTTGGAAATGTTCCTTTTTTCTTCATTTCTTCTTTTTTTTTTTTGGAATAATTTGAGAAGGATAGGTATTATCTCTTCTTTAAATATTTGGTGAAGGTCAGTGAAGACAGCTGGGCTTTTGTTTGCTGGGATTTTTTTTTGATTACTGATTTAATGTCATTACTAGTGATCAGTCGGCCCAGATTTTCTATTTCTTCATGATTCAGTCTTAGGGACTTTTTTATATTTTCTAAGTCTTTGTTGGAGTTCTCACTGAGTTTCTCCATTCTTCCCCCAAGTTCAGTAATCAACCTTGTGACCATTTCTTTGAACTTTATATCAGGTAAATTACTTATCTCGGTTTCTTTAGAATTTTTCTGGAGTTTTATTTTGTTCTTTGGTTAAGAACATATTTCTCTGTCTCCTCATTTTGTTTGACTTTTCATTTTTGTTTCTATGAATTAGACAAAACAGCTACCTCTCCTGGTCTTGAAGGAGTGGTCTTGTATGAAGGCATCCTTCCTGTATAATCTAGATGCCCTTTAAACTGCTGTTTTTTCAGTGTGTCCTGGGGTAGGTGAGTCTGTCTCAAGCTCTCAGCAATATCACTCCCTGCAGGTCACCACATTGGGGGTGGTATTCCTGTGTATACTGTCTTTCTGTCTTTTCTGTTCATTTCTATCTGGTCCTTACATGTACAGTAGCTATTTAATCACCCTTTAGGTTTCTTCAGATTCAGTGTGTTCATGGGAAGAAGTGAGTTCACAACCTTTCTATGCTACTGTGTTGGACCCCTCTCCTATACTGGATCCAAACAGAAGTACTCTTGATGTAGTGAACATGCATTGAAGAAGTAGAGATGTTATACAAGTTACTTAGCCATACTGACTAATGTCAACTGCCAGTTATGACCAACCTGGGTTGGGAGAAAATTATGCTTGTTTACCTGTTTTCCATAAAACTGGGTTCCCTGGGTAGACTTCCTTAGTACTCTCATAACTTTCTGCTCTAGCTGTGGTGTTAAAGGGTAAACAGGTGTTGAAGGGAACTAGCTAAAACCTCAGGAATGAACTGAATTTCTACAGCCTCATTCCAGAACCACAGGGACTCTTTGGAAACACATTGATATTTCATAAAAGAATGTTTTGTTAACATTTTTATAACTAAAAAGACCCATTTATAGGATTGTCTCATAAGGAGTTTAACATTGCTCAAGGAACATTTAAATTTACTGTTTTGCCAGAATGGAACAGCATGAAATTTTTACATGACAGCTTCTCAAGTGATAGAATTTAGGCTTTATTGTTGCTTGTATCTTCTGTTTTCATCCTTTGGTTTTTTTCTCAGCTTTTATCCATCTTACATTCCAAGTGGGGTTTGTTTGGTTGTTTTTTTCCAAGCCCATGTGTTGAATAACAAACACATGGTTACTTGGTACCCTGCCCCCCCCGCCCCCCCTTCTGGTTCTGCTGAAGTGGTGCCTCACAAAATTGCATGTTATGCTACTACTGAAGCAGAATTTACTTTTTTAATTCTCTTTTTGTCATTTAATAAACTTTTGGGAGGAAGATTACATTAATTGTGTGAGCTAAAATCACTAACTTGAAATAGGAATTTTGTTTCCATATTGTTCAGAGATTTTTAAAAATTTGATTTAGGATTATGGTATCTGATCATAAGGTTTCCGTATTTATGTGAATGGAGAGGGGAAATGTAAAAAAGTATTTTCTCATTGAGAGTCTAGAAGTTTCTAATTTTAAAAGATAATTTAGTATGATGATTCTAGGTGTATATACGTTAAGGAAGAAATAAATTGATGTTGGTGTTTTTAATGAGAAAGTAAGAAATCATTTTGATTGGAAGGGGAATGTTTATATGGGTGAAATGAGTTGTGCTTTCTTAAGGGAAACAGAAGAGAGGAAGATGAACTAAAATAATAATAAACATAAAGTAGAATTAGTCAAGGAGTGTATTTGCTCAAGTGCTGGAGAGGGAAATTTAACTATAAGGAAAGATAATGTTTTTTGTTTTTTGTTTTTAATTTTATTTATTTATTTATTTATTTATGGCTGTGTTGGGTCTTCGTTTCTGTGCGAGGGCTTTCTCTAGTTGTGGTGAGTGGGGGCCACTCTTCACCGCGGTGCGCGGGCCTCTCACTATCGCGGCCTCTCTTGTTGCGGAGCACAGGCTCCAGACGCGCAGGCTCAGTAGTTGTGGCTCACGGGCCTAGTCGCTCCGCGGCATGTGGGATCTTCCCAGACCAGGGCTCGAGCCCGTGTCCCCTGCATTGGCAGGCAGACTCTCAACCACTGTGCCACCAGGGAAGCCCCGACAATGTTTGAATGACATTACCCCAAATTTTCTATTTGAAAAGTGACCTGATGATAAGTCCTGAAGTCTATGCTGATGCTTGAGGTATTTTTATCTGTTTATTCTCAGCTGTCTTAGTCATAGGAGGCATATGTGGAAGGAAGGAAATCTTTTTTAGTGATTCACTGATATCAAGAGAGAAATTCAAAATGAGTTGCCAGGAATAAACTAGTAGGATTTTAAAGGAATTCTGTTCTTACTCATTGTGAACTTGCCAACCTCAGACTGGATAAATTAATCATGCTCTGATAGGGTAGCCCCAGACAGCCAACTTTGAACAGCTATTCTTCTCTATAATCAATATAGCAGTTTAACATTTAAACCTGCCTCCAGACTAAAGGGCATAGAACTCCCTGTGAAAAATCTTTATATTCTATTCATAATTCTTTGTTGGTAATATAAAATGATTTTTAGTTTAAAAAATCCAAAATAAAAAGCTAAATTATTGTTATTGCTATTTTTTTCTTCATGATGAACATAAAAATTTGTTGTGATCAACTTAATTTCATATTCAGGTAAAGGACATGAAATAGAATGTATATTGGTTTAAAATCAGTTTTTTAATTTAATTTTACTTTTTAAAATAAATTTATTTATTTATTTATTTTTGGCTCTGTTGGGTCTTCATTGCTGTGCATGGGCTTTCTCTAGTTGCTGCGAGTGAGGGCTACTCTTTGTTGCGGTGTGCAGGCTTCCCACTGCTGTGGCTTCTCTTGTTGCGGAGCATGGGCTCTAGGCACATGGGCTTCAGTAGCTGTGGCACGCGGGCTCAGTAGTTGTGGTTCACAGGCTCTAGAGCACAGGGTTGGCAGTTGTGGAGCACGGGTTTGGTTGCTCCGCGGCATGTGGGATCTTCCTGGACTAGGGTTCGAACCCGTGTTCCCCGCATTGTCAGGCGGATTCTTAACCACTGTGCCACCAGAGAAGTCCCTTTTTTTTATTTTTTTAAAATATTTTATTTATTTATTTATTTATTTGGCTGCACTGGGTCTTAGTTGCAGCATGCAGGACCTTTAGTTGTGGCATGCAGGTTCTTAGTTGCAGTATGCAGGATCTAGTTCCCTGACCAGGGATGGAACCTGGGCCCCCTGCATAGGGAGCATGGAGTCTTAACCACTGGACCAGCAGGGAAGTCCCTAAACTCATTTTTAAAGAATATCAAATGTTAAAAGTAAATATGCCAAGTATGAACTAAAGAATCAAAGTTATAAAAAAGACTTTAATGATCTCGTATATTGGTGAATTCCTCTATTTTTAATGTATATAAATTATTTAAATATATGTAATGTTTTAGATATAAAATATATATTATGTATAAATATATAAAATATATCATATTTAATGTATGCCAAACAAATAATAATATTGTTTATTTTAATAACTGCCATGAAAAAAACCCTCCAAGCCTTCCTCTCCTGTGTTGGTCAAATTTCACACACAAAAATTCTTAAAATTATTAATAATTACAATGTTTAGAAATACTTATGCATTAAGATTTATCATGTTCTAAGG
Organism: Balaenoptera borealis; assembly: GCF_965194805.1. NCBI lineage: Eukaryota > Metazoa > Chordata > Mammalia > Artiodactyla > Balaenopteridae > Balaenoptera > Balaenoptera borealis. Next base: position 62,560,573 of record NC_138877.1, read on the forward strand.
AAAAAATATGCAAACTTTTCTCTGGAAAAGTAGTGGCCAATCACAGATTTCTTTTAAAAATATGTATACAGACTTTAATCCCTTTTTGGGAAATGTATCTTAGGAACTTGTGTAGAAATCAGAGATTTTTTAGCAGATGGCTGCTCTCGTCTACGGATCCTGGACTTCAGCTGCAACATTTCCACCTCCAGCTGACCCTGCTTGCTTCAGACGGGCCCCCAGAATCCTAATTGGCTCTGGCCAATCTATCCCGTTACTGTCTGTTCTGAATCAGTGATTTTTGTATACTGTCAGACTCCCTTGGTTTGTCTCAAGTCTGAAGTCAAGGGGAGATTCTGTCAGCAACCAAGGACCTCTGTTCAGTCCTGAAAGGTAGGTTTTTCCTCCCAATTCCAGGGCTTGTCCCTATACTTGTGCTCCTAAGTGTACAGTTACACCACCCTCTAGATTGTCTAGTTGGTGAATATATTGTGCAGTGTTAAATACATTGCACCCTTAAAGTTTTTGTCCATTTTATCTTTACTTTAAAAATCTGAACATATGGTTAGCATATACTTCAGGTCCTAGTGAAATTTAAATGTTAATAAAACAATATACCTCCCCCCAAAAAATATGTATATAAAGTTTAAAACTTTCCTCGCTTTGTTGATCTTTTCTTTTTCATGTGGTATAGTCTCAACACTTTCGTCTTTCTATGACTTTTCTAGGAATTCTTATTTCTTGGTGTTATTTCTTTGTGTATTTCATCATATAGAATCTGTTCTTCAAGTTATACAATGCTGAAAGTGAGGAGAATATAATAAATGAAATTTAGAGAGAAGCATTTAAAATAGATAATAAGTTATCTCCAATGGGCATCCTTATACTAATGCCCAGTATTTTTGTCTTACTATATCTAAAATATTAATGTTGTCATTTTCAAAACGACAGAAAGTGAAACTGCATTACCAAATGGTGAAATATATCAACGGGTTAACCATAGTGACCTTCCTAAATTATGGACTTTATTGAGTTAGGCCCATACTACAAATACGAGTATTATTCTTATTTTCCACTCAACATGTCAGGTGAATAAAACTAGGACATGAAACTAGAACTACTCTACTGCAGCTCATTTCTATGTGGTTGAGTTATTTATTTTTTTAATTTTTTTTATGTTTTTTAAATTTTTTAATTTATTATTTATTTATTATTTTTATTTTTGGCTGTGTTGGGTCTTCGTTTCTGTGTGAGGGCTTTCTCCAGTTGCGGCGAGTGGGGGCCACTCTTCATCGTGGTGCGCGGGCCTCTCACTATCGCGGCCTCTCCTGTTGCGGAGCACAGGCTCCAGACGCTCAGGCTCAGTAGTTGTGGCTCACGGGCCCAGTTGCTCCGCGGCATGTGGGATCTTCCCAGACCAGGGCTCGAACCCGTGTCCCCTGCATTGGCAGGCAGATTCTCAACCACTGCGCCACCAGGGAAGCCCGAGTTATTTATTTTATCATGCTAACAGAGAGAGAACACTTTTATTTTTCTGACAATGTAGGTTATGAATGATATTTATTTCTTGAAGAGCTGTGTTTAAAAATGTTCTCTCTGACCTAAATTAATAATTCTCATTCAAGCAAAGCCAGTGAGAATCTACCTTTTCACAAGCTGTTCTTTCTGTGGGTTTTAAGGCAGAGTTCAGCTCTGTTCAGAGACCTTGAAGAAAATCAAAATCAGTTTAGAGTTTATCTATACTCTTCACTATGTCTTGTGCCACTTCCTGGCATTGAAATGCCTTTATGTTTGTATGGGCTGCCATCACGCACTAGTATATACAAAGCTTGAATGTTCAGCGAATGTGAACAAACAGTACCCCCTCCTACAAAGTAAAAATAAACTAGAACTTATTGCCCATTAACAGTCAAGGAGAAAATGAAATCTGTTACAGAAGGAAGTATTTTTTCATCTTACATCCTCAAACAGTTTGCCTTTTTCTCATTTTGCTTTTCTGATTTTAAGTGATAAATAACATTCCTTTGCTAAGTAAAGTTTTTTGTCTGGATGATAGAGGGTGAGAAGGGGCAAGTTTCTTTTACCAAAAGAAATTTTCTTTTTTACATGTCTTGGTCTTGTTACATTTTTTATGTCTTTTTTGTTACAGAAAAATAGATATAGCTATTTTTCTGTAACATGAAATAACACAGACAACTACAGTGCAAGGATTCTAAATATTTTCCCTTGTTCCTTAAGCCAGAAATATCTGTTCTTCAGAGAAAGGAAAGTGGTTTTCTTTTCAGTGTTTTCACTTTAAACATTTTAAATCTAGGGGTTGTGATATTTCTTATATGTACCTATAATTAGTTTCATTCCATTGATATTATTTACATGGTAGATTAAGATTTATGTACTTATTACTATGGTAATCACCCAGAAACACTGATGAAATAAACACAGGCAGCTAAAAGAGAAAAAAATAACTAAATAAAAATTAGGGTCTCAGAAACCTTCCTAAATTCTTAAAAGTCAAAACTGGTCAGATTAAGCCCAAACCTCAAAGATAAAACAAAACATCTAAATAAAAGAAAAACTTGAAGTGTTTAACAACCAAGAAATTTCTCCAAAGTCATTTACTTGGCAAGACCAGAGAACTGCCATATTTGACTTGCACTTAGGAATACAACTTCAACTGGAGGGGCTGCAAGAGTAACACAGAGGCTTAGTGTAAAGACATGAAGAAAGCAACCCGTTTAGATTTTGATTTAGATTTGGAATGGCAGAGCATGAAAATTTCTTCACTGGGGTGAAGCATAAGGGATCTTGAGACGAAGTCTAGATGTTAAACTCATTTGGTATGAGAAACAGTAGGAGGTAGGAGGTGTAACAATATATATTGCTTGTGTGAGAATAATGTGAGAAGAAGAAACAAAAAAAATGGAAACTATGATACCCTCTATGGAAATACAAAATTAATCAAAGCGTAGACCATTTGGTGAGCAAGAGTCAAGTTAATGTCTGGAGACTTTCTCTGAAGGAGAAACTAAAACTAATTTTTAGGTGTTCAAAAAGTTTATTATTTTCTAATTAGTACTGTAATATACTGATATGCATTAATTTAAAATATTAAATTATTTAGGACTTTTCAGAGATTTTTCTATGCTAAGGTACATTTAGAATTTCCAGGAACGGAAATAATATACAGCATTGCCCAAACTTCAACTAGAATCTTTTTATTTTTTTTAACTTGGAGAATTTTGAGCAACCAGTATTCCACAAAACCCTCTCAGAAATACTGAATTGAGATGTTTGAAGATTGAGGGAAGAGAATAATACCCATCAAACACGTATATTGAAATAGAGGCACTTAGCTTAGTGCCATGATACCAAGACAGATAAGATATAGCCCCTGCCTTCAAGAACATGCCTGTGGTCTCAGAAAGATGTCACAAAAGAAAGATTGACAGGGAGGAAAAAATAAAGAAGAATGAAAGAAAGAAAATATACATGTAGGATTCACTGGGACTTTACATAGTCTAACTTTGTAAAATTGAAGAAGAGTAGGGTTCTTATTTAAAGAAAATGAAAATTTTAAAGAAATTAAAATAAAATAATAAAGAAATAATTGAAAATAATTTTGAAAAGCTAAGTTACTTTTGTAAGTGAATGGTAAATGGGAAAAAAATGTTTAAAGACTAAACCAGGGGAAAGGCTCATATTTACCAATGGCATCCATCACAATGTTATTCATTTCAGAAGTATGAATTGTAAAGGCTTTTGAGTTGAGAGCCAAACTCTTTGAAATAATTTTCTTTCATTTACATATGATTCCTCAACTCAGTTACCTCTCCATTCTGGACTCACATCCTCAACAGATTTCTTCTGATATTTCCCTGTGTCTTCTAGGATTTTTAAGTCCAAGAAATACTTTTTAGTGTTTAAATAACTTGACCTGTTTAAAGCATTGAATATTGTTGATGACTCCCTCTTCATTGATAGGTCCTTGGTCTCCACAACAACCTCTCTATTCTTTCTGCTTTGAAACTTCTGTGTCTGCTTCAAAGGCTTCTGTTTTATTTCCCAAGATTCTGGCTTGGACTTTTTTTCTTCTCAGTCTATTTATTCTCCGTGGCTAACCTACCCCATGGCTTCATAATGACAGCATTTTAATTAGACCGTGTTGATATTTCCAGTCCCTAATACCCTCCTGATTTCCAGACTAGGTCTCCACACACCTCCTCATCACCTCAACCCATATGCACTATGGGCAGTACAAACTCAAAAATTACATAACTGATCTTTTACTTCTACCATTTGTTTCTGCAGTTATATGTTCAATATATATAAATACAACCTTCAGATAACTTGTTTGCTAAAAGAGAAATCTGTTAGATAACATCGACTTTAATCTCTAGCCCATCATATCCAGTATGATGATCTCTAACCCATTATCAAACCTGGAAGTTCTACCCTGTCTCAAAACTAATGTATGTTCTGCCACCTGTGTCACTGCATTAGTTCAGTCCTCCTCACTTCTCACCTTGATGATTGAGGCAGTCACCACAACTCTTATTTTAATATTGTTATTTTTGGTTTGAGGTGACTACTTGGAAGCAACCCTTTTGGTATGTGGACATTATGAAACAAATACACACACTCACATAGTTTGGGATTTCAATAAAACTACACAGTAATGTCCCAAAATATTTCCAACTCACAAACCATTCCCAACTTGTAAGTGTGATACAATATGGGACCAAAGAAGGTAGGCATCGAAAATGGATCCATGCTGAAGGAACAGAGAATGAACCATCTGGCAGATAAATCACACATTTAAACTGTAAGATCCATTAATCTTCCTAAGAAAAATTGTTCTCTATTGTCTGACAACTTCCCAGGATCTTGAGTGGTCTGCCTTTCCAATACTCTGATTTCTTCAACTTTATAAAAAATGTGGAGAAATCTATTTGGGCCCGAGAATGAGTCCTCTCGTAACTTCACAGGAATTCCTCAGTTAACATTTTAACATTTCTCCCACACATACAAACTCCATCCCTTATATTTAATGAGCTTACACTTTTATAATGATGGCATTTGACAGTATGACTGATGCTTTCTCCCAGGCAAATGTGGTTATAACCAAAATTTTAGAAATTTTTTTTGTAGATCTTATGATAAAAGACAAAGGACACATAATTTATGTATTTATTAATATGTATCCATGCAGAAGAGAAGAAAAGAAGACCAAAATTAAGATTTTCTCATAGTCATGGTTCAAACGGGGACAGAGTAAGAGGAAACGTTATGCACAAATTATTTGATAATGAAAAATAGATTTCCATTTTAACAGAGGTTCTCCTAAACAGCCATGTCACAAATGCTTTGAACGTTATCAATCAAAATGTCCTACTGTTAATTCTTCTACTTAAAAACAACCTCAGTATTTTCATATAAATGTGGTTTTTAAAATAGTGGTACTTTTTTATTATGACAGTGTTGCATGCTAACTCTAGATAACACCAGAAATATAGAAAACCTGAGGTTAAAAATTAAAATCACAGATAAACCAACTACACCATACTTTTAGTTTTAATCCATTTCTTTTCATTGTTTTTTTCTATACACAGATTTAACCAAGAAGCTAGAGAAAGAACGACAGAATAATCCAACATAAGTTAAAAATTAAGATGTTATAAGAAAAAACTTAGTGAAATATAAACTCACCTAAAATGGACTTGAAAAAATAATTTACTTGAATAGGCTTCTAAAGAAATTCTTTCTCAAATATAAACAGAGACAGAAAGGAGACAGTATTGATGTTAGGAAAGAGATAGAAAACATGACAACAGGTAAAACGTATGAAATATTACGTGGAATTTTGTACAAATAGATTTGAAAATTTGATAAGAAAATTACTAGGTAAAAACATTTGGTTGAGTCTGTTAAATCTTCAACAAATAATACTCTTTTAAACAGCTTTATTGAGAAATAATTCACATACCATAAAGTTCACATGTTTAAAGTGTACAGTTCCATGGTTTTTATGTTTACACAGTTGTGCAAACATCTCCATAATCTAATCTTAGAACATTTCATCATCCTAAGAAGAAACCTTGTACCCATTAGCAGTAACTCCCTATTCCCCATTTCTGGTTTTTTAAAACAGTGCCAGAACATAGGAAGAAAGGAAAGTTTCCAAAAAGGTTATACAAGACTGCAAAGCTAGCTAAATAAACCCAGACAAGGTGTGCATGCATTGTCTATCTGTATCTGTATGTCTGTTTATCTAATCTGTTTCTCTCTACCAAATTCTCACTTACGAACATATGTATAAAATAGTAGATAAAATACTACCAAATCAAAATCAGCCGTTTATTGAAATAGTAGAACATCCTGATCAGGTAGGATTTACTCCAGGAAAGCAAGGAATGATTAACTTTAGAAAATATTCATTCAAACATATTCAAAATAATCATCAAATGATCATCTTGAAAGATGTCAAAAGTACTTAATAACTCAAACATCTATTTTTTAAATGAAACTTTTAACAAATTTTAGAATAAAAAAATAATCCTATGCACATATGCAGCAGAAACCTACTTAAATGAACAGATGTCTAATAAAGTCAGAAATGAACAGGTTTGCCATCATCATCAAAAATGTTTACACACATTTATACACTGTTTATACATGTTTAATTAGAAAATATAGTTATATGAATATACGTAATATAAAAGTATATATAATTTGTTTTGTTTTTAACTTAAAATAAAATCACATACAGAGTAAAACATGAATATGTTACCAATTTGCATGTTAACACAGTATGTGAACATACATAATCCATATGTTACCAAAATACGTCTATTCCCTGTGTCACACCCTTAACCTCAGTGAAAGTCATCAGAATAATATATATCTAAGAATACGAGAGAATTAAGTCTGCAATATCATCAAGTAGGAAATATATTTTATACACAAGTGTTTCCTTCATGGAGAATAACATAAGTCATGTTTTGGGGCTGTGGCTGGATTATTTTCAGTAATTTTATTTGATTTCATTCATGAATATGTATTTTTATATTTTCCCTTTATTTCCTATACATTGTTTATTTGGAGTTTATTGTGTTCAACAGGGCTATAAAGAACACGACTGGGTTTTGTTTTGTTTGTTTGTTTTGAAATTGTGGTACTATGTCTCCTGCTTTGGCTCTTTACAATTATTCTAGCAAGATCGTGATAAATCTATATTCACACCACCATCCTGTGCAACAGGGTACATCAACTTGCCAATTTGATAGGCAAAATTTGTATTATCTAGTTTTAATTTTACTGGTTTTACTGGAAGGGAGAATAAACATTGAGAAATATTTTATTAATAATTCAGATGTCTGAAGAATCTGGACATTTTAAACATGTTTTTCTACTAGAGTAGTGGTGTTTTCTTGTTGACTTGCAAATTTTATTCTTATGTTTGTTGAACGTTCTTTTTCTGTCTTTGTGATTTTAGAAAAAGTCATTGAAGAAATATTTATTGATACCTAACATGTGACAGGCAGTAGGTAGAGACCAGAAATGCACAGTTGCAACCTTCAGGAAGCGTATGGAATACAGACATGGATCTGCTCAGTGCTGATATTACTGTGATAAGTGCTCTGGAACAGCCAGCAAATACTGCTAGGGAGCAAACAGAAGCATCCAAACAGAGTTTTTGTTGTTGTTGCTGTTTTTAATATAGTCACCTATGTAATTTTTTTTTTTCCTTTTAGAATTAAATTCTTAGGAAGTCATTGCCTATCCAGAGATCAACTGCATGTACATTTGTATTTTGTTCTAGATCTTTATATTTTCTTAATTGTGTTAACAATGTCTAGTTGTATTGACTGTGGTCTAAATGTCACCTGCACAGCTTATGGTCTTTTGCATATGCTGAGATTGTCTCTGTAGTCTGGTACATAGGTGTTCCTTCTAAGTAGTCCATAAACAGAAGGGGAAAAAAGTTTCTTATTGGCATCTCTGAAACAATATAAGATAGTGGGGAGAGAAGGAAAGGAGAGACAGAGGAATAGTGTTTTTATCTACACAACAGTCATCACAGAGTATAGGGATAACCACTTTGGATGCTGGTTTGGTTTTGTTCTTAGAACGTGTTTTGGATCTCTGAACAAGAAAGCAACACAAGAGAGGATATAGTGCTTTCTTACCTTTGTTTGATGGCTTAGGTCTGCATTTTTTGTCGCAGAAGTAATGGTTAGGCCACCAATCACATTTCTCAATCCAGCTTCACAAATAGGTAGAAGTTTCTTGTAGATTTTTATGAATAGGTATTCTGTCTTGACATCTGGATGTTGTTAAAGTATGTTTTTTCTTTTTTCTTAATCTGTTAGATCCTTTAGTAAGAGGTTGGGAGAAACGCTATCAGGCTGGTTGGAAAGATGAAGCTTACATAAGAAGTCCAAGTAGATTTTATAAAAAGTAGGTTAGATATGTTCCCCCTGATTGAAATCTCATTGTCTTAAAATGTAAATCCCTTTGTTTGGCAGAGAAGGTAATGCTATAGCCCCCAGCATATTTTCAAACCCATTTCCGAACTTCTCCATCAATTACAATCCATACTGAGACCCAGCTAATTATCTTCAGTTGCCCCAAACTCCATGTCCCGCCTATGCTTCAATCATCTCCACATTTATTGAGTACCTAACTCCACTAATGACTTAAATCAGTTCAGGAATCCTTTCCTCTGGCCAACCTGGACAAAGTCACCCCAAAATCAGCTCCTCAGTTTTCCCTAGAGTATATCAATTGTCACACGATGTTGTAATTGCCTGTTTTCCTTCCGAAGACTGTGACGAAATATTTAGCTCCATATCTCCAGAGTCTGACACAGTATCTTTAACATCAGATGTTCCTTGATATTTAATCAGTGAGACAATAGAGGAAGACTGTTTGAAGAATAAAATTACATTCTATATCCAGATAAGATGGGAAATGATAAATACAGAGAGTTTGGGATTCAAGAGAGTAAAAACCTGGGATCTAAGTTAATAAAGGAAGATATATTTTCATCATTAGTAAAAGCAGGTAACTGGAAAACCAAGATGGGACTAAGAAAAACAAAGGAAATATTAGATAAAAGTTATCTATTTAGAGATGTGTGTCATGATTTGCAATAGATCAAGCGCACAGGACTTTAGCAAAGCTGGCGAAGGTAGCGCTTTCAATAAAGGGAAGTAGTGCTTGTATAACCTTTTTACAGCTTTTATACGAGGCCTATAAATTTACTAAGTAAATTAAAATGATTGCCTCTATGCTCTTCATTGTGTATAGTTAATTGTGTATTTTATTATACAAAAAATTAACAGGCAAATTAGATATTATAGGTTAGAATTAGTTACTTTGTAACTTTTTCCAAAAATTACAAAATGTACATAATTGCATGAAATATAAACTCAGGTCACTTTAGTATTATATCAGTTCTTAAACTCATTATCTTAATCAAAATAATTAAGGATTTAGTTATTCATGGACTCAGTAATTTTTCTCACCTAGGGTTGTGTTTGTTATATATGTGCCTTTTAAAAAACACAGTTGTATGAAAACCTACCGTTGCCTCTGATATAGAATATCTTTGTGATGGGCAGGGAATGCATACTTTTTTTTAAGTGCTACAGATGATTCTGCTGTACACTTCTTAAGATCACAGATACAAGGCATAAAACAAAGAACTCTGTTGCTAACACTTGGAACATAGTCTAGGATGATACTGTATTATTTAGCGTATATAGTAATAGAAAATAAATAAAACAAATATCTGAATAAATATTAATATACTTTCACCACATGCAGGAAGTAGTGTCCTGAAGTTTCGCCTTGTCTCGGGGCTCCATGTGATACTGGTGCTGTGAAGTCAGCATGGTCGAGTCCCCTTCTGACACGTCTGATTTCTACACTGTTTTGCAGGCATGATCAGCAGGCAGCAAACCTCAAAAGACACACTTGTAGTCATGGTGTTGCAGTCCATTGGCTGTTCCTTTTAAAAGACTACCCACCTCCTTTTTCAACTTCTGCTTGGCTAGGAAGAGATCAAGGTCCACACGTGGTTCCTAGCTTATTCTCCCCCAGGGCACACTTCTCTTGGCGATTGATAATATGAAAGAGACAACTCCAATACTATGTCTCTAAACAAAGTTGAGAGACACTATGTCTCTAAAGAGACTCCAACACTATGTCTCTAAGTGTGAGATTTCTTACACTTAATGGACAGAGTACAATGCAGTGTGTTGGGGTAAAAATATATGCCTTAGCAACAGTATGTCATCATCTGGACAGCTCCACCGGCTTCCCTAGATTCTCATTCTTTGGCACCCCTGTGCAGGCACCAGACGTACAGCATTAACTTCCAAAACAAGCAGAGAAGGTCCTCAATTAATTTGTTTTTCTACTCTTTTCCCCTAGGATATCACCTTATAGTAGAGATTCTTTTGCTTTTTTTAAATTTTATATTGGAGTATAGTTGATTTACAATGTTGTGTTAGCTTCAGGTATATAGCAAAGTGATTTAGTTATACATATTCATATATCTATTCTTTTCCAGATTCATTTCCCGTATAGGTTATTACAGAGTATTGAGTATAGTTCCCTGTGCTATACAGTAGGTCCTTGTTGATTATTTTATATAAGTAGCGTGCACTTGTTAATCCCAACCTCCTAATTTATCCCTCCCTCACCCCCCACCTTTTCCCTTTGGTAGCCATAAATTTGTTTTCTATGTATAACAGAGATTCTTAACCTTGTTGTTTGTTTCCCAGAATCATGACTTCAAATGTGTAAAATACAGTAGATAGAATTGCAAAATAAAGCAATTCTATTAAATATTGTTATCAAAATACAAATTGTAATAAGGCCTATGCTTATTTTTTAACATATTAAGCAATAAAATCTGCTAGTAAGTCTAGGAGCTGCTTTGATTATAAAATTGTAATGTGTGTATATGATACTCGGAGATCTCTATAACAACCATGATAGGAAAATATCCAGTTTCTCCTAGTGACAAAGTCACAACCAATACTACAGTTGTGGTAAATAATGGTTGAGGGAAATAATGTCAGCTAGAGGTTAGTGAAAATAAAAGTGTATCTTCTTCCCTTCAAAATTTATGAACTCCCCACCTCCGAATTCTATCCACAGACCCCAGTAGGACCCCCGCTTAGGAGCCATTGCCTCATGATTTTTGCCGATGTCGAAACTACAAAGCAAAATGGCCTCTGCCCCTTCCAGGTCCCGCCATTTCTAACTAGCAAACAGGCCAAAAAAGTTCTGGATCGGGCTGTAGCAGAAATGGTTACGGTTTAAGATTGGCCGCCATGATGATGTGGGCGGGGAAGTAATGGGGAAAGGACATGTGCAGATGGCAGGAATCTAGAACATCATTGGCCCACTGTATCACTGATACCTTGGTGTGAAAGCATCACTTACAGATGAGAGTCCTTACCAAGCAGAAAGTAGGAGAATCCCAGATTAGGAGCAGCCTCAATTTATTCTACACAGGAAATCTTTCTGTCTCAGATTTGGAGAATTAAAATGATTCCCCTGGATATCAGGAAACACCATCCTTAACCAGAGCAGAGAGCAGGTATGTCCATTTTATAGTAAGCATTCAGAAGAAAAAAGGCCAGGTTTTCCCCAGTGAGTACAAATATTAGAGTGAAAAACAAACTATATATAGGTCCTATCCCGAGGGCCTGGTCATAAAGGGTCGGGGAGCCAGTGAAGTCTACCAAAGCACAATTCCAAATTCCCTAAGTACATTTCAGAGAAAACACAGCCTAATATATACAGTTAAAACCTTTGTAATTTGGACCACAATATTGGAAAGAGGATTACTTTTAAGACATGACCTTGACTTAGCCTAGCACTATCCGTGACACTAGCCGTAGTATTAACATCCTCGTCTGGTAAAGTACTGGTGCAATGTGTAAGTTCTAATAAGCCTACTTGAAACAGTTACATCTTTTCAACAAATTATGTCATGCTTATTTACATAAAATCGTCATATTAATTGCCAGGACTATATAAAGATGAGGAACATCTAATAGGAATCTTAACCAGACGTCATTTGTTAACTTGAGTCAATAAAGGCACTACTACTGGCATACCGCGTTTTATTGCACTTTGAAGATGACTGCTTTTTTTTTTTTTTTTTACAAATTGAAGGAGGTTTGGGGCAACCCTGTGTCAAGCAATTCTGTTGGTGCCATTTTTTCAACAGCATTTGCTCACTTTGAGTCTCTGTGTCACATTTTGGTAATTCTCACAGTATTCAAACTTTTTCACTATTATATTTGTTATGGTGATCTCTGATCTTTCATGTTACTATTACAAAAAGATTAAGACTTGCTGAAGGCTCAGATGATGGTTAGCATTTTTTAGCAATAAAGTATTTTTAAATTAAGGTATATACTTTTTTTTTTTTTAGATAGAATGCTATTGCACACTTAATAGACTACAGTATAGTATAGACATAGCTTTTATGTGCACTAGGAAACCAAAAAAATTGTGTGACTTTATTGCAATATTGGCTTTGTTGTGATGGTCTGGAACCCAACCTGCAACATCTTCAAGGTGTCCCAGTGTGCGTGATGGTTGAGCATGTTGTCTCTAGCATCAAAATCCCAGCTCTGCTATTTACCAAAGGTGTGAACTTGAGCGAGTCCCCCAGTGCTTAGTGCCTCAGTTTCTTTATAGGAAAAATGTGAATGATCCCAACAGAAGCTATTTCAGTCCGTGAGAACTGAATGAATTAACCTGTGTGATGCTGTTAGAAGAGCATCCGGCACAGAGTAAGCACTCTGCAAATAGCAACTGGTAATTTCTGTATATGTGCCACCATCATAAATAAATGGAGAAATCCCTATATTTCTTTAAAATGTGTACTGTGTAGTATTATCACTAATTCCAAGCAAAATTTCTTCTCTCTCTACAACTGTTTTTAGTAATGTTCATTTTGTATTAGGAATTCTGCCTTGCATCTTCTATTATGAGAGCACGTTTAAGAGAAACGAGAAGGTTTGGACTTGGCAGGAGGGCAGCTGCTTTGATACATCGTGGGAAATCAGTTTCTGCTGCTGAACATGATTCTAGCAGGAGATGAACTTGGGGATGATTAGAAAGGAAGGAACTATGCCCTGGGTGAATGACATTGGCCACAGTAACCAATGAGATCAATTTGTTAGATAAGTATCTTGTCTTTCCTGATCTCTGTTTCATTCTAGGATTATGAACTCTTGATCTTAGAGACCCACTTGATTTAGCTCCTGATGTTTTGCAAGCTTAAAAAAAAAAAAAAAAAAAAACAGTTTTAGCCTCCAATAGGAATTCAGAAACAACTTTAATTCTTCCCTCATGCCTTCAAAGAACTGTTACCATAAGATCCAAACACAGAACAGAGCAATACTTATTAAACTTACTAAGATTCTTTCTCATCTACTTACCAGCTCTCCAGCTGTCAGCAATGTTCTAAATCTGGGAAAACTCTCTTATGAATTTCCTGTTCATTCCTGTGATCTCCTCTCCCGGGCACACTGGCTCCCTCTGGGTGGCCTTCCCTCAATTTGTCAGCATCTAGGCAGGAAGTTTGTGTTCTGCTTTTACCAAGTTCTCTCTATTCTCCATCCTTGGGATGCTCGTTCACAAACACCCCCTCTAGCTCACCCACACTGAGCTTTCAGTGGTGGAATGGAGCCCATAGACACACAGCTGGCAAAGAATTATCTTCTCTATCACCTCCTGCAAACAGTAGGAGGTGGATTTGTGGTTTCTACATACTCCTTCAATCTCTGACATTTTCTGTTTGTGTTTCAGCAACCAGAAAATGTTGGCCTCCTGAAACAGAAGGAAGAGACCCCCATGTAGGCTCTTCTTCCCTTTTCCTTTGTCATCCCTTCAATGTGGGGAAACAGGCTTTGTTTCATCATAGGTACAGGCACTAAATTCCAGTCCAAGAGAATTAAATATTTGCAAATAACTCTTCCTAAGTCTTAGAAAAGTGGATGAAGTCACCAAAACAGTAACAGCCTTTTTTGACTTTGTCTTTCACATCTACTGAAAATAGCACTGAATTTAAAAGCCACAGTATCCATACATGAGAGACTGTTTAAACACTACTCTCAGGACCACTGCTGTGTGAAAACAAAAGATATGGCTGAATGGTAGACCATCATATTATTTCCCCTAGCATGGTAGAATGATACAAGTCAAGCATCAAAATAGGAGACAGTTTAATGATGACCAATTCAATAATACTAGTCTGAAGTACAAAAAATGTAAGCGATCTCTAAATTCCAAATGCCCGCACCCCAAACTGGTGATGGGCAGGTACCAACCAACATCATTCTCTATTCTTGGCTTAAACTTTTAAGGTCCTGGCACACAGCTAATAATAGTTTGCTTTCTGTTTCTTTCTGTATCTCATCTATAGAGTCTGTAATATCTTTTAGCATTTTAGAATGAATACTTCCATGTACACTTTTAACATAAAATAAACAAGAATCTTATTGCACTGAGCACTGTCTACAAAAGAGCTCCTCCCCATGAAAAGCCTATTTTAGTTTTAAGTTTTCTACCTAAGCTTCTTATCTAATAGTTTTTAAAACAAGAATAATAGATGACTAAACATAATAAGAGCTAGCAAACATCGATTTCTTCTATTTGAATTTATCACCATTTACTTAAACGCAGTTTTCTGTTTAACTTGTATGAAATACATTTTATGTAGAAAAAGGACTTCATTAATGCATTATCTCTTTGGCTTGGGCAAAGAAACCATGAATATATGCTAGACTAATCATTCTCTGTTAAAATCCAATGCTTAATAATATATATTAGTCTACATTAAATAATATAGCAAAATAGACATTTTATCAAAAGTTACAGTAAGATACAGAGTACCATATTTTGAATCCAGATTAGTTCAAAACGTATCATTTAATCTGAATTGGTAAATAGGATTAAGTTATTTATTATAAAAATGATGGTATCTACTGATATGTTTTATTGATTGTGGTAATATGAGATAAGTTTTTCTCTGACAATACCATTTTACGTTAGCTATTTAATTAGTGTTATTACAGACTTACTATATGCTAAACACTTTCATCCACTAATGCCACATCTCTCTTGTGGATCTAGAAATTTACCTACAAGGAGAAAAGTCTAGGGTGGTCTTTTTCATTATGCATTTAATTATTCATCAATTTTTTTTATTATACCCAACTACTATACACTTTATTACTTAAAAAAGGAAAATAAGAGGGCTTGAGAAACATCCAAACTATAGGGGAAAAGTCTTGCATTTTTATCTTGTTATTGCCTAGTATTTGGGGAGAAATAATTCTTTCAAGAAATTTTTTTAATAAAAGAAGTTATTGTATAAAATATGTTTTAAACATATGAGCAGGAAGATTTCTTCCAGGTTGTAGTTGTTCAAATGGTCACTCAGGAGGTAATAATTCCATTTTTGCAGGTAAATGAAAATCCAAGGCAGTCTATTCTTTTCTTACATTAATAGGCTTTGCCTACTTCCATCTGTGGAATAAGAGAGCTTAGTTTAGTCATCGGTGTCCTAGATTATGAAATTTACAACTAGAGCTTTTCTATGACTTTCATTATTCACTAGCCTAGTGAAAATTCAGATATTAAATAGATTTGTGTGTTTTGTGTTGTATTTTAATGCAGTATGGCCAACACTATTATTTTGAGACAATTTACTTCTGATTAAATATGTTTAAATCCAAATAAAATGTTATATTCTTTATTTACCCTAATCAGAACTTTTTAGAAGACAATCAGATAAAGTTTACAGAAGGCAAGTCAAGGGGAGAATTGCATTAAGTACCTAGTTATAAAAGTCATGACACCTCGTACAATGTTCTTGTATTCACATTTAAGCAAGAAAAGCAGGATTCTTCAATAAGGTGGAAATACACTGATTTTTTTTTAAGACTCCTAAAACTTTATGAGTTTTATAACTCACAAATACCTATTGCATATTCACAAATTAAGTAGAATTTTTGCTGCGATATTAAGTTTTGTAGATAAAAATGTAAAGGAAAATAGATCTTGAAGAAAATCAACACAATACTACATAAGTCTTCTAAAACAGCATATATATAATTCCAGTTAAAGAAAGGGAAACTAACATTTATTTAATGACTACTCTGTGCCAGGCATTTTTACATATATTTACTAATGTGCTCTCCTTAAGATTGGTATTTTAAATTCTATTTTTAAAAATAAAAGAACTGAATCTGAGTGGTTAAGAATTTTGTCCAGAGTCAAAGAAACTAAATTCGCATGGCTAAGAACTTTCTCCAAGGTCATGCAAATAAGAGTTGCCAAGCTAACTTCAAGGCCATAGTTCCTTTTTTAATTTTTATTGGAGTATAGTTGATTTACAATGTTGTATTAGTTTCAAAGCCATAGTTCTTATCCCTGAATGATATTGTCAAATACATAGCTCATTTTCAGTGCCACATAGTTCATTTTCAGTGAGCCAGCATTCCACAGTGCTTAGTGATTACAGTGATAATTAAAAGAAAAGGTTAATAACTTTCTGTAAAGTCTTCCTATCTCAAACTAAGACCAGGAGTTTGTCAGTTAATCGAAAAACTTGGTTAGAACACAAAGTTATAAAAACTCATAGGGACATATAAATATATATATATGTTCAACATTTTATTTCAGTTAAATATATAGAAATGCACATTCATTTGCCAAACTTTTGATTAAACCGAGTTCCTTTTTTATTTTTTCAGACTGCTAATTGGAGTTGCACTTCATCTTTCTTACATAAACACCATAAACTTTTATTACCAGTTGTGTTTAAGATTGCTTTAATTCAATCTGGGTGGAGATTTTACCCTTTGGTTTAGAGGTGCCTCTCCCACCCCAAATTTGACATAAGCTTTTAGTGACTAACATTTAACAGCCTTTCCAAAGTATTCCATTTAGTTTATTTATAGTAAGCCAAATTTATTTTTATTCACAGTCACTTAATTGAATCATATAATTACAATAATAAATACAAACTGATTAGGGAATAGCTAAAACCCAGCTAACAAGAGCAAAGATCTGCTTGAGTGTAAGGCATGTTGTCATTTAATCTGGATCAGTTGTTGAACAGAGGCCATAAGAAAGGTTTACTCAGACAACTGAAGATCCTATTCACTATAGAAAAACTGATCTTACAGGCAGAATTTAATAGAAGTTGGGTGGAAGACAATCTTATGCTCAGAATTGGTGAGTAGACATCAGCTTAGAAATCAACAGTGCCCATCTTCTCATGAGTTAAAATTAAAATGTTTGGAGGCATACAGAACTTAATTCAAAAGAATTTTGCTTCCAATTTCTGAAATCCCCTTTTGATTTTCTTTGGGCTAAAGCAATCAGGGATACAGACTAGGAGGCTGAATAGAAGAATATTGAAAGGCAACTGATACCGCCAATTGATTACATCACAGCCCATGGGTTTTAAGAGACCCAGGAGAGTTGAAAGTTTTAAAAGTATTGATCATGGCCCTTAAAGAGGCTAATGCATTTTGAAGTCAGTCTGGCACAGTTAGTAAACAAATGGAATTGTGCTTGAATATATTTTAACTTTTTCTTGATTTTCATGGTAAACTGGCTACAATGTTATGGTTTGGTCTTCTGTGGTAACACAGTAAATAAAAATCCTTCAATGTCCCAGTGTACTCTATTTCCAAGACCTACAAAGTGTAAATTTATTCTTCAATTGTGTTGATGCATTTTGATCATACCCTCCAAATTGCTAATCAGGAAAGCCCAAATTGCAAAAACTGAATATCATGATACCAAAAAATATCAATATGTAAATTGTATCTAAGAGATTACCACATTAGTTAAATTTATTCTGCAAATTCAGACTTCATTTTGTAAAAGAAGAACTTTTGGTTTTTAACTATTATTTAAATCATTGTAGTATATTCTAGCCTGCCTGGGAGACCATAATACATAACAAATATTTGATGACACATTGAAATTCTCCATGATTCATCTTTAAGATCTACTATATTAGCAATACTTTGGGGGAAGTCTTCAATACCATCTGCAAAGAGAGGTGTCATAGAAATTGATAAAACTTTGATATTTAGCTGCCTTTTATTTGAAAGAATAAGGAGGTCTTTGCCCACATCACATATTCACAAATAATGGACACAGTCAATGCCTTAAAGGCTGTGTGAAAACCAATCCTTTTAATCTTGTTGCCAGTGCTAAAAATTTCCCTAGGCCAAAATTTCCTTGAGATTTGATGATACTTAAAAGAACTTCTTGCTTTGTCTGCTTCACCCTGTGGGTAGAAAACCCACCATCTTTACACTAGTCTTAAGCATTCTTAGGTGAATGAAATTTATCTTTTTCATCACATAATTGATACCCATAATATACCCATAATAACCCAGTTAGATACAAGAATTCACAGGCTGATTATGGTTGCTAACTGTGATGGACATAATAATGCTCCTTCCTCAAAGGTGTCCATGATCTAATCCCTAGAAACTTTGAATATGTTCGGTTCTATGACAAAGTGAAATTAATGTTGCAGATAGAGTACTATGAACCAACTGATGTTAAAATAGGGGAGATTATCCTGGATTAACCGGGTGGGCCCACTATAACCACAGGGTTATTAAAAGTCTTAAGGAGGAAGAAGAGTCAGTATCAAGACGATGCCATGTGATGCCCAGCTGCTACAGGAAGAGGTCCAGGAGCCAAGGCACGGGGGCAGTCTCAGAGGCTGAAAAGGCGAGGAAACAAATGCTCCTCCCAGAGCCTCCAGAGGTAAACACAGCACTGTTTATGGCTTGATTTCCACTTGGTGATGCTTGTGTCAGAATGTGACTTACAGAACTATAAATTATTGAATTAGCTATTATTTTAAGCCACTAAGTTTTGGGCCAATTTGTTACGGGCAGCAATATAAAACTAATACACTGGCTCTTGGCGTATCTTAATTTTCTTCCCCAGTTTTAATGAGGTCCAACTAATTTAAATGAATTATAATGAAAAGAAAGTAAAAGAAATATTTAAGTTACTAATGTTTATTACCAATTCAAATAATTTTTGCATATATCTATTAAAATAGAAATTTGAATTTTGAAATTTGAAAAAAAAAGTAATCAACCAATTTGTCGGGAGTGATTTTCTTTCCCGGCTTCACTGAGATATAACTGACAAACAGCACTGCATAAGTTTAAGGTGTACAACGTAATGATTTGTTTTGCAAATGTTATGAGACGACGACCACAATAAGTTCAGTTCACATCCTTCATTTCATACAGACACGAAAAAAAAGAAAAAGAAAAGGAAAAATATTGTCTTTTTCCTTGTGATCAGATCTCAGGATTTACCCTTTTAACAACATTGAAATATACCACCCAGTGGCGTTAACTAGAGTCATGTACTTTACATCCCTAGTATTTATTTATTTTATAACTGGAAGTTTGTACTTTTTGACCACCTACATCCAGTTCCCCCTCCCTCCACTCCCCACCTCAGGTAACCACAAACTGGATCTCTTTTTCTTTTTAGATTCCACATATAAGTGAGGTCATATGATATTTGTCCTTCTCTCTCTGACTTAGGTCACTTAGCATGATACTCTCAAGGTTCATCCATGCTGTCACAAATGGCAGGATTTCTTCCTTTTTATGGCTGAATAGTATTCCATTGTATATATATATACTACAATCTCTTTAGCCATTCATTCATTCATTGATGGACACTTAGGTGGTTTCCATGTCTTGCATATTGTAAATAATGCTGGTATGAACATGGGGGTGCAGAAATATCATTAACATAGAGTTTTCACTTCCTTCAAATATATTCCCAGAAATGAAATTGCTGGATCATATGGTAGTTCCATTTTTACTTTTTTGAGGAACATGCATACTTTTTGCCACAGTGGCTGCACCAATTAACAATCCCATCACTGCTGCACAAGGGTTCCCTTTCCTCCATATCTTTGCCAGTATTTATCATCTTTCATTTTTCTTATGATAGCCATTCTAACAGGTGTGAGGTGATATTTCATTGTGGTTTTGATTTTTTATGTCTCTATAGTTAGTGATGTAGAGCACCCTTTCATGTACCTGTGAGAGTGATTTTAAAATATCATAAAAAAAAATTACAGGTACCTTTGTTTGACATTTCCCAAACTGTGCTTAGAATGGAATATTTTTTGCCCAAAATTAAACAAACAATATTACAAGAATGAAAATTAGTTTTAGCATTAGTCAGCATGGAAGAATAATTTTTTTCAGTGTCAATTTATGACAAATATCATTCTAGCTTGTCTTGTTTAAAATATATTTGTGTTAACAGAATATTTAGCTCATTATTACATTCTTATTTAGGTTTCTAAATTTCACAATGTATTAATAGGGCAATTTTTCTATACATTCTTTTTTTATATTCTTTTCCATTATGGTTTATCACAGGATATTGAATATATTTCCCTGTGCTATACATTAGGACCTGGTTGTTTATCCATTCTAAATGTAATAGTTTGCATCTGTCAACCCCAAACTCCCATCCATCCCTCCCCCCACCCTCACTTGGAAACCACAAGTCCGGTCTCTACGTCTATGAGTCTGTTTCTGTTTTGTAGATAGGTTCATTTGTGCCATATTTTAGATTCCACATATATGTGATATCATATGGTATTTGTCTTTCTCTTTCTGATTTATTTCACTTAATCTCTAGTTGCATCCATATTGCTGCAAATGGCATTATTTTGTTTTTTTGTATGACTGAGTAGTATTCCATTGTATATATGTACCACATCTTCTTTATCCATTCATCTGTCGATGGGCATTTACATTGTTTCCATGGTTTGGCTATGGTGAACAGTGCTGCTATTAACATAGGAATGCATGTGTCTTTTTTTTTTTTTTTTAACATCTTTATTGGAGTATAATTGCTTTACAATGTTGTGCTAGTTTCTGCTGTATAACAAAGTGAATCAGCTATATGTATACATATATCCCCATATCCCCTCCCTTTTGCGTCTCCCTCCCATCCTCCCTAGCCCACCCTTCTAGGGGGTCACAAAGCACCGAGCTGATCTCCCAGTGCTATGTGGCTGCTTCCCACTAGCTATCTATTTTACATTTGGTAGTGTATATATGTCAGTGCTACTCTCTCACATCATCCCAGCTTACCCTTCCCCCTCCCTGTGTCCTCAAGTCCATTCTCTATGTCTGCGTCTTTATTCCTATCCTGCCCCTAGGTTCATCAGAACTATTTCTTCTTTTATTTTTTTAGATTCCATATATACGTGTTAGCATACGGTATTTGTTTTTCTCTTTCTGACTTACTTCACTCTGTATGACAGACTCTAGGTCCATCCACCTCACTACAAAAAACTCAATTTTGTTTCTTTTTATGGCTGAGTAATATTCCACTGTATATATGTGCCACATCTTCTTTATCCATTCATCTGTTGATGGACACCTAGGTTGCTTCCATGTCCTGGCTATTGTAAATAGTGTCGCAATGAACATTGTGGTACATGACTCTTTTTGAATTATGGTTTTCTCAGGGTATATGCCCAGTAGTGGGATTGCTGGGTCGTTTGGTATTTCCATTTTTAGTTTTTTAAGGAACGTCCATACTGTTCTCCATAGTGGCTGTATCAATTTACATTCCCACCAACAGTGCAAGAGGGTTCCCTTTTCTCCACACCCTCTCCAGCATTTATTGTTTGTAGATTTTTTGATGATGGTCATTCTGACTGGTGTGAGGTGATACCTCATAGTAGTTTTGATTTGCATTTCTCTAATGATTAGTGATGTTGAGCATCCTTTCATGTGTTTGTTGACAATCTGTATATCTTCTCTGGAGAAAGAACCCTCAGAATAGGAGAAACTATTTGCAAATGAAGCAACTGACAAAGGATTAATCTCCAAAATATACAAGCAGCTCATGCAGCTCAGTATCAAAAAAACAAACAACCCAATCCTAAAATGGGTGGAAGACCTAAATAGGCATGTGTCTTTTTGAATTATAGTTTTGTCTGAGTATATTCCCAGGAGTCTGACCACTGAATCATATGGTAATTCTATTTTTAGTTTTCTGAGGAACTTCCATACTGTTTTCCATAGTGGCTGTACCAACTTACATTCCCACCAACAGTGTAGGAGGGTTCCCTTTTCTCCACATCCTCTCCAGCATATGTTATTTGTAGACTTTTTAATGATGGCCATTCTGACTAGTGTGAAGTGATACCTCATTATAATTTTGATTTGCATTTCTCTAATAATTAGTGATGTCGAGCATCTTTTCATGTGCCTGCTGGCCATGTCTTCTTTGGAGAAATGTCTACTAAGGTCTTCTGCCCATTTTTTGATTGAGTTGTTTGTTTTTTTGCTGTTAAGTTGTATGAGCTGTTTGTATATTTTGGAGATTAAGCCCCTGTCTGTCGTATCATTTGCAAATATTTTCTCCCATACCATAGGTTGTCTTGTGTTTTTTTTTTTTTTTTTAATGGCTTCCTTTGCTGTGCAAAAGCTTGTAAGTTTGATTAGGTCCCATTTGTTCATTTGATTTTATTTCTATTGCCTTGGGAGGCTGACCAAAGAAAACATTGGTACGATTTATGTCAGAGAATATTTTGCCTATGCTCTCTCCTAGGAGTTTTATGGTGTTGTGTCTTATGTTTAAATCTTTAAGCCATTTTGAGTTTGTTTTTGTGAATGGTGTGAGGGTGTGTTCTAACTTCATTGATTTACATGCAACTGTCCAACTTTCCCAGCACCACTTGTTGAAGAGACTGTCTTTTTCCCATTTTATACTCTTGCCTCCTTTGTCAAAGATTAATTGACTGTAGGTGTGTATGTTTATTTCTGAGCTCTCTGTTCTGTTCCATTGATCCATATCCCTGTTTTTGTACCAATACCACACTGTTTTGATTACTGTAACTTTGTAGTATTGTCTGAAGTCTGGGAGAGTTATGCCTCCTACTTCATTTTTTTCCCTCAGGATTGCTCTAGCAATTCTGGGTCTTTTATGGTTCCATATAAATTTTTGGACTATTCTATTTCTATGAAAAATGTTATGGGTTATTTGATAGGGGTCGCATAAATCTGTAGATTGCTTTGGGTAGTATTGCCATTTTAACAATATTAATTTTTCCGATCCAAGAGCATGGGATATCTTTCCATTTCTTTGAATCCTCTTTTATTTCCTTTATTAATGTTTTATAGTTCTCAGCATATAAGTCTTTCACTTCCTTGGTCAGGTTTATTCCCAGGTATTTTATTTATTTATTTTTTGGTGTGATTTTAAAAGGTACTGTTTTTTTACCTTCCCCTTCTGATATTTCATTGTCAGTGTAAAGGAATGAAACTGACTTCTGAATGTTAACCTTGTATCCTGCTACTCTGCTGAATTCACTTATTACAACTAGTAGTTTTTGTGTGGAGTCCTTAGGGTTTTCCATATATAGTATTATGTCATCTGCATATGGTGACAGTTTTACCTCCTCCTTTCCCATTTGGATACCTTTTATTTCTTTTTCTTAATATGGCAATTTTTAAGTTTTACCAAAAATATTCCATTTCTTTTGAGAAAAGATGATAATGATAAACTTACATTTGTGTGCTTATAGCTAAGTTATTTAGTTAGCAAACAATAGCTAAGTGCTGGCCCTGTAATAAATGCTTTATAAACATTTGTTCATTTAATCCTCATGTCTATGAACGAGCTATTATTTTATTAATCCCATGTTATAACTGAGGAAATCAAAGAATAGAGAGGTTAGGTATTTGCCCAAGGTCCAACAGCAAGCAAGTAATGGAGTCAGGATTTGGACTCAGAGATACTGTGTACTCCTAACTGCTCTGCTCTCTCAAGGTCAGGAATATTCTATGAATCTCATATGATTGTGTCAACGACTCCTCATAATGTCTTTCTGTAGGTATTATTATTAAACCCATTTGCAGTGGAGGGAATTAAGGCTTAAAGAGGCTACATGGCTTGCCCTAATCTCTCTGCTCCACAATATTTTGAATTTCACCAAATGGGCTTTTGTATTTTATGGTACAGTAGAATCAATTTTACTAGCTATACAGTTGGTACATAATATAGTTATACAATAAGAGATCGTGACCAACCCCAATCTTGCCTCATCCTACAAGGTTTCGTTTGCGCTAAAAAAAATTGCCCACCCCTAATCTTGGGAGTTTGGAAATAACAGGAAGTTTCAGAAACATCTGAACACCTAGCTAGAGTGGCAGAGGACAGGCTAGAATCATTACCTACCCCAAACCTCCAACAAAGCAAAACTAAATTTTCTTTTGCAAGTCCAGACACTATGGTTCTAAATGTCAAGAAAGAGAATGTTAATGCCACTAACATCTGCAAGGAATTGGCTTCTCCTAAAAAACAAACAAACATATATTAGTGTTTTAAAAGTAGGTTTATATTGCTTACTTTGATTATGAACTGATAAAGCACAGAACTATCAGAAACCCGGCTCCTTTTAAAATACAGGCTGTTTCACTGTGTTCTTTCCTTCCTATAATCTCTTTCTGATCAAATGCAGACTATTTCAGCCTGCAATTTCCAATTTAATTCTTGTCTTCATTTGAGTTATTAAACTGGACTCCATTTCAGAAACAACTGAGCCGACACTGGATCCTTGGTTACCAACCACGGTGGATAGCCATCTGCTTGAATGATTTTCACCATACGTGTTTAAAGAAAGACAATGTTTTATACAAGCTTGATGTAGGTAATATTTGAAAATCATAAAAGAAGAGGAAAATCAGAGTAAGCTGTAAAATTATAAGCAAAATCGAAATGATAAAAACATATTTTTAATCCCAAGAGTTAGTAGAGTTCAGCGAATTTATTTCCTATCATTCCCAATAAAACTCAGGTACAATTTGAAAATAGTTCCCAAACTGGAAAGAGTTAATTTCTTTATCAATTACAAATTAAATTCTGAAAATTATTCTGAGCAAGCCAGAATGATTTGGAATGAGTTTTTCTTTTGGGTTCACTCAGTGGGTCTTTAAAAATAATTTCCTTAGGCATACTGAACTCCATCTGCTTTTTCCAGAGCCTTTTAGTAACATACTAAAAAAATATTCAACTTAAAAGCTTTTAGCAATTTTTTTTAATAACCCGAGTATAAACAAATTGCACTATTACTGTTTAAAGATTTATTTTCCTTGGTCAATAAAATTAACTTTCAATTAAGTAATACATAGGGTCCCATGATATGCTTAAATATGGAAAAAAGGTAAAATTAGGTCCAAAAAGTGGGTACAAGAGAAAACCCATGTAAAATCAACACAGCAGGGCATAACAAATATTCCAAAGAAAGTATGTCTGAGTTGAAATTTATCATCTATCATTATGCCTCCGAATATTATTTTTATAACATGTCTATTTTTATGGTTTGTAAAGTACTTTCACCTACATTTCTAGAGCTGATTTTTACAACAGCCGCGTAGCCTGCTGAGTTCAAATATTATCTCAGTTTTACCGATGTCAGAACTAAAGCTCTGAGCAGTAACAAACTGCCAAAAGCCACATAGCTGGTGGTGACTGCTCCATGTTTTTTCCCTTCTTTTGTCTCCAAAACTCAGACTCTTTCCACCAAGGCTTATCACCAGCTCTGTTTAAGCTTATGTCTACAGAGTTTGGGAGACACCCCAAGCCTGGAACGTTCCATTGAGGAAGTATGCAGTGAATTGCTGCATATGTCATCTGGGAGGGGGCCAGTTTTGTCTATTTCCAAAAATGAGGGAGGAACAGATAAGAAGATGAAGCAAGGATTCCAGAAAGGAGTGTTAGAGTGTTGTCTGATTGTTCAGACAGATTGCTGCCCCATGCATGATTCCAATCCTACCCTCACAATCTTAAAGGATAAAGAGAGAGCAATTAGGCATATTTCCTAACAGAGCAATTAAATGACCTGAACAGGACAATTCAGGCAGTAAGTGAAAAGAGGAAGCAGGACAGGAGCCAAGGAGATCAGCATGCTTCATGATCTTTCCAGTAATATAAAGTTTCCAAATAATCAAATAAATCCAAATTTAAATGTAAAGATGGAACTTTATTGCAAACTTAAATATGGAAAATTTGTTTGGCACATCCAGTACCTGAAAACATCATTTTCAGTATTACTTTCTGTATATATAAAACTATGAGCTACCAGGAATATTAAATTACTGTAAAATATAAGTCCACTTCATCTAGGTAAAGTAAGATTACTGATAAATTGTAATTTAGCAACTGCAATGGTGCAGACTAAAGCTACACAAGAAATTGATGAAGCATTGAAGATAACAGGCTGTGATTTTGAACAATTGTGTTGCTGTCAAAGTAAGCATCTTGAATGATTAAGTTCTAACGTGAAGTTAAAATTGTTTTGTTAACTAATCTAATAAATCATATTGGAAAATAGTTTAGTATAAATGAAAATCAGCTGCTTTCTTGTCCCTGGAGTAGTGCAATGAGAAAAAAAAATCTGATTGAGATATTTGAAATGAACATTTATACAAATATTTTTAAATAAACTTGTTCATGTATATGTTAATTTTCTTTCAGAATAAAGAATTTGGTCTGAGGTGACAAAACAATGGAAAGTACCATCTCTTAATGTTCATAGTGAACATACTATGCTAAAGAAAGCTAATCTTTCCAAAGCAAAGTTTGGTTGTCAAGAAGTTTTTGAGCTTCCAGCAATGTTGTCTTTTTTTTCCTAATGGCATCACTTTTGGTGGGACATTTTGCTCTTTCACCACAAGCTGAATACCATTGTTCTGTTTCCCACTGGACAGGGAAGGAGCAGTAGTGCCAGGTGGCATGTTCTATTACATGGTGTTCATTAGGCAAAAAGTTTCTTTTCGAAGAAAAAAATGACATTAGAGTTTGCATATGGTTCTCTATGCCCTGATCAGTGCTAAGATTTAAGCTTTAATGATCCTTTAAGAATAAAAGAAGTGTTCTCCTTTACCTTAACTTTTTCCCCTAAGGTATTTTTCCTCAATATATTATCCCAGCATATGACTCAAAAAGCCCACCATAAGACCAGTCTAGCTCTATGATATATTATTATATACTCAACTGAAAGCAAGGAAGATTGGTTAGCAAAATAACAACAACAATAATACAAAGTCAACAATTCTACCAGGGGGATTGTAGTTTTCTATGCCTGTAGCTCTTCCCCACCTTCCTCACTCCAAGAAAAGTAACAACCTCTTACGGAAGGATTAGATATTTTAGATATTGACCTCATTGAAGTGCTAAAGCCCAACTAATGTTTCTAGGTATTTTCCATTATTCTTAGTAAAAAATAAAAATAATTAACTGTATTTGATGTGGTCTATTGAATTCAATTTTACCAGTAGCTGCTCCCTGCCCAATGTTTGTTTTTTTATAAGACCGTAAGTATACAGAGGTGGAATTTCATCAAAACTATCATCATGACATTTGTGCAAATATTAGAATAGTTGAGTTTTTTTGGTTGGTTTGTTTCTGTTTGTTTGTTTTCTCCCCACAAGTGGCTATAAAGACTGGCTATTGGTCTCTGATCCAAAGTTAGGGTAAATAAAGTATATGTAAGTTTCCTCAGGCATAAATAATAACAGTATGTAATTCAAAGGTTTATAGGGAACATTTAATAGGTTAAAGCATCTAGTCTGCTTTTAAGGGTACCGGACACTAAAGTATTAGCTATCATATGGATCTTTCAATCATGAGGAAATAGAAGAAAGTCAAGCTGAACATTTAATAATTACCTCATTGCACTCCTCCAGGGACAAGAAGGCAGCTGATTTTCAATTATACAAGTATTTTCCAAAATGATTTCTTAGATTCTGTTATAGTTATCAACGTATCGCCTCTGAGCTTTAAATCTATTCTTCAGTACCTGCTCTGTGATAACGCATGGTATTCCTTTCGGCATTTCTCCGCCAAGATTGAGCACGATGCCAACATTCCTCAGTAGAGGGCGGTGGAGAGACGCCGCGGGCGGGAAGAGGGCGTCTGGCTGCTTCCAGCTGCCGCGCCCTTGGTCGCCGTGCACATCTGAGAACGACTGGTGATGGTCGGCTCCAGGCTTGAGGCCAGAATCTGTGGTCCCCAGCGACATGACAGTTCCAGCCCAGGCTGGTAACCCCCTCCCTTAGCCCTCCCCGTGTGGACAGTGCAAAGCCCTCTTGTCTCCACCGGTGCACTAACCCCTTGCACATCCCCGCCTCCCTGCACCCTGCACGGTGCTTGCTCCTTGCCTCGTGGCTGTGGACGAGATCCGGTCTGGGCAGGCCAACGAGCTTCTTGGCCGTCCAGAGCAGTGCAGCCGCACCTCCTCCCACAAGGCCTGAAGCCGAGCCCTGGGGGGGCTCCCTGCAAGTGTGCTTCCTGGGACACCCCCTCAGGTCCTCTCCCTCGGGCCTAAGACACCTTTTACCTTCCTCGCCGCATGCTAGAGTTGTCCTCTCACTGCTTAATAATTCTCTATATGAAGGGTTCTCCCTTGTTTACAAAGGCACGTGTCTGTCTCTTGCTTGGACTCAGAGAGATACAGATAATATAAAGAACGTTTTCCGAGAAAATGATTTTTATCTAAATCTCGAATGAGTGTTGCTCTTTTGATGCAGTCACGCTAGAACCTGTTCTAGGTGCTTCCATCTGTGAACTCACTTAATCCTCTAACCACCCTATTTCACAGATACGGGAAATCAAGGCCATAGGTCCTTGAAATCTTTCTGAAAATAATAATTTGAGTTTTTTCAAAGTTTGTGTGCTTTATTTTAAAGAGTTTTATTCAGTTTCTAGCACACAGTAAGGACTATTTAAGTGTTATAAATTATCATAATTGATATGAATTATTAAAAAAATTGATCTTTCTCTCCCATGGTGTTGACTTTTCTTCACAAGTCTGATGATCCTTGGTTCCCTATTTTTTTTAATTAATTAATTAATATTTTTTTAATTATTTTTGACTGTGTTGGGTCTTCGTTTCTGTGCGAGGGCTTTCTCTAGTTGCCGCGAGCGGGGGCCACTCTTCATCGCGGTGCGCGGGCCTCTCACTATCGCGGCCTCTCTTGTTGCGGAGCACAGGCTCCAGACGCGCAGGCTCAGTAGTTGTGGCTCACGGGCCTAGTTGCTCCGCGGCATGTGGGATCTTCCCAGACCAGGGCTCGAACCCGTGTCCCCTGCATCGGCAGGCGGATTCTCAACCACTGCGCCACCAGGGAAGCCCCTGGTTCCCTATTTTTACTCCTGTGTGTAGACTGGATGGATGACCACATATAGCTTATATGAGCAGGTTATTTGCTCAACAGCAGGTCTTTCTCCTGAACAGGAGGTTGGTTCTGAACTCTGCATGTGGACAGGCACACAGGACAACTTTAAAGTAGGCAGAAGGGGAGCAACTGATATTCCCTAAAATGCCAGGGAGTAATAATAACTCAAATAACAGCTCAAAAGACTAACCCTCCTCAAGAAGAATGTTTATTACCTGAGAGCATTATTTTCTGGTCTTCACTGGTAAGAAGATCAGGAATAAAAGCCACACATGCCAGATTTTTCTTAGGATAGGAGGAGAGGAGGGAGGAGGCAGGAGAGCTGTAAAGAAGGATGTCATTGCTCCTCTGTAGAATGTCCATCATTCCCCTGATTTCTATTCCATGTCCCACTCTTGCTCTGCTCAGTCACTCATATGGAGCTCAGAACTTCTTGAGGCTTTGCCCTGAAAAGTAGTTCTTACCTTCATTACTTCCGATGCTTCCTCCTTGGCAAGTTTGGGACAGTTGGTTCCTCTGTGCTGTTTTATTCTGTAATGGTGCAGTGGGTTGAATAGTGGCCTCCGAAAGATACATTCAGATCTTAACTCTCGGTAAGTGTGAAGGTGACCTTATTTGGAAAGACTGTCTTTGCAGATGTAATTAAGATAAGGCTCTCAAGATGAGACCATTCTGGATTTATGATGGTCTCTAAGGCCAGGAGCTGGTGTCCTTAGAAGGAAGATGAGAGGCAGATTTGAGACATAGGCAGACGGTCACGTGAGGATGGGAGCAGAAAGTGGAGTTATGCAGCCACAAGCTACCAGAAACTGGAAGAGGCATGAAGCGTTCTCCCCTAGAGCCTTCAGAGGGAATGTGGCCCTGCCAACACCTTGCTTTTGGACATCTGGCTTCCAGAACAGTGAGAGAAAATATTTCATTTGTTTTAAGTCACCAAGTGTGTGGTAATTTGTTATGGCAGCCTTGGGAAACTAATATAAATAGAATTCTTTTACCATCCTGTCTTTCAGAAGTCCTCCAAAATCTCTGAGCAGCTCATGTAACCTCTGGCCCTATACTCTTCTCAACACTGCTCTGTATTTATCTCATTTTGTTTCTTTTGACTGAAACAGAAGCTAACGACTCTCAATCTGCATTGAAAATTTAAAAATAGTATTTAATATTTAAATCGAGTCTATCTTCAATCTTGTCCTCATATCCAGATTCAGGCTAAATTGAGAGAAAGCATTCAACTAAAAGAAAGGAGATTTAATTTCAGTTCTGTGGCACAGAGAGTACGTGTTCCCCAGATACAGTGGTATAGGAACAAATGCATTTAAAATGAAAGCCAATCTAGACTGATGGGTTTGACAGCTTACTTACTGAGCTTCATTGGTTCCCACGCCATTTCAGCCGTAAAGGTATGTGTATGTGTGTATATGTTAAGTTCTTAATTTTTCCACTAGCATTGTTTCACAAGATCCCTTCAGAAATATCCAATATTCATTTTAATTTCAGTCAGAATAAGTATAAAACCAGTTCCCTTTATTAACATTAAATTTTAACTTCAAACCTTCAGAGACCTAAGTGTGCTTTACAAAGATCTCCTACCATGTCTTTCCTCCAGCAAAAATCACGCAGTGATCTGTTTCTGCCAGTGAAGAATTAGTTATGTAAATGGGAAGAGGGCATTGAAAGGCAGACAGCACCTAGGTATAGCCTGGGTGGTCACATGGGTTTTTCTTCATTAAGACATTTTAAAGTTTAGCTCTCAGTGTGAAGATAATTTAAATTGAAAGAATTTTTGTGCCTTGCTACTGCAATAAGTTCTCTGTAAATGCATATAGTTTTACAAATGAGAAGCTGTGTGGCACTTCAGCTAAGCAAGGTGCTCAGCGCTAAGGCAACAGAACATTCCTTAAATATCTCCCTTTGATGTCAGACCCTGAAAATTAGGCATTAAAAATGAATAACCCTGCAACTCTAAGAAAAATTAGAGCAAGTAAAATATAATTTAATGAATCCCTGTGTGATAGGAGACCATAGTTCAAATCATTTGATATCAGAAAATACCCTCCATGCCTTAACCCTTAATATATTAAAGCCAGCTCAACTCATGTGTCTTCTAGAAAAACTTCTCGAATAATTCCAACCCACATTGAAAGTCTTTCTTCAAGACCTTATCTGTATTTATCTATGTCAATTATCAACTTATAATCATACACCATTTTGTAACCACATCTAAACTCATTCACTTGTGTATATCTTGCTTCCCTATTGAGATTACAAATCCAATGAGGTCAAGAACCGTGTCCTTTTTTGTTTTTTTAGAAATTATTTATTTATTTTTGGCTGCGTTGGGTCTTTGTTGCTGCACGCGGGCTTTCTCTAGTTGCAGCGAGCAGGGGCTACTCTTCGTTGTGGTGCATGGGCTTCTCATTGCGGTGGCTTCTCTTGTTGCGGAGCATGGGCTCTAGGAGCGTGGGCTTCAGTAGTTGTGTCTCACAGGCTTTAGAGTGCAGGCTCAGTAGTTGTGGCACACGGGCTTAGTTGCTCCATGGCATGTGGGATCCTCCCAGACCAGGACTCGAACCCTTGTCTCCTGCATTGGCAGATGGATTCTTAACCACTGTGCCACCAGGGAAGCCCAAGAACTGTATCTTAATCATCTTTTGTATCCTTCACTGAAGTAAATATTTTAAAAAACTGAAGTGAAGTAAACTTTAAAATAAAACGGATCACTCAGACACATTAAGATTTTAACTGAAGTTTCCAATAGAGTAGGCTGTATCACTTCATCTGCAATGTTAAAAATTATAAGAAGTCATCTACCCTTAATCATCAGTCAAGGGGAAAGTCTCATGTGTCCATTATGTTCAATCTATATTCTAGCTGCCACACTTGTCTTTGGAATTCTCCTCTTTTGAGATTTTGGTGCCCTCTACTTAAAATAACTGTGAAAGTATGTCTGGAAAATAATTGCCAAGACCTGTGTTTCCACCAACCCATCACCCAGATCGTCAGTCGTGCTTCAGCCCAGAGTCGGCAATCTATCAGTAACTATCATTTTGGAGCACTGATATGTTCCAAGCACTATATAGATAGCGAGATAAATATAGTTATAAGTGTAGATATAGATGCATGTATCTGTTTGTATACATGTGTATATTCCTGTCAACGACCTTGAGAATGTGGTATTATCAGCCTTGTTTTGCAGATGTATAAATAGCTTGCTTGAGCTTATAGAGTAACTGAACAAGGATGCAAACCTCAATTTAGAATCTGCCTCCAAAATTCATGTGGTTTTCATAGTCACCCTGTCTCACTAACAAAACTTCAGATTTCAGATGATAAAAAGATAAAACTGTAATGAACGTAAATGCTCTTTGAATCCTTGAGTTTAAAAGTTTTCCTTTTTATTAATATTTTTTTAAGTCACAAACTACAAAATCTCATCATAAAAAGCAGTGAATGGAAATCACTTAGGAGCACGTGAAAGCAAGTTGACAGAGAAAAAGTAAATTAAAAAAAAAAAAGAACAAGGAAAACCAAAACATTGAGAATAAATAGACTTATCAGTCATTTTTCAAGCAAAATGATGTCGTCTTGTGGATTTAGTTTGGATTTTTCTTTAGAAGATTTTACAAAAAATGTACACTTGGTAGCCAATAAGGACAGATGATGTCATAGTGACAAAGGTTACCTGTGAAAATACTGGTGACTGCAAATATAGTGAAGCTGTGCAAAACTATGAATTTACCTATGAGAAGATTGATCATTGGCTCCCGATTTCATACACCTGTTTTAGTAGAAATGGACAAGCATTCCTATTTTCTATTGCAGGTAATGCAATTGAGCTTATGGAGGGCAAGGTAAGGGTAATAGGAAAAATAGGAGGCAAACCTTCCATATGTGTTAGCCCCAGAGAATGCTGAAAGTAGACACTGTTTCTGGAATATCAGAGTCAGGAAGGGTCTTTTGTTCCTAGTATGGTTGACACTTGAACAATGCAGGGGTTAGGAAGGTAGACCTTTCATGCACTTGAAAGTTCAAGTGTAATTTATAGTTGGCCCCCATATCCTCCTTCCTCCTTATCCATGGCTTCTCTGTATCTGGGGTTCCGTATCTGCAGATTCAACCAACTGCAGATCATTCAGTAAATACTGTAGTATTTACTACTGAAAAAAGTCTCCATGTAAGTGGACCTGCACAGTTCAAACTGTGTCATTCAAGGGTCAGCTGTGTTCTCTCAGCCCAAGATCTCAAACCAAATCAACAAAATAAGCTCCAAATGAGGAGGAGATTGATGAAATTATTTTTCCTCTCCTTAAAGTTTTTTCAGCCACAGAACCCCTAAAATTATCCCCGGATATTAAGCTGTTGCAAACTCCTCCCACCAGTTGGTGCCAAAGAGCAGCTGGGGCCTCAATGAATCTGCGTCACAGGGTCTGAACTCTGGGCTAACTAGATGTGCAGTTTTTCCCCAGGTCACTTTATTAACCACTCAACAAGACAACCACTGGGGTGAATTTTTCTGAACCTCATTTATTACTTTTTGTTGTACTTAAAAACTGCCTAAGGAAGCTAAATATCACTACATCAGTGGGTTAGATGCAGTGATCCTCAAACCTTGCTAACATTAGGATGATTCGGGGAGCTTTTAAAATCCTGGTGCACAGGCCACATCTCAGGTGGATTATATTAGAGTCTTTTGGGGGAAAACACCAACATATTCATTCTTCTGAACTCCCCCTGAGG
This sequence comes from Balaenoptera borealis, assembly GCF_965194805.1. NCBI lineage: Eukaryota > Metazoa > Chordata > Mammalia > Artiodactyla > Balaenopteridae > Balaenoptera > Balaenoptera borealis. Next base: position 62,594,607 of record NC_138877.1, read on the forward strand.
TAATTCCAGTGGGTGACCAAAGGTGATAACTACTGCGTTCTTTTTTTTAAATTTAATTTTATTGGAGTGTGGTTGATTTACAATGTTTCATTAGTTTCAGGTGTACAGTAAAGGGATTCAGTTACACCTATACATATATTCATTCTTTTTCAGATTCTTTTCTCATATAGGTTGTCACAGAATATTGAGTAGAGTTCTCTGTGCTCTACAGTATAGGTCCGTGTTGGTTATCTATCTTATATATAGTAGTGTGTGTACGTTAATATCAAGCTCCTGATTTATCCCTCCCCCCACATTTCCCCTTTAGTAACCATAAGTTTGTTTTCAATATCTGTAAGTCTGTCTCTGTTTTGGAAATAAGTTCGTTTGTATCATTTTTCTAATTAGATTCCACATATGAATGATATCGTATGATATTTGTCTTCGCCTGACTTACTTCACTCAGTATGATCATCTCTAGGTCCAGCCATGTTGCTGCAAATGGCAGTATTTTGTTCTTTTTTATGGTTGAGTAATATTCCATGGTATATGTGTACCACATCTGCTTTATCCATTCCTCTGTTGATGGACATTTAGGTTGCTTCCATGTCCTGGCTATTGTAAGTAGTGCTGCCATAAACATTGGGGTGCATGTATCTTTTCAAATTATGGTTATCTCTGGATATATGCCCAGGAGTTGGGTTGCTGGATCATGTGGTAGTCTTATTTTTAGTTTTTTAAGGAACCTGTTCTCCATAGTGGTTGTACCAATTTACATTCCCACCCACAGTGCAGGAGGGTTCCCTTTTCTCCACACCCTCTCCAGCATTTATTGTTTGTAGACTTTTTATTATGGCCATTCTGACCTGTGTGAGGTGATACCTCATTGTAGTTTTGATTTATATTTCTCTAATAATTAGTGATGTTGACCATCTTTTCATGTGTTTTTTGGCCATATTATATCTTCTTTGGAGAAATGTCTATTTAGATCTTCTGCCCACGTTTTGTTTGGGTTGTTGTTTTTTTGACATAGAACTGCATGAGCAGTTTGTATATTTTGGAGATTAACCCCTTGTCAGTTGCTTCATTTGCAAACTACTGCCTTCACTGAATAGGATAGTGTCAGCATAGGGACTTGTTCTAGAAGAGAATTGGGGCCAAGTTATGAGCTTTAGCACCACATGGATGAATGGCATGAGTCAGCCATCTTGAAAAAATACATTATGCGGTCACAGTAAGTAATAACCCCAGAGAATTCACACAGAAGGACTGAAATCCTGTGGCAGTTCTGAACAAAAATAATGGCATGCAACTTTTATTCAGTGCGAGTACAACTGTTATGTGGAAAATTCCCTTGATGTGATAGTAGCTTCCCAGAACACTTCTAGGAAAGTTATCTTAGAGGACGTAGAACAGAAAGGCTCATAGTTGAAATTAAGATTCTCCAATCACACAGAAAGTAAATCCATTTTAAACTCATAGCAAGAAATAGAGGAACAAGATGAAGTAGGAGAGGATGCAAAACGATAGAAGGACCATTATTCCTGAATCCTAGATTCTAAATTAGCAATATTTAGGAGTCCCCTTTGCTTCTTCTCTCACCTCTTTCTCTTCTCTCTCCCTCTCTCCTCTCTAGTCTATGCCTCTCTCTCTCTCTCCCTCTCTCTTCCCCCCCCCCCCCGCCCTCTGCCTCATCACTCTTCCCCATAAGCAGTATAGTTTTGAAGACTAGAACTGATGTTTGAACAAAGGGGACCAACAGGTGGGGTGGTGCCTGGAGCAACAGGAAACATATGCTGTATTTGAGAGAATCAGGCAAGGGTGTCTGGCCACAGAAGAGTTCACAGGTGAGCCCACTGAACAGGTGAGGCTTCTATCTGCTTTTCTTGGGCAGAGCATACATGGGGCCAGAATAGGGCTATTATGTGTGCTACGAATGGGCAGCCAATTTAGGGAGAGCATAACTGAGCTGAGAGAATCATGTCTTATGGCTTAGTCTCTCTATCCCTTCCTATCTAGAAGAAACACTTGTATCATGTATTCCACTTATTCTGCCATTAACACATCTGAGAAATCACTAATATCTCTGTTGAATTCTGCCTGTGTGTCACAAGCTGCTTGCTTATTCATACTCATGCTTAACACTTCCTAGGAGATTTGTCTCTCTTATAAGCTACTAGCTTTCTCACTATTGGTGCTTAACATGCTTATGAGTTTCATCCTTCCTGTTTATTTGTCTTTTATAAGAGAATTGAATATTCTCAATAAAGCAAGCACAACATTCCAACAGCTTCCTCCACATTTGAAAGACAGGACTTTATTATCGAGGTGAAAGAGACCTCTGTCACTTTCCTTGCTCCCTTTGGATAACTTCATACATTTTTAAGTTGAAATGTAACGGCTGCATGCAACCTTTGTTAAGGACAGTATGTTCAGGGGGAAAATGCTGTGGGCAAATCAGGGAACTCAAACTGAAGAAAGGTGACAAGCTAAACGTTAAAACATGAAAAAATACATCTCCAGAATGGGATGGCTCATCTTGAGCAAAATTTTGGGCTAAGCACAGATCCAAAACATAGTGCTGTTTCGCAAAGACTGGCAGATGTGATTGAAGGATGATTATCCATTGCAGGAACTGTGGTCACTAGTCCATTAAACTGCACACCGAGGTAGCATTTGTGTCATCAGGAATAGTATATCTTAATGATTATACATAGTATAGATATAAACACAAGTAAACTTGACACATACATAATCTATACGCATATACATATAAAATATACCTATTCATATATACTGAAATAGCGAAAATTGTCTTGGTATTATGAGAGGTAATTCTATATTATCTATAACAGCCAGTGCACCAGCAGGAAACAGAAGTCACACACAAATCAGGGTAGATGGAGAAGGTTTATTAAGGACCTGTTTACAAAGCTTAAAGATAAGACATAGGGAAAACACAGGGATGAGTTCAGCATCCCCTACTAGTGACTGCAAAGTCACTACAGTCTGTAGGTCTGAATAGGCTAGTGGAGGGGTGTCTGGAAGCTAGAATGAGACAGTCTTGAGGAAAGGGCTTGAGAGGGGCTCTCACCTTTGCTTGAAGGACACATTCAGACTGAGGTTACAAGACAGAAAGGGATCCAGATAAATAAGTGCTGAGCTTCATTTACTCCCATCTCTGAAACCTGGCCTGCGAGTCCTGTGGCCACACCCAACTAGGAGCCAGAAGCAAGGCAGCCTGCAGCTGTCATTCACGTAGATCAGCTTTCTAGAGAAGAGAGCAGGCTTTAAAAGGGTGGAGTGGACCTAGAGGAGCAAGCAGAAGTTATCTGGTCCAACGCCCAAGTCAGATGTGTAATTATAAGATCATTTATTCAATTGACTCCTTTTTTAACGGGTGAAGAAACTTAGGAATAAGGAATGGACATTATTTTCCACAGCAGGTCTTCTAGTCCAAATAGCTGTAGTAAAATCCTCAGGATATAGAGATGATTAAGGCAGAGGCCAGACCTCAGAAGCTCATGGTCCACAGGGGAGATTGCATGTATATAAATAGATAAATAAATATTTAAAGTAGTATTAAAGTAGAAAAGCAGCTGCTGTCTGAAGTCCTGTTAAGAACAGTACCCTCAAGGAACAGTAGGCAAATCAAAGGAAATAGAAATTATATATAACAAAGTAAAAATTGCTATAACAAATATGGCAGGAAGTGCCAACCTGCAGGGTATGAAATCATCCAGTGTCATGTTGAAAAATATATATATATATCTGTAAAACTTTTATCCTTTCTCTTAAGCATCTTCACAGAAAAGACAAAACCACAAAAATGACTACAGGCTATACAACTATTTTACATATTCTAGTAGCCTAACGATATAGTTTAATTCTGAGATAGATGCTTCAGAAACTTGCTCTTCTTTTTTTTTTTTTTTTCTGGAAGCATTTTTTTAATGTTATTAGTCTAGATGATCTGTACTGAACTTGCAAGATAATGCAAAATCACTATTTTTGTAATTATTATTCATTTTAGTTCCTGACACCAAACACCTGCCAGGATTTTATAGATTTAAATTATTTTGCCTTAGATGAAAGAGAAGGCATTCTGCAGAGATTCTGTACATTCTGGGGCCACAGAGGCCCTTTGGCAGTCTGGGGAAACCTCTGGGGCCCTCCTTAGAACAATGTCTCCAAATGCATACAAGAAAATACATAGGATTAGGTAAAAACCAATTATATTGTAATGCGATTATAAGAATATTAAAAGAGAAATTTCTGCAGCTGCTATGGAAGACAGTTTGGCAGTTGTTAAAAAAAGGTAAACATAAAACAAGCATATGAGACCCTGCAATTTCACTCTTACGTATATACCCAAAGGAATTGAAAGCAGGTATTTGAACAGACACGTGTATGTCAGTGTTCATTACAGCATTATTCACAATAGCTAAAAGGTGGAAACAACCCAAGTATCCATCAACAGGGGAATGGATAAACAAAACATAGTATATACACACGCAATGGAATATTAATGGTAATCTGTTACAAGTCTTCCCCCAAATAGTCATTTAACTCCAGTAGTTATATCCAGTCATTTAAAAAACCTAGAAAGTCATTGTCTCAAGAAACCCATAGAAACTTGCTCTTCTGCATGTCAAGTGTGAACATGAAAGTAGTCATTTACCTCCAGTTAAGACCTAGAACTTAATTGTCATGAGGATATTTTATTTAGCCCTGCTCACCTCATGATGGAACCAGAAAGGTGAATGTTTCAACCATAAAGTTATAGCTCTAACTTCTCTGTTTCTATCCATGGCTAAATAAAAGCCAAACAAATCATTATTTCATCTCCAAGGTGATATAAATTTCTAGGTGATCTTTACTAAGGAAAATTGGCTCCAAAATATGTCATATCTGGTAAATAATGATGTTGTTAAATTGGTTTTGCAGTTACGTTTCCAGTGAACTGTAAAAGTATGACAACTAGGCTTTTCTGAATACAAACAGATTGTGATAAGATTCTCCCCACTGCCTCTCACTGCAAGCCAAGCTATTAAAATATTTTAAAAATATAATTCACCTTTTGAAGTTTCTTCACCAGTCTTTAACACATGTATAGATATTTCAAATGATAATCTTAAAATCCCACATGCAAATCAACTTCTCTCCATGGTTGGATTTTTAAAGCGTACCCTGAAGAAATCGGGCTGATGAACACCCACTGATAAACAATTTACTTTAAAGATACATTATTTATAAATGAACAGCCCTGTACCTCCTGTGAAAATCCTGAAGCTCTTAGATAAATAACAAAGCATATAATCGTGTCTAAATTTTTGCCTTTCTTAATTTTTTGTAATAACTTTATTGAGATATAAGTCATTCACCTGGCGTAGAAGTCATCCATTTGAAGTGCATTATTCAGTGATGTTTAATATATTGATAGAGTGGTACGATCATCAGCACAATCAATTATACTGGTTTTGCAAATTTCAGCAAATATTTCTGGAGCCTGGACCAGGTGCCTGCCATTGTTCTAGGCGTGGGGTGCGCAGTCAGCAGGGTGACATATTAAGTTCTAGCTCATATGGAATGTATATTCTTGTGCAAGGAGACATACAGTAAACACAGAAGCAAGTACATGTGTAATACATCTTTTGTGATAAATTCTAGGAAGAAAAGCAAAACAGGGGCAACAGTTGTAGGAGGTAGGTGATCAGGAAGGAAGGGCCTCTGTGAAAAATGGATGTGACTGAAATCAAAGAATGGGCCACAGAACAGCTGAGAGGAGAGCCTTTCAGACAGAAAAATGGGCAGATACACACCCCTGGTGTGGATGTACGCTAGGCATCTTTGAGAAAGAGCAAGAGGGACAATATTGCTAGAAGAGACCAGGGAGACACAAAGGACATGGATGAGAAGGGGGCAGAGGCTGGAGGGCGCACAGCCTTGTAGACCTTGGTCAGTTCTTATTCTGAGTGAGATGGAGGCTGATGGCGGTGGCTTTTAGCAGTGAAGTGGAGGGCCCTGACGTAGATTTTTAAGAGATCATTGTGGCTGGTGTGAGAGCACGGACTAACCCGCTGGGTCAAAGGAGAAAGGAAAGAGTCCAGCCGGGAGGCTATGACAGTGGTCCAGGCATGAGATGCTAAGGGCTTAGGCTTAGAGTGCTGGCCTTCTCTATTTTAACATGGATATATATCAGCACATCAATAGAGTACATATGATCATGCATACCTAGATCCAGTGATACTGGCATCTTCACATTTGTAAAACTTAATAAAAATTGCATTTATATTCAGAAAGTAAATCAATTTTATCCACCTGATTTTAAAAGAAGAGTATCTTACATCCACATTATTCTCATCCTTACTTTTTTTCATATCCCTTGTAAGTGGAATTTTTTGCTCCTCCACTGTCCCATCTTAGATATTTACTATACCTCCTTAGGAATCCCTTGAGGGCACTTACCCACTAGAAAAGTACAAGATTACTTCATCAAGAAGGCCTTATCTGTCAACACAGATATTTTCTATTCTTTCTTAGTGGTTTATAGATACTATAACTCACTCCTGAGAAATATTAGTGAATATCTCACTGCCTCACAGAGACTTCATTGATCAGATACTAAGATGTATGGAGCTGTGTACCAAAACTTTCACTCTTTTTATCATATACAGAAATATAAAGAGAATAAACCTCTAATGGAGTTTACATAAGTTTCCTATATTTTTCCATTATTTAGATCTAAACATAACAGCTTCGATTAAATTACGTTTGCCTTCGTTTATTCATTCAACCAGTGTGTATGTGTTTGTTTTCCATGTGTCATTCACTACTCTTAGTGCTGGAGGTACAAAGTGAAACATGCTTGACTTAGAGAAGTTGACAATCTAGATGAAAAGACATTCAAGCATACAAATATTTAAAAGAGTAGAATGAGTTCCATCCATGTGGTTATAGCAGAGATAGAAAAGAGGGTCCCTGTGTTGCAAGGGACACCATGTATACAGAATACAATGCCCATTTGTGTCCTGTGAGCGATGCAGTATTGTGAGCCTGATGGCACATGTAGTTTGTATGGTAATGCTAAACAACTTTTAAGGTGTGCGAAGACCTATTCTGATCCTGTATCCCATGAGGATGCTGTGAGAGGCTCCCGATGTCTGTCTTTGCCGTGGGGTGGAGTGGTGGTAAGCAGGTGAAATAGCTTCCAGTGTGTGTCATGAAAACAGTAAGGTTAGAGGAGTTGCAGGGAGAGGTCTGAAGAGAATCTAAAATGAAGAGCTAACTCTCATAGATACATGAGGGTGAAGGCTATCATGCAGAAAGCATATCGTGTGCAAAAGTCCAGAGAAATAAAAGACTATGCAGTATTCGTAGAATTGCAAGTAACCCCAGCATGAACAGAGAGCAGAGCCTATGAGAAGAGTACGAGAAATTGGTTCAGAAAAGCAGGCTGTGGATGGATAGTGAAAAGGCTTAGACGCCCAGGACGTGAAGGTGGATTTTTAGCCTTGCGTTGTCATGATGAATTTTTGCACTTTAAGCAACCACTTTGGTGTCAATGTACAGGGTGAATTGGAGAATTGGGCAGAAGAAGCAGAGCTGACAAAGAAGAAAAAAGCAGGTGAGTTAAGCTTTACTCAGTGAAGTTTCACATTTAAGGATGGTCAGTATGTGCCAGCACCAGGGTAGATGCCAACCAGACAGCCGTGAATATGACACAGACCTGCCTTAACCCCAAGAGTTCTGGGAGCAGAGAGAGAAAGACCAGAAACAAGGGTGACAGAAGCCGAGCACCATCATTCTCTATCAGCTAGGCGGTGACAACTCCTGCGGCTTACAGATTGTTCTCTCTCTCTCTCTCTCTCTCTCTCTCTCTCTCTCTCTCTCTCTCTCTCTCTCTCTCTCTCTCACACACACACACACACACACACACACACACACACACACACACGCACAAGACACGGTTATATTCACTGAGCTCTCTTTCCTTCTTGAGCCATTGAATCCTTCAGTAACATCTCCTGATTAGCTGAGAATTAAGAAATGTGTATGGTTTGAGACAATGACTCTTTTTCTACTCTAAAGTAAAATATTGAATTTCATAACTTGATTTAGAAAATAGAAGAAGACTACCCTGGCCCGTCCAGTGGTTAAGACTCTGCGCTTCCACTGCAGGGGGTGCGGGTACGATTCCTGGTCAGGGAACTAAGATCCCACAAGCCACGCTGCGTGGCCGAAAAAAAAAAGAAGAAAAAAAGGATTACTTTTTTTCTGGGTTCTCCTTCAATAACCTGAATTGTCATACCTCATACAGGATTGATACCTAAAGAAAGTTAATAGCAGTTATATTTATATGTCTATGAAATTATAAATTACCATACATATGATATTTTAATTTACACATACAAAACTCAGGAGGTACAGGGAATTAATATTCTTTTACTTTAATATGAAGAAATGGGGATTCATGGAGTTATGTGGTGCACAAAGGTTTACAAGTAAATATGTCAAAGCAGCCAGAACCTTGAATCTGTCTCTTATGTCTCCAATTCAGTTGAGTAAACATCGCTTGAATCTGGTTGCCAAATGCATTCCTCGTAGGTCCCATTTAGTTTTAATGATGTCCTGTTACCGTGAGGCTGTTTTCAGGCTTGAGGAGCACTGGAAAGGGTTCTCTCTTCCATCTGTACCAAGACGTAGAAAAGGCTGAAGGAATATTTCTTTTCTCTTGCCTTTGAAAATAAGATGATTTATTGAAATCCTCAGAATTACTACTTAAGTGCATCGTGCGTTTACACATAGGGCTACAAATTTCTCCTCTTGTTTTTAATTCCTGAGGACAGAAGCCGTATTCTTTTAGTCACAAATATTATTTTTCAGAATTATTCTACAGATTAAATCCCATTCCCGTCCCTTTATGCTCTGCATTTTAGATCAGATCTTGGTTCCTTTTATTTTGAAAGCATGAAAGACATTTTTTTCATTTTTAATATCATGAAATTGTTCGTGAGCAAATAAACAACTCATGATATTTTTGCTCTTATGGCAACTGTGTTATTCTCCAGTCCAAATAAATAGTTAATTTTCTGAAAATTTCTTCCTAAATCCCATGTCTGATTTCATTCTTATAACAAATAACGGTGGTACAAAGTAACTACCTCTTTGGTGACCTAATAAGAAGTTCCTCCACTTGTATAAAATTACTTAAACCAGGGAGCAGTCCACACAGAGTTGGGAATTAGTATTTTGTGTTCTAGGGAAATACTGCATTCGTCATGATTTCATGTTTGTGAGGTATGTTTTCTTCTATTTAAGCCAAAACAAAAAAAAATTACGAGTGTTGGTGTTACAGGATGTATGTATGCTAAGAACCAATCAAATTATTTGAACAAAACCTTCAACTTGATGTCACCAGTCACTTCGTTGGCTCCCTTCCATTGTCAAGCTCATGGTTGTCTAATATGCTATTAGACCTGCAGTCCTGGCATTCAACAATTCTCCCAAACATGCCTCCTGAATTCACTTCTCCCTCTCTTTCTGTACACTTGCAGTTCTAGGAGTGTTAGAACTGAGCACTCCTCTACCAATTCAGGATTGAAGGTCAAGGTCTCAGCCCACGTTCTTATGGCAGATTCTCTGTTGTGTGCGTTGCTCTCTGAAACAGACACTAGTCATCTGCACTGCCTACCCACCATTTTGTTTCCTCACTAACCTTATTTATTGGACACTTGTGTTTGTCAAGGCCTGTGTTAGATGAACCTTTCCAAATAGTTTTCCTTATTCATTTGGCCATGATCTTGTTGTTCAGTAATTACCTTGTGTAATATAATGCATTTTATTGTGTTATGTTTGTCTCTTCCTAGGCTTATACCCTTGCACTGTCCTTACTATATTATATACAATTTTATTTTTCAATTATACTTCAATAAAGCTGGAAAAATATCTGATTGAACTAAGTTAAATTGATCTAAACATTTAATTTATTTTCCTAGTCACCACATAGGGGCTTATGAAGGAGTCCTAAAGAATTACTTCTAAACATTTACATTTATTTTTCATGCTTTCAAATTTTAGTGAGTTGACTTATGTGGCTCTGCTACATAATTCTATATTTTGGTGTAAGTTTTACTGCTTTGACTCAGGACAAACATGTATTGATAGTATTTGTCTTTCTGTGTCTGGCTTGTTTCACTTAGCATAATGCCCTCCAGATTCATCCATGTTGCTGCAAATGACAGGATATCCTTCTTTTTTATGGCTAAATAATATTCAGATATATATATATATATATATATATTACAGTATCACATTTTTAAATCCATTCATCCATCAGTGAGCATTTAGGATGTTTCCATATCTTGGCTATTGTGAATTATATGGCAGTGAACATGGGAGTGCAGCGAAACAAGATATTCTCCAAGATATTTCGTTTTCTCTGGACATATATCCAGAATTGGATCATATGGTAGTTCTAGTTTTAATTTTCTGCAGAATCTCTATTCGGTTTTCCATTATAGCTGTATTAATTTACATGTCCACCAACAGTGTGCAAGGGTTGAAAGGCTCAATCTCTCATCTGGAAAATGCTGTGTCTCAGAGATCACCTTCCCCTTTCAAAACTTCTCTCCCTAAGATGACATTTGGATGTAATGACCAGGGAAGCTAATGTGCTTTCCTGTTCCTGGGCATGTACCTTGGGCTTCTGTTGCTTCCAGTGTGTGTTATGGCTGGTGTCTGGGTGTCTCGAGGGCAATGCCTTTTCTCCTTGGGTGCTCTGTCCACTGTTGGCTTGTTTCTCCATCGTCTTTGGCAGTGATCGCAGGGAGAACCAACCCAGTTGAACTCCAGCAAGCTCTCTTTGTCAGTGAATGTGAGCCCCTTCCAAGTCCTTCATTCAGCTCATTGACCTGGGGGGGGGGGGGTTCAGTCTTAACCCCAAATGAGGGCCACTTTGCCCTAAAGGGACTGCCACCGTGTTAGGTCTACTGATCCATCTATGTCACACAAGGACTGGTGACAGGCTTTGAAAACAAAGCCCCAGCTGAGCTTTCCTCTCTATAAATTTATGAACAGTGCCCAAGTGGGTTGTGAAATAATAAGGAATATATATATATATATAGATATCTAATTTTAAAAATTAGATATTTTATCTTGTAATTAATATATAAGTATTATATATAATATATATATAAATCTATATTATAATTATATAATCTTGTAATTTCCTAAGTCACAAGAACACTAGCAGCATCTTTTGTTTTTTTTTTTTCATTTAATTTTTAATTATATTGGGGTATAGTTGATTTACAACGTTGTGTTAGTTTCAGGTGTACAGCAAAGTGATTCAATTATACATATACAGATATCCATTCTTTTCAGATTCTTTTCTCATATACATTATTATAGAATATTGAATAAAGTTTCCTGTAGAGCATCTTTTGTTCTGATGCTTAATCTTTGATCCTGTTTCCTAACACAGAGCTTCTAAATCCTTTGAAATACCCTGAATGATAAGACTGTCTTTTGTTCTGTTGAGATTACTCTTAGTGGACTCCTAGATAGCTTCAAAATGTGGGCTGCTTACCAGAAAGACCAAGGTGTGATTACAAGCTTGGAACTTTTAGCTCCCCTCCACCCCTGCATTCTTTGGGGAGGGGTGAGAGGCTGGAAATGTAGTTTATAATCAATCATAGCTATGTGATGAAGCTTCCATAAAATTCTAGTAGTATAGAGTTTGGAGAGATCCTGTGTTGGTGAACACATCTAAATTTCAGGAGGGCAGTGCTCCTCAGTTCCACAGGGATAGGACACTTCCAGATCTCACTCTATGTATCTCTTCATCTGTCTGTTCATTCATATCCTTTATTATATTTTTAATATTAAACCAGTAAATATAAGTGTTTGCCTGAGTTTTGTGAGGCATTCTAGCAAATTGGGGGACCCAAGGAGGGGGTCATAGGAACCCTGATTTATAGCTAGTCTGTTAGAAATACTGGTGACAACCTGGGACTTGCAACTGACATCTGAAGTGTGTGTGTGGTAAGGGGGAGGACTTGTGGGACTGAGCCCTTAACCTGTGGAACCTGATACTATCTCCAGAGTTGAGTCAAATTGTAGGACACCCTGCTAGTGTCACAGAGAATTGTTTGATGTTTGGAAAACCCACACATGTGGTGTCAGAAGTATTGTGAGTGTGTGAGGAGAGGAGAAACATGGGAGGGGCATGTTTTTTCTCCATAAGGATTGAGACCATATCCCACCTTCACTCTCTCATCAACCCAGGTAACCTTCATTTCTATTTCAGATATCCACATCCTCTCCTAGCCTAAGGTAAGAGTAGGCAGAGTGAGTTACGCATGTCTGATTGCTTCTCTCTCTTCCACTTTCTCTCCTTCCTTCCTTCTTTCTTTCTTTTTTAATTTATTTTATATATATATATATATATTCTTTTTTCTCCCTTCTTTCTTTTATTCAACAAATGTTTACTTCCTCTCTGGCACTGTTATAAAGTATCAGGGATGAGTAGTTTACAACACAGACTAATTCTCTGCCTTCATGGAGGTTACATTCCAGAAAGGAAAATAGATAATAGAGAAGTAAATATATTAAATAATATCAAGAGATGATAAATTACATGAAGAAAAATGAAAGGAGTAGAAAGTGACTGGAAAAGAGGTAGGCGATCCTGGAAGAGCTCTTTGAAGAAGCACTATTTGAGAGCAGATATTTGAATGTCATACTGGAGTGACTTAGGTCAAAATCTGAAGGGTGCCTTCTGGTCAGAGATATTAGTGTTTGCACAAGTCCCAAGTTTGGAATACCTGTGACATGATGGAGAGAAAGCAATATGGTCACTGGGACTGCACTGGAGTGAGTGAGGGGGAAAAGAGCTAGGAATGAACTGGAGAGACCAGGAGAGACCAGATCAGGGAGATTGAGCACTACTGGTGTGACTTGAGCATGAGTGACATGACTTGTTGAAGTTTTTAAACCATCTCTGGGTAGAACTGAGTGTAGAAAAAAGAGGGGAAACAAGAAGAAAAGATAAACACATTTGGGGGAGTGCATGACAGTGGCTGGTTGCATGGTGGAGAAGTGACTGCAACTTGATATACATTGAAGGTAGAGATGAAGGTGCTTGCTGATGGAATGAATGTGTAAAAGTTGAGTGAATATTGAGGCCATGCACTGAGATGAGGAAGACTGGAGGTTGAGGTGTTGAAGGGAGGGGATCAAGTGTTCGTTTTGGGGAAGAAAACATTTGAATGCCTATTAGACAACCAGGTGGCCATGTCAATAGGCAACTGGATAAACAATCAGGAACTCAGGAGAGAGATTGGGCAGGAAGGATAAATGTGGGAATCACCAGCATAGATGTGGTGTTTAGCATCAGAGGACTGGATGAGATCAACCACAGAGTAAGTTTACAATGGGGAAAGAAGAGGGTCTGAGTACCTTGACCTTCTTAAGAAGAAGGATGCAGTGAAGGAGACTGGGAAGAAGCAACAAATCAGATGAGGACACCTGCAGAATATGTCCAAGAAGTTAGGAAAGAATTTCAAGAAGGAGGTAACCATATCATACGCCCTAAAAGGGCAAGTAAGACATAACCTTGACAAAGGCATTTCAGTGGATTTGTGGGGATGAAAGTCTGATTGGAGAGGATTAAAGAGAGAGTAGGGAAAACTTCTAGTTAAATACCTTCATCTCCACACCTCCCAAAACACTACTAAAATGTATGTAGTAGAATTTTTTTTAATTGGCATAAACTCCAAGGACAAAGAATATAGAAAAGGAAACAACAAGCAGAACACTGATGTCAACAAAATTTTATCATCTGGAGACACATGAAGTAGTAGTAACTGATTCAGTAGACCAGAGAATCTGAAATGTAACCCTACATCAAGAATGTCAGAGAGATGCAAGTCTACATACTGATAAACCCCAAGAAAGCTCAGAAATTAGAGAATCAGTCTCCTTGAATGGCAGGAGTGTGAGCTGGTATTAAAAACAGGAGGATTGATGGAAAGTCTTTTTAAGTAGTTACTAGACAGCAGGCTTCACCCTCCAGACTTGGGCGGATAGGAAATTATCTGTTTGGACTCAGCAGAGGCCTAGAAAATCACTCCTTGGAAAAGTTAGACAAAAGGGTTAGCCTCTGGAGATGATACCAGACTTAAGTGAGGGCAGGAGTGCAGTGTCTTATTGAAAACAGAGTTTTTGAGTAAAATTCTTAAAGAATGGTCAACACCCCAGGCTCCAGCTTCTTGGCTGTTTCTCTGCTTTACCTTCACAAAGCTGGCTGCCAGGCCTATACCACTGCCCTCCCACTATCAATCAATCTGAAAACATCACCTTCGTGGACTTCCCTGGTGGTCCAGTGGTTAAGACTCCTGCTTCCACTGCAGGGTCGTGGGTTTGATCCCTGGTCGGGGAAGTTCCACATACCATATGGTGCAGCCAAAAAAATTTAAAAAACAACAACAACAAAAAAACACCTTCAGCTTTAAGGATGTGATCCTATCACAATAACCCACTTCTCCTACTACATCTTTGCTTACTTTTATCTTCATTGACACCATCCAGTTTTTCTGCTACCAATAATGAAAACATCTCAAGAGGTTTCCTATATTGGGAAAAGCCAAATTTAATCCAGAAGGTGTTATCTTCTTTACAAAAAATGAAAAAAAATCAGTTGAAATGTCCCCATTCCCCTTTACTTCCAAGCTTAGAGAGTTATATCAAACCCAAGAGGACATTAACAGTAAAATATTTATAACTAATCATTGCTGGTTTTTTTAATACAGTTCATCTTACTGTGTTTTTTTGTTAATTTTTTTTGTGAGTTGGATGTGACTAAAATATGTGCAGACATTATTGTAATTTCTAGTGTGAAAACATATGGTCCATGGTGATAGAAGATCTGGCACAACAACACATGCATTTAGGTGTTTAATGATATTTGATGACATAAATTTAGAAAAAAACTCTATTTTCCAAATCATTACTCAGATTCAAAGAGACAGAGATCCAGCTGCCTTACCACATTTTCTGCACATCATTATTAAATTCATATATTAACTGTTCTTTTTTAAATAAATTGTCATAGAAGACTTTCAGAATCAAGCACACAATGCTGTTATAACCTTTATGTCCCCTTTTCCAAAGTTTTAAATGGAGATCTAAAAACAAAGCAAACCAAACACCTAGACGCTTTAGGCCAGTGCAACCATCGACAAAATCAGACATTGTTCATCTAAATCTTTCTGCCAAGAGCATATGCACAATTATATTAGCTTGTAATTAATGTCTCATGTTTTCATAAACAATAGTTTTAGTAAGAGTCGCCTATCTTATATATACTCACGATTATGAGTTGTACTTAGACCTTATCTGGAAGTCAGAAGAGAGCATTCATTCTATTTTATGGAGTAATCTTTTTGGTAATTTTGAGAGTCACACATCTTTAGTGATCCTCATTGTCTCTCACTGTAAAATGGAATCCTCCTCCTGGAATCTCTCAAAATAGGAATAAAATCAAAGATGATGAACTATTAAAAAAAAAAAAAAGAATAGTTTTATCGTTTGGGTTTTTTTCAGGACCTGTTTATCACTACTCTTCTGTTCTTACAGAAAAATTCCCTACTTGTTTCACACTATGCATATCCATTCATTCAAAGAGATATGTCTTGAGTACCTTGATTCACATAATCTATTTAACCTTCTTAATTATGCAGGTGAAGAAACGTTCACCCATCAAATTTTAAGGACAAACCAAGGCCACACCTCAAACTGGTGGCAGACCCCGGACTAAAACTCAGTCCTCTGGAACCCACACTATTTGGGAACTACACCCAGTTAGTTTCTCAAAAATTAGGACTTAATGTTGAAAGCCCTGTTATGTTGATAAGGCATAAATACAGTATGAAATGAGACTCTGTGAGTGAATGTTCAAGATGACACATAATATGCCCCAATTAAATGTTAGGAAAATGTAAAGAAAAGAGATTCTTTTAACTATACTTTTTATTCAAAGATTGGTAGCAACATATATTCCGTGTAACTCTAGAGTCATAATACTGATGGATAATTTGATTCTTAAAAACTGGCTCCTTATTTATGAGTTGTCTCTATACATGTTTAGTGACAACATTCAAAGAAAATTTAATAATTTAAAGGATTCTCAAAGGGCACACAGATTGTAGAACTTTTTTTGGCATGAACAACGGCTCTGAGGCTCTCTAATCACAATAGGAAAAGACAAGTGCTTCACCTGTTTGTTTTTAATTTCCCCCTTTCCACTGTAATGTAAATATTTTGGGAATTCAGAACACTTTTTAAAAATATATATATATATTTAATGAATCACTAACGCTCTGTTAGAATCCTGTTTACAACGATTTAACAGGGAGTGTCAGGTCTTTTTTTTTTTTAATATTGATACTTTCAGAAAATTAGAATCTACTCTTATTACGTCCGAGTTCCAGAAGCATATCTTATCCTTCCACACCCTCAACTCCCGGAGTCAATGCACCAAGTACATAATGTGCACCAAGTATATAATGCCAGGGGGAAAACAATGCTTTCAACATGGAGGCAGAGAAAAGGAAGTACTTTTAATGCACCTTTGGAAAAACAATACGTTGTAACCAGGGCACTTACTTTCATGTTCTGAAGACATTCAGGAGCCAGACGCATATTTTATCTACATGATGTTTGACTAACTGCATCCTCAGAAGAGACTATAAAACTGCATTTAAGTCTGACATCCTCCTAGCTAAAGGGTTGAATTTATCGTATAAACAAAAAGAAATCAATTACGTTTCCACAGAGATCACTGAGTATGTCTGGGTGGTGAGTAGAGGAATCCGCATCAGGCTTTTTACTTCACAAAAAAATCTAAGATAATGTCAAAGAGAAGCAGAGGGCTGCAATTTTTCCAAATAATGCTGAGGAAACAAACCAGATTGCATTTTCATTTTAGGGTTCCATACATTGGCATTTTTCTTGGAGGTTTACTTTGGGGTCAGAAGAAAATAAGGAAAAAAGGGAACACAAACTGAAAAGTCTTAAGAGGATAGATCATTATGTTAGACCTTCTCTAGCCCTAAAATGCTTGTACTATGGCAACTGGCCTTTTTATTTGTTATTTTATTTTTTTGTTCATCCAGTATCTTCTCACAGAATTATACTCCAGTAGTACTTAAGACAGCTCTATTGTTGTATTCTCCTTGGAGTTTCATTTGAAATGAATGATCATCAAGGCCAAATTTGGAACCATAGGAACAATTTTCAGTTTATTCACTTGGTGTATTGACTCAATTCTGGGTCAAGGTGCCTAGGTCATTTCATCTAAATTTAGCTTATCTGGGTGTATTTAAATGAGACAAGTAGTCAATTCTTCTCAAACCAAACTTTGAAGACACTACCATTAATGATGCCTGCTTTTTCAAGAGAATCAAATGCTTCAGAAATAAAGTTTCCAACTGTGAAATCCTCAGTAACCTCAGGGAGCTATGTTTATAATGGTTTTTAATTAAATTTCACAGTCAAGCTATGGAATATAAAATGCACGTGGATGCAGATATTTGCTAAGGAGGTTAGACTTTAGCAAAATGTGTTTTGTTGTTTTAATTTTTAATTTCCTCTCACCAATCTCTCATGTGTTTGGAACGTCAGATCAATTTTTTCTTTTTTAGTTTATCATCTCTAACTTGGATATCTTTGTTGCTTTAGTTTCATTAAAAGCTTTCCAGATTGTTTTTCATGGGGATTTTAGCTTTTAGATGATGACGTTTGTTAGTTCTGATCTCCTTTTACCTAACTCTTTTTTATCCATGTTAGATAATTGCCAAATTATAAAAATAAGTGGAAGTTTAACGTGAAATTAGTGTTTGTTTTTGGCTAATGGCTCATGTAGAAGTATAAAGGCATACTTTTGATACCATCTCAAACGAAACTGACACCTAACCAATTATCATGTTAAGAGGAGACCCTTTAGGTTTTGTTCCTTTCTGCCTTTTGATCAATATCAGGATTTTTCAGCCAAATGTAACCCCAAATGTAGACTAATCCGGAATTGACATTATAGCTACTTAGTACTATTTGGTGATGAGAATAATTACTATTATCATTCCAGAGATTTTCTTGTATAGGTCTCTAGAAAATAATAAATAACATTTTCATTGTAAGTGGCTTGACAAATAATTATTTAGCGAAGTATTAGATCCAGAGGTTAAATGCTCAACATGATAGGCACATCTCTTGCCTTATTGCCTAAAATAGTGGGAAATACAGACTCTTAGGCAGGTGATTCTAATACTATGTGCTATGCGTAATTGTAACATAAATATAAACCTAATCTGTATTCAGGGCATCAGAAAAGCTTCTGGGGGAAGAGATGTCTATGCAACAACATGAAGATTAAGCGGGGTTAGCTAGAGAGGTGAGCCAGGGTAGCAGTGAGATGGGAAAAGAGAGGCTGAAGACTGAGTAAGGAAAAGGGAAAGTGTGTTCTAGACAGGAAGAAAAGCCTCACAACCTTTGTTTGAAAGACGAGTGTTTGCGGAGCGCATAGATGTGGTGGAGGATTTATCATGAGATTAAAGATCAAAGATTAGCAGGGTGTGGAAAATGAAGGAGCTGATAAGATATTTAATGAGTTTGGAATTTAACCTGCTGGCAAAGTGGGACCATTGGTGGCAGCAGGGGGAGGGCTGGGGAGAGGGTGTTGTGATATAAGGATTACTCTGATTTTATTGTAGATAACAGATTGAAGGACATAACACCGAAAGCAAGGAACCCAGTTAGGAAGTAATTGCAGTTATCTGTTTAAGGGGCCTTCGGTAATGGAGAAGTTTTATGGGTGAAGAGGAGGGTTGCATTGTAAACTATTGAAGACATATTTAACATCAGGATTTGGTGATTTATATAATGTACAGTGGAGGAAGTAGTAAAGAGTGATGTCCAGGGCTCTGGCTTAGAGAATTGGAACGTGGAATATCTAATTCACTCAAAAAGAGGATCAGATGTTGCCTGTTATTATTCTTGTTATCATGGGTTTTCACTTTTTTTTTTTTAAATAACTTTAATTAATTAATTTATTTATTTTTATTTTTGGCTGTGTTGGGTCTTCGTTTCTGTGCGAAGGCTTTCTCTATTTGCGGCAAGCGGGGGCCACTCTTCATTGCGGTTCGCGGGCCTCTCACTATCGTGGCCTCTCTTGTTGCGGAGCACAGTCTCCAGACGCGCAGGCTCAGTAGTTGTGGCTCACGGGCCCAGTTGCTCCGCGGCATGTGGGATCTTCCCAGACCAGGGCTCGAACCCGTGTCCCCTGCATTGGCAGGCAGACTCTCAACCACTGCGCCACCAGGGAAGCCCGGGTTTTCACTTTTTAATTTAATATTTTCTTGAATTTTCTATCCTGTCACTTTTACCTAAATTTACCCAAATATAAAAATAACCTTCCCTTCACCCTAAACTCCCCTACAAACAACTCTCTCATGACTTTACCTCTTCAACCCCAAATTTCTTGAAATACATTTGTCCTTGTCTCATCTTACCACCTTTTCACTTCAATCTCTTGCAGCATAACTTCTATCCCAAACACTCAAATGAAATACCTTTCTCATTCATCAGTAATATAGTTATAAGTCACAGACTCAATAAATTTTTTAACCTCTATCTTCATTTACACTATAACATTTTGGAAACTTTCTAGCGTGTCTTGATTTTAATTTCTCTCCTTACCTCATTTCCAGTGCTAAGCTTATTTCATTATAATACAGTTATTTGTACGTCCTAAGAGCAAACTTCTGAAGGACGAGAACCAAATTTTGTTCACTAGTATATCTTCCAAAGGCATCACATAGTTCCTGGAACATAATAAGATTTCGGCCTGTGTGTTTTAAACAAACATTTTAAAATTTCAACATAATAAAGTGTTTTATAAGATTGTATTAATATGCTGCATCTTAGTGTTGTTAAATACAGAGATAAAAGAGGAATTTAGCTAAATTTTAGAGGCTAAATTTATGGGAGAGAAATCCAGAAATCTGTGGATCATGATGAAAAGGACAGATGCATGGAAATTTCTTCTATGCCATTTTCCAAAAGCTTTCTTTATTAAAGAATATATTTTTAATATTTTGCCTTTTTATTGCTATTTATTTTACTCAGACCTGTTATAAATCAGTTTTGTACATATCTCAATTCCATTTTATGGTGGCAAAAATCGTAGTATTTATGTATACATCCGCCAGAGCCCAATGCCTTGAAAATAATTGTTGGCTTGTATTTTATGTATTTTAATTACTTAAATTATCATTTAGGGAAGTATACATACACACATAAATATCTTTATGGGTACATTATGGAAGATAATTCCTGAGCCTGCTGTGTCTTTCACAAGAGTAATTCATCAACAAATATTCAGTAACCTTAACACACGTTTACTCTGACTTGCTTCCCAGTTGGTTGGGCTATGCTTGCCTAGGGCTCTGCCAATTGAAGTAAACAGAAACCTTCCCTTTGGGCTGTTTTCCCAACTAGCTTTTCCAATTCTCATGATGGCTACTAAGGCAGTTTTTTAAATTTAGAAACTTGTTCTCTTCTACACCATTGTAACCTCTGACTTCTAAGGACTATAAAGCACTGGCTTACTTGTACCGCAACTCTCTGAGAACACTTTATGCCCCAAATGCCCTCAAATTCCTTAATGAAAAATCAGCAAGTTTCTATGAATGCACTTAATGCCACACTTTCTAGATGAATAGAAAACCAATGAATGTTGATGAGAAAAAGGAATGGTTGTATCATCTTGAAAAATCTGTATGTGAAATATTAAAACATAAATGTAAAATGAAAACACATAGTAATATCATCTTCTTTGTAGGCACCTAATAACCAGCAATACTGAGATAAAATTCCTTAGAAGTGCCAGACTTTTAACACATGCTGTAAATGTTCATTAAAAAGTAATTTTTCTGATTAAAATAAAACAGGTTATTTCTACTCAATTCTTGACTCAACTTAGAAAAAATTGCATGAAAAAAAGTGAGTGTGAAATTACACAAAGCACAATTTCAGCGTGGTTTGCTTCAAATCTCTCCCACCAAAAAGGGTTAATTTGAGGGAAAAAATATATATAAATTAGAAAGTTCTAGATGCCCAGGAAAGGGAAGGTGTGAGAGTTCAGTTTTTAAAATGCACTTGGCTGTGCTATTTTATAGAGGCTGTTTATAGTCTATGCCATTTATTTTATTTTATTTGTGTAGCCATATAGTTTTAATGCATATACCAAGTATTTTAAAATATTGTGTTAAATCACTTGAACATTTAAATAAAATATCTATTTCTGAAACTATTCTAACTTTTCACATGTAACTGCCTAAATATACTTTAGGAAATGCAGAGATCCTTTTTAATTTTAATCCAAAAAAGATGTTTTTCAAAATGCTTTACGATCTTTGAGTCAACATTCCATTTATTAATTTCTGGCAAAAAAAAAAATTATCTACATGAAGTGGAAACTGCAGGTTGAGTATCAAAAATCCATTCTTCTCTTCTTTTGGAGCACACAGGTAAACCATATTTCCCAGTCCCTTTTAAAGTTAAATGTGTTCATGTGACCCCCAGTGGAGGGGTTTGGAAGTGATGCTTTCCATTTGTAGACCTGGTCCTTAAGAGAGTGGTATGGGTCCTGTACATTCTCTTTCCTCTTCTTCCTGTCTGGTACCCACGATGATTTTGCTTTGGTTCTATGGATGATGACCATTCCCTGAATGATGCTGCAATACTGTGGAAGGAAACTTCATTCCTGAATGATTTCATATAACAGAGTCTCCCACAGACCTAACTGCACACTTCAAATCGTAACGCAAGAGACATTTTCTTCTTTAAGCAAATGAATTAATATTGAGTCTCCTCATTAAAGTCATCTAGCTTTACCCTAAATAATACAACCATGAAAGAGGTCCATCAGCCCTTGATATGCTTGAAGCTTGCATAGACAGTTTGTGTTGTAACTCTTAGGTTTAATCTCTTAAAACATTTGCTTCTTTTGCACAGCAAAGGAGACTATAAACAACACAAAAAAACAACCTTCAGAATGGGAGAAAATATTTGCAAATGAATCAACAAAGGATTAATCTCCAA
This sequence comes from Balaenoptera borealis, assembly GCF_965194805.1. Taxonomy (NCBI): domain Eukaryota; kingdom Metazoa; phylum Chordata; class Mammalia; order Artiodactyla; family Balaenopteridae; genus Balaenoptera; species Balaenoptera borealis. The sequence continues at coordinate 62,616,747 of NC_138877.1, forward strand.
AATATATAAACAGCTCATATGGCTCAATATTAAAAAAATAAACAACCTAATCCAAAAATGGGCAGAAGACCTAAATAGACATATCTCCAAAGAAGACATACAGATGGTCACGAGGCACATGAAAAGCTGCTCAACATCACTAATTATTAGAGAAATTCAAATCAAAACTACAATGAGGTATCACCTCACACTGATTAGAATGTACAAACAACAAATGCTGGAGAGGGTGTGGAGAAAAGGGAACCCTCTTGCACTGTTGGTGGGAATGTAAATTGATACAGCCACTATGGAGAACAGTATGGAGGTTCCTTAAAAAACTAAAAATAGAGTTACCATATGACACAGAAATCCCACTACTGGGCATATACCCTGAGAAAAACATAATTCACAAAGTCATACACCCCAGTGTTCATTGCAACACTATTTACCACAGCCAGGTCATGGAAACAACCTAGGTGTCCATTGACAGACGAATGGATAAAGAAGATGTGGTACATATATACAATGGAATATTACTCAGCCATAAAAAGGGACGAAATTGGGTCATTTTGTAGAGATGTGGATGGATCTAGAGACTGTCATACAGAGTGAAGTAAGTCAGAGAGAGAAAAACAAATATCGTATATTAACGCATATACGTGGAATCTAGAAAAATGGTACAGATGAACCGGTCTGCAAGGCAGAAATAGAGACACAGAGGTAGAGAACAAACGTATGGGCTTCTATTTTTGATACCTCAGCTGTTAAAAAAAAAAAAAAAAAAAAAATTCAGATGTTCTCTATGGGGTTTTTCATTTCTTAATTGTATAATCTAAGTTTAGTAAATTTCTTTGAAACCAATACAAGGCAAAATCAAACCAAACCAAAACCCTCAGAACCTCTCTAGAAAGGCCTATGTGGAGCCTTCCCATAGTTAACTCTTCCTCACCCTCCCATCTTAGCTCAAGCCTCCCACCCCCATCACTCACACCCAGTCGGGACCCAGGATGATCACAGCTGTGATATGTCATGTGTTTTTAGGATTACTTAGGGAAGACTTCTGTCAAGTAAAGGAACAGTGGCTACCTTTACCCCACTGTTGTTTCTCCTGAAACCCAGCACTGCCTGGCATGGAATAGACTTAATAAAGATTAGTTTTTCTCATCAACATTCATCTAGAGTATGTAGCAGTAAGTGCATTTGTGGAATCTTGCTGATTCTTCATTAAGGAATTTGAGTGCAATTTGGGCATAAAATGTTCTGGTTCTTTCAGCAGTCACTGAATGACCACCAGAACCCTGGGTCCCATTACATTTCCCAGACGGGTGGATGAATTATTGAACACACATGAATTCTATGCAAACTTGATTAGAGAATTGTTAATCAACCCATGATGGTATGTAGGTCAAAAACCAATTAAAAATTTGTGACTGGAATATCTGATTAAGGAAAAATTAAACTCAGAGTTTATAAAAAAGGGAAGTCAAATATGCTGAATTATTTGCTCTTTTTTGAACTTTCCTGTGCTCTATAGAAGTGTTCTTATCATCATTAATCCTACAGTATTACGAGATTTATACTTTTTTAAAAATGGTTTTGCTGATAAAAAGTATGTTCATCTCCAAGCAAATTCTTTGCTTGTCACTGTGGCTTATTTAAAATACTGTTGTTCTAGCTCTGGTCCTGGATTTTATTGTTTTCTTCCCTAAAATAAATTATGTATGATGTTTTAGGGAGGCTTTGAAGTTCAATCAGTTTTGGCAAAGAGTAGTATTTTGCAAATAGTTAAATTAGAATTCTGTCTGTACTTTATCCCTTTGAAACATTTCTGCATCAGACAGATCTGAAAAATAAATGAGCAGCCGTATTCACTAGTTTCAGAAAATATACTGTTAGGACACCAGGGGGTGGGGGGGAAGTTTGCCTGGGTTTTTTTTAACGATAGCATGGGAAGACTTTTTTAAAAAAGGTATATAACATTAGTTCTTTTATATCACTGATTAAAGAGCTAGAAAATTGGGTAGTGCCACCTGATATTAGTGCTATATGTTAGGCTAAATGTAAGGTAATGAGGGAAAACAGATTTTTAATTCAAATATGTTGAAATTTTTAAAATTGTATTTTCTACAAAGTTACTTTAAAAAGGAATTCAGTTTTTGGTAATTTAGACTAATTTTGATCAAATTTGAATAAAACCATACTCCTTCCTTTCACCTTTATAGATCTGTAGATTGTTTATAGATTGATATTGAGTTTGGTGCTTTCTCCTGCAAATGGCTCTTGTCTACTATTTCCTTTCCATAGTGTTCAGAGAGGAAGAAAGTTTGTATTAACTATGAGAACCTGGAACGCAAATCCTAGATATTTAACACTACTTTTGCTGTTTGTTGCTATAATAGGAAGACGACTTCGCGTTTGAGTTTCTTGCTTTTTTTCCCTTTGTTTTATATTTTGTTTTATTTTGTTTTTGCTTTCCTCTGGAATAGAATGACTATCATCTTGGCTATGAAGAAATCTTAAGTTCAGTAGTATGGCAAAATGCATGTGTCATTTTATAAATATTTCATCAACAATTAACTCACATATGTTGCCTCAAAGTAATGACTTCAGTTCATGTGAAACTGACTTCCCTTAAAAAAATTGCTATACTTTCTTTGGAATTTCCATCAAATCTTAAGGAAAATTATCTTTTTAATTATTGCAGTGGTTGACAGTATTTACATTTTATAGCTGAACCGAATGTTCTGAAACTTCCAAAGGTTTTAATGAATTTACCTGGTTATGTGGAATATTATCTGGATGATAATAGTTTGAGTGGGACCATAAAATAATAAAATCAGAAAAACAAAATAATTCGGGGATATTTATTTTTTGTCTTTTGAAAATGATATCCTATGAAAAGAAATATAAAACTCTCTGTCCCATTTTACCTTACTCTTCCTGAAGACCAATACAATTACTTTTAATGATTGTGTAGAGCAACGTAGTCAAATTCCTTATCTACTAGTTGTACCTACAATTCTGTTCATAGTGGACCAAATATAGTAGCTCATACTAGAGACATAATAATTGTCATTTAAGAAGATTTTTTAAGATGCTGCCTATATTCTGGTCCCTCTAAGGGAATGGAAGGGGACAGAAAAGAAAATTAGGTATATCAGGTATAAAAGTAAGAGCAGACATTTTTATTCTTCCCCTTCCAATAGAAGACATTGATATGAAGGCAAAAGAAGATCCTTAATCCTGATCTACTAGATAGAGGCTCGTACTGTCTCTGCAATTGTTTACAGTCCTTTTCAAGATAGCATGTGTATATTTAACCTGATTTGAGAACATTAGAGGCATTTTCAGATTTGAGGAACAAGTAATCAGGTAACTTTCCCTCATAAAGTCTCATTTTTGTAGTTCAAGGTGAGCTGTCTCATGGACATGAGAGAATCAATAACTATAGTCACCTAGATTTTCCACATGAATTTCCTTTCATTTATAACACTTTTGATTTTAAGGTGAAGTAATTAAGATTATGGTGTGTGAAAGCAGACAACTAAATTCTAATCCAAGTTCCATAAAGTATTAGATTTGTTTATTTTCTCTGTTATTTATTGTCTGTCTTTCCCCCATTCTCTCCTATATGGACTAGAAAGTAAGCTCTATGAGCATAAGAAATAGTACCTGTTTTGGCCAGTTTTGTTCCAAGTGCCTAGAGGAGTAACTGGCACATAATAAGTGCTCAATAAATATGCATAAATAGTGAAATAAATGTATTATTATTGATATTGGAATACTTAATTTTTCTTTCACATACTCAGGCTCCTTATCTGAGAAAGTGGTGTTAATAATACTTTCCTTATGGACTTGTGAATTTTAAAGTAGATAGTATTTCTAAAATTCTTAGAACAGTGCACATAGTAAGTGCCCAGTGAATTTTAGTGTCAGTGTTAAAAGTGTCAAAAGTTAAATGCATGACTGTCATGCAAATATAAAATAAATGTCTATCAAAAATTTATTTAACTTGTTAATGGGAAACCAGTAAGATACCAAAGCTGGTTATAAGGTCATTTGTAGAACTGGGTATTTATTGACATATTAAAAATAGAGACTATTAAAAAGGTTGATATGCAACTGGCCAATATCTTACAGACTTATTTTTCTACTAGACAGAAACCTACAGGTTAATGTGTAATTTCACAGTGTCTGGCCTCTAAACAAATAGTAAATAGCAAAGTCAAACACAGGTATATTCTCTTAGAGAATTAAATAATACTTGGGTGGGTTGTTAGGCAGTACTCCTGTATGATGTTGAAAAGATGTGCTTTAATATAGTATCTTCTGCATTATTTTTACTTTGGAATATTTTCCTTAATAATTAATTTTTAAGAGGGAGCTTGTCACATTAGCATCTCCTGCATCATAGCTTCACATAGGCTGGCAGTGTGGATTGGGGAAGGTCGTCTCACAACGGGTGCCAGTAGTAAGTGAATAGATTGATTGGATATTGTTGGATTTTTTTCTCCTGCTACCAAGTTGTAGTTATGACTATATCTATGGCCACAGAACAAAGAATTCTGAAAATTGATGTAGATATATAGGTGTATATTGATAGATGTAATAATCACAATACAGGTTTCACCCACTCTTGGGAAGTAGAGTGTTCCTGTGAAACGCTTTGTAGCTCAAATGGTGTAAAGCAAAGAAGCAGTTACCTTGGGACACATCTTGCTAACAGATGCACAAAATAAATCGAGACAAAGCACAGATGCTCACAGACACTGTACAAAGCTGTGGCAGCTGGATGCTGGGAGGCTAAGTGTAGTTCCCAGGGAAGGAGCTTGGTGGTGATACCCTCCCTGCTCAAATGCAGGCCACTTCTCTAAGGGCTCACTGCAAAACAAATGCTGAATGCTATTTTCACTTCAGGCCTTTATTCATAAAAGCAGAAATCCTCTACAGATTTCTCTCAGCGAGAACAGGTACTAACGTAGGTCTTTCATATGCACTTATGCCATAAGTGGTATAAAGTGAACTTTCGAAAAGCAAGGGAGACCTGTATAACCTGATGAGGTGTCATGGTAAGCCTCACTCTAGAGTGTAAACAAATCTTATTTATATTTTGTTAAAAAGTAATTGAAAACTATCCCTTCTGCATTATTTATGTTTGGTCTATTTCTGAAAGTTTAAAAAATACTTATAAGGGTTTTTTTGTGCTTTTTTTATTGGATGAAAGATTCTTTAACTTGCGTAGTAATTTACAATTTTCAGAAGTTTCAACACATGATTTCATATAATCCCATAATAACCTCTTTTTTTCCCCTGCCCCTATATTGCCCCCACCTTCTTTCTCCCCACTGGTAACTACTAGTTTGTTCTCTATATCTGTGAGTCTGCTTCTTGTTTGTTTTATTCACTACTTTATTGTATTTTTTAGATTCAGAGTATAAGCAATATTATACAGTATTTGTCTTTCTCTGTCTGACTTATTTCACTTAGCATAATGCCCTCCAAGTCCATCCATGTTGCTGCAAATAGCAAATTTCATTCTTTTTTATGGCTCAATAGTATTCCATTGTCTATGTGTGTGTGTGTGTGTGTGTATGTGTATGTATATATATATATATATATATATATATGTATGTATATATCTTCATTATCCATTCATCTGGCAATTGTCACTTAGTTTGCTTCCATACCTTGGCAATTGTAAATAAGGCTGCTATGAACATCAGGGTGCATGTACCTTTTCGAATTAGTGTTTTTTGTTTTTTTCTGAATATATAACCAGGAGTGGAATTCCTGGGTTATATGGTAGTTCTATTTTTAGTTTTCTGAGAAACCTCCATAATGTTTTCCACAGTGGCTGCATTAATTTATATTCCCACCAATGCTGTACAGGGTTCCCTTTTCTCCATGTTGTCGCCAACATTTGTTATTTGTGTTCTTTTGGATGATAGCCATTCTGACAGGTGTGAGGTGATATCTTATTATGGTTTTGATTTACATTTCCCTGATGATTAGTGATGTTGAGCATCTTTTCATGTGCCTGTTGATCATCTGTATTTCCTCTTTGGGAAAATGTCTATTCAGTTCTTCTGCCCATTTTTTAATCAGTTTTTTTTGTTTTTTTTGGTGTTGAGTTTATGAGCTGTTTATATATATTTGATACGGACCCCTTATCGGTCAAATCATTTGCAAATATTGTCTCCCATTAAGTAGGTTGTCTGTTTTGTCGATGGTGTCCTTTGCTGTGCAAAAGCTTTTATGTTTAATTAGGTCGTATTTCTTTATTTTTGCTTTTGTTCCCTTTGCTTTAGGAGATGGATCAAAAAATATATTGCTGTGACTTATGTCAAAGAGTGTTCTGCCTATGTTTTCCTCTAGGAGTTTTATGGTATCTGGTCTTACATTTAGGTCTTTAATCCATTTTGAGTTTATTTTTGTATGTGATGGTATAGAATGTTCTAATTTCATTCTTTTACAAGTAGCTGTCCAGTTTTCCCATAACCACTTATTGAAGAGGCTGTCTTTTCTCCATTGTATAGTCGTGCCTCCTTTGTCATAGATTAATTGGCCATAAGTGTGTGGGTTTATTTCTGGCCTCTCTATTCTGTTCCATTGATCTATGTGTCTGTTTTTGTGCCAGTACCATACTGTGTTGGTTACTGTAGCTTTGTAATATAGCCTGAAGTCAGGGAGTATGATTCCTCCACCTATGTTCTTTCTCAAGACTGCTTTGGCCATTCAGGGTCTTCTGTGTTTCCATACAAATTAAAAAAATTTTTTTTTTCTAGTTCTGTGAAAAATGTCATTGATATTTTGATAGGGATTGCATTGAATCTGTAGATTGCCTTGGATAGTATGATCATTTTAACAATAATAATTCTTCTAATCCAATAAAATGGTATATTGTTCCATCTATTTGTGTCCTATTCAGTTTCTTTATCAGTGTCTTGTAGTTTTCTGAGTATAGGTCTTTTGCCTCCTTAGGTAGGTTTATTCCCAGGTATTTTATTCTTTTTTTTGCTATGGTAAATGGCACTGTTTCCTTAATTTCTCTTTCTTATAGTTTGTTGTTAGTGTATAGAAATGCAATAGATTTTAGTATAATAATTTTGTATCCTCCAACTTTACCAAATTCACTGATGAATTCTAGTAGTTTTCTAATAGAGTCTTTAGGATTTTCTATGTATAGTATCATGTTATCTGCAAACAGTGACAGTTTTACTTCTTCCTTTCCAATTTGGATTCCTTTTATTTCTTTTTCTTCTCTGATTGCTATGGCTAGGACTTCCAAAACTATGTTGAATGAAAGTGGCGATAGTGAACATCCTTGTCTTGTTCTTGGTCTTAGAGGAAATGCTTTCAGCTTTTTGCTACTGAGTATGTTAGCCGTAGGTTTGTCATATATGGCCTTTATTATGTTGAAGTATGTTACCTCTATGTCCACTTTCTGGAAAATTTTTATCATAAATGGATATTGAATTTTATCAGAAGCTTTTTCTGCATCAATTGAAATGATCATACATCTTTTTTATTCTTCAATTTGTTAATGTGGCGTATCACATTGATTGATTTGCAGATATTGAAAAATCCTTGCATTAATAAGGTTTTGAATGTTATCCTGCACAACAGGAAAATATAAACTTCAACACTGTTGCACAGAGATAAACTAACTGAACAAATAATTAAATAACATAATTATGCTCTATATTAGTTTTACTTTTGTATAGTTAAATTAGTAGAGTTCCTCCTGCTTTATAGAATTTTAAAGAAACCTGGATGATGTTGTCTTACTTCCTCATTGTACAAATTGAAAGCTTAGAACCCATACAAAGTAGTTCTCTAAAAGTACTTGCTCAGCTGAGATTGGAATTTGCTGCTTCTTCCTTTACTCCATTGGTTTTGCCTAGAAATCTTAAGTAAAATCTTAAATCTTAAATTGTTCCCCTTCTTCTAATAAGTGTGTTATTGAACTTAAATGTAATAGGGAGTGGGAGGATTTGTCAAACATGAGGAATGGATGCTCCAACTAATGACATTCTAATTCAACTTAAAGTAGAAAAACTCTCACCCAAACTTATGTATATGTGTGTGTGCCTGTGTGTATGATGAATTGCAGCCCCGAATTCTATTGTGTGACCCTGTCTGTGAGATGTTATTGTACAGAGTTGCGATCTTAATGCTCATTTGTTACACATGATCATCGTTATCTTCATGACTTAGGTACGTTCACACTGTCTAGGCTATTTCTTTCCATTTTTTTTCTATGTTCTAACCATACTGCATAAGCATCAATCGTTCTAGTCTTTATATAAAACCTATCTCATGCCACTGTGACTTTGCATCTGCAATCCCTTTGTCCTGAATTCTCCCTCTCCACCTTGAAAATCTATTACTGCTTTTTTGATGTGTCCAAGTGGCTTCTATATTGTTTTCCCTGACTTCTCTCCCCACCAAAGCGTTAACTATTCCCTTCTCTTTGCAGGAGATTCTGTGCATTATTCTTTGTTGATTATCATATGACATGCTAGTTTATTATTTGTATTTGAATATTGATTTTCCAATACTCTTTGAGCAACTTGAGTGCAAAAGATAGTGCCGCATCTTCAAAACCCTGGAAATAAGCAAAAGGCTTAGCACATACTTGGTACTTAATAAATGTATCAATAAGACGGACAATTATAAAAGGAAAAATAGTAACTTATAGTAGAGAAATTTGGAAGATACCATTTTAACCAAGTGATCAAAGTTAATATCACAAATAATAGGGCAAATTGACATCATGTGCCTTCTGAAGGGATGTGTTGAAAAGAACACATCAACACTTGTATAGTATTCCTGCCAAAAATAAATAATCTGAATCTAAGTGTGAGTAAACATCAGACCACCCCAAACTGGGGGACATTCTAGAAAATAACTGGCCTGTTGTTTTCAAAAATGTCAATGTCACAAAAGACAATGAAAGTCTGAGGAACTGTTCAATAGTAAGAGGACATAAAAACTTGGAAACTGAATGCAGTGCTTGACTCTGGCCATTTTTGTAAGTGTTACAAAGGGCATTATTAGGATGATTGGTGAAATTTTAATGAAGTCTGTAAGTAAAAGTATTGTAGCAATGTTAAATTTCCAGATTTTCATAATCTCACTGTTGTTATTTAAGTGAATGTCTTTTTTCCCTATGAAAGCACATTTCCATATTTAATGGTAAGAGACAAAAAAGAAGAGGGAAGAATGCGAGGAAAGATGAGGGGGGAATGAGAGGGGTGGTTAAAGTAGATATAGATTCTGACATTGACTACCTTGGACAAATCATTACCTCTTTTCTTTCAGCTTTCTGAAGGGGAAAATGATAGGTATCTAACAGGTTTGTCCTAAGACTCAAAAGAAAGGTAAAAGAAAAACACTAGAAATGGTCAGATCTTTTGCTTCACTAGATACAACTTTATCTAACCTCCACTTACTATTCAGTGTATAAGCAAAATCAGAGTGCTTTGTGATGAGACCAGTTAATGTAATGGACCTGAACCACTCCCACTAATGAGATTTATGCTCTCGCTGTGTTGACCAGCCTTCATGCATAAGAACCTTATGAGGCACAAGCACCTAATCCTAAAATGGATTTTATTAATGCCTTTAAGTAAAGAAAACATAAGATTCACACTAGTTAAACTAAATCAAGACTTGAGTGGGATTAAAATTGAAGTTCAATGTAAAAACAACCTTAACATTTCCTTGGACAAAGTTGAATTTTCTATTTAAAGGAAAAAAAAAAAAAAAAAAAAGCAAAGTGTCTATTGAACTTTGAACTGAACTAGAATTGATGCCAGGTAAAATAAACACACTCCGGTTTCACCACTGATATAGATATTTGATTATTTAAAGAACAACTACTTTGTGAAAGAAAATAAATAGGAGCATTTGATTTCACCCTAGTACAGTTAATCCAGACAGCTCATTAATTGTTTCTGAATAATTCACAAGGCAGTTTATCATATAATTCATAGTTTGTGCATTGAAATCTTGATCATAGTCTATAAATGTTTTCCATTTTCAATTAGGGAGAGCGTCAAAAAATGTACTCCTCTCTTGCTTTAAAACTGTCTTGATGACAATTCCGAGGTAATAAAACAATACCTCGATTATTTGTCTCACAAAAGAAAAATGTCACTTTCACTGAGGCACACTGAGGTAGCTTAGACATGTATTGCTCTTGCAAATCTACAAACAACATTCTGACCGTCTGAAGAGAAAAAAGGATTTCACAGCAATACATTTTCTCTTAATCTGAGTAGACTTCTCTTCTCTGAGAAATCATTCAGTGGGTCCTACAGACTACACCAAAATCACAGAAGTCCCTGGGCAGTCCAAACCTTTCTAATGGATATCTGAAAGTCTAAGATAATTTCATGGCCATAATAAAATCAGGTTTTGCTTCTGAAGAAAGAACTAGCGTAAATGGCAGACAGGATTAAAGTCCGATAAAACAAGTGCATTAAAAATACAGTTAAAAACAGTGACCATCAGATGTCTTCCATCCTTGTTCTCTTTTCACTTTGTCTAGAAACAGTTGTTGAGACTAGAGTTTACAACCAACATCTTTACCACCAACATTTCAGGAAACAGATGTCCAGAACAAGGGCACTTCATACTTAAATTCCATTAAAGTAATCCATTCAAAATATTTTCCTTTGACAAAAATCCACCTTCAAAATTCTATAGTATCTTAAATGTTTATTACATGGAATTGGTCATTTGTGTTCAAGATTCTTACTGTTATACTTACCAGGCCAATGTTCTTGCCCTTTGCAAATAACTTTTTATAACCCTGTTATTGTTAAATAACTTTAAAAAAATTAAAAAAATTTTTGGGACATTCAAAAATTCTAGTTATAGGAGTTATTCCAAAAAACTTCTCTAATAAATTTGAAGGAAAAATTCTAATTATTATTAAAATACTGAAGGCATTCAGTGTCCTCTCTACTATACGTCTATACTGCCTGAGAGAAACATGCATCTTTCTCTCAGGCAGTATAACCAAGCAACGAATTCCAGAGGCAGGGAATTTGTGTTTTTTGGTGTCTATTTTATGCCAGTATATAAAACACGATGTTCCTACTATTTCTACTTCTCTGAGATCCCAAATACTTTAGAGCTTAAGTTTTCAAAAATTTCAAAGAATCAGCCATGAAAATTGCATGGTCAGCTTATTTGCATTGGGTACCAGGGAGAATAATTTAACTCAGAGCTATTTTAGACATGACTGGGAAAAAGTGAAATTCCCTTACTACCCCAAGAGCACACATACATTTCTACAATAAATAATGAAGAATGAAAAAGGTATGAAGATAATATTGCATTTCAAATTAGCTCTTTTCTCTAAGCTCTTTGAAGGGAGGTTAATGTGTAAAAGGGCATCCCTATTCATGGCAATCTGAATGCTGATAAATAATACATAATGTGAGCTATTATCACCTAATTTCAGTATTTATTGAAAACTGCCATTTCAGAGCAAAGCACATCAAGAATTGTGCTATTGTCTACATTTGTGTAAATTTTCCATAAATATTGAGTTTCAGTCATTATCATTAGAATAATTTACTATTAACCTTCTGGAGACTTGAATACATATGGAGAATGATACAAATCTTTTTTTTTTTTTTAATTTTTGAAATTTATTTATTTTTTATACAGCAGGTTCTTATTAGTTATCTATTTTATACATATTAGTGTATATATGTCAATCCCAATCTCCCAATTCATCACACCACCACCAGGCCCCCACCACTTTCCCCCCTTGGTGTCCAAAAATGATACAAATCTTACATCATAAAATTTTTCTATTATATTCTTCATAAGGTTGATCCAAATAAGAGGATAAGTTATTTAATGAGGCCAATAAAACATATTTGACAGAGAGGGTTGTTTCTGAGAAAAATTAAAAAGTTGTGTCAACTTGTACCTGATACCATCATGTTTCCCTGTGCATGTACTGTTAATTCATGGCAACTATTGCATCAAAGACAAATATATACCTCCTCTTATGGAGTTTCAGGACCCTCATATTGGTCTCTGGTACCCAGCATTGCACTATAGAGACCTCTTAGGTAGAAAGTATATTCATTCTCCCAACAAAATTTACCCATCTATTCAGTGAAAGAATAGGATTCTTGAATGCTCTATGTCAGGCACAAGATGTATATATTAAAAATTACTGGGATACACTGTTTTTAACATTCTTTGCCCTAAAGTAATTCATGACCCAGTTGGAAAAATGGACACATATTTGTGTGTGCTATAATAAAAATAATAAAAGTAACAAATAATGTTTAGTTGTCAGGAACTCCTCTAAACACTTTACATGTATTAATCTTTATAACCCAGTAGATGCTATCAGTATCCTCATTTTACAAATGAGGAAACTGCGATGCAGTGCAGTTAAGTACCAAAGGGTATTGCCAAGGAAAGGAAACCTAATTTTATCTAGTGGTTCAAAGTCTGATAAAGAATAGTTTTATAGGGACTTCCCTGGTGGTCCAGTGGGTAAGACCTCACGCTCCCAATGCAGAGGGCTGGGGTTCAATCCCTGGTCAGGGAACTAGATCCCACATGCATGCTGCAACTAAGAAGTCTGCATGCCACAACTAAGAGTCTGCATGCTGCAACTAAGACCGAGCACAGCCAAAATAAATAATAAATAAATAAATATATTTTTTTAATGGCTTTATAGAGGGAAGGAACCTGAATTAGAGTTCTTAAAGTATGAGGGATTGGCATGATGAGGAAAATTAATCAGATAAGAATTGTTTCACAGAATGTGAAAAAGTCACAGAGATGTAAACAGATATACGGTGTTTGGGAATCTCCAAATGAGTATTCAGTATACCTAGCACATATGATAGAAGGCGAACATGCAAAGAAATGAAGCCAAAGAAGGCATAGTTTATGACGAGTTCTGATGCCTAAAGCGCGGCTTCTCTGCACGTATGCTGGATCGAATCTCAGAGACAGAGTTTGGGGTGGAGTAGAAAAGGATAGCTTTATTGTTTTGCCAGGCAAAGGGGGACCCAGCAGGCTCCTGCCTCAAAAAACTACGTGCCCCAACCCAGGAGGACTTGATGAGGAGTTTTATGACCATACTTTAAGGGTGGGGTTGCTGACAAGATTAGGGTGTGTGCAGGGTCTCAGGTGGTCTCCTAATCTCCATGAGCTTCTCTGGTCCCTTTAATCTTGCCTCAGGTAGTTTCTTGGCTGCTTCTCCCTTGATTAGCAACTGTTTGAATCAGCCCTTTGGAACTCAGGGAAGGTCATGGAGGCTGGAGTCTTGCCTATAAGAAATGGAAAGAAAAAAAAAAAGGGCTGCACCCAGCGGAGCCTAACTCCCGCCCCCTCCCCCGCTCCGGTTCTAAGGAGGCTCATTCCACCCACAGATTTTCAGCACAAGAATAACTCTTTTAATCTTACTAGCTCTCACTCAGGAAATGTAATGTATTGTCCCATTTTCTTGCTGTCTTGGCTTCCTTGGCTGATACCGATAAAAAAAAAAAATTCGATATAAATGAGTAGTCACTAAATTATTCTCCAAAGATATTTGAATTTTTTTAAGGAATATTTGAAGACTTACAAAGTCTTCATGTTCTCTAATACTGGAATTTCAGGCCACTAAGCAGAATGATGAGATGATTTGGGGCAGAGCAACCGTCCTCTTACACCTGTGAATAGTTAAGATGGTTGGTTACAGGAAAGCATGGTAGAGTTGCAAGTTGCAGGTACTAGACTCAATTCCCTGGTCTTTCACTCGTTTTGTGACCTCAGGCAAGTCATTTAGCCTCTGCAGCCTTCCATTTCCTCAATAACAAAAGGAGTGAAGGAGGGATGCTGGGAGACAAGCTCATTTCCTATGCCTTTTCAAGTTCTTATATCTTTAGTCTATGATACTAATCTTACCCTACACAAAAGGCAAGTTCTGATTCCAGATCTAGATTTCTTTTAGAAGTATCTTTTGCAAAATAGATTTAACTCAATGGAAAGGTAAAATGTTAATGTGAGCAACTGATTTTTTGTATTAATATACACAACTAACAGGAGTCATTCAAGTCATTCATTTAATATGAAACTAAAATGACATAGTGATAATGCTTTCCTCGTTAAAAGGGTCATATAATGAAATCTGTAAAAATCATTTTATACATAAGATTATCTCCATTTTATATTTAAGGAAGCAGTGTCAGGTAATTTGTGACTTTCCAAGCATCACCTGGCTAAGCAGTGGCAGAGCTGGAGGCTCAATTTCTGTCTTCTGATTTCAAGTTCACTGCTCATATTCCTGCAAGAGTTGTTTTATGCTGACAATTAAAACCTAGTGATATAGACAATTTCATAAATGATGGGAATACTCTAAGTCAAACGGTGATAAAAAAGATAATAGGCATAAAATCAAATGTATCGATCACTTAAGCCACAAAAAGAGACGCTTGCATTTAGAGCTGTGTATAAAGTATAAAGTAGGAAATGTAGAACCATCAGTGTGCCCACGTTTCTACAGAGCGTGTGATGTAGCAGAAGAACTCGGGGGAAACCCACAACAGCGATTACAGAAGGAGCCTGACCTCAGGCTATTTATTTGACTTTACATTCAAGATTGATCTTTTATAGGCTTTAAAAAGCTATATACCCATACTGAACACGCTTTTAAAAAAATATGTCCAGAGTAGCCTTACCAATGTATGTTCTCTGGGATGCTAAAAAATATTTTTTAAAAATAATTTGTGTTAAATTTTACAAAGACAGTAAAATAGACTTTTTAGAGTCTCAAGTATGCCAGCTAATGTTCATTTTACGTCTCTGAGAAGGTTTATAAAGGGTGGGAGGGCCGCAATGTTTCCCAAACTCTTTTGACCAAGAAAACCTCCCCCACCAACCACATATACACCTGAAAATCATGTAAGGCAAATGGAAAAGCTGATATAAATAAAGATTCACTTTTTTCCCGGGAGAACCTAAAGGAATAATGGGAAAAAATTAAGTTTTCTGAAGAAAAATATGTTGATACCTACAGGGTACTTTAATGTAAAAATTAATGTGTGTGCTCTCTTCAGTAAATTCTCAATACAGGAAAATAGAGAGAGTGAGTTTTCAATGTTTTTAGTCTTCTGATAATGTACATCAATCAGAATTTACATCTTTAAATAAAATATGCTTACTTAACAAGACTATCGCATACTCTGGATGCAGGAAATTATACAAGGAAAAGTCTACGTATACTCTGTGGGACATCACTGGTAAACAAAAAATAGACTGTGTGCAGTGATTTATGAACACCTTATACTTTCAGTATTTAAATATTGAGTAAAATTAGCAAGGAATTTATTATATAAATTTGACTCTGTTATAATATATCTTAGTAAGTGCATTTTTAAACTACCACATTTAGATCTGTCATACTGTTGATAATATTGAATATATTTATGCAAAGACTTATACTATTTTATTACTCAAATTTTCAACTATAAAGATGGACATTGTAATAAGAACATGACATAAAAATATTTTATGATATAAGCCTATCTCTTATGAATGTTTATGTACCAAATAGCATAGCTTCAAAATATTTAAAGCATTAACTGTATTAACTGTTGGAACTACAGAGAGAAAAAGATAGGAAACTATGTTAAAATACTTTAATTTCCCTTTCTAAGACCATGGAAAAAACATAGGCCAAATATTAATAAAGATCAGGAAAATATAAATAAAATAATGAATATAATATATAAACATATGTGTTTATATATTTAATTATGTAAAAAGCAGAATACCCTTATTTCAAGTATTATGTAATATTGAAATAAATCAGACAGTAAGTTCAAAACTGGAAAAAGAACACACATGATGCTGTAAGACTTGAATATGAAATTATAAAGCACTGATAAAACTCTTAAATTGGTTAATTTTAAAATCCTCTATTAAACACCTCTAAGCCAATTAAAAAAAAAAAAACTGAATTTTCAGATATTTTAAACTATGGTAGTAAAAATATTTCATATTAAGATTTATGGATTACAGAAAAACTGTGCTCTGAGAACAAATACAAAATAGCTTTAAGTGTTCCTGTTGCTTCAAAAGGAAAGTAAAATAAAAAATGAATTAAACATTTAGTTTCAAAAATGTTGAAAAGGCAAAATCAACTAGTGAGAAGATGTATAGATTAGTAAATAAGAAAAAGAGAAAAAGTGCCGATGAATAAATCCAGGAGCTAATTTTTAAAATCAGCAGCAAATTTACAATAGTTAAGCTGGACCGTAACCTAACAGTGGGAAAGGGAGTGGGAGTTGGGGAGCAGAGAAGGAAGAAGGCACGTATGTAATCACAAGAGGAAAATAAAAAGAAATTAGAAAATAAATTGAAATACAGACGTGACCTCTCCCCTTATCCAATTTAAGATAATCACACCATAACTATTGATTCCACCTCCACCAAAATCTGTTTTAGTCTCAGGCTTCCCCACCCAATGATAATCCACTCTGGCACCATTATTCTTCTGGTTGTTCAACCCAGTAGCAAGAGTAATCATTGATTCTACTCTTCCCTCTATATCCTATCTCTGAGTACACTGAATTAAATCGACTTTACCTTCAAGGCACATCACAAACACATTTATTTCTCCTTATTGCCCCTCTTATCTCTCTCCTCAAAGGCTATCATCTCACAGCTGGTCAGCTGCAATTTCTTCCACTTTATCTCCCCACATCAACTATTGCCTCTGGGACTTCTTTCTCCACATAGAAGCCAGTGCCATCATTTTAAGTAGCAATTGACAATCCAGCTTTCAATTCATTTAGCTCTTCTTCACATTCTAAACCTTCTTTTCTTCATCATAACTCAAGCCTTACCTTAGATTTCTGGTCTACCAGGCTTCACTTGTTACTAAATATCCTATTCAGGTCTCTTACTTTCTATCCCTATTTCTCACCATGTGAGATTCTCACAAAAGATTCATTTGATAAATGTTCCTGATTTTTTTCTACCTTTCCAGGCCTTAGCCATACATCTTCATTATTGAACAGATAACTGTGATCATCCAAAAATTGTACTATATATTCTTTCAGGGAACTTGTATAAATTGCAATGACTGGCAGTAACATAACAAGGATTATAATTATTACCCTTTTCTAGGATTTACAAAATTTAGGCTCAAACTATAGGAATTACATACTTTACAGGCATTTAAATTAAAATGGCATCCCCTCCCTTTTTTTGGCAGCAGCTTAAAAGCAAATAACATCTAATGCCTCAGCTATGTGCAGCCCTTCAGTACTCTTCCCATGGTGATTGCCGTGGTGAAAACTGGTCAAGCAAATGGTTCACTAATGAAATTAAGAACAAAAGGTAGGCTCTCTGCACTTTTTTTTTTTGGTTCTTTCTGATTCTTGCTAAATAACCTCTAAAAATTAAGGCAAATTTCCATGGATATCTTAATTATACAGTTTTTTGCACAAATGACCATGTCTAAGTTTTTATTAACATGCTCCCTTCAGGCCAAACTAAAGTAGTATTGTTTTCCTCACAAGAGGTCATCATGGATAATCTGATCACTGATAAACTAAAGATAGATTGTTGCAAGGAAAAATAGAAAAAATGATGGTAAATTTCTGGGTTATTTTGACCTCCACCCCTGCCACCAATGCTTAACATTAGTCACTCCTTGTGATTTAAGAGTTAACAGCTAACTCTTTCTAATACTAATAATGGGGAACAAGGATAGCATGGGGAATTAGATATACCAGTGATTAAAAATGGATCATTTTAATTCTCCTTTACTCATTTTTTTCTAAAGATTGTCATAAGAAGTGTTTCTGGGTTTCAACTTATGTAGTAATAGAGATGCTGTTGACAAACTGAATAACTTTAAATTTTCAGAAAATGTTAAAAAATAGTATAAAAGGGAAAGCAATATGACTAAGTGTAGCTTAATATTCATGTCCTTGATAATATTGACCACATGCATATCACAACTAGAGACAGATAAAATAAAGATGAATGTTGTTAGGTAATGTGTGTGCCATCATAAAAATATTAACTTAATTTTTATCTCAGTGTCATCATTTATGTTATTAATAGTACTAAAATACTGAAGTAAAACAAATTAAGAATTTATTAAATTTAATTTTCTGTCCATATTGGCTCACATATTCAATATCTAAGAATAAATTCAGTAACGTTAAAAATATCTTGTTAAATCACAACTGTCCCTTTATAATAGGAAATTCAAAAAATAATTGCAGAATAATGACCATTAATTTTCTCAAAACTAAATCACTCACTTTGTCTTTTAAAAAATAAAGAAAGTACTTAAGGGGCTTCTTGTAAAGCAATTGTGAAAAATACTTTACTATATCAATAAATACATTATCACTTATGCACAGAGATAATATGCTGAGAATTGGTAGCCAAGATTACTTCTAACAAATTATTAATAACTACCCATGTGTTCTTTTATTTATTCTTAAAGTGGCATATTTCATTTTTATTTCATATTGAATTTCCTTATAGCCTTGATAACTGCATTTTTATTATGGATGCCTTTATATTTCTAGGCACTAAAGAGCGTTTATTATTTTCAATAGAAACTTTAAAATATTAGTATTTATTGTGTAAGCAACTTGATGAAATAAATCACCAATTATTTTTAGGTTACACATTCTTTGCATGGATAGCATGTACTTTTTTAAATCAACTAACTTATTTAAATTAAAATAACATGCATCTTATAACATCATGAAGAGTACAAAGATGAGCAAGATAAGATTGTTCTCTTAAATAACTTCAATTTAATAATGTAGATGAATCATATATACAAGTTTGAAAATGAAAGATAAAAAGAATTTTAAAATAAAACAAAATAATTACTATTAAAGGTAAAAATGATTGTGGGACATCAAATGTAAGAGAGATCATAGATAAATGACTGCTCAATCATTTGAAGTATGACAAGGGTTGGCTGGTAATTAAAATAGTATATTTTAAAAAATGAAAAGAAAGACAAAGCAAAATATAAAATTTCTATCTCTAGAAAAATCAGAAGTTGTACTGAATTATAAAGGAAATAATATGCTAATTGACTTCACATTAAGTAATATTTGCTAGTCCAAATTATGTTAATACTGATTTATTGATTTACTTGAATACTGTGATACTATTTAATATTTGTTTATTAGTAGTAATTATATTACTAATCTACAAGTGGAGGAAGACAATATGTAATTCTAAAATAAATAAATCAAGCTGTCACAACAATTTATTTTAGTTAGACAGATGGTAATAAATACCAGAAAAATAGCGATGAGAATTAATATTACCTTCGAAGAGCATAGCGGGATTAGACAATGAAAAATATTTCTTTTTTATTTTTAATTTTCATTACTACTTGGTTCTTTATTTTTAAAATGCATGTATAATTTTGTTAAAACGTTATGACATAAAGAAAAATAATTGAAGAAATAAGGACAAGAAGGAAAAGGACTTAGAAAACCAAAAATTTAAGAAAAAATAAATCTCAGAAAAATACGTAATAAAAAGATAAAGATTTTTTAAAATTTTTATTGGAGTATAGTTGATTTACAATGTTGTGTTAATTTCTGCTGTACAGTAAAGTGAATCAGTTATACATATATATATATATCCACTCTTTTTTAGATTCTTTTCTCATACATGTCATTACAGAGTATTGAGAAGAGTTCCTTGTGCTAAACAGTAGGTCCTTATTAGTTATCTCTTTTATATATAGTAGTGTATATGTCAGTCCCAATCTCCCAATTTATCCTTCCCCACCCCTTTTTCCCCCTGGTAACCATAAGTTTGTTTTCTACGTCTGTGACTCTATTTCTGTTTTGTAAATAAGTTCATTTGTACCATTTTTTAAGATTCCACATATAAGCAATTTTTAAAAATTGAGACAAAAGAGAGGAGACTTGATGAATCATTCCAGAAGGCCTATCATTTGATAAAGGGGACTTCTACAATTATCAAAATGTAGTACAGCAGCCTTAGAATCACAGTCTTGAGCAATGCAGTTCAGGGTCCTCCAGAAAGGAGATCTTTGGGTGATCTACTAAATGCATTTTTTTAAATGTCAGATCACTGATAATATTCATATAGAAGTAATTCCAAAAGTTAATTAGAGCTTAAAATACTAATAGAAGTAAATCAAAATAATTAAAAAGATAAAGTCAGGAGAGTGAATAGCACCAAAAGCTACCACTTCAAGTATTTGGCAAAGAAGAGAAGGAGCTGAAACATGGCTAGAGGGATTAGCAATATCAAGAGTTGAGAAGACTTTTAGAATGTGAGAGACTGAAGCGTGTTAGCAGGCAGAATGTGGGAACCCAGGGGAAAAGGAATGTAAATTTACAATAGTTGTAAATGTTATAATTTACTGAAAGTTTGGACTTCTAATGGAGGACATTACAAAATGGCTTTCTCTTCCCATACCACTGTCTTTGAACAAACTCTGTGGATTTATTCCACGTCATCCCTGGATGAAATCTCACAAAGATAGTATAGCTTCCCTTTTCACACTCAGGCTTTAAATTACATTCTTATTTCTGAAGGATTAAATATTCCAATCCAATGTTAAATCCAAACCCAGCTAATATAAAATTCTTATTCCACCACTCATTCCTACATGAGCTGGGAATCATTTAGGGGGAACGTGGGGTGGAGTCAACTTCTCTTTCTCCTGTCTCTTCTTATACCTCACTCACTAGCTGCTGCATAGGTCCAGGGAATGAAACTGGAAGAAAGGGAAAAGATAAAGTTTTGCATAACCAAAGTATTAACATCAGACAATGGTACCTGCTGGTTGAAGAAAATGTCAAAAGCTGACTCTACCATGGGCCACTTAGATTCCTTGAAAACTCACTGCTGGTTTCACCCTACTCCCAGACTCCACTCCCATCACCAGCCTCCATATTGAGCAGGATGCTTATGACTTTGGTCTCAAGTCTTAGCTTCCAGAGATCCAACACTCAGTTAAGGTCATCTATGATATTCTTGGGTAAAATCTCTTTTATTGAAGATAGATTCTCTTAGGTTTCTTTTATGAGGTCTACATCTAGCACACAGTAAACATGCTAAGCTTTTGCCCTGACTTTTGGTGAAGTTGAAGCATCTCACTCCTAATGTTATCTTTCCTCACTTTCCAGGTCAAGCTAGTCTCTAATCTTCAGACTTTTTAATGCAAGAATTAGGTAAAAATCCCTACCTATCATCTACTAATAGTAATAGTAATAATGATAATTAGCAAATATATATATATATATCATTAGCAATGATAATTGCTAATGATAATTAGCAAATATAATTAGCTTGCTCTGTATTCTTCCAAAAGGGCCTTTTAGTTGATACTTTCTATGTTTTCCTTTGCCCCTTCATGTCTATTCTCCACCCATCTCCAGCCTGCTCTGTGTACCCTGGGATGGTTGGCCCCAGCTTCTGTTCCTCTGGCTTCTGGTTAGGTTAGATCCAGAGGAGGAATGGAAGCTCTGGGACTTGTTCTCCTTGCCCCACCCTTGGCAGGCTGCAGGTTGGCAGGGGCTCTGCTCCTTTCCTGAAGACACACCTCCTCCTGGAGGCCCTCTCCTACAGCTATGGAACTCCAGTTCTTCTGAGTTATGAGAACCACTGTTTCTGTTTCCCCTTTAGGCTTAGAGATGAGAATTATTCCCCTTTGTCACTTGCTCCAGATTGTTCCCTGTTCCATTTTTGCTTTCCCGCAACTTTTTAAATTGTCCCCTTATTAAAATGTTATTAATTAGCACTTCAGGTTTCCTAGTGGGACCTTGAATGTTACACTTGGATTGAAGTGAAGGGAAGCACCCTTACTCCCTCCACGTTACTCTCTAGCATTCTGTACTTCTCCATATTAATATGCTAACTGCTCTCTTTAAAGAAATCTTCATCCTAGTCTTGCAAAACTTAATACTAAATTGTACTCTTATCTAACCTGGAAGCGAATAATGGGCTAATGATGGCAAAAGCAGCTTCATAAATTTGAAACTATTTGGCAGAAGTGAGTTAGTACCTCAGTGAGAATGTGGCAAAAGAGAGAAAATAAAGAGTGACTTTTCAATATCCTGTAAAACTTTTATAGATTGAGATCTGGGGGGCGGAGGAAGGCAAGAAAGGTTCAGGCATGGAAATTGGAGGAATATTTCTTCCCCTGAGAAAATAGGGAGGCAAAGGAGTTATGTGAGAGGGCACAGAACAAATGTTTGGATAAAAAGCAAGACTACAGGACTCAATGTTGTCTGTAAAAGAGTGATGTAGTCAGAGGACTAACCTGCTCAGAATGAGAAGGAAGTGTATTGAAGACTTGAGAGAGTTAAAAATATTTAGAACATTTGCTTTGAAGACTACACAGGAAGTCAAATAGAGGTAAATGGAGGAATTCCTAAACAGCTATGAAGGCTGCAGAAGTTGCTCCCCCTACAAAATAACCACCCCAAATACCCCCGCACACTTTACAACCTTCTCCTATACAGTGGGCTATAAAATCAAAAGTGACTTTTTAGGCAACATGTAATTCTCACATTAAAATAAAGGAAGGAAACTCTTTTTTTTTTTTTTTTTTTTTTTTTACCAGTTCTTGAAGTTTATTTTATCTCCAAGTAAATTTAGTGGATTGTTATGAAAAATCTTCAAGTCAGATTTCTATAGTAAGGATCAAGCTCTGATTTCAAATTCGAGATAAAATTGTTGCTAAAAAGGAAACACAAGCAATTTTGCATGGCTAGTGTATAGAAACACTTCCTCATTTTAAAAAAGCTGAACAAATTAGTTGATTTTGAGCATTGCAAGCTACTCAGGAATACAATTCTTTTCAGTAATTTCTCTTAGAAAGTTTATTGTTAATAATCAAATTTAAATCCAATGGAAAAGATCCTCAGATCTAGGAAAGCCCTTGAGAGGAAACTTGACCCAGCTTTTATGGATGATGTCTGTTCACACGATTTTCAGTATGAAGTGTATCTAGAACTAGGAAGGGTCTGAGTGTTTATCTTACTTGCAAGTTATCCAGCCATAGCTTCATGGATAATGGCAGAGATTGAGACAGTTCTCTCATGATAACAGTTGCAAAAAGTGCTGATACTCTGGCATCAGTTCTTTAAGACCCAATTCACACAAATCAATATGGAGATGGTCAGGTAACATGCCTACAAAATGGGTTGTATTACAGGGGAGAAACCCTGAGTTTAGAGACCCAGCATCTTTTATAATGGGAAGTAGATACACCTGCCTTTGTTTGACAGGGAGATACTGTCATGATCTTCATGGCTGTAGACAAATTTGGCCTTTGCTCTGTACGTACACATTGTTTTCCAAGGTTGTTCACTATGCAAAATCCTTGATGAGATAATCTAAACAAAGGACAGTCAGTATCTCTGCTTGAAAGGGATGAAGTAAGAGGTACTTATATTTGACATAAATTTAGATTTACAATCTCCAGCATTCAAAATTCCTTATTTGTGTCTAATACACAGCTTGCCTTTTTATCATAATAATATGTCCAGAAATTATTAACCTTCTGATATCAAGTTTCTATTTCTATGAGACCCTGTGTCAGTGTGATTTTGATAGTATAATGATATCCATGAGAATTTAGATTAATTTTAGTATATAATCTGAGTTATTATCTCAAATAAGTTTACTAATACAAGGCTTTAATAGTGTTTGGTGATATGAATTCCCATATTAAATTAGTTTCTTTGATTTTCATGGACTGAGGTTGTAAATTTTACTTTCCAAGAAAAAATGCGTAACACTGAATTTGCAGAAAAAGAATGCATAACTATAAAATTTATATCAGTTGGGATATGACTATTCTTGGTCACTTACAAAAAGGCTGCAGAGTATCATTGGGAAGGTTTTTTTGGCTACCTAATATCTGAGTTGAAATTTATTAATGATGAAGTTCTTTTAGGACATAGCTATAATTATGTCACACATTTTAATGTATAGTGTAAACTCAATATTCCAACTACACCAAGAGGAGAAGTAAGATGCTATTAGTCAAAGACAAAAAAATTGGAATATCAACGTGGAGTTCAGTGGAAGAGAACAAGTATTTATCCTAATGCAATTTTATGCTGGGACTACAGCCAACTTCCCCCAAGCACACTAACCAAGACCTTACGGGACTGGGAAGGATTCTCGCAGTGGACATAAGTTGAGCGTTCTCAGCTTTAGGGAGAAGAATTTTTCTTCCCTTAGCAGTCTTTTTCTTAAAGTTATTGTTACTGGCCCTTTCTCATCATTGGGTTGGATAAGACCTAAATATCTAGATTAAGTGTAGGCATAGGACATAGTATCTAAGCCTTTTGTCCGAAGGGCAGGAGGAGTCCTTGAGATTTATAGGTGATGTCACTAAGGAGGTCAGGGCAAGTTAACCATATAGGACAAAGCTTTAACAGTACAGAATATAATTCTTTTTCTCTTGGGTCCCTACTTTGTAGCTCTTTCAGAAGCTTATGTCCACCATAGGGATCAGATCAAGGATTCTGGACTTCCAGATCCCTTCTAAGTATCTTTCCATCTCATTACAGTGAAAATGCATTCTGCTTTAATTGTCACCATACAAACTCAGTCAAAGTAGATCGCTTATCTCAACTTATGTTTTACAATTAAATAAAACTGTTAGTTATTTTCTGTAATTGTAATATTTACTAGGATTGTACAGTAAAAATCTTGACAAAGTTAAGAAGTTAAAGAGTACAAATGCTGAACTCTATGGACAACTGAAGAAAAAGTCTTCAAGAAAAATCCTCCAAGAAAAATTTATGAATTTTGTTGAAAATATCGGGATTGAAGGGGAAGCTCCTTCTTCAGGATCCCAAAAGAGCATTCAAAGAAAATGGAGCTCAGGTTTCAAGAACTTGTGCTGTGGGGAGGCTCCTGTGTTAGTAGCATGGAATTTTAAGGGTATAGAGAGTAATAGGTACAGCCCAGAGGAGGCAGGGCAAGAGGGAGTCCACGTGATGTGAAGGAGTTTTAAATGAGAAGGAGAAGAAAAATATGAGCTGTGGCTACCTGAGGTAAGACTTTGAGGAGAGAAAGAGCTATCTAAAGAGGATTGTAAGCATGTTGTGCTCTGTGCCATGTTATGAATTGCCTCATTGCTGCTTCCTCAAAACATCTTTCGTAAATGTCTGTATTCATCTTGAGTCTCTATTTAGAGCTTGATGCCTTTTTGGATGGGATGCTGATTTAATGCTGCCTTAGATGAGAGGTAGCCTAACTTAGATGAGTTACATATAATTCTAATAATCACATATGGAAATAAGAAAGGAGCAAAATTATCATACAATATTATTTCAACAAATATAATATTAATGTATGGTGATAGCTTAGACTTAGTAGTAGTTTCGGTGACTCTTCACTGTGCAAGGAAATACATATACAAACAATTTGTGCACAAATTTTGCACTATTTTATATTTAGACTTCCACAACATGATCAAATAATAATCCATTATTTGTTCCCCATTAAATGAAACCTTAAAAAGTAATTTTCATTAATGCAATGAAACTAAGCATACCCATCATAACCAAGATTATTCTGAGATTCTGATTTTTTAAAAACATCTTTGTTTGAATCTCCATTAGGCCTTAATTTTCCACCTCAGTACATCACAAGGAAAGTGGGTAAAATTTATAAACTAAATATTTTCATGCCATAGAGACAAATATGTAGGCCTTTAAGAAGAATTATCTTGTCAAATTACTTCCCTTCTAACAGATTGGGCCCAGAAAGCAAGTTTCACCTTTACCAATTTGAGGGGCAAGAAATACTTCATTTTCCCAGTGAAGATAGCACAGCATTATTTATCACTTGTGCAATAGCATAATTACTCACTCAGCATGGCAGCTACAGTTTATAGAACCATGCTACAGCTTGGGTTTGTTTATTGGTTGCACTTTCCACAGCTCTCCTTTATCAAGTTTCATCCCTTAGTAGCCACTGTGCTCCTGGGATAATCTAGTGGTCAGGCAAAATTACATATGTGCAAAGAGTTTCTTCCTTATCATACATTAAAGGACAACAGTACTTCTAAAATATGCGCTCATATATTCTATTGTATGTCACAACAGTATTTACTGCAACTTACAAAATTAAATATGGTATTTCTACATTCATTAGTAGCAAAAACTCCATGATGACACATTATTGGTTTTGAATTATGTAAGAAGGTTCCCTCCTTGTTTTCAATCTCAACAGATTACTATAAGTCAAGGAACAGTTACAAAGTAGTAATTAGAATTCTTTCAAGTGATACACTAGAATTTGGCTTTACAATATATTTTACAACTGAAATGAGCTTTAAAATATATCTGTTCTCCTATCTACCTCTACTTTCCTATCAGTGTATACTCCCCCTCCTGTAGCCTGCCTAAAGTGTTTGGGCAGTTCTGAAATAGCACAAATGAATTCATGTCAATGGCATATATTGTCTTCTCAGACAGGGTATTGTTCTTTTTGACACTCTCTAGTACGACATTGGTGAGGTAGACTGAACTTTCTAGACTGGAGGTGTTGAAATACCTCCTACTTTTGAGCTATTTTAAGCCTTAAGCAATCTCCTCTCAACCCCAGCCTGACATCCCTCCCACTTACCCAACACTAAAAGAGAGAAGGGGCCGCAGCTAAATTTCCTTCATCACCTAAAAGTCTCGTAGAAACAACTTAGTAGGTCTTATTTTCTGTTCCTTAGACTCAATCCCATTTTTCTTTAAAACTATGATCTTCCCTTCCCCCAGGCTAGAGCCATGATGTAGGCTTCATGGGAGGTCAGCAGATTGGGGATTCTGCCTCTTCCAGGCCCAGCCCTAGCTCTCAGATGTCCAGGATGGGAAGTAGGGCCAGGGGAGGTGGCAGAATCCTTATCTGATGGCTGCCTCTTCTGGTGGTAACGTGCTCCCACCATCGTTGTGATTCAGACTGGTCCAATGTGAAATGATGAGCTTGGTTTAGGGCCCCCTTCATCTCTGAAGACCACCTTAGAAAGGAAATTGGACCTCCCATCTGCCTTGTCCAAGTATTCAAGCCTCTAGCTCCAACTCCAAGTTGAGAATCTTGTTGGTTTGGCAAACACTGGGCTATCCCACAGCTCCTGTCGTTTTTCCTAACTTCCGTACTCTCCTCATGGAACCAGGAAGACTTCTGGAAATGTTTCCACATCTTAAGAGAGGACTTCAAGGAATTAGAAAGTGGTGGGAATGGTTTCCCATCTTCCTTTCAGTCACACTACACCAAATTCCCTTCAAGCTTTGTTGTTACCTACCCTCCTGCCAACCACAGGCACACAATCTCAGTCACCCATAGGAAAGACTTTTCCTTCAACAGCAGTCCTAGAATAAGTCTGCTGGTACTTCAGCACAAGGAAGAGCCATCAAGGAATGAGATGCCAGGATTCTCTTCCGTGAGATCTCTGGATGTTTAACCAGGATTCTCTTGGTGCTCCCCTCACTTGGTTTTAGAAATGATAACTCATATTCATTCCTGTTAAACCAAGGCAAATTATGGTAGAAATGTATCCTTCATTCTCATTAAGCTAGCTCAGTTCTCTTCTTAAATTGATTGGAGGCGGGGAAAAGCATGAGGAATGGTTGAGGAAGCAGAGCGATTTGGCTTCTTCCTAGTGAGACTCAGCTAGGAGCTGTCATGTCCCAACTGCTCCTAACCAGCTGTCTGCTCTGTATACAGTGTTGAGAGACTTATTCATTTGTTCTTAGCTCTGGTCCTGGCCCCTAATTTGTGTACTGAACTTCTACCTGGTACATATAAAAAACAGTGATTTAACTTGTGATGTGACAAATAAGCCTAGGAAAGCAAAAATATCCTAAGATGGCAGTTAAGAACATATAGAAACATTGTTGAATACATAGTCATGGTGATCACAAAGATAATAATAACATAATAAAATGTGGACCACCTAAAGAGGGGTCTGCAATGATTCTATTCTTTTTTCTTTTCCCTCAACTTCAAGCTATTTTTGTGCCATTAGACAAATGCTACCTGTGACTGATGTTTGGGGAAATGCAGAATTGTAAAATCCACAAGGCGTGAGTACCAAAAAATCAATAGGACTGCATTCATAGCAAATAATGACAATACAACACAGGATTGGTGATTTTTCTGTAATTCAGTTGATTCTGATTATCTTCAAATACTTGAAGACAGGTCCTAAGGGAAGCCTTTGAGAGAAACAACCATAAAAATCTACAGTTTTAACTCATTTGGAGCAAGAGATGTGACTTCTCGTGGCATTCCTTCAGGAGATATGTAATTTTCATTTGACATTTGAATAAAGGGAGACCAAAAGGGCAGGAATTTATGCACTTAAAGTAGAAAACAGAATGTATAAGTCTACTACAGAATGGGAAAGGGTGGCTGGAAAATAAATAAGTTACTAACACAGCTAACATTTAACGAGCAATTATTATATGCAATGCACTATACTAAGTTATCTTAAATATGCTAACATATTTAATCTGAAAGAACATTAAATGATACCAAGGCAGAAATTGAGCAGAAAGAATTGGCAATATAATAAAAGACTAAAATAATATATAATTGCAAGTATTTTCCTTACTGTCTTCAAAAAGATAATCTAAGCCTACACTAGAAAAACAAGATATTTATATAAGTATTTTTATTGGTATATTATCATATTTTACTATTTTACTTTTCAGATTAATTGAAATGGATTGTTGGGCAAAACGTTTTTGTCATTTATTTATTAATACTATCAAATTTATTAATATTATCTTAAAATTAAGGAAATACTTTCTTATTATACAAAATGAAAATATGAGAGATAACCAAATTTCTTGTAATCAAAATGGAGACATTAGAACATCACAGAAACATGATTCTATGGCTAAAAATAATTTGAACAGCTTAGCTACAACCTGTAAGCCTGGATGGCCACCTGTGTCTCAATTCGTCCCAGGAAAACTGTTGCAAAACAATATTATACATCAGTATACCCACCTTCTGGTGTGGAACGCCTGCACCTAATTTCTCTATTTATGACAAAAGTCCAGTTGCCAATAATTAAACATGTGATAGACACTCCCTTAGTCATCTGGAATATGGGAATACACTCCCTAAAGTTCTCTTTCCATATTGCCAATCAAGCATCATTTTTGAATGTGAATACCACTGGATTTGGACTATAAAAGATACGTATAAAATATTTCATGTACTATCTATGAGATTTTCATAAATTCAGTTGAGTTTTTGCTAATTTTCTCTTTAAATGTAAAATGAAATAATGATACTTTACATTAAAAGATGGGTGAGAGAACAAAATGAGTAAATGCTTGTCCACTTGTTATTAAAACCTAAGGGTGTATTATTTACCCCAAGGAAGAAAATTGTCATTTTTGCTTATTCTTCTATTCTAAAAAATAACAGTAAAACTCCACTTGTAAAATCAAATATTTTACACGCTTTCACAACTAATGCAATACCATGATATTGCTTCACATGTATTCTTTGCATTTCCAGACAGCCAAAGTTTATTTTTCTTTCTCAACTCAGTCTAAAATTAGATGGAATAAAATTTAAAAGGTGACATAATATCAAGGAAAACATACTAGGTATGTAATAACTGTAAAATTCAGCCACACACGCATTTACTTTGAGAAAAAGTATCATGTGTGACTCCTAGACACCTGGAAGATGATATCGCAAATATAATACATCCTTCTCTGGCTGTCTATCTGCAGTAGCATTTGAAGGTGTTGGTTGACACTTTTGAATGTCAAAGGAAGGAGAGAATAAAAACTTTTACTAGGATGAATTATGACTTGATTTCCTTAGAATTCTGGTACCTGATTAAGTAAAAAGCTGGCATAACAGAGAGGAAAGTTAACATCTGTTGCTGAGCTTGAGAAAAAGCAAATATTTACATGTGAAAATGAAGGCATAAGAAGATTACAAACTCTTCCTTATTGTAATGAAATAAAATCATTCCTTTCTTTTCCCTGTGTAGTCCTTTGGCTAATATGTAGAACGTATACAAAACAACAGTGTCTGAATTCTAATTCTACATTTGATAATTAAGCTCAGATAGACTTAAAGAGGTAAATTTCAGAGTAGCATTTTGGTATTTAATTTTTTAATAACACAAACATCTTAGTTTTATTTTTCAGATATATCCTATTCCTGCATTTTTACTCTCTGACAAAAGTTAAGAATCAGATTATCTTAGTAAAAGAAACAAAGATATAAACTGGCATTTTATTTAGATCATGATAAATGTATAAATTTTTAAAACATTGACTTCTTTTCAGTATTTGGTTTTTATATGCATAAAAAGATATGTTATTTATCCTTAGTTGGGTATTACAAGTTTTAAATTTAAATGTTAAATTTTCTGACTGGTTAGTTATTTCTAGACTTTTATACTTGAAAAAAGATTTTATTTTCATTAGAACATGTAACATAAGATCTACCCACTTAACAAATTTTAAGTGTTCCATGCAGTACTATTAACTTTAGGCACAGTGGTATACAGCAGATCTCTAGAAATTAATCATCTTGCATAATTGAGACTTTATACTCATTGATAAGCTACTCCCCACTTTCCCCTCTTCCCAGCCCCTGGTAACCACCATTTCTACTTCCTGATTCTATAAGTTTGACTATTTGATATCTCATATAAGTGGAATTATGCAGGACTTGTCTGGCTTATTTTCTAGTGTTCTGTGTCTGGCTTATTTCACTTAGATGAATCTTGAGGATGCTATGCTATGTTGTTGCCTAGTGCAGGATTTCTTTCTTTGTTAAGGCTGAATGATATTCCATTCTGTACATATCTCACACTTCATTTATTCATCCATCAGCAGACATTTTAGTTATATTTATATCTTATTTTAAGTTAATTTTGTTTACCAACATATTACTGAATTTTTATTACAGTAGTTTTATTTTCACAAGTAATTTAATCCGAACCTGTTGATTAATGATGATTTTTTTTTTAATTTTTTAATTTTTTTTACTTTTTAAAAAATTTATTTATTTATTTATTTTTGGCTGCGTTGGGTCTTTGTTGTTGCACGCGGGCTTTCTCTAGTTGCGGCGAGCGGGGACCACTCTTCGTTGCGGTGCGTGGGCTTCTCATTGTGGTGGCCTCTCCTGTTGTGGAGCACAGGCTCCAGACACGCAAGCTTCAGTAATTGTAGCGTGTGGGCTCAGCAGTTGTGGCTCATGGGCTCAGTAGTTGTGGCTCATGGGCTCCAGAGCACAGGCTCAGCAGTTGTGGCACACGGGCCCAGCTGCTCTGCGGCATGTGGGATCTTCCTGGACCAGGGCTTAAACCCGTGTCCCCTGCATTGGCAGGCAGATTCTTAACCATCGCACCACCAGGGAAGCCTGCTTTTTTTCTTTTTAAAGATTTTACTTATTATGTTTTTTCATTTTATTAACCAGTAGTTCTAAAGACTGTTAATGGCTATAATAGTAGACACCATCATTTGTTCCCTTGTTAATTGGAGTGCATCAGGTTTCTTACCTTTAAAGACAATGTGTCTGCATATATTCACATGTATGTTTTATATATATTTGTGTTTGTTTTTGTGTGTACATGGGTTATGTATGTGTGTGTAATTATCATGCTAAGAAATAGGACTATCCTACTTTATTAAACTTACTTTAAGTTTAGAAGTAATGTTAATATTCTCAAATGTATTTTGGTATCTTTGGAGATGATCCTATGATTTTTCCTCTTTCATGTATTAATAAGATGAAATATACCAACAGTTCTCCCAATATGGAGCCATTCTCACATTGTTACTATGAATCTCACTTGGTCATGTTACATTATTTTTTAATGTGTTGCTCAATTCAATTTGCTAATATTTTACTTAGTGTCTTTTTACATCAATTATCAGCCTCCATTGTCAGGTTTTCATGGCAATGTTATGCTGACATCATAAACAGAATCCCAAGGTTGTTTTTCTCTGCACATGTTCTGAAACATTTTAATTATCAAGGGAATTAACCATTCTTCAAAGTTTGGATAGATTTAATTCAAGACACTGGTGAGCCCTGGTGTCCTTCTAGAGTAGGGGAAGTAAGGAAGATGAGGAGGTGATGCCTTTGAACTCTAGATATTATTTTCTTTTAATTTATTTTGTCTGTATTCTGTGGTCCCCTTGGCATTTCCCTGGGTCAAGAGTATTTTCTTATATTGAATATTAGATTCTTCCACCAATATCATTTAGTTTTATCTTTTTTTTCTAGAAACACTTAGTTTTATACCTAGGATGTATATTTTCATTCCTCCATATGTATCATTTTCTTTTGCATCTCTTTTAGTCTCTTTGCCTCCTTCTTTGGAACCTGAGTAGGACTCCTCTAAGTTTGCATTAACCATCACTGAGTAGTCTAAAGCTTCAATTCTTCTCCTCTTTGCTTCTAATGCAGTGTTTGTTTGTTTTTGTTT
This sequence comes from Balaenoptera borealis, assembly GCF_965194805.1. NCBI lineage: Eukaryota > Metazoa > Chordata > Mammalia > Artiodactyla > Balaenopteridae > Balaenoptera > Balaenoptera borealis. The sequence goes on from NC_138877.1 coordinate 62,649,223, forward strand.
TTTAATTAATTCATTTATTTTTATTTTTGGCTGCATTGGGTCTTTGTTGCTGTGTGTGGGCTTTCTCTATTTGCGGAGAGCGGGTTGCTGCTCTTCTTTGTGGTGTGCAGGCTTCTCATTGTGGTGGCTTCTCTTGTTGCAGAGCATGGGCTCTAGGCGCACGGGCTTCAGTAGTTGTGGCACGCGGGCTTAGTAGTTGTGGCTTGCGGGCTCTAGAGTACAGGCTCAGTAGTTGTGGTGCACGGGCTTGGTTGCTCCGTGGCATGTGGGATCTTCCCGGACCAGGGCTCGAACCCATGTCCCCTGCATTGGCAGGTGGATTCTTAACTACTGTGCCACCAGGGAAGTCCCTAATGCAGTGTTTTAATCTCCTTTCATATATCAAGTGTCCTTAAAATGTTCCCTTAATGCAGCTAACTCTTTGAAGCCTAGTATTTAGTCAGAAAAAAATAGCTTCTGTATCTTATATTTTAACTTTTATATTATAGTATCTTTTGATTTTTAAATATTTTAACACAGTAAAATATTTTTTTCCAAAATGTACAGGTATATCTCATATTTTATTCAGAAAAGAAACCTTTATCTGTTACTTTTTTCTGTGTTTGCCTATTACATTGTTAAACATTTTTTAAATTCCTATGCTATTGTTTGTATACGTGCATATACTAATTTTTAAATAAGGCAAGATCTACATATTCTCTTGATTTCCCATAAACAGTGTGTGTAAATTTCTCTCAACTCCTTCTCTATCGATTTGAGTTTTCTTGACTTCCTATGGAGTTATATCCTGATAAAGCCATAGTAAGTTGAAAATATCATAAGTTGAAAATATACTTAATACATTTAACCTACCGAATATCATAGCTTAGCCTAGTCTACCTTAAATGTGCTCAGAACATTTATGTTAGCCTAGAGTTGGACAAAACCATCTAACACAAAGCTTACTTTATAATAAAGGTGACAGAGTGGGAGCTGTGCTCGCTGCCACTGCCCAGCATCATGAGAGGCTATCAAAGCAAATTTCCCTAGACCAGGTGAAGATCAAAATTCAAAACTTGAAAAATAGTTTTCTACTGAATGTGTATGGATTTTGCACCTTCACAAAGTCCAAAAGATCATGTTGAACCATCATAAGTCAAGGACCATCTGTACTGGTGGAATTCTCAACAGACAGGTTGAAGACCCTTTGATAGACCCAGCCTTTAATCAATCTTAGATATTTAGAAGTGATGCACACCTTTGCCAAGCTTAGCTCTTTTCTTCTGCCAAGTTTACATTCCTAGTAAAGGCCCTTATCATTTACTTGCACTTTCAACATAGATTGGACTTTTTGGAATACACGGACTAGAATAGATACAGATATAAAGGAGCTAATGGTAAATTTGAAGGGATAAAATGACCATGACCAGTTTTTCAGTCAGGTCTTGTCCATTGGTCATGGTCAATAATGACCAAGGGAATTGGAGATGGACTGAAAATAGAGCGGATTAATGAATATGTAATCTACTCATTTTTACCAAAAGACTTTACTGTTCTACTTGAGCATTGAATTTGCCTTTTTATTAATGAACCTTACTACTGGAATCTGGACAAATATTAATCAGTATTCCTCGTTATGGTATCGTAGAAAATATATCTTTGTGCTTTAATGAGACCACAAAGCATTTGTAAGAAACGACGTAATAAAATCTGTTAAATGTTTATTTTGTGTGCAATAGATGTTGTATAAAATGAATTGGCATAATGAAAATTCTTCTTGTTGACTGAGAGACATCACTGTAAACAATCATCTTTGTCTTGGGTTGCAATACAGAAGTAAACACAGAGATATGTGTAGGACCTAGATTCCTGGGCTTAGATGTGCTTTCTCTATTTTGTTTTCCTGTCCTTCTTGTCAAGCTGTCAGTGATGACTTCACACGACTGAAAATATAACTGCCTTTAGCAGTTCCCTCCCTGCTTCTAATCTCCTACTTTGAAGCAGAAGCAGAAAATTAGTTTGGCTGAGAGTCAGAGCCAGCCTGAATGTTGTATTAAGTGAGGGTCAAATGTCTCTGAGAATGGACTGGGGGCCTTATTTATGGAGAAAAGAATAAATATCTTTATTTCATTGATTTTCCTTACTTTACACTTACAGCTGTTGTTTAGAATTTTCAGGTTTGGTTGTTAGATAAAATAAGATATTACTATAGACCAAACTTATATATGTAGCCCAGTTCTCTGTGTTCCCCACCAATGGAAGTACTGTATCTTATTCACCCTTCTCTTTCTAGCTCCTAGCAAAGTTCCTGGCATATGGTAGGTATTCAGTGAATATTAAATTGAATTGAACCAAAGTACTGATTATATATACCCCCTTCCATATCCCGCATGCATTTGAAACTTAGGGTGTAGAAAATTAAACTCATCATTCCACGCTTGTTTTCTACTCAGTTTGGTTTTTCTCCTCCTGTATTTCCTATTTTGATGAATAGTTCAAACCCTCACCTATTTACACAGGCCAGGAGCCTAGGAGTCAATATGTGTTTCTCTTTTCCCTTCACTGCTAATAACTAATTGATAACCAAGTCTTATCTATCTATTTTCCTTCCTAAATAGCTCTTGAATCCATGACCTCCTTTCCTCTCTACTCTCACGGTCTTGATCAAGGCCTTCATAGTTTTTAATGACTCCTTAATAGTCCCATCCCTTCCAATTTATTTTCTAGATTCCTGCCAAATATTATTTTTTTAAAACAAAAATCTGATTATTAAATTTAGCTCATAGTTAAATTTAGCTCTTCTTGACAAAGATGAGAATTCAGAGAGGGCAAGGCAACTAGAATTCACAGGGAAGAATATCCAAGAAAATAAAAACTATACAAAGAGAGAACTTCAGAGATTTGTAGAGAATATTCCTTGAATCTTTATCAGAATACTGATCAACACACGTGTATGAGGAGACTACCCAAGGCCTAAGGAAAGAACCACTGGAGAGGAGAAAGTAGAACAACACCCAGAATTCACTCAAGGCCATGGATAGTTTGTGTTTCTACTAACCAGAGTGCAAAACTGTTGAATCAGGTAGGATACTCAGAACAGTACTATCTCACTAGTTGAAAAAATTCTACCTAGACTAAAAGCTATTCTGGTTCCACCAAATGGTGCTTTAAAGTAGGCTTCAAAAGGAGCAAATTATTACCAAATAATTTAACTGCATCCCAGAACAAAGCTGAAGAATATTTAGAAGAATACAAAGATATTCAGCACAAAAATAAGGTCTAGAATCCTATAAAACTCACAATATCTAGCAGCCTCTTAAAACCTACAAGCCAGCAAAGAAGCAGGAAAATATAATTCATAATGTAGAGAAAAAGTAATCAATAGAAAAAGAACCAGAAATAACAAAGTTGATAGAATTAGTGGACAGTAACATTAAAACAGTCATATATCTATTTGAGAAGGTAAAGGAAAGCATGAAAGGAGAAATATGGGAGGTATAAAAAAGTCCTAAATAAACTTCCAGAGGAAAATATGTCTGAGATGAAAAATACACTAGATACAATTAAGAGCAGATTAGCCATTGCAGTAAGACTAGTGAATTTAATCACGTAATTATAAAAACTATCTGAAATGAAAAAAGAAGGGGAAAAAGACTGGGGGAAAAAAAAAGAGTGTCAGTGGGATGTGAGAACACTTCAGGTGACCTAAAAATGGGTAATTAGATATCCCGAAGGAGAGGAGAAAGAGTTGCAGAAAAATGATATTTGAAGGAATAATTGCTGAATATCGTATAAATGTGGTAATCAGAGCCCTCTTCGGCCCAGTTAATGTCCAAAGTCTCATCTGCCTATCTTGAACTTGCTACTGAATTAAGCATTGCTAAGAGACAAGTTCACGTGGAATAAGTGAGGCTGAGACAAAGCAAAGGAAACTTCCTGTTGACCAATTTACATGACAGGGCTAGAAAGAGTTCCAGATACTCACCAAAAGAAATGCTGGTGTGAATGATCACCTTGTTGCAGAGTTAGAACACTACGACACCAGGATGGTTCTATTAAGGATAACCCACCCACCTGGCAGCAGTTCTGGGATTCACACCATCTTTTAGACTCTTCCCCTGATAAACTATCAGCTTCTTGCTTTCTTTTATACTCTTCTTCCAGATATCCCTGGTCTCTCTTTAATGTCTATGAAAACTTCTCTTTTCTTTCTTCAAATATTTTATATCTACCTATGAATTACTGTCCCCTAAGGGTTAAAGCTTCCATAAAACAGAGGTCAATAATGCCTGTGAGCTATTTGTTTCTTAGCGACCATTACCACCCACTCTGGTCCTTAGCGACCATTACCACCCACTCTGGTCCGTATCTAGAGCAAAGCCCAGGGGATGTCCACTTGTTAACTCAGCTGGAAGAGGAAACAACAGGGAAAGCATTCACGGAAGAAACTTTATATCTCAGCAATTTCTAGACACAAAAGACATATTCTGACTTTCTAGTTTGACATAATTCTGTGTTAGCCTTTTATTATACACAAATAAGGATTTTTACAAAATCATTTTGCAATAATTACTGTATTTGGCCATCTGTTGACACCATGTAAGATTTAAGTATAAATAGATGGAGAAATGGTTAAAAAAAATCAGGCCACATGTTGCATAACATCTTGCACCATAGATCACTATCTTTATTTATATGTTTTTATATGTTCAGTAAGATATTTTAGGTAAAGGGCATAGAAATTATAGACTAACACCAGCCACAGAATCAAGAAATGTATTGCACATTACCTCCAAAAGATTTTAGAAATAATCTTGTCACAACTTATCAGCCACTAAATTCAGTGACGAACATTAAATAGCTTTTTATTCCATTATAATCTTATTTTCTTTCATAATGCTGATCATTAAAGAATAGACTCTATTGTAAAGAGTATCAAAAAAAGTATCAAATCTTCTTAGTTCCCATTGAAGCTAAGCCATTTCCCACCTTTTCTTTGCTTGCTAAAGATAAAATGAAAAATCAAATGACTATCTAAAGTGGTTTTTAAAAGGACTGTATCACGGATGCTGTGAAATCCTGCCTGATTTAAGTCCTGTGAGTTGCTGGCTCTCTTGAGATGGCAAATGCATTGCTCACAGAACAGTGCACTTTTCACGTTTGTCTATGGAGTCTCATTTGTCACAGTGATCTGTGGGCATGATAACATAATCTGTATACAGTTTTCCTGTTTCTCTGGGGTGGTCTGGGCATTTTTAAATCAGTTACTCAAAGATTATCCCTTCAGTCCTATCTTACAATTTTTACTCCCAAAACTTACTGAGCACAGACTGTACTTTGCACCTGGGTAGGGAATCCTCTAGGACCTAGTAAAATCCAGGAGGCATTGTAAAGCAAACGGGTGAAGATGGTAAGCATCTGAACAGAAAACATCATTAAAGATAAAAATGGGCGAAGTATATGTTTAGGGTCTAGAAGTAAAATGCAGCCAAGATTTCTTTCTTCTACTCACTGCTTCCAGAAATCACTCTATAAAAGATCAATGGACTTGAGGATATGGGGAGGGGGAAGGGTAAGCTGTGACAAAGTGAGAGAGTGGCATGGACATATATACACTACCAAACGTAAAACAGATAGTTAGTGGGAAGCAGCCGCATAGCACAGGGAGATCAGCTCGGTGCTTTGTGACCACCTAGAGGGGTGGGATAGGGAGGGTGGGAGGGAGGGAGATGCAAAAGGGAAGAGATACGAGAACGTATGTATATGTATAACTGATTCACTCTGTTATAAAGCAGAAACTAACATACCATTGTAAAGCAATTATACTCCAATAAAGATGTTTAAAAAAAAAGAAAAAAGAAAAAAAACAAAAACAAAAACAAAAGATCATGAGAACGTCTCTCTCTTTTTGTTCTCACTCTTGTTCTCACTGAAACAGGTACCTGAGATCAAATATGTAGCTAAGGGGACAGACTGGAGTCTGAGTCTGAGACAAGTATTTCCCTCTACCTCCATCTACAGAAAGAAGCACTGAACTGATACTTCAGTAGCCATAAGCAAACCTTGTGTCCAGATCTTGGTTTTTAAGTATCCATCCCTACCAAAAGAAACAAGAGCTTCTTAGAGAAATGTCTGATTCCAGGGCTGGGGCAAAGAAGGTACAAGATGAAACTGAAATATATTGGTATGACAGAAAATAAGAAAGTGCTCAGGAAAATAATAGAAACCTGTCAAAAGAACAGAGTTAGCTTGACAGGGTGCAACTGGCTAAAGCTGAAGACAGTTTGATCATCAAAATAAATGAGCATGTCAATGGATTGTAACCCACTGAATGAAGTAGGAAATAAGTACATACATAAATAGAAGAGAAATGATGACATTTTCTTAAATTAGTGTGCAGACTGATAAATGTGGAAGGAGTGATGGGGTGAAAAAATATCTTTTGTAACCATGATAGTACAGATTGATTCAGGCAAGACACATCACAGGATACAATATTTGTGGAAATGGCTGGATGAGGAGCAGGCCGTCTGCATGTTCTCCAAGTGTCTCATCACAGACTGTTGAGTAGTAACAAGGAGAAAAATGGTAAACTAAAGAGTGGAGAAACCAAAAGCAACTTGACCTGATGATCCAGATTAATCTCCTCAATAAGGGGCATATACACATCACGTGTCTTGGTAGATGATACCCTGAGAAGGATACCTTATCACTCCTGCATATACCAGTTGGAGCAGCATAACCTGAGTCTAATCATGAGAACACTTCAGTCAAACCCAAATTAAGAAATTGTATAGGGCTTCCCTGGTGGTGCAGTGGTTGAGAGTCTGCCTGCCGATGCGGGGGACACGGGTTCGGGCCCTGGTCTGGGAGGATCCCACATGCCGCGGAGCAACTGGGCCCATGAGCCACAATTACTGAGCCTGCGCGTCTGGAGCCTGTGCTCGGCAACAAGAGAGGCCGCGATAGTGAGAGGCCCGCGCACCGCGATCAAGAGTGGCCCCCACTTGCCGCAACTGGAGAAAGCCCTCGCACAGAAACGAAGACCCAACACAGCCAAAAATAAATAAATAAACAAACAAATAAATAAATAAATAAAAACTGTGATCCCTTGTAAAAAAAAAAAAAAAGAAATTGTATAAAATTAGAAATGTTTTAAGAAAATTTCTAATTTTATAAAATTACTAGCCTGAAGTTTTCAAAAATGCCAACATCGTGACAAAGGAAGGCTAAGAAACTCCTGTAGATTGAAGGAGATGAAGGAGATATGAAAATTAAAAACACAGTATGTGACTCCAGACTTGGCATGTGGACTATAGATTAGATGAAAATATTATCTCAGTGTTAAATTTCCAAAATTTATTCCGCAATTTATTTCCTGAATTTCCAGTTATTTATTTAAATTTGGAGAGTCATATCACTGTTTCTTCTACTTCATGGTCGGTTTTAGGGAATTTCTTCAGCTGAAATGTTTTGATTCATATTTTCTATTTTCTTCTATTGTAGCTTTGTTGTTATGGAGTTGTGGTTTTTCTTTCTTTATTTCCCTATTGTCAAGTGTTCTGTGGACAGGGTTCCCAGTTCAAGAACATCATTTTCTATCAGTGTGGCAAAGTGCAGTTTCCTTAGTGGAAGATGCTGGCAGTTTGGGTAGAAAGAGAGTCATTGGCATGTCTTGCTTCTCTTTCACTGATGCGTGTTCCTTAATTTTACCTTTTTACTTTGTTTTGTCCTTTCACTGCCATGAATGCAGGTCAAATAGGCAACTGACATTATTTTTCAGAACCAGAATTTCCTTCATTATTTCTGTTACCAGATTCCTCAAAGAGCCCAAACGCTTAGCCCTTCAAGACATGTTTAAAGTATACAGTCTTACTTTCACTGCTGAGGATGACAGAGAAAATAACATTTCTGAAATGGAAGCTGGGAATGTATATTGTAAGCATACCATGACAATTGTATTATTTCTGCTTTTCCTGTGTTTTGGTTCCCCTGAATAATAATGTGTGTTTGCTGTGAGTGGAGGAGCCCACATTCATTGGGCTGGTAACTTATTGTTGCAGGCAATGAAATTGGTAAGGTTTCTTTGAGTGGGCTCTTGGTCAGCAGTACAGCAGGTGTCTGCCGGGATTTTCGTTATTTGGTTTATTTTTTTTGGAAATTCAGAGAGCTCCTATCTTTTCATGGAAAGCCACTCTCACCTGGGATTCATCCTCAATTATAGCCTCCTCTTAACAGAATTTCATGCCTCAAGGCAGAATTCATCCCACCCAGCTCAGTGGCCCGCACTTCTTCCATTACACGGTCATTCAGTGGTGGCTCAGCAGGTCTGTACCCTATTAGATTATGAATTCCTCGAAGGCAGGAGCCACTCCAACCCTTCCAGCCACAGAGAGATTTAAGAGGACACCACCTCTGTCTACTAAATGAATGGGGTGGGATCATCACAAGTGTCCTGAGTTGAATGTGTGTATAGATCACTTAGCTGAGGGGACCTTAAATGTTCTGTGTAGAGCAATGGGAGAAAAGTGGGGTTTTTTCCCCAAAAAGAAATGGGTAGAGAGAAAAGAAGCAAAGAATAAATAAGAGAAAGAAAAAGGAGAGAGGCTGTCTGCACCACAGGACAGAAAACTAAAGCTAGAATCCAGACCAGGCCAAGAGCTGTTGTATTTTTAAGGACGATGATTAACACACAACTTCAGGTATTTGCAATGCTACAATGGGCTGCAATATACATTTTTGTGGCTCTCCAAAACTTGAGTATGTTAAAATATATACAATGTGTATAAGATTTTTGTTTTATGAGCATGAAGGAAAATGCTAAGTTACATGACTGGCTCAAAACAATTTGAATAAGAACCATAGGCATGGAACACTTACACAATTGTGAAATGAAACCAAATCAGAAGCAGCAGAAACTCAGAAGGAAGGGATGACCACAAAATTATAAGTCAACAGATAATTTGCTAAAATCATGAGTAGGATTTTCCAGAAAATGTGGATTGAAGACTTAAGACAATTTCATCTAGTGTTTAAGAAGCAGGGTGTCCTTGCTGATTTCTCAGATTTATTTCTCTCTCTACACAAGCACAGCGCTTCTCACATAGTAGGCTACATATTTCCTTAAGAGTTGAGCCCAAGATGTTACACCTGTACAATCTTTGCTAGTTTTAGAAATAAATATCCAGTGAAATCTCTTTTAGCATTTCAATGCAAACTATCAAATTTGGAAAACACCGAAGTGCCAAACAATAGAGAAACGACTAAACAAATTATAATACCTATGCTCTATTTCATACATGTTACAATTATGAAGATTGAAATATATCTATATAAGTTGACATAAAGTTTTCTAAGACATAATGTTATATGAAAAAGATATGCTGCCCAATATACAGATACAATTATCCTATCTTATGAAAAAGCTCTGGGAGCATATATTGTAAATTAATAATAGCAGTTCCCCTAGTGAAAGGATTTAATTGGGTATAAAAGTAGATCTTCACTTTTTACTTTACATCCTTCTATATTATTTAAAGTATTGTCATGGGAATTAATATATATAAAATGTAATATAATTCATTTTATACATAATTTAATATACATACACAGTATAAAATAGAACTGTTTTGGAGACATGGATAATTGAGTGAATACAAAATGCTTTCTGTTACAGTTAAAACACTGGATAAATATAGAAATTTTGTGTGTATAGATATACGTATGTATAGTGCTGAGCTCGTAGAAAAGAACTGGAAATGAAAACCCACAGATACTTCCAGTAAATGGGACGAGAAGAGAGTGCATGTCAGGTGGGAACTATATAAGTTAGATATGTTATGTTATGTTAGATATGTTGTTAGATATGAATGTGGTTATCAGACTGGGAAATAGATCATCACAAATAGATGGTTGGGAATCTCTCTTTATTCAGCTTTATTGCAGCATAATTTGGTTAGGTGACATTCACCAATTTTACTTGTACAGTTCAACGAGTTTTGATAAATGCATGGTTGTATATCCCCCACCACAATCAAATATAGAACACGCTTATCAAGCCAGAAACCTCTCTGGTGGCCCTTTGTAATCAATACCTTTCTGTCACACCCAGCTCCTAGGAACCACTGATCTGATTTCTGTCCTTATAGTTTTGTGTTTTCCAGAATTTCATATAAATGGAATTATACGTTAGGTAGCTTTTCGAACCTGGTTTCTGTCACTCAGCATAATGCTTTTGAGATTCATTCTGTTACCCCCGCCAATAGTTCATTCCTTCCTTTTATTGGTAGTATCCTATTGTGTTGGTATACCATGATAGGTTCATTTATTCATCAGTTAATGGACATTGTGGTTGTTTCGAATTGGGCTTATCCTACATAAAGCTGCTATAAACATTTGTGTACAAGTTCTGTGTGGACATATATTTTCATTTCGTTCAAATATCTAGGAATGGAATTCCTGCGTCATAGAGTAAGTACATGCATGAATTTATAAGATAAACTGCCAGTCTGTTCTCCAAAGTGGCTATAGTAATTTACATTCTCATAAGAAATTTATGAGAATTTAATTGGTTTGAATCCTTGCCGTAACTTGGTTTTGTTATCATTGTTACCATATCTTTATTTTTGTTTTATGTTCTAATACATATGTAGTGGTATCTCATTGTGATTTCAAATTTGCATTCCCCTAATGATTAATTATGTTAATCATCTTTACATTTGCCATCTTTATTGTTTTTTGGTGAAGTATCTGTTCAAATCTTTTTTTTTTTTTTTTTTTTTACTGAATTTGGTTTTTTTAAATATTGAGTTGTAAGAATGTTATATTCTGTATACAAGTCCCTTATCAGATAAATTATCTGCAAATATTTTTTTTCATTATATAGGGGTTGTCTAATTTTCTTAATGGTGATCTTTGAAGAGCAAGAGTTCTTAATTTTTATAAAGTACAATTTTTCTAATTTTTGCTTTCTTTGTCTATTTTTTTGCATTGTCTAAGAAATCTTTACCTAACCATGTTCATAAAGATTTTCTTATAAATTTTCTTCTAGAAGTTATAGTGTTTTATATGTTACATTTAGGCCTGTGATCTATTTCAATATTTGTGATCTATTAATATTTGTATAAGTTGAGACGTAAGGATCAAGGCTCTTTGTTTTTTTTTTTTTTTTTCCCATAAGGATGCCCGTTATTAAGCATCATGTACTGGAAAGGCAATTCTTTCACCACTAAAAATCAATTACTGCAGAAAATTAGTTGACCACATATATGTAGATCTATGTTTGGACATTCTATTCTGTTCCATTGGCCTGCGTCTCTCTCTCTACATCAATACCATCCTATCTTGATTAGTGCAGCTTTATAATATAGAGTACATAGTAAGCTTTTTTTTTTTCACCTCTGAATAGGCTTTAAACCTTTTTCACCACCTTCAGTTTTGTTTTGTTTTGTTTTTTTTCTGGAAGTATAGTTGATTTACAATATTATATTTCAGGTATACAGCATAGTGCTTTGATATTTAAATATATTATGAAATGATCACTATGATAAGCCTAGTAATAATCTGTCACCATACAAAGTTATTACAGTATAATTTACTATATTCCTTATGCTGTACATTACATCCCTGTGACTTATTTATTTTATAACTAGAAGTTTGTACCTCTTAATCCCCTTTACCAATTTTGCCTATCTTCTACCCCCCTCCCCTCTGGCAACCAGAAGTTTGTTCTCTGTATCTATGAGCCTGCTTCTGTTTTGTTTTGTGTATTCATTTGGTTTGTTTTTTTAGATTCCACAGATAAGTGAAATCATATGGCATTTGCCTTTCTCTATCTGACTTATTTCACTTATCATAATACCTTTTAGGTCCATCCGTGTTGTAGCAAATGGCAAGATTTCATTCTTAAACTTGAAATCTTAAAAATGTTTAGCCTTTCAATTCATAAACATAGGAAACCTCTCCATTGCATTAGGTCTGTGTTAAGTTCTCTCATCAATCACTTTTCATTTCCAACATACACATCTTGCATATTTTATTGTCTATTCTTAATAATTTCATGATTTGATATATTACAAATGGTATTGTGTTTTTTCATTTCAATTTCCAAATACTTTTTGCTAATATAAATAAATATATATATATATGTTGTTTTTGTGTCTTGACCCGGCATCCTGTGGCCTTGAAATATCCATGTGTTAATTATTTTAACTTTCCTGGAGAAGAAACAGGTTTGTTTGTTTGTTTTCAAACTTCCTGCCTTTTATATTTTTCTTCCCTTATTGTATTCACTTAGACCTCCAGTAAAATGTTGAATGGAAACTGTTACATCAGATATCCTAACCTTGTATTCAACCTTAGGGGAAAAGCATTTAGTTTTTCACAGTTCAGTATGATATTCCTATAGCTCTACACCTCTTATTAAATAGAATCGTGCAAAGTTGCTACTAGTGAAATAAATCAATGAGGTCTTCTACATTATTTATACTGATAAACAGCATTATGTTTAGTCTTTTTAATGCGTCTAGTCTTTTAGAGTTATTTAAAAATATATCTTCAATTCGTACTTATAGCATTATATTAATTTCTTCATTAAAATATATGAAAGCTAATTACTGACATAAAACATTAGGAATATTATATGCTTCTGTGGAATAGACAAAGTGAATCTTCCTCCTAGTGAAGATTTGAGTACTCACTATTCATTTCTATCATCAAATACTCTTTCATTAAGTAATTGCAGTTATTTTAATGTCTTTCACCTATTTTGATTTGCCCAACCCTTCAGCTTCTAATAAGACTCATTTTACTTGAGCTAATAAGTCCATGTCTAGATTTTGTTGTTGTTGTTTCCAGTTTAGCTATATACATTAAGGACGTTATGTTGAATCCTTAAATTATTTAATAAAACAAAACTCTAGTCATTGTTTTCTAACTAGTTTATATAGACTACAATATTAATTCCTGTTAAAGTTGTGCTATTTGATACTGTGTGTTGTTGGATGAAGGGATGATCAAAGGTGGGCATCTGGCACTTTTTTAATATCTCCATTGACTCGGTAGCTCTGAATTGCTTTTTGGGTGTAACTTTTTTCTGCCACTGTTATGTATGAGCTTCTAGTAAGACCACCTTCTCATGGAGTCAAGTGTGTATATTCACCAGCTAGAACTTTCAATATGCAATGAGCTTCCTTCTGGTTTCATATGTTACAGTGGTCTTTACAGCTGGAGCTTTCAGTGAACACTGTTGATATATTGCAATAATATCCAGAAAATGCACTATATCTCTTCTCTAATCTAAAGCAGACTGTGGCATATTTCTAAATTAATAAGAAAACTGAGTATCATAAATATTTATTTCCATAATCTTGTTGCTGACATTAGGATACATGTAAACATTTAATCCATGTATGACTTAAATTCTTCCACAAATTGTTCTCTAATTTTTGTAGATTTTTTTAGGAAACTTAGATATTTATAATTCCCCTATACTGTCTTCAACAATTTGATTTTTTTCTAATAATAAATCTATCATGGTAAATGGTATTTTTATTATTCATATTGACTTGCATTTATTCAGCATAATTTTGTATATTTGTTTATTCCCCACCGAAGTCCTTGGTAATTTTCAGTTGTCTATTAAATTCTGCTTTAAAATTGACATAGAGCCTCTGCTGAATATATGACATATAAGTAAACTGTTGATGATATGGCAATGACATTTTACTTTAAATCCAAAACTGGTATAACTTATTTTTCTTCTCAATGGACTCAGGTCCAAATAGAATTACAGGGGATTAAGGAAACATCTTTGAAATAAATTCTCTAGTGGGAGAAAAATCGAACAAATTTTGATGTGAATCAGGAGATTCAGATTATCCTTCTGACCAAACCACTCCCTGACTCTTTAAATTTGGAAAATTCACTTGGTTTCACTCTGTCTGTGTCCTTGTCAGTAAAATAAGGTTGAATTCATTATTCTTATAGATCCTTTTCTTTGGACTCTGAAATTCTACAACTTCAATTTATGATTATTGTCTTTAATCTATGACAGTTCATTGAACACTTGAAAAAATGCTAGGTGTGGCCCATTTATTCAGTTTATGCCTGAGAAACATCATAACTGATGTGGTCAGTTTTCTTATTTAGAAAAATATTCAGAACTCTAAGTGTGGAAACTCAATTTTGATTTGAAGTGTTTTTGTTGCTGCTTCTCATAATCAGTTCATCGGTAAGATTTTATTTTGAATATTGTTTGTTACCACTGATCTCATTTACATCTGATACTTTAATTCTTTACTGAGTGTAGAATTTCTCTAATTCTTCAGTGCTCATATTTTTTATACACTAGGTAGGAATGCTGGTCATTCAATGTTTTGGAATTTTCCACTTTGAATTAAATGTTCTAGGCTTTTAGGATAACAAACTCAATAGCAAAGGGCCTGATTTTCTATTTGACATACTATGACTATAATTTTATTAAGAAATTTCCTTCACCCACAATAGGATTCTATTCTCAGAAATATCTCTATTCTCAGTGATTTCTGGAGTGTATACCCTGCAAATGGAAAAAGTCATCTGATGAGAAGATACGTCCAATTGTCTTAGATAAAAATACCTATTTTTGTTTGAATTTAATAGTTAAATAATTGTACTATGAATATCTGGTATGAAAACATCAATTGTGACTCGGCATTAGGTTCTTGAATAGAAAATCTGAAAATAGACACTGGCCAGATGTTCCTGAGAAAACCACATAATAGAATTCATGGTTGAGGAATTTAGGAACTTCTGGTAAAAATAAACCTGAGGGACTGAAATTTGAGTGAATTTGTGAAAGTCCTTGTAAAAGTTTTCATCTTAATGGATGAAAAAAGAAAGACACTAGATATATTGCATGAATAATAATGGGTATCACATACTGAATTTCCATTGCTGGTGGAAATGTGAAATGACACAGTCACTTTGGAAGACAGTTTGTCAGTTTCTTTTTTTTTTAACTTAATTTTTATTTTTATATTGGAGTATAGTCGACTTACAATGTTGTGTTAGTTTCAGGTGTACAGCAAAGTGATTCAGTTATATATATATACTTATATTCATCCTTTTTCAGATTCTTTTCCCATATAGGTTATTACGGAATACTGAGTACAGTTCCCTGTACGATATAGTAGATCTTTGTTGATTACCTATTTTATATATAGTAGTGTGTATATGTTAATCCCAAACTCCTAATTTATCCCTTCCCCCCCACCCCCACATTTCCCCTTTGGTAACCATAAGTTTGTTTTCGAAGTCTGTAAGTCTATTTCTGTTTTGGAAATAAGTTCATCTGTATCATTTTTTTTAGATTCCACATATAAGTGATATCATATGATATTTGTCTTTCTATGTCTGACTTACTTCACTTAGTATGACAATCTCTACGTCCATCCATGTTGCTGCAAATGGCATTATTTCATTCTTTCTTATGGCTGAGTAATATCCCACTGTATATATGTACTACATCTTCTTTATCCATTCATTTGTTGATGGACATCTAGGTTGTTTCCATGTCTTAGCTATTGTAAATAGTGCCACAATGAACACTGAAGTGCATGAATCTTTTTGAATTATGGTTTTCTCTGGATATATGCCCAGGAGTGGGATTGCTGGATCATATGCTATAAAGCTAACATAGCTAAACCCTTTGACGCCACAATCATCCTCCTACATATTTCCAACTGATTTGGAAACTCAGGCTCAGAGAAAAATCTGTAAATGAATGTTTACAGCAGCTTTATTCATTCTTGTCAAGAATTGGAATCAACCAAGATGTTCTTCATTGGGTGAAAGGGTAAGCAGACTGTGGTACTTTCATGCAATAGAATACCATTCAGCAGTAAAAAGGAATGAGCTATCTTGGCATGTAAAGACATGGATGAATCTAAACTAGATATTGATAAGTGAAAGAAGCCAGGATGAGAAGACTATATATTGTATTATTTCATTTATCATTATTATTTCCATTCTGGAAAAGGCAAAATCATAGAGAAGATACACTGATCAGTGGTTTCTAGGGGTTCAGAATGGGATAGGGAGGTACTGAGTGGGAAAAACACAGGACATTCTTTAGAGTAGAGAAAATACCCTGTATGATACTGGAATTATGGATACATAACACTATACACTTGTCAAAATCCATTGAGCTTTGCAACACAAAAGCGAATATTAGTGTATGCAAATTAAAAATACATATATATTCCATCCTAGGATGGAATGCAGAATGTGTCAAAACTATCTAACTGTGTTATAGTCTCATTGAAGGGAGTGTGGGGAAAGGTGCTGAGCTAAGTACCTTTGGAAATGAGTGGATTCTATAAGACTAAAGGCAAAAAGAGCCATACATAAGCATTGTAGACTGGTTAATCAGGTGTTTTACAAGGGCATGGAGGTTAACAATTCTGAAACTACTACACACGTGTACCAAAACAGAGGAAGTAAATAAATGGATAACAGATGATGGGAGCTAAGTCTCTCTATTAGAGTAGGAGGTGACAGACAAGCAAGGAGCAGAGGCTAGAATGATCCATGTTATAATGGATTAGAGTTGGGAGACATCAGTATGAATTCATGTTTAGTTTCATGTAGATAGAGATGGTTACACATATACATATTTTTAGACATGTGTTTACGCACAGGTTATTATAAACACATATTTCCTTGATTTACCAGCTGAGAGGGCCTAGAAGCAATCACACTCCATTAACAATGAGCACACTTGGTACCCATCTCCTGTATTCTCCAATAAAAGGATTAATCAATCCATGGAGAAATGCTTAATTCTAGGAATGGGGCAGGAAATATGCAAATGTGCTTATAGCATTTTATAGCGCCAGGAAGTAAGGAGGTGCTAAACACACTCACACACAAATGGGGATAGGTTGAAGGGACAAAGGAGCCAACTGAAAGAGTCCCCAACAGCCAAAGCTGCAGCAGTTTGATCCATTCACCTAACTGTAGCACCTCTCCAAACTGTCAAGGTCATCAAAAACATGAAGATCTACGAAACTATCACAGCCAAGAAGAGCCGAAGGAAACATGACAAGTAAATGTAATATGTGATCCTTGATTGGATCCTGGACAGGAAGAGAGCATTTATGAAAAACTAATGATATCTGAACAGAGGCTTTAGTTAACAGAATAAATGCAGTATTACTGGGTTACAACCCGAAGTATAAAGTATCTATGAATCCATATTGATATTTTTAATTGATTATATAAATAAATATATGGGTTTTCATTTTTTAAGTATGAACTATGCAGAGCAAACACTTTCCAAAGATAATGGTTTGGAAATTGGGAGGAAAATGAATACTTTTACACTGGAGAAACTTAAAAAATACTACCTTAGCCGGCAGATCAAGGTTAATATCAACAGTGATGAGTCTTGTTAATGATATAAGGCCTTGATTCTGTCGTGAAGAGAATGGCATTTTCCTCTCTGGTCTTCTCCAAACACATAGTCCCAGTCTAACCATGAGATAAAAATCATGCAAATCCCAATTGAGGGACATTCTACAAAATATCTAACCAGCACCTTTGAGAACTGTCATGGATATTGAAAACATGAAGATTTGTGAAACTGTTGCAACCAAGAGGAGTCTGAGGGAACGTGACAACTAAAAGTAAATGGCATCCTTGATGGGATCCTGGGCAGGAATAGAGCATTACAGAAAAACTAAAGAAAACTGAACAGGGCTTTTATTAGTAATAATGTATCAATATTTATTCAATAATTGTGACAAGTGAACCATACTAATGAAAAATGTTAATAACAAAAGAAACTGGGTGTGGTGTGTATGGAAATCTCTGTACTACCTTCACAAATTTCCTGTAAATCTAAAACTATTTTAAAATTAAAGGTTTAAAGTAGTGTCCTTGATGCTCAACATCACTAATCATCAGAGGAATGCAAATCAAAACTGCAGTGAGGTATCACCTCACAGCGGTCAGAATGGCCATCATCAAAAAATCTACAAACAATAAATGCTGGAGAGGGTGTGGAGAAAAGGGAACACTCTTGC
Source organism: Balaenoptera borealis (assembly GCF_965194805.1). NCBI lineage: Eukaryota > Metazoa > Chordata > Mammalia > Artiodactyla > Balaenopteridae > Balaenoptera > Balaenoptera borealis. The sequence continues at coordinate 62,667,267 of NC_138877.1, forward strand.
ACTGTTGGTGGGAATGTAAATTGATACAGCCACTATGGAGAACAGTATGCAGGTTCCTTAAAAATCTAAAAATAGAACTACCATACGACCCAGCAATCCCACTACTGGACATATACCCTGAGAAAACCATAATTCAAAAACAGTCATGTACCACAATGTTCATTGCAGCTCTATTTACAACAGCCAGGACATGGAAGCAACCTAAGTGTCCATCGACAGATGAATGGATAAAGAAGATGTGGCATGTATATACAATGGAATATTACTCAGCTGTAAAAGGAAATGAAACTGAGTTATTTGTAGTGAGGTGGACGGACCTAGAGTCTGTCATACAGAGTGAAGTAAGTCAGAAAGAGAAAAACAAATACCGTATGCTAACACATATATATGGAATCTAAAAAGAAAAAAAAAAAGGTTCTGAAGAACCTAGGGGCAGGGCAGGAATAAAGATGTAGACCTACTAGGGCATGGGCTTGAGGACACGGGGAGGGGGAAGGGTAAGCTGGGATGAAGTGAGAGAGTGGCATGGACATATATACACTACCAAATGTAAAATAGGTAGCTAGTGGGAAGCAGCTGCATTGCATGGGGAGATCAGCTTGGTGCTTTGTGTCCACCTAGAGGTGTGGGATAGGGAGGGTGGGAGGGAGACGCAAGAGGGAGGAGATATGGGGTTGTATGTATATGTATAGCTGATTCACTTTGTTATACAGCAGAAACTAACACACCATTGTAAAGCAATTATACTCCAATAAAGATGTTAAAAAATAAATAAAGTGTCTTTATGTAGCTGATGTCATAAATTAAAACTTAAGAACATAATAGATTCATGTGTGCTGATATGGAAAAATGTTGAAAATATGTGAAAAAAGAAAGCCACAAAAACACAACATTGTAACTCATTTTATGCAAAAATTTAAACACACACACAAATATTTGTAAGGCTGCATCCTGAAGTGTGATTATTTTAAGGTCGCAGCGGTGTGTAGGGTTGCAGCTAACGGGGTACACGTAGGTACAGACTTTTTTCCGTATTCTTTTCTCTTATTTGAATACTTTATAATGAGCATGTATTTGCGATATTTGTGAGTTACATATGATTTAAAATAAACTTTTTGTATATATTTTATCTTTTCTGCTACCAAGCCTTCCTTAATCAATTATTTTCTTTAACTCCTGTAACATCAAATATTTTTTCCAGTGTATCCTCTGCTAAGCACGTAAACAGGAATAAGTTTCTCCCGGGTTAAAAAGAAAAACGAGCAAACAAAACAAAACAAAAAGCCACCTTATGCCTATTAGTTACTCCAGATCTCTTTTTTCTTTTGCTGCGAAACTACTTGAAAGCGTTGTCTACCCGAGTTATTTCTGCTTTCCTGTCTATTTTTCTCACTGTCAGTTCTCTGCAGACCGCCTTTTGTTTTTACCACTCTATTCAAGCTGATGTTAGGACAGCCTCCCTGACGGAAGCGCTGTAGCGGGGAGGCCAGAGCTCTGGGCAGATGTGGGTTCTGCAGCTGGGAATTTGCATATTCTGCTTGAGTTTCCTAATCTGTCTCCTTAGTCTAGTCCTAAAATAAGGAATAGGACTGTATCTGTCTTGGTATCTCTCAGCATAGGGCCTGAGACATAATATAGTTCGATAAATAGTGATCAGGAGATCTCGGTGTGCGGCCCGGCGCCGTCCCAGCGGCGGAAGTTCTCGCTCAACCTGCAGCAGGGGGGGAGCCGCCCCAGCAGGCCGACGAGCAGCACGTGACTGATTCTGTTTCTTAAACTTTCCCAGAAACTGTATACCTCAGTGTTCCATCACTGTCTGAAGGTCGGAGGACCGCAGCACGGTGCGGGCGGCATCAGAGCTGCGAGGAGAGGGAGCTGCCCCACCCCGACCCTCGGGCCCCGCCGTCCCTGCCCGCCCAGCGCCACCGCGGATGGATGGCAGGAGCACGGCGCCAGCGGGAGGATGGCGGGAGCACGACGCCTGCGCGCGGAGGGCGGGAGCACGACGCCTGTGGACGGGACGGAGGGTGGGAGCTGGACGCCGGCGGGCGGCCAGACCGGGAGGGAAGGGGCAGCGGCCGCAGCACAGCGAGGGGAGCTCTCCAACCTCCACGTGGGTCCACTGACATCACGTACGGTTTCCATCCCGGTCACGGTCACGGCGTTTTCCCTGCCCCGCCCTCCCAGCTGTCTTCCCAGCGCGGACCCCCTTCCACGTGGCGTACCTGCTCTCTTTGGATATGAACTTTCCTGTGGTGGGACACATACATACACATACACATACAGACATGTATGAAGAAAGAATGTACGGTCAGTTCCTATGGTTTCTGTAGGTCACCCTCATCTTGTAAATTGTCCACAAAGCAGATCACAGCCGTGAGGAGGAGGGGCCGAGCCCTTTGGGGCCAGAGGGAAGAAGTGGCCTCCTTTGCCCCCGGAGCCTTATAGGTGGGTAGGTGCTGCTGTGGCCGCCACCCCGGGAGGCTAGCCCTGCCCCAAGGCCCGGACCCCGGTGGCATCTGGGCTTGGCTTCAGCTGGAAGTCATGTCACGCATGCTCTGTGTTGGAATCCACTTTTCGTGCCGTTGGTGTCTGTAAATCCTGGATGGGTTACTTACTTTGACAAATTATTGCTTTGGGTCTTTGTAAATTAAATTTCTTTTCTCTAAGGATAGAGTGAATAAAAAAGAATAAAAAAGAATCTCCCAGCTCCCAGGGATGGTGGGAAGCTGTCACAGGCAGCATTGGGCTCCTGGTGAGGACCCTGGTGTACTGGCACCACTGTCAAGGTCACCTGGGCCCTGTCCCAACTGCCTCAGGGACTTTGGCTTAGGAATTAGGAAAAGTGAAGACCAAACAACACCCGCTCAGTAACGCTGAGGATTCGGGGCACAAAACAGGAGCTTTGTGGCTTAGGAGGCTTATGTCGGTATTAAACCACCAGATAGTCATGAACTAAAAGTAAAGCAGGAATAGAGGCCTGGGCACTGCCCTGACACCCAGGCGTGTCCCCGCAGAGTCCTCCTTGCCTCTGAGGTGCCCACACGCAGTGGTAGCCCAGCTGCAGACCCCAAAGGGCACCCCGGTCACTCTCGTGGTCACTGCCCTCCTGCCTTCCTGCACCCCTGTCGCCCAGCCCTTCAGCACACAGATGCCCTGTGTCCAAGAGGTGTCACACGGGCACACCTTCAGGCCCCTCTTGGAGGGCCTGTTAGGTCCCAGAGAAGTGGCCCCAGAAGGTTCTGCCAGGTTGACACTCGGCCAAGTGCAGCTCTCTCCTGCCTATTTCTTCTAGGAAAGGGGACGTTGGTCTTTCTTCCTCCACTGCAGAAGCTCCCCATGTGTTTGCTTTATGACAGTGGGCTCGGGCCTGGAGGCGTGGGTGGGTGACTTCATCCTGCGTCTTTTTGCCCCCTGCCGACCAACCAGGGGTATTTTCAGCGGACCGGGAGGCCGTAGCTGGATTAACTCTGCACACCTCTATCTTCAGAGGCTGATCGTGGCCACCAGTAAGCTCTTAGGGAGAGTCCTGGGGACCTGTGCAAGGCTGCTGAACACAGGTGGGGCAGCAAGCAGTCACCCAGCCCCTGGGTTCCATCGTCAGGCTACTACTACTGTTAGGAAACAAAATCCCATGGACGGAAAACAAATTTGGCTTTAAAGTAACACAAATTTTAATCAGGTTCTTGACAAATCCTTCACCCTCACACCTCCACCCCACCCAGAAGTCTTACCAACCTTTGTACCATTGAGATGGGTCCCCCTGGGCCCTCAGGGGCAGCTCCCTGTCCCTGAGCTGGTGGGGTCGACGGCCTTGGATGGTGTACAAGGTGTTGTGAGCAGAGATGGCCTGGGAGGGCTCCCTCGGGTGAGCTATGTTTACATGACACAGTGTGCCAAAGTGACTTCCTGTGGCTGCATTACTTTTTAGTCATCAGGACTGTCACCCTCTCCCACGCTTGTTTTTGTTTGTTTTTTTGTTTTTAATTTAATTTTTTTTGAATTTTATTTTATTTGTTCTACAGCAGGTTCTTATTAGTTATCTATTTTATACATATTAGTGTATACATGTCAATCCCAATCTCCCAATTCATCCCACCACCACCATCCCTCTCCCCCCACACCAGCTTCCCCCCCTTGGTGTCCATACGTTTGTTCTCTACATCTGTGTCTCTATTTCTGCCCTGCAGACTGGTTCATCTGTACCAGCTCTTGTTTTCACAAGTAAAGCTTCTTTCCTAAAAGCCGTTTGAGCAAAGCGTGGCGAAGTTAGTTGTCCTCTCTGTGCTGGTCTTTCTTATGTCTTCATAAAAGCTAAAATGATGGTATCTGAGAGTATGTTTTGCAAATTCAAAATATAGTTTGGTAATTTTTTTTCCAGTTGATTTTTAAAAAGAACTGTTGTACAGAGCTTGTACTTTTTCCATTTTATAGATGGAAACCATCCTTGAAAATTGTTTAACGAGAGGAGATACTTTATAGATTAAAAAAAAAAAAAATACCCAGAATCTGACCATTCTTGTCTTCACTACTACTCCTCTCCTGCAAGCCCTCATTGTCTCTCTCCTGGATTAGTACCATCTTATGCTCTTTCAGTGAACTCACTAACCTCCCTAACACATTTCTCTGCTTCTGCCCTCAAAGCCCTTCAAGTCTCTCTCAACACAATATCCAGAGAGGGCCTGTAAGAACCTAAATTGGACAATGTCTCTCCTCTCCTCAGAATTTTGCAGAGCTTACCATAGAGCAAGGATGTGTGTGTGTGTGTGTGTGTGTGTGTGTGTGTGTGTGTGTGTATGAAGTAATCCCAAGAATCACCAGCAACAGAGAGGAGAAGTACAAAAGGAAAAGAAAGGACATCAAGAGGGTGTGTTATTGAGCAAATGACCACTGTGGGCAACGGGGGCCAATCCCACTGGGGACCTCTGAGAGGCAGTGTTAATGATGCCTCCGAGAAATTCCAACCAAAATTCCGAGGAGCTGGGGATTTTGTCAGTGACATCCTGTCAAACACTGGTTGAAGGCTGCTGGGAAAGAGGCTGCAAGAAATGCAGCAAGTCCCAGCACGCCCCACCCACTCCATCTTTGAGCATAGAGGGCTTTAGTAGCCAAAGAGAGCGCTCAGGCGGAGTGCTTCAGAAAGGAAGCACACACAGGAACGGGCAGGGCCAAGAGCACATGGGTGGGTGGATGACAGCGTCTGCCAAAAGGTCTTCTCTCAAATATCTTATGTATTTTATTTCCTTTCTAGCTCCACGAGTTATTGAGGGCCCTTCAGGAAATAAATGGCACACTCAGAGAGGGTAACTGGAGAGAGTTTAACAAAAGACTCTTTACAAATATGCAGGCAGGTTTAAAGAGCCCCACAAGTTATGAGAAAGCTAGCTGGACTAATGTTACTTCCATCTCCAGAAGGAGCAAGAATAAGAGTAGATACTTGAACCTGTAATAGCTGTAGCTCTTGTGTAAACAGAGGAAACCAGACACTGTCAAGACGTACCCTAGCAGGGAAGGATCATGAGAAATAATACCCAGGTGGCTCTCTCTTCCCACCTCTGATCCCCTGCCTGTGCTTTTCACTGGTCAAACCAACAAGAAGCCAGAGAACAAGGGGATCAAACACTTCTTAGAGGTCAGTGACCAACCTCCAAGCACAGTAGGATAAGGGGAAGTGAGTCCAGAGGAACGGATAGAGATTATCCAGCATACCCCAGGGCAACATGAGCTCCTTGAGAGGATATTTTCTGAAGGCTACAGAAATAAAATAGAGCATATCACTTTGAGCTTTTTGCTGAAGGCGTTAGGAAGCCACTGAGGAGTTTGAAGTTGGGGAGCCACAGGATGGAGTTTGTTGTTCAGAAGACAGCACTGGATACCAAGTGGTGGGGAGTTTGGACAGATGCCAGGCTGTAATGACTGGGAGACCAGCTGGGCAACTAGAGTAGAGATTCCAGAAAAGACAAGGTGGCCTCACATAGCAAATTGACAATAAAAGGAAATGGTGAACAAATGGATGAATTTAAAGGATATTTAAATTGGGGGAAGGGATGGTGTGGGAAGCAAGAAGGAGGAGCCAAAGGCAGCCTCCAGATTCTTGGAAGTTAGTGGGGTGTTGGTGCACTTTCTTGAGACAGGAAGCCCAAAATGAAGAGTAGAATCATGGTGTGAGATAAAGAGGCAGGTTTGATAGCCTGTGTTCAGGGATACAGATTTATTGTTTACGTTTAATTTCTTTATACACCCACCCACTCTCAAACACACCTTTTTTTTTTAAATTTTTTAATTTAATTTAATTTATTTTTTTATACAGCAGGCTCTAATTAGTCATCAGTTTTATACACATCAGTGTATACATGTCAATCCCAATTGCCCAATTCATCCCACGACCACCTCCACCACCCCACTGCTTTCCCCCCTTGGTGTCCATACGTTTGTTCTCTACATCTGTGTCTCAACTTCTGCCCTGCAAACCGGTTCATCTGTACCATTTTTCTAGGTTCCATATACATACATTAATATACGATATTTGTTTTTCTCTTTCTGACATAGTTCACTCTGTATGACAGTCTCTAGATCCATCCACATCTCAACAAGTGACCTAATTTCGTTCCTTTTTATGGCTGAGTAACATTCCATTGTATATATGTACCACATCTTCTTTATCCATTCTTCTGTCGATGGGCATTTCGGTTGCTTCCATGACCTGGCTATTGTAAATGGTGCTGCCATGAACGTTGGGGTGCATGTGACTTTTTGAATTATGGTTTTCTCTGGGTATATGCCCAGTAGTGGGATTGCTGGGTCATATGGTAATTCTATTTTTAGTTTTTTAAGGGACCTCCATACTGTTCTCCATAGTGGCTGTATCAATTTACATTCCCACCAACAGTGCAAGAGGGTTCCTTTTCTCCACACCCTCCCCAGCATTTATTGTTTGTAGATTTTTTGATGATGGCCATTCTGACCGCTGTGAGGTGATACCTCACTGCAGTTTTGATTTGCATTCCTCTAATGATTAGTGATGTTGAGCATCAAGGACACTACTTTAAACCTTTAATTTTAAAATAGTTTTAGATTTACAGGAAATTTGTGAAGATAGTACAGAGATTTCCATACACACCACACCCAGTTTCCTTTGTTATTAACATTTTTCATTAGTGTAAGTGCTCTTAACTAGCATCTGATAAAAAGAAAAATACCAGTATCTAGAAATTAATTAGAGATACAGCTAAGAGGAGTGGGTGGAAGTCAGAACTACTAGTTTTCTAAAGATTTGTTTTTTTGTTTTTTTGTAGTTCAAAACAGTGGAGGAAAGGATAGATGGATTCTCTGAAGCCACAGAGCTATTTCAAGACCATTCTTTTCAGTAGCATCAGCATTAGTAACTTCAATATATTCACACATTCTGTTCAATGAATACTTCAAATTCTCCAGGATAAATCTGTAGAAAACAGGAAATGGATTCTTCACTCTTCAGTCTTTGACTTCTAATGTTAATAATACTCTTTTAACTCTTCACACTGCTACTAGAGTCTGTATACTCAACCTGAGTGTTTGCTGGAAAACTAAGAAAATTGGGATCATGTAAATTGCTTTCCGATCTATTTTTTCCACACTGGTATGAATCATACTTCTGTAAACAATCATGTTCATTAATAGATTCTTTTTCTTACTTAAAAAACTGTAAACTACCTACTCTGATATATGACATCGCAGAATTTTGCCCTTATTTGTTTTATAGAATTTCTCCATCCTGACATATTTATCGTACATGGAATTTCTACCAGACTGTCACAGTCTTTCTCGTTGTCTGTATAAGCATTAATCAGTAGACAGGGACCTTCTTGGAGCAAAACACATACATTATTCATAATTATAACAGCTAGGTTCCAGCATCCCACAGAGGTAAGGATTCTATACCTTGTATGAAATTGTCAGGACTTCATAAAACCATACAATCATTTATTCACTTGGCATTCTATTGGGGAATGATTAATATTTATCAAATACTACTAAATCCAAGACACAATACAAAGCATAAACTTACAGTCTTATATGAAGCATTTGAGGATATATGTGTTTCAGAATTTCGACTCTTAAAAATTCTTTTTGGATTTTAGAATGATAATGTGATGAACACACCATTTTAAAGCCATACCTATTCAAGCTTTGGACAGCACCACGTTTGAACTCCTATCATTTCAAGTCAGGTTTTGCCATCAAATAAATTTAAATTAGATCAGGTTTTGGTGCCAAATCAAATGCAATATAAAAAAATCTGGTTTTAACGGTTTTATTTTAAATTTCAGAATTAGGTACCATCAAACATATTGTGAGGCAAAGAATGATGACTAGGACTCTTTTTTTGAAAGACCTTAACATTTTATATGGGAGATAAAATAAGTTTTTAATAGGAAGCAGGAGATATTTCATGTTGATTAAGGGTCACAAATTAAGCAAGGGAAGGAGAAACAATAGAATCAATATCTACTAGGAAAGAGGTATGAACAGGTTTCAGATAATGATGAGAGAGGGAAGGGATAGGCATTTTAGGGAGTGAGAAGAAGCATGAGGAAATAGAGAAGTGGGAAAAGAAAAGAAATAACTTCAGAAAAGGTATGGGTCCCAGAGTGCTGGGAGTGTAGATCTTGGGAATGGGTTGAGTGGTGGTAAATATAGCTGGAACAATGCATCAAGGTTACATTATAGGGGGCTTATGTTTTGCTCCTATTTTTTTTTTTTTTTTTTTTTTGTCTTTCTATAGCCTCTTCTGGGGCAATTAAATCCACTGTCAGTTATGCTAGCATGTATCTATTAACATTTCCCAGATCACTAATTCTAGACAGATCATTCCTAGGAATGATCTTTTCCAGCTGCTTCCTGGACCTATCCACCTGTGCATCCTGCAGACATCTTAAAGCTAATTTATTTAAAACCTCATTCACTCATTCATTAAACAATGTTATTAGCCAGTGTCCCAGACATTGGAGGTTCAGTGGTGAAAGTCATATCCCTGACAGTGCTTATTGACTCATAGGAAAGGAGACATTATCCAAGTAATTGCACGGAGGAAGAAAAACTACAAACTGGAGGACGCCCTGAAGGAAGGAAAGAATGACCTTCTGAAAGGGTGTGTACAGACGAGTTACTTTGCTCTCAGAGAGGCTGGTGCTCACTGAGAAAGTGATCTCTGAGCTAAGATAGGAGGTTGAAGAGGACAGGAAGACTATCAGTTGAGGTGAAGCACTGCAAAGCATCTGTGAGAGCCAGTGTGGCTGGAACACACAGAGCGAGGTGGAGAAGGATACAGACCAGATGAGAACCGACCACATAGGAGCTTATGAGCTACTTTAAGGACTTGAGTCTTTATTATTTGAGCAGTGAAAAACCAGGGAGAGGATTTCAGCATGACCAGATTGTGTGTGTGTGTGTGTGTGTGTATGTGTGTGTGTGTCTTCTAAACTGCATTTAACTTGGCTATGTGTAAGTTTAAGCGTGTTTTATCCCCTGGCTTGGCTGTTAGTTGTTTAAAACTTTGCTAAAGAACACACCTATGAAATGTCCATAAAACGTAAATATATAGCACACTAAATTTGTATAATGTAAGCAACAAGGATCCGCCACTTATATGGTGAAATCAAACATTGCCAATTCTCCAGAAGCTTTTTGTACCTCTATTCCAATCACAACTCCCTTCTTCCCACTGAAACGATACTGACTACACTATATGAAGTTTCATAGTAATTATTCTTCTATTATTTTATAGACTTACCATCTAAATATAAATCCCTAACCATTAGTTTCCTGTTTTATGTTTATATAAATGGAATCATAAAGCATATAATCCTTGTGTATGACTTCACTCACTGTAAATTTTGCTTTTCCAATTTGTTCATTTTAAATGAATATATGTAGTTCATTCATTTGGGGGACTATATAGGATTCTTTGTATGGATATGCAAAGATTTATTAACCTATTGTCTTGATGATAGACAATTTCGATGTTTCTCTTCTTCTGCTGATTACAAATAATGCTATTGAGAGCACTTTTGAATATCCTGGAACACATACGCATGACATTTCCCTAGGAAAAAATACTCAGAGGTATATGCCATCCTACATAAGAATATATGTAAACCTGCATACATGTAATAGTAATGTAATGTTATATACCATTATATCTGTTTTCCTATATTCTGTTTTTCATTATTTTGTCTTTCTGCATCATTATAAATTATTCCTTCTTCTCTATCTTCCAGTTAATTAATTTTATCTTCTGTATCTTATTGAGTTCTTAATTTAGGTTAGTGTTTTGGTCATTGCATTGTTCCAAAATTTCTATTAGTCTCTTTTTTAAAATTAAAAAAGTAGATCTGCCTGACAGATTTTTTAAATGAGCAGTCTATATCAGCACTAATACAATTGTCTGCTATGATGGAAATGTCCTATAAATCAGTATTGTGCAATAAAATATCAACCAACCACTTATAGCCATTGAGATGTCGAAATGTAGCTAATGAAGCTGAAGAATTGAACTTTTTGTTAATTTGAATTATTTAAAATTTAAAGTTAAATAGCCACACATTTCTAGTAACTTCCATATTAGACAACAAAGGTCTATATGTTATGATTCTATAATTATTCTAATTTCACCATCCACTTATACTTTTAAAATAAAAACTAACATGCTCCATTTGAAAAATTTGAAAAAAACAGACAATTATAATCAATGAAGCAAGATTCACTTATCAACATTCATATTTTATCTTATAATTATATGTATACACATATATATGTATATTTGTGTCTGAGATTGTCTATGTTTACAAATATACACACATGTGTATATACAGAAAATAAATTTTTGCAACAGCATTATAGGTACATTCATAGCCTTCCTGGTTCACATAACATTTATCAAAGAATTCTGTTATTAAGTAGTCTCTAAAATAATTGTCTATAATGATTATGTAATATGTCCTCTTTTGTTTCTGTCTAGATTTAAATATTCTCCTATTGCTAAATATTAAGACTTTTTACAATATTTTGCTATTATTGCTCACAGGATTATGAATAGCCTGTGGACCTAAAATATGGACTTTAAATCTAGTTGATTTCTTAGGATTACTGAGATTAAGGTGGGATTGCTAGAATAGAGTACCCGTTGACTAAGTGTGTTTGTCATATATTAAATTGATTTCCAGAAAAGTTGTACCAATTTGTTTCCATTAGAGAAACATAAGAATACAGGCTCTTCTTATGGATATATGCTTTGTCATTTGACTTGAGTTTTTACCACCCAGCATAAACTCTCTAAGGACATAAAGCATATCCTCTGTTTGATATGCAGGATTTTTCTCAATTCTATTTATATTTGAACTCTCTGAGGATTTAAGACTTAAGCTACTCTGTCCCTTTTGAAACTTTCTCTTGTATTTGCCTCCTTAACACTGTGTTATTGTGAGTTTGTTCTTCTATTTCTCCTCTCCCTCTTCCTGTTGCCTTTCTTTCTTGTCTCTACATGTGGCATTTGCCATAGTTCTGGTCTTTAATATCTTTGTTCCATAACCTCTCATAAAGTCCCCTCCCCGTCCCTTATTCAGCTCTCCCATCTTCAAACCTAAATCTTAAATCTGTATTTCCAGGCTGTCATGTCTTCAGAGATCAAGTATGCCTTCTTGTCCCTACTGACACCCATCATGTCTCGGATCTGAGTTTTAACATTACCCCTTCCCCCAACCCACCCTAACTCAACTCCCTATATGTTCTGGTTTTCCCTTTCTGTAAGTAATCTCATTGTTACTTGGGTTCAAAAAAAACCTCACTTTTTTTTTTCTTATTTCCTTTGTCTCACATATTCAGTCCGTCATCAATGAATGATTGAATCTTCATTTGCAGTTTCAATCAAATCATGTCTAACCTTCCGTTACTGCCACTTACATGCTAAAACAGGCCCTTATCACCATGACAATTTGCTCTTAAACAGTGTTCCAGCTTTTAGACTTTCCTGTTATTAATCTAGTCGTCACAATGCTTCTAAATTCATCTATTTAACATCACTTTGCGGGTACTGCTCTCTTCATCAAAATCTTTCAATGCCTCCCTGTTGTCTTCTAAGCAACCCCCAGTTTCATAGTTTGTCATGTATCCAGCCAGCCAGCCATTCAAAATTTGAGTGCCTACCTACAGTTTATCTGTAGAGCAGTGACATTCAGCTACTGGAGATGCTAGGCCCTTGCGTGAAGAGGTCTGGAAGTGCCTGGGAGTTGATCTCTCCTGAGGCTTCCACTAGCATATGACTGAGAAATGCAGCTGTAAGAAAGCCCCAGATCCATTGCCTGGATTTTAGCAGCTCTGAGGCTTAGATTACATTCCAAAGTTTCCCCATAGCATCAGGCTGCAGCCTACCTTCTGTGGGCCTTTTTCCTAGAGTTACATCCTTACCTGCCCTCCTCTTGTTCCTTACCCAGCTTTACGTACTGTCTTATCCAGCTACCCTGGAAACATTTCCTTAATAAATGACTTGCACTTGAATTCTCCTCTGCTGCTTCTAGGGTCTGCTTCTTAAAAACAAACAAACAAACAAACACCTTGTTAAGACACTTTTATTCAAACCAGAGACATAATCACTACTGCAAATGAGCTTACTCCAAGTAGAAAAACAGGTGTGTGAACCAACTCTTTCAACTTTAATATGATATCTACTATAATAATGGTGGTATCAAACTCCAGTGAGGTAGAAGAGAAGAAATACCTACCCCAGATGAGAGAATTCAAACTGGGATGTCTGCAACCTGAAAGTAACATCTGACCTGAACTTAAGAAGTAAGACTTTTTACTTACAGGAAGGAAGAGAGAAGCAGGAAGGAAGCAAAGAGAAACTCTTCATAGGGAATAACATGGGCAAAACTACTATGATATGAAAGCATGCAAATTTTCAGGAAATACAAATAACTCAAATTATTTATTATTATCAAAGGACAAAGGGAGGGACAGAGGATTGGTTCTGGCAGGTGAGTAACATGGAAGAAATCCGCACTCAAAACATTCATTGAGTGACATAGAAGGACTTCATCTGTTTATCTTTTGAAGACGGTAAACAAATGAAGAAACCAGACCAGTGATGCCATCAGATTTAGAGTTTTAACTATTACTCTGGAGGCATCATGGAGGACTGGGAGAGTGAAGATTTGATAGTTGCATTAGGCTTAGTTCAGGAAAAAGATAATCAGAAATTAAATATGGTGGGTAAGAAAGGCTTAGGAAGGAGATAATAAGAAATATTAGAAGGAAGGACTGGCAATAGTTGGTAATTTATTAGGTCTGGGGAGAGAGAAAGAAGATTCTAGGCTTTGGACCCATCTCAATGACCAAATCCATTGGACATTTTTTAGTCTTCATCTTACTTAATCTGATAGCAGCATTTCCCTTCCTTCTGTAGTTCTCATTCAATTGTTTCGATAGATTTTCTATATTCTCCAAATTCTCTTCATCTATTATTAATTTTTTAAACATCTTTATTGGAGTATAATTGCTTTACAATGGTGTGTTAGTTTCTGCTTTATAACAAAGTGAATCAGTTATACATATACATATGTTCCCATATCTCTTCCCTCTTGCATCTCCCTCCCTCCCACCCTCCCTATCCCACCCCTCTAGGTGGTCACAAAGCACCGAGCTGATCTCCCTGTGCTATGCGGCTGCTTCCCACTAGCTATCTATTTTACATTTGGTAGTGTATATATGTCCATGACACTCTCTCACCCTGTCACATCTCACCCCTCCCCCTCCCCATATCCTCAAGTCCATTCTCTAGTAGGTCTGTGTCTTTATTCCCGTCTTGCCACTAGGTTCTTCATGACCTTTTTTTTTTTTTTTCCTTAGATTCCATATATATGTGTTAGCATACTGTATTTGTTTTTCTCTTTCTGACTTACTTCACTCTGTATGACAGACTCTAACTCCATCCACCTCATTACAAATACCTCCATTTCATTTCTTTTTATGGCTGAGTAATATTCCATTGTATATATGTGCCACATCTTCTTTATCCATTCATCCAATGATGGACACTTAGGTTGCTTCCATGTCCTGGCTATTGTAAATAGAGCTGCAAGGAACATTTTGGTGCATGACTCTTTTTGAATTATGGTTTTCTCAGGGTATATGCCCAGTAGTGGGATTGCTGGGTCATATGGTAGTTCTATTTTTAGCTTTTTAAGGAACCTCCATACTGTTCTCCATAGTGGCTGTATCAATTTACATTCCCACCAACAGTGCAAGAGTGTTCCCTTTTCTCCACACCCTCTCCAGCATTTATTGTTTCTAGATTTTTTGATGATGGCCATTCTGACTGGTGTGAGATGATACCTCATTGTAGTTTTGATTTGCATTTCTCTAATGATTAATGATGTTGAACATTCTTTCATGTGTCTGTTGGCCATCTGTATATCTTCTTTGGAGAAATGTCTATTTAGGTCTTCTGCCCATTTTTGGATTGGGTTGTTTGTTTTTTTGTTATTGAGCTGCATGAGCTGCTTGTAAATCTTGGAGATTAATCCTTTGTCAGTTGCTTCATTTGCAAATATTTTCTCCCATTCTGAGGGTTGTCTTTTGGTCTTGTTTATGGTTTCCTTTGCTGTGCAAAAGCTTTTAAGTTTCATTAGGTCCCATTTGTTTATTTGTGTTTTTATTTCCATTTTTCTAGGGGCTGGGTCAAAAAGGATCTTGCTGTGATTTATGTCATAGAGTGTTCTGCCTATGTTTTCCTCTAAGAGTTTGATAGTGTCTGGCCTTACACTTAGGTCTTTAATCCATTTTGAGTTTATTTTTGTGTATGGTGTCAGGGAGTGTTCTAATTTCATACTTTTACATGTACCTGTCCAATTTTCCCAGCACCACTTATTGAAGAGGCTGTCTTTTCTCCACTGTATATGCTTGCCTCCTTTATCAAAGATAAGGTGACCATATGTGCATGGGTTTATCTCTGGGCTTTCTATCCTGTTCTATTGATCTATATTTCTGTTTTTGTGCCAGTACCAAACTATCTTGATTACTGTAGCTTTGTAATATAGTCTGAAGTCAGGGAGCCTGATTCCTCCAGCTCCATTTTTCATTCTCAAGATTGCTTTGGCTATTTGGGGTCTTTTGTGTCTCCATACAAATTGTGAAATTTTTTGTTCTAGTTCTGTGAAAAATGCCTGTGGTAGTTTGAGAGGGATTGCATTGAATCTGTAGATTGCTTTGGGTAGTAGAGGCATTTTCACAATGTTGATTCTTCCACTCCAAGAACATGGTATATCTCTCCATCTATTTGTATCATCTTTAATTTCTTTCATCAGTGTCCTATAATTTTCTGCATACAGGTATTTTGTCTCCTTAGGTAGGTTTATTCCTAGATATTTTATTCTTTTTGTTGCAGTGGTAAACGGGAGTGTTTTCTTAATTTCACTTTCAGATTTTTCATCATTAGTATATAGGAATGCAAGAGATTTCTGTGCATTAATTTTGTATCCTGCTATTTTACCAAATTCATTGATTAGCTCTAGTAGTTTTCTGGTAGCATCTTTAGGATTCTCTATGTATAGTATCATGTCATCTGCAAACAGTGACAGCTTTACTTCTTTTCCGATTTGGATTCCTTTTATTTCTTTTTCTTCTCTGATTGCTGTGGCTAACACTTCCAAAACTATGTTGAATAATAGTAGTAAGAGTGGGCAACCTTGTCTTGTTCCTGATCTTAGTGGAAATGGTTTCAGTTTTTCACCATTGAGGACAATGTTGGCTGTGGGTTTGTCATATACGGCCTTTATTATGTTGAGGAAAGTTCCCTCTATGCCTACTTTCTGCAGGACTTTTATCATAAATGGGTGTTGAATTTTGTTGAAAGCTTTCTCTGCATCTATTGAGATGATCATATGGTTTTTCTCCTTCAGTTTGTTAATATGATGTATCACGTTGATTGATTTGCGTATATTGAAGAATCCTTGCATTCCTGGAATAAACCCCACTTGATCATGGTGTATAATCCTTTTAATGTGCTGTTGGATTCTGTTTGCTAGTATTTTGTTGAGGATTTTTGCATCTATGTTCATCAGTGATATTGGCCTGTAGTTTTCTTTCTTTGTGACATCTTTGTCTGGTTTTGGTATCAGGGTGATGGTGGCCTCGTAGAATGAGTTGGGGAGTGTTCCTCCCTCTGCAATACTTTGGAAGAGTTTGAGAAGGATAGGTGTTAGCTCTTCTCTAAATGTTTGATAGAATTCGCCTGTGAAGCCATCTGGTCCTGGGCTTTTGTTTGTTGGAAGGTTTTTAATCACAGTTTCAATTTCAGTGCTTGTGATTGGTCTGTTCATATTTTCTATTTCTTCCTGGTTCAGTCTCAGCAAGTTGTGCATTTCTAAGAATCTGTCCATTTCTTCCAGGTTGTCCATTTTATTGGCATAGAGTTGCTTGTAGTAATCTCTCATGATCGTTTGTATTTCTGCAGTGTCAGTGGTTACTTCTCCTTTTTCATTTCTAATTCTATTGATTTGAGTCTTCTCCTTTTTTCTCTTGATGAGTCTGGCTAATGGTTTATCAATTTTGTTTATCTTCTCGAAGAACCAGCTTTTAGTTTCATTGATTTTTGCTATTGTTTCCTTCATTTCTTTTTCATTTCTTTCTGATCTGATCTTTATGATTTCTTTCCTTCTGCTAGCTTTGGGGTTTTTTTGCTCTTCTTTCTCTAATTGCTTTAGGTGCAAGGTTAGGTTGTTTATTTGAGATGTTTCCTGTTTCTTGATGTAGGCTTGTATTGCTATAAACTTCCCTCTTAGAACTGATTTTGCTGCATCCCATAGGTTTTGGGTCGTCGTGTCTCCATTGTCATTTGTTTCTAGGTATTTTTTGGTTTCCCCTTTGATTTCTTCAGTGATCACTTCGTTATTAA
The DNA here is from genome assembly GCF_965194805.1 of Balaenoptera borealis. NCBI lineage: Eukaryota > Metazoa > Chordata > Mammalia > Artiodactyla > Balaenopteridae > Balaenoptera > Balaenoptera borealis. The sequence continues at coordinate 62,684,197 of NC_138877.1, forward strand.
GTAGTGTATTATGTAGCCTCCCTGTGTTTGTATTTTTTACAGATCTTTTCCTGTAATTGATATCTAGTCTCATAGCGTTGTGGTCGGAAAAGATACTTGATACGATTTCAATTTTCTTAAATTTACCAAGACTTGATTTGTGACCCAAGATATGATCTATCCTGGAGAATGTTCCATGAGCACTTGAGAAAAATGTGTATTCTGTTGTTTTTGGGTGGAATGTCCTATAAATATCAATCAAGTCCATCTTGTTTAATGTATCATTTAAAGCTTGTGTTTCCTTATTTATTTTCATTTTGGATGATCTGTCCATTGGTGAAAGTGGGGTGTTAAAGTCCCCTACTATGATTGCGTTACTGTCGATTTCCCCTTTTATGGCTGTTAGTATTTGCCTTATGTACTGAGGTGCTCCTATGTTGGGTGCATAAATATTTACAATTGTTATACCTTCCTCTTGGATCGATCCCTTGATCATTATATAGTGTCCTTCTTTGTCTCTTGTAATAGTCTTTATTTTAAAGTCTATTTTGTCTGATATGAGAATTGCTACTCCAGCTTTCTTTTGATTTCCATTTGCATGGAATATCTTTTTCCATCCCCTCACTTTCAGTCTGTATGTGTCTCTAGGTCTGAAGTGGGTCTCTTGTAGACAGCATATATATGGGTCTTGTTTTTGTATCCATTCAGCCAGTCTGTGTCTTCTGGTGGGAGCATTTAATCCATTTACATTTAAGGTAATTATCAATATGTATGTTCCTATTCCCATTTTCTTAAATGTTTTGGGTTTGTTATTGTAGGTGTTTTCCTTCTCTTGTGTTTCTTGCCTAGAGAAGTTCCTTTAACATTTGTTGTAAAGCTGGTTTGGTGGTGCTGAACTCTCTCAGCTTTTGCTTGTCTGTAAAGGTTTTAATTTCTCCATCAAATCTGAATGAGATCCTTGCTGGGTAGAGTAACCTTGGTTGTAGGTTTTTCTCCTTCATCACTTTAAGTATATCCTGCCACTCCCTTCTGGCTTGCAGAGTTTCTGCTGAAAGATCAGATGTTAACCTTATGGGGATTCCCTTGTGTGTTATTTGTTGTTTTTCCCTTGCTGCTTTTAATATGTTTTCTTTATATTTAATTTTTGATAGTTTGATTAATATGTGTCTTGGCGTGTTTCTCCTTGGATTTATCCTGTATGGGACTCTCTGTGCTTCCAGGACTTGATTAACTATTTCCTTTCCCATATTAGGGAAGTTTTCAACTATAATTTCTTCAAATATTTTCTCAGTCTCTTTCTTTTTCTCTTCTTCTTCTGGGACCCCTATAATTCGAATGTTGGTGCGTTTAATGTTGTCCCAGAGGTCTCTGAGACTGTCCTCAGTTCTTTTCATTCTTTTTTCTTTATTCTGCTCTGCAGTAGTTATTTCCACTATTTTATCTTCCAGGTCACTTATCCGTTCTTCTGCCTCAGTTATTCTGCTATTGATCCCGTCTAGAGTATTTTTAATTTCATTTATTGTGTTTTTCATCGTTGCTTGGTTCCTCTTTAGTTCTTCTACGTCCTTGTTACATGTTTCTTGCATTTTGTCTATTCTATTTCCAAGATTTTGGATCATCTATACTATCATTATTCTGAATTCTTTTTCAGGTAGATTGCCTATTTCCTCTTCATTTGTTAGGTCTGGTGTGTTTTGACCCTGCTCCTTCACCTGCTGTGTGTTTTTTTGTCTTCTCATTTTGCTTATCTTACTGTGTTTGGGGTCTCCTTTAAACAGGCTGCAGGTTCGTAGTTCCTGTTGTTTTTGGTATCTGTCCCCAGTGGCTAAGGTTCACTCAGTGGGTTGTGTAGGCTTCCTGGTGGAGGGGACTAGTGCCTGTGTTCTGGTGGATGAGGTTGCATCTTGTCTTTCTGGTGGGCACGTCCACGTCTGGTGGTGTGTTTTGGGGTGTCTGTGACCTTATTATGATTTTAGGCAGCCTCTCTGCTAATGGATGGGGCTGTGTTCCTGTCTTGCTAGTTGTTTGGCATAGGGTGTCCAGCACTGTAGCTTGCTGGTCGTTGAATGAAGCTGGGTCTTGATGTTGAGATGGAGCTCTCTGAGAGATTTTCGCCGTTTGGTATTACATGGAGCTGGGAGGTCTCTTGTGGACCGGTGTCCTGAAGTTGGCTCTCCCACCTCAGAGGCACAGCCCTGATGCCTGGCTGGAGCACCAAGAGCCTTTCATCCACACAGCTCAGAATAAAAGGGAGAAAAAAATATAAAGAAAGAAAGAAAGAGGATAAAATAAAACTATTATAATAAAAAATAAGAAAAAAATTAAGAAAAAATTTATTAAGAAAAAATATTTTTAATTTTTAAAAATAAAAAATATGAAAAAACTTATTAAATTTTTTTTAATTCCTAAAAATAGGAAATAAGGAAAAAATTATTAAGAAAACATTTATTAGTTAAAAAAAATTTTTTTCAAGTAAAAAAAAAAAAAAACAAAAAACCAAAAACGGACGGACCTAACCCTAGGACTAATGGTGAAAGCAAAGCTATACCAACAAAATCTCACCCAGAAGCATATACATATACACTCACAAAAAAAGGAAAAGGGGAAAAATTAATATATCCTGCTCCCAAAGTCCACCTCCTGAATTTGGGATGATTCGTTGTCTATTCAGGTATTCAACAGATGCAGGCACATCAAGTTGTTTGTGGTGCTTTAATCTGCTGCTTCTGAGGCTGCTGGGAGAGATTTCCCTTTCTCTTCTTTGTTCATACAGCTCCCAGGGTTCAGATTTGGATTTGGACCCGCCTCTGCGTGTAGGTCGCCTGAGGGCGTCTGTTCCCCGCCCAGACAGAACGGGGTTAAAGGAGCAGCTGCTTCGGGGGCTCTGGCTCACTCAGGATGGTGGGAGGGAGGGGTACGGATGTGGGGCAAGCTTGCGGCGGCAGAGGCCGGCGTGACGTTGCAGCAGCCTGAGGCGCGCCGTGCGTTCTCCCGGGGAAGTTGTCCCCGGATCACGGGAGCCTGGCAGTGGCGGGCTGCACCGGCTTCCGGGAGGGGCAGTGTGGAGAGTGACCTGTGCTCACACACAGGCTTCTTGGTGGGGGCAGCAGCAGCCTTAGCGTCTCCTGCCTGTCTCTGGGGTCTGTGCTGATAGCTGTGGCTCGCGCCCGCCTCTGGGGTCCGCGCTGATAGCCACAGCTCGCGCCCACCTCTGGGGTCCGCGCTGATAGCCGCGGCTCACGCCCGCCTCTGGGGTCTGTGCTGATAAACGCAGCTCGCGCCCGCCTCTGGGGTCCGCACTGATAACCGCGGCTCGCGCCCGCCTCTGGGGTCTGCGCTGTTAGCCGCGGCTCGCGCCCACCTCTGGGGTCCGCACTGTTAGCTGTGGCTCGCGCCCGCCTCTGGAGTTCGTTTAGGCGGCGCTCTGAATCCCCTCTCCTTGCACACCGCGAAACAAAGAGGCAAGAAAAAGTCTCTTGCCTCTTTGGCAGCTGCAGACTTTTTACCGGACTCCCTCCCGGCTAGCACCGAAGCCGGAGCCTCAGCTCCCAGCCCCCTCCCGCCCTGGCGGGTGAGCAGACAAGCCTCTCGGACTCGGCGCCCATCCTCCGTGCGGGAATCTCTCTGCTTTGCCCTCCGCACCCCTGTAGCTGTGCTCTCCTCTGTGACTCCGAAGCTTCCGCCCTTCGCCACCCGCAGTCTCGGCCCGTGAAGGGGCTTCCTAGTGTGTGGAAACCTTTCCTCCTTCACGGCCCCCTCCCACTGGTGCAGGTCCCGTCCCTATTCTTTTGTCTCTGTTGTTTCTTTTTTCTTTTGCCCTACACAAGTACGTGGGGATTTTCTTGCCTTTTGGGAGGTCTCACGTCTTCTGCCAGCGTTCAGTGGGTGTTCTGTAGGAGCAGTTCCACGTGTAGATGTATTTCTGATGTATCTGTGGGGAGGAAGGTGATCTCCGTGTCTTACTCTTCCGCCATCTTGCCTCGTCCTCTCTTCATCTATTATTAATTCACTTTTTAAATAAGGTAGATAGTTAAAAGTGGAATTATAATGTACAGACTACTTACTAAAGAACTGCTTAAATGAATGCCTCAAAGGATTTAAAATAACCTGAGTTTATGTGAAAAAACTGCCCAACCTCACTTGTAACCAAAGAAATGTCAACTAAAAATAATAATATCAGATCAGCAAAAATTTTAAGTGTAAAATCTCCAATTTTGGCAAGTATAAAGAAGGAAACATGCTAATGCATTACTGGTGATAGTGTAATATGTCCAAATTTTTGGAGAGCAATTAAATAATAATTAATTGTTAATTATTTAATTTTAATTTTATTTATTAAACTTATTTAATAAACTTATTTTATCTCCCTTATTAAAATTAAAATGCTCATTTCCTTTGATCCAGCAATGGCACTGCTAATAATTTAAAATAAAAGTCAATCTAGATAAATATATGAAGATGCTTATTGTAGTATATTTATAATAGCAAAGATTTTAAATTATTTTAAAGTCTATTAATAGAAACTAATTAAATATATTATAAAATGGTCATTCTACAGAATATTATGCAAATATTATAAAGAAGTATTGATATGAAAATGGCCAATAAATATTTTGTTGCAAAAGAATAGTGAAATGAGTTTGTAGCATGTGGCCTTGTACTCACATAGTGAGAATATACATGCATTAAAAATTTCTAAAAGGATGCACTCAAAAGTGCTAACACACTTTACCACTGGGGCTTGCAGATGCTGTATATTCACTATTGCCATATTTTTTTCCCATTACCAGCAGTAATTTGGCCTTAAAATAAATGAAAAGAAAGGAACAATAATGGGATAATGAGGAGGAACAGCTTAGTTTCTTACATGTGTGTGAACAGAGGGGATGGGAGATAAAAATTATATGTAGTTCTGTTGGAATTAAATACAATTAAATAAAAATAAAATCCTTACATTAACACCTTAAAATAGGAGGTGCATTTACAGATAGGAAAATAAAGGCTCCTTACACACTCCATACCTAATGAAGGACTGGAATTCAGATCTCCTGACCCTTTCCCTGGTGCTCTCTCCATTATCTTAAGCAATAGAGTATCTACAACAAGAAAATCAAATCAGCTGAGATGCAAGTGTTCTCAGCCATTATTTCTGCCTTCTCTGAATATATGGGATTGATTTTGAGTTCTTAAATAAATCAGAAATTTTGGAGAGTTGGCTGTGGGACCCTAAAATTTTGATGTATACTGGTCAGAATATCTCAGTTCAATACCATCCCTCTAAAAGGATGCTTTCTAAAGCACTGAGAAATATGGCTCGTCTATGTCCCTAACTTAATAGAAGAGAAATTTTGAATTGGAGGCAAATAAACTATGCAGTAGCACTGTAAAGCTTGGTAAGGAAGAGTATGCCAAACAGCTTACCTATTCCATAGATAAGCTGACATATCTCCAATAATTTTCCTCCTAAGCACAGTATAAGTGAAATATTAGCACGTATGATCTGGGGCAGCACCAACTGATTAGTTTGTTGCTATAAAGTATAAATGCCTAATCATATAAAATTTCATATATCACTCTGGAAAATGAGAAGCCATCACTAAAATGTGAGTGAAATGACTATTATGTGCTTCCTTTTGTTAGAATTGCCTTATATTGAAAAAAAAAAATGATTTACTATCCAAGAAAACTTTTTAATTACCCATCTACTTCTAGGAAATTACAAATAAATTTTGTTATTTTAGGAAAACAGAGATGGATTTGCTGTATGTAACTTTCAGTACATTAGCAATGAATTCCATCCTAGTCTTGTTCAGGATCCTTCCTCCAATGCTTCATTCAAATTACCATTGATTTTTACTATGTATTGAAATGGATACATAGCAATTTTACCCAATATATTTGCCAAATTCAATATTACTAATTTAATAAACTGGGAGAGATAAAATGGAAACAAAAATTGGTGAATATTTAAAGATAAAACCTGGCAATATGTCAATGTTTCTGTTTCCTTCTATAATATAATAAATTATAATTCTTCTAATTGAAAAATACTATCAGTAATGAAAATCCTATATTACATATAACCAACATTTTTGTACATACATCAATTCTTACACACATTCTGATTCCAGTTTAGTAAATTGATGTGTAAATATATTTTGTAAGACAGATGATCTTATAAGAAGATTAACTTGAAGTTGAGGTAGACTAGTGAAGTAAAATTTCCATTTCCTATGCTGGAGAACACTTTTATTGAAATTTGAAGTGTAGATATTAGTCTCAGGATTTAAAATTTATCTTTAGGTGTTTGGACTAAAATCTCTACATATATAGAGGAATTACATGTATTCTGTAATTTCCCAGTAACATACATTCTTCTGAAATGCAGGATTTAACAAGGAGACTAGTGTGATTTGATGGTTAGTCACATATTTGACAGAGGAGCTGTATTATGGACCTTATATTTTCCTCCTCTGCTTCAAGAAAAGATCTCATCTGTCACTCCTTAATATTAAATTCAATTGAGTTCTTAAATAGGGAAAAAGCCTGCCCTGTACTACATGCCTCTCAACATTAATGGTGGCATTAGGCTTAATTTTCAGTAGATGAGAATGTAAGTTTACAATATAGTCATAAAAAGATATTTTGTCCCCCAATTTGCCTGACATCTGTTGAAAGAAAGTACATTTCTGATCTAGATTTTCAGAGCTTTCTGGGACTTAGTGAACAGAGATATATTAATATGTGTGTACGTGTGTGTGTGTGTACACAAATATGCTGTGCTCACAAAAAGGCCACAGCTAGTATTTCCAAACCGGATTTATTTAAAAAGAGGGAATAGATGCATTCTAGAGTGGAATAGGAGCTGGGGGATAGATAATGCAGAGAAGTCTTGGAAAATAAAAATGTAGAAAAGAGGCCATGGTTGGAACCAGAAGCACGTACTTTTTTACTAAAAAGAAGATTCAGAGACACAAAGAGATAAAAAAATAGAAAGAGAAAAAGCAAACAGTAAAGATGGCACCATAGAGAATGAAAGAATGAGAGTTTTTCCTCTTTGCCTTCATGGGTAATAAAGGTTATGAAATTGTGGATTTCCACTTAATCAAGAGAGAATAGCCCGTAGCAAAGGACATACTTTCATCTATGAGCTGCGAGTAGTCTGTGAAGATTAGAGAGGATGGCTGTAATCGATGCCTGGGGTAGACCCTTGCCATTGAGCCATGCCGATAAGGTGAATAAGTATTTATTTTATTTTGGGACATGTTTGACTTTGATTGCATCTAAAGTATATATATATATATATATATATATATATATATATATATATATATAATTCAGATAATTCTGAACCATGATTTACCTGTGGATTGGGATATAGCCCAACGATGAGTAATTACAAAGAAGCTTTACCTAAAAGTAGATAAATTCATAAGTTGCTCTAAAAGTTTTGTAAATATGGCGGGCGTAATTCCTAGAAGTTTCAAATGAGCAAAAAGTATCCAGAAATAAAATCAATCAGGAGTAATTTCTATGTTCCTGTGAATGCTAGACACACTGAAGAAATATTTAAAATTTTGTTTAGAACTATAAATGGTCTTTGCTTTCAAATTTTAAAATGTGTTTCCTTTAAACTTCAGTTTCATTTTCTACAAATTTGTTTCTATTCCAAATTTGCTATGAATTTCCTGCAAATTTGTTAATTTGTAGGCATTTGTGAATATATGCATGTGTGTGATTGCACATAATTTTTAATGAACCAGTTAAATAATTTAAAATAAACCTTTCTAACATTAATATATTTCATTATGGGAAAATTTCAGGATTCCTTTTATTCTCAGTATTAACTATTGTCATTATAGAAGTTCTGATACTATGAAAATTAGCTGGGAACTTTGACAAAATAAATCATCCTAAGGCAATGAAAACATTTTTCTTGTTCCTGTTTCATCATACTTGGGTATAACAGCAATGGTGAGACTAAAAGATCCAGGTATCTAAACTGTGGAGGGCAGACAGAGTAGCAACAATCTGCATTTTCAGGCTAAGTTTAGGCAGTTGAGAAGTCAAACCTTGTCAGCATTCCTTTAGAATTGCAATATCACATCCAGCAAGAGGATGTTTCAGTCTTTCCACAGCTGTGTGTCGTTTTAAGAGATTGCATAGTTAATGCTAAAATTGCCCCTGACTACTCTGCTCCTTAAGGTTTTTGATTCTTGCTTGGCTCAAGTCCTGATTTTGATTTTTGTTGTTTGTTTCTTTTCATGGCAAAGTAATATTTAGCTCAACAACGTTTTATTTGACATTAAGAGAAAATATATTTGTTTGAGAAATAAGCCTGAATTCGTTTTTGGTCTGCAAGAAAATTTTAACCTTATGTATTTGGCTTTTAAACATTTTGTTCTCATGAAAATAATGATTATGTAGGCCTCATTCAAACTATAATTATAGAAATAGATTTTGAATCAATTAAAATATTTTAATGAATTTGATTTGAAATGTTTAAAACATGAAAACAGTAGTGGTTATAAATCAATAACTGCTTATACTGTATATAAAACCATTTGTTAATTTGTAGAACATTTATAGCACATTTGATTTTAATTTCCAGATAATACTCTGAATAATATTCTATTCCCATAATAATAATACCACTATAATTGGAATAGAAAAAAATATATATCAAATGATGGCTTTCTCTATATAATGCTCAGTAATTAATGCCCTGCCTTTAATTACACCAAAGATTACTTACAGTATTGTACTTCTGTGTAAGTGCAAGGGTATCGCTTTTGTAGCCAACAGCTAAGCTGCCTATCCTATGTTCTCCCAAGGACAACTCAGCCTTAAGGATCTAATTCATGGTCACTTCCCATTCCATTTTTGTTTTTACTTCAAGACTATGGATCTCATTCACGTTTTGTTTCCTGAGACTACCTTCCTCTCTCTACTCAAAGACCACCCAGACATGACTGCTGCCATTCCTTGATTTCCATACCTTAAACACACACTGCATATACATAGTCACTTGGGCACACATGAATGCACACACAGACTTTCACAGACATGTGACAAGGGGAAGTGTGTTGCTACATTTTCATGACTCTTGCCACCGTAGGTCGGGCACCCATTTCCTGTGCATCACAGGTTTGGAGCACATCAGGCAGACTTGGGAGGTCCTTTCAACATCTGGAAACTTGGAGTCATGCTAGACACCTTGCTCCCTTCATTTCCACTCCTTAGGTGTCCCCAAGTTGTAAACAGCAGTTGAATCCATCCCCTTTTCTTCATTATTCCTTTTGCCACCGAGACTTTGGCCATTAAACCTTCCTCTCTCCCTGCTTTGTGATAATCTGCTCCAGTATCCTTGTCCTGCTCTCATTCCTCAGAGAGAGTAGACCCTTCCCAACTCAGAATTTTGTACAAGGTGTCCTACCCAGAAGTCCTCTCTACTCCACCCCACTTCATGTCCCCGTATATTCAAGTCATGATGTTAGTCTGGAAGTCGCTTCCTCTGGGATAATGTTCCTGAAACACAGACAAGAAACCTGGTTGTTTGCCAACACATACCTTATGGTTTTCTTACATAACATTTATTTATACTAATAATTTTTGCTTAAATAATTTTTAATGTTTCAGTCCTTTCTCCTTAACATGTAAACTCCAGAAGATCAGAGCCTTGTTCAGAACTGATCTCCAGCACCTAGCTAGTCCTTGGTACATGGTTGGCACTCACCGAATTTAGATTTTATAAAGAAATGAATTAATGGGTGCTGTACATATGTGTAGGCAGCCATGTGGAATATAAGTGGTGATCATTTTTGGAGGCAGTAAACCAAAGTGAAAGTTGCCAGAATCAAGGAAATGGAGCTAAACTGGGAGCCAGAAAGCTAATCCATATGGATGTCAAGACGATGTGGCTGGGTAAACACTGGGTACACAGCAGTGATCAACATGAGGAAGCCAAAGGCTGGGGAGGTCTACTGGAAACTCATAAGCAGATTCCAGGAATGATTGGTTGTCCCCAAACATTATTTTTATTCATGGTCTAGAGGTCTGTCTTGGTTGGGGACAAGAGTGCAAAAGTATTTTCTGTAAATGTCTCACCGACTTATGTTTCAAACTATGTAGGACCCATTTCTCAGTGATGTTCAGTTGTTCTTTTTTTCTTCATTCTGCTAAATCCTTTCTGTGTCTCCATTTAGATTGCTTTCTCATTCTTTCTTTCTAAGCTTGAACTAATGGTGCAAAGATGGCCATCCCTATGTAGGTATGTGACTAAGATTATAGAGAGGCTAGTTGGCAAAAATGGACCACAGTTAAAAAGAGAGAATGCTTGAAGAGCATTCAAGGCAAAAAAAATCAGCTTGCCCTCCCAGGTATCCAGAGCTGTCTCTACTGTGTATCTACTAACCCTCAGCTTTTTCTTTTTTTCTAAGGATAAGGTTTTGCCTTTTCAAATACCTCGCACTGTTCTGCCTCTCCACATATACGATGCTTTCATCTAGTCCATCTCGCAGTTCTGTAGCGGGAACGTGACTACTTGTTACGGCAAAAAGGCTGCTCCTTGGTCTGATCTGCATTTTCCAGGTAACTTTCTAGGCAGCCTATGATCCATCAGTTTGCCCCTCAGTAAACCTCAGAAAAAGAACACCCATAAACATTAGCACAGGGGCGTTCTAAAGTTTGACTAGTATTTTAGAGTGTTGCAGATCCTAAGATGAAAGCAGTAAGGGAGCTGAAAAAAGTAGTAGTATTTATTTAACAGATTCACCAGAAATCTCAGGTCTTCCCTAGTCACTACATTCTATCCTGTACATGTAACATAAAAATCTCCATGAAAGCAGAACTGAGTCCTCGGTGAGAACATTCAGAAATAAACAAGGCTTGAGGGGAAAGCCTTGTAACCCGTGCTTTTCACCCTTCTCCTGTGTCACCTAAGATAGTGCCCAGATCCGAGTAGGTGCTCGACAATGGGACGTGCTAAAATCATCCTTAAAAGTGTATATAATTCAAACAAATGTCCATAACTCTCTCGGGAGGCACTTTGGATGACAATGAAATCACCTGTCTTTTACTTTAGAATTTGTGAGTGTTAATCATTTTACCTTTCCAGCTTTTATTCTCCATGGTCAGTCACTTTATACTACCTCCTCTGTTTGAAGCTCTACCTTACCTTTTCTTATATTGAAAAATCATTATACAGGCAAAATGTAAAAATATATTTATTTAGCCATTAGTAAATAGCTACTAAGTCTTACCATTAGTCTTAGCTACTAAAATATATAAAAGCAAAGCATATGTATTTATATATGTTTATGTGTATATGCATTGTACATAGGTAGATATAGACAACTATATCTGCATATATGTGTGTATCTATATCTATATCTAAATCTATATATAGATAAAAAGACACATATCTCCTACTCTATAATTTATGATTGTTATAGCATGGAATAGACAGCTCGACTAAAAGTGTTTTAACCAACAATGAATATGTCTCATTTTACAAAATAGAGAAATAGGGAAATCCAGAGATTGCAAACATTTAGGGATAATTGATTCTGTGGCCCAACGGTGCTATCAAATGCTTAGGTTCTTCCTATCATCCTCAAAGTGTCAACTGCTTTTTTTCATCAACTAGAAATAACATACTAGTTTCCATCTTTCATAGTGTCAGGAAAAAATATTTAAAAAGCTTGAAGAGAAGGTGTTCCTTTCAGTGTTAAGAGTGAGATAAAGCTCCTTCAAGAACCCCCATCATATGTCTCCTCACATCAAAGTTATATTCTATAGCAGGATTAGCTCAGTGAATTTATGTTCCACCCTGGATCTGTAGAGGAGCCCAGTCTCCTCTCTAGACCATGGCTACCTGCCATAAAAACAAAGTTAGGTTTCTGCTAATAGAAGAAAAGTAGAAACTGGCAGGTAGGTAATAAAGAGGATGTGACATTTGTCTCAAGGGATTATTAAAGAGACACTTAAATAAAGGGATCTGTATTAATCAAGATACAATCAGGAAAACTGAAACCATGGTAGGTATTTCAAGCAGGAAATTGGCCACCAGATGTTCAAAGGCTGAAACATCAAGGAAGGGATGCTAAAATAGCCCATAAATTAATAGCTGCAGGAAGCAGCTGCCACACCAGAGCTGGGGGAACAAAAGGGAAGAGGTGGGGTTCCCAGAATATAGCATGGAATGGGGCTCGTAACAACTGGTACCAGTTACTCTACAGGTGAAGCCATGTAATTGGTGCTCGGACCACCAGGGGGCACTGTGAGTTGGTGCAGGCACCTCTAAAGAGGACACAGAATGGCTGGTGCTCGGTGTGTCAAAAGAAGCTGGAGGCTGAAGTCGTGGTTGTCTTTTGTTGCCTTGAGAAGCTGACGTGAAGTATAAGCAGAAAAGTCAGCCCTTCTGCCTTCGTCCTGCCTTCCGTTCTCCCTCTTGTGTTTCCCCCCAAGAGAAAGTCAGCTGGCAGGGGAGTCGGAGAAATGTTTGCAAGCTTGACAGCACAGAATATAGGATGGTGGACTTGGAGCTCAGAGAGACAGTAGGTGATGCAATAGCACAGTATCTTGAAATTTTGAAAATTTTGAAATAGCAGCATATATATATATATATATATATATATATATATATATATATATATATATATATATATATATATATACTTTTAATTGTATAAGTAAAGTTCTTGCATTTTAGCACATGATGGTGCCTGTACCTGGAATGCTTTTTTCTAGCTAACACTATATTCTTTACATCTCAGCATAAGAGCAAAGGATGTTTTAAATACTTTCCTGACCTTCCTTAACACCTACTGAGAGAATGGTTTAGGGAAAGTGGCTTAGTCATCTTGAGCATCTGTTGTCCCATCTATAAAATGGGATAATGATATACCTACCTCAGAGGTTTGTTTTGAAGATGGAATAAGTTTAAACGATAATCTCTTTGATTTAGTCACATGTAAAATGCTTAATTGACCATTGTTAAATATTAGTATTAGTTCTATGACTCCCCCAATTCTAATTTATCAAAAAATAAATAAAAAACTTTGTCCTAGTCAATAACTTTTCAAGTCAGTCACCTTATACAAAGTTATCATTATGTAGATAGTTATCATTCTGCTTTAAATTACTCACTTGTGTATTTATGACTGTCACTACCTAGTGTTCCTTGAGGATATGACATATTTTTTTAGCACAGTGCCTCGCACATAGTAGAAACTACAATCAATGAAAATTTGAAAAAGTTTGAAAATTCAAATAAATGATGGTGAATATATGATGTATATATGTATGACTACACACACATATCTTATTTACATTTATAAAAAAGGAGAGGAAGGACACCTTCATGTAGGTCACTTTGCTATTTTCTATGGAAGCTGTAGTCTTCATATTGTATAAATGAAATATACATATAAAGATAAGTCTACAAAGTATAAACACTAAGGCTCCAGAAGTTCTTGACCAGGAGCTATTATGATTAGCTACTGTGATCAATGATATCAAATGGGCAAAATTCATATAAATAACAAAAATAGACTGGGGAGATTATTACAAGTGGGATCTTTGGCATGGAGGGCATTATGCTGAGCAAAATAAGTCAGACAGAGAAAGACAAATACTGTATGATATCACTTATGTGGAATCTAAAAATTACAACAAACTAGTGAATATAGCAAAAAAGAAACAGACTCACAGATATAGAGAGCAAACTAGTGGTTACCAGTGTGGGGAGATGCGGTATAGGGGTTGGGGAGTGGGAGGTACAAACTATTGGGTGTAAGATAAGTTACGAGGATGTATTGTACAAGACAGGGAACATAGCCAATATTTTGTAATAACTGTAAATGTAAAGTAACCTTTAAAAATTGTATAAAAATAAAATTAAAAAAAATTAAAAAACAAAAAGTATCTATGAGATAGCAAATATGGGGGTTAAGTTTTTCCAAATTGGTTAGGGTAAAGTTTAAAAGGGTTGTGCTTTATCATGTAGGTAATCAAGAGTGACATAAGTAAATAGTATTTGAGGATAAATAATCTGTTCCATGTGCAGGCCAGATAAGACACTGAAGACTTTGAAGGCAGAGAGGACTTAAGGAAAAAAATGATCTCGAAGAGCTAAGAGGCTGAACTAAATTCATTATAAAGTCATTGCCGTGGAATACAGGACAGGGCCATTGACTGGATGACCCAAGCAGTGGGTGAGGACAACTCAGTGAGAAAATCTGACAATCAGGACTTCCCTGGTGGTCCAGTGGTTAAGACTCCATGCTTTCAATGCAGGGGGCACAGGTTCTATCCCAGATTGGGAAACTAGATCCTGCATGCCACACAGTGTGGCAAAAAAAACAAAAATCTAACAATCCACTCTTAGCAGAGAGAAGGAAGTCAGCACTAGTTATTCATAAGTTTAGGATTTCCGGGGTTTTTTTTCCTTCTAGGATAGCTTAATTTGGCCCTAAATTTAGTTCTGTCTTTCCCAACCTGATTTTGTTAATCTCTACAATCTTGCCCCAGAAAAACCTTCAGAAATATATATATATTCATTTCTCTTCATAAGCATGCAAAATTTTAGCAGAGTTTTTAAAGACAATGTTACATTTGAAATGAGAAAAACTGAATATATCAAGACCTTTCTGTTGCTTTGCAAGCTGGTGGTTCAATGAATTACTTTTTTTTTTTTTTTTCATTTAAAACTTCTGTTTCCTTATTTATTTTCATTTTGGATGATCTGTCCATTGGTGTAAGTGAGGTGTTAAAGTCCCCCACTATTATTGTGTTACTGTCGATTTCCTCTTTTATAACTGTTAACAGTTGCCTTATGTATTGAGGTGCTCCTATGTTGGGTGCATGTATATTTATAATTGTTATATCTTCTTCTTGGATTGATCCCTTGATCATTATGTAGTGTCCTTCCTTGTCTCTTGTAACATTCTTTATTTTAAAGTCTATTTTATCTGATATGGGTATAGCTACTCCAGCTTTCTTTTGATTTCCATTTGCATGGAATATCTTTTTCCATCCCCTCACTTTCAGTCTGTGTGTGTCCCTAGGTCTGAAGTGGGTCTCTTGTAGACAGAATATATATGGGTCTTTTTTTTGTATCCATTCAGTGAGCCTGTGTCTTTTGGTTGGAGCATTTAATCCATTCACGTTTAAGGTTATTATCAATATGTATGTTCCTATGACTATTTTCTTAATTGTTTTGGGTTTGTTTTTGTAGGTCCTTTTCTTCCCTTGTGTTTCCCACTTAGAGGAGTTCCTTTAGCATTTGTTGTATAGCTGGTTTGGTGGTTCTGAATTCTCTTAGCTTTTTGCTTGTCTGTAAAGCTTTTGGTTTCTCCATCGAATCTGAATGAGATCCTTGCAGAGTAGAGTAATCTTGGTTGTAGGTTCTTCCCTTTCATCACTTTAAGTATATCCTGCCACTCCCTTCTGGCTTGTAGAGTTTCTGCTGAGAAATCAGCTGTTAACCTTACAGGAATTCCCTTGTATGTTATTTTTTGTTTTTCCCTTGCTGCTTTCAATAATTTTTCCTTGTCTTTAATTTTTGCCAATTTGATTACTATGTGTCTCAGTGTGTTTCTCCTTGGGTTTATCCTGTATGGGACTCGCTGTGCTTCCTGGACTTGGGTGGCTATTTACTTTCCCATGTTAGGGAAGTTTTCGACTATAATCTCTTCAAATATTTTCTCTGGTCCTTTCTCTCTCTCTTCTCCTTCTGGGACCCCTATAATGCGAATGTTGTTGTGTTTAATGTTGTCCCAGAGGTCTCTTAGGCTCTTTTCATTCTTTTTCCTTTATTCTGTTACGCAGCAGTGAATTTCACCCTTCTGTCTTCCAGGTCACTTATCCATTCTTCTGCCTCAGTTATTCTGCTACTGATTCCTGCTAGTGTAGTTTTCATTTCAGTTATTGTATTGTTCATCTCTGTTTGTTTGTTCTTTAATTCTTCTAGGTCTTTGTTAAACATTTTTTGCATCTTCTCGATCTTTGCCTCCATTCTTTTTCCGAGGTCCTGGATCATCTTCACTATCATTATTCTGAATTCTTTTTCTGGAAGGTTGCCTATCTCCACTTCATTTAGTTGTTTTTCTGGGGTTTTATCTTGTTCCTTCATCTGGAACATAGCCCTCTGCCTTTTCATCTTGTCTGTCTTTCTGTGAATGTGGTTTTTGTTCCACAGGCTGCAGGATTGTAGTTCTTCTTGCTTCTGCTCCAATGAATTACTTTTAATGGTGCTCTTTTCCTGTATTTTAGTGCTTCTCTGTGTTTACATTTTGAGGAACCAACAGAAAAACCTGATAGAATAAATGGCAACTTGAAAAGTTTTATCTTAATAAATTCTGTTATTATTCCACAGTAGATAAAATAATACTCTAAGATAATGAGAAAATAACATCTTCCTCTAAAATTAGAACCTAAAGACACACTATTGACCTTATGTTAAGATATTTTATAGCATAAAACTCTCAGAGAATGGGCATTAAGAATAACTCCACAAAGCTAGCAATTTTAAGTACTTTTCAGGGGAACTCCCTTGTGCTCCAGTGGTTAAGACTCCACGCTTTCATTGCCGAGAGCCAGGGTTCAATTCATGGTCAGGGAACTAAAAAAAAAAAAAAAAAACCCAGGAAAAAAAGGAAACCACTTTTCAGAACAAAGCAGACTATTTATTAAATAAATAAGAGTATTAGGGAAATAGTAATAAGACTGGTATTCCATTTTCAATTTCAAAAAATGATATTTAAATATAGTAATACAACCATTAATTAAAAATATTTTCATGCTCACATCTGGAAGATGGAACATAAACCATTTAGGTTACCTGTTTAAGGCCCTATTAAAGGAAATGACAAATACTTGCATTGGATTACTAAATACATAGCTTCTACTAGATTGGCTGTATGTTTTGTTTGTTTTTGTGGGTTTTTTGAGGGTTTTTTTTTTGGTGGATAACTGCTTTTCTCCTAGCCTCAGTAAACCCACTGGAAAAGGGTTGACATTCAAACTTGGGGCCTCACATTCAAACTTTCATATATTCTTCTCAGTGGCTTTGTCTATGGCTTATAGTGGGTCTATTTAGTCAGCAACTTTAGCACTATGAGTCAAAGAAGTGCCTTTATCGTAGTTTAAATTTTTCCCTGGGGCACTTAGCTGAGTGGCCTTTAGTATTTCAAACTCTTAAAAGTTATCTGGCTGCCCTCTGTGAAGTTAACACAGAAACTGCTTTACTTCAAAGCAGGTAAAATTATGACTGTTTCTGTGGCAAAACTATAGGCACTGTGTTGAGTTAGGACAAAGACTGTTTCCATGTTGCTGGGTAATAATCAAACAGTGGTATGATCAGGAGCTTATAAGATGGCAGATCATCATACCATTATTAATAAAGAACATTATTAATTTCTAAAAGCCTTTATGTCATGATGGTTTTATCCTATTTCTTTCTTTTGTTGAATTTTTAAAAATGTACTTCTAAAGAGTATACAAAAGAAAGAAGTTAGCCCTAAAAAAGAAAGGCTTCTTCACAAACTCAAATTATATATTTCTTTGAGCACTACACTTTAGAGAGAAAATAATAGAATTTTTCAACATCAACACTTTTTTACACTTTGCTAACTGATCAAACTATTAAAAAAGCAAAAAGCAATTAAATAAGTTTGTATTCACTGGACATATCCACCTTTTTGTATAGAGGAAAAACAAATATAAAATATAAAACTGTGAATATGCAGTTTTCATTATTATCATTATTTTTATTTAATCTTATTTATATAGAAAACCAGTAAATAAAACTACACCATATACTTTCTTTTTGATGCTAGCTCAAAATACTGATTTTTTTTTTTTTGGACATAAGTATTTATCTGATGAGTATCTTTTGGAATTATTCCCATAGAGTTGCAAAAATAATATTTGGGAGGTAAGGAAAGTAGTGGACATAATAAACTCATGTTAGATATAGTTTGTCATCAATTTTGTATATTGAAAAATCAACCTTTTATTATTTCATTTATCTTCCATTAGTTAAAAGTTAATTTATTATAATACAAAATTTTCCCCAACACTACAACAATCCCTCATTCCTAATTTTTTCACCAAGTAGTTTGATTTTAATTACCCATTGCTTCAAAAACTATAGCCAAGTCTTGTTTAAATCTGTTAACTGAGACAATTTAAGGAAAATTTTGCCTATTTCTTACTCCATTTGACATTAGTCCTGTGTGACCTCATGATGCAAAGGAAAATGACCCTATAATGATATGATTCATACTTCAACTCAAAGTATTGATATCTTTGATTCATTGAGTATCTGATTAATTTATTTTTCCAACTTTTTTTTAACGTTTAAAGCAAGTGCATGTACAACAGTGCCATTTTTTCAGTCCAAAATAAATAAACACAACTACAGGACAACAATTTTTTATATGAATCTTACAGTTTGCTTAGCACATGCTTTACATTAATAAAGTTCCATGCTCAGGAAGCTAGAAATTTGTGTCTGGTGTAAGACTAGGTGTTTTGTCAAAAACATAATACACATACAGCTGAACTTTGGCCTTACGCCATGAACAAGCAGGAGGTGTTTCTGTAACTGTCCTACTGGTTTTCACACACTATTTATTAGAAATGACCACTGCCATTCCCACATAGTGCCGAGTGTGAATTTTTATTATATTTATGTGGCCTAAAGGTCATTCTGTTTTTTTTATAGAGCAGTATATGTCCTTCCATTGAAATATTGTCCTTGTTTTGAAAGCAAATGTTACTATTTATTTTGTTAACATCTTTATTGGAGTATAATTGCTTTACAATGGTGTGTTAGTTTCTGCTTTATAACAAAGTGAATCAGCTATACATATACATATATCTCCATATCTCTTCCCTCTTGCATCTCCCTCCCTCCCACCTTCCCTATCCCACCCCTCTAGGTGGTTACAAAGTACCGAGCTGATCTCTCTGTGCTATGTGGCTTCTTCCCACTAGCTATCGGTTTTACATTTGGTAGTGCAAATGGTACTATTTTATTCAATGGTTTATATTTTGAAATCCTAAACAGATATTTTTTGCATTAAGTGTCAAGCACTACATTACTTCCAAAGACATGTTGTGGTTATAAGAAAATTAAAACTCTAGTAAATCTTATTGGCCAAGATTTTTGAAATAACAGTACTATCAAGTAAATATATAAACACGGGCAATTGATAGTTGGTCAAAACAACATCTGGGATACAAAGCAATGAGTATATTTTGAAGAGTTTTTGTTTTGTTTTTCCAACATCATATGGTGATTATTTGTAAGCCAGGGCCTATAGAGATAGTTTGTAGAATGTACTACTCAGCATTTATTCCAAATCTATTCTCACTGTGAAGTTTTCAGGAGATCCAGTTGCCATTGTAATATGATAGTATAGATTCATATTAAATCATTGATTGGAAAAATCAAAGCATGGAACTATTTTTTTGAACATTTCTTCAAGTGAAGAAATGAGAGAAATTGTAACGTGATACTGTGGATAAGACCAAGGATTATATAATCAGTAAAATCTCAAAGCTCTGCCATTAACTAGATAATTTTTCCAAAGGTGCCGTTTCTTTTTCTTATCTTCCTTCCTTAGGTTTGTGGAAAACATATAGACCTTAGCCTTCTACAGACTAACATTGATTCAGCCTAAGATCATTCAACCTGCTTTTTATTGGCTAGCTTGCAAATAACTAATTGGGAAGAAAACATAAGCTCTATTATGAGGACTCTATCCTAAAGAATTATACAATCTAGTTGGGGATATAAGATAAAAGGACAAATTAGAAAACATTAAGTGTAGAAACCTATTATTCTAATGTGACTGGGACCAGTTGTTTGATGGTTAATATAAAAAGTCAGTTAAAGAGGGGAATTAAAAAACATACAAATGCATAGTAATTGGCCACCATTTTGATGTAAGGTCAGAACCCCCTTGATTATCACTCTGTTGACTAAAGATTTATACATTTTCTGCCTCGTATAAATCATAATGAATCAATTAGAATTTTCATTTTCAATGATTAGAAGTAGAACAAAACAATAATAGAAATGTCAAATTCTTTAAAATAATTATAATTCTATTATTCTATTTATTTGTTTATTTTGGCTGCACTGGGTCTTAGTTGCGGCACATGGGATCTTAGTGGCGGCATGTGGACTCTTAGTTGTGGAATGCATGTGGGATCTAGTTCCCCAATCAGAGATCGAACTCGGGCCCCCTACATTGGGAGTGTGAAGTCTTACCCACTGGACCACCATGGAAGTCCCAATTTTATTATTCTATTTATTATAATTTTGTAATTTCTTCTTCAACTTTCATAGTCCTTTAGTCCTCATATAATTGAACTTAACTTTTTCTAATCTGTTCAAAACACAATATATTTTTATAGGAACAAAACTTCTCTTTTCAAAATCACATCATTGATTTTATTTAGGTAATAAAATAATAAAGTTTAAATTGCATACACCTGAAATAAACAGGTAGGTGAACAAGCATATCTGAATTTTGCTTAACGTAAAACTAAGTTGAGGCAGCCAAACCCCATAGGCTTAATAGAAAGCATGCTGTCATTTTACAGGGAGAATGTACAGCATCAGTTCATCCATTAAGTTAGTTAAATGGAGCTCAAGTAAAACAATGTCTTAAATTCTGTTTTTGCTCCAGGGCTTATAAAGCAATAAACATTCCGAAAAGGAAGAGGTAATTTGGGAAGCTTCAGTAGCAGGTCAAATGTGTACTTAAACTTTTATTCATGGAGATGGATAGATTCAAAAGGAGGAAAAACATAGGGAGTTTATCCCAAATAGAGAGAAATTGAATCCAAGACTAGAGCAGGAGTAGACACGAGTCGTGGTCTTGCTCAGGAGGAGAGTATGTATTGCTGAGTGAAGGTTGGAATGGGCTCATGAGTATAACATGCCCCAGACCACGTTAATACTGGAAGTCCATGTTCTTTACCTACACAATCCGCCGAGGGCTCCCCACACTGGGAACAGGCACTGGGTATCCCAACTAATCTTCAGCTGGGTTCATCCCACAGCAGCTTCAGATTTGAAAGTGATAGTGGGGGCTTTCAACGGAAAGACCTGGAGATAGAGAAAGGCACACCTGACAAGGTTTCCCTCAAGTGTGATAAGAGAAAAAAGTATATTTCCCAAATTAACTATATCACAACTTATCAGGTATCTAATTCAATTTGTTTAGAGAGTAAAAGTTTTCTCAGATGTCTGATCATGTTTTTATGCTTAGTGCTTTTATTCAAAGAATGCTTAGTGTACTCTTATACATAACAAATGCTGTTTTGGGCATTAGGAATGCTACTGTGAATAAAATAGATAATAATTCCCACTAACTACCTGGTTGTGGAGGGAAGCAAACAAGTACTCAAGAAATAAAATGATTAAGAAATAGATTTTTATCATGCTTTAATTATATCTGATGACAGTAAGTGCTATGGAGAAAACTAAAACAGAGAAGGGGTGCAAAGAGCACCGGGCAGGGGACTGAGGCTTTCATTTTAAATATGGTGGTCAGGGAAGTCTTTACTAAATAAAAGAATGACATTCCATCAAAGACTTCAAAATGTTGAGACAAGTCATCAAGTGGATGTAGAAAGGAAGAATACTCCAAGTAATGGGACCAGCAAAAGCAAAGACCAGGATAGGATAATGGTGTGTTCAAGGAACAGCAAAGAGGCCTCTAGGCTACAGCAGAGTGACTGAGGTGGAAACGGTAGAAAAGTTCATAGATGAAAGGCAAAGGGGTGGCCAGACCATGGAAGGCTACGTGATTTAGAGATTTGGGTTTTACTGAGGGTGAGATGTAATCTTAGAATAGAGAATGATATAACTCACAGTTTAAATGCTCTGCTGGCTGCTGAGATGAGAATTGAGTGTAGGAAACAAGGGTGGAAACAGATAAATGGTCAAGATGCTATTCAGCCACCTCAGAAAGACACAGGATGATTTGCCCTAGGGTCATAGTGGTGAGAGACGGTAATGTTTTAGAAATTTTGAAAGTAGAGTTGACAGGATTTGCTGATAGATTTCACATGGGATGTGAGCCAAGTGGTGTGGCCTGAGCTGACAGGAAGGTAAAGTTTCTATTTAATTAGGTGTAATAAGAAGGAATGGATTTGGGAAGAAAGAATAAGAGTTTGTTTTAAGATCTGTTAAGGTAGAGAAAGAAAATGGAGATGTTAGGTAGATAAATTTGAGCTGAGGGACGATGGATACACAGAAATTTGGATCATGAGACTGTAGCTGGTATTTGAAGCCATAAGACTGGATGAGGTCATTCTAACATATCATGTTTCAGGCAGCATGATCGATACTTTAAATTTTTTGGCCATAAAACACTCTTTAGTTAATTCCACAAGAATGAGGGTTTGATTTACCTGTTGTTCTCAAATGTATGACATCAGTAGGGTTTACTGTTCCATTACATTTAATTCCCTGTAAATCTTCAAAATATGAAATAGGTCCTATATTTATTAGCAATATTTTCTAGGTATAATACTCTTCATCAGATAGAACTATATCACTTAATTTCACAGAAAAATAGTTTCATTGCTTAGTGAAACTACTGTTACATTATAAACTGTGAAATCATGCTGACGTATGGGCAACAACACAGCACACATTTTGATGTAAGTTAATTTGCATGAGTTACCTAAGTTAGGAAAATATACACCTCCAGAGAACAGAGTTCATTAATTCTGAACTGTGTCAAACTATCATTTAATAATTATCAAGGGCCCAACACTGGCAAAACCATATGCTGCAGTGTATGTGTTTCCTGTTTCCTTCTAATTTTTTTCATCTTGGTTCATGAGTGAATGCTATGAAATCTAATTAATTTAATTAATGGATCTCAGGGCTATTGGTCCATGAATTAATATGAATTATTCTGTGAAGAAAGAGCTATCCCTCTCCCCCCCCCCCTTTTTTTTTAGAAGTATTTTAGTGACCTCCAGTCACTTGGCTGAACTAAACAACATCTTTTAGAACAGACAAAATAATGCACTGATAACAAGCCTCAAGCATGGAATGTAACACTATCACTAAACCTTCTGTTTGGGTTGTTCCAGGGCTGATAAAATGGAATATCGTGTGCTAACCCTGAGGAAATTGAGGTAGTCTCATATTTTCTTAGCTAAACCAGGAAATAATTTATTCTAGGGAAGTGCCAAGAATTGCCCTGGTAGAGTCAGTCTGAAAAGTAATTTCTGTCCATCCTGTAGTATCTGTTCTGTCCCCGGCATCTCCTTTTTGTTACTCATATCCAAGTCCTTTTGGCCACTTAATTTTCCTGCTCTCTCAAATCAAAAGTCATACCTGCAAAAGAGCAAAAGTTGCATGTTTTTGCTTTGACAACAACTATGTCTGTGTCAACTATAGGGTTGTAAGCTTTATAGTTGTTTGTGTGTTTTCATTTATGGTCCTTTTTATTCAAAAGAGGATTTGAAACAGCTGAGCAAAAAAATTATGTAATAAGATGAATAATAGATAGAAAAATAAATTGGTGTTAAGAGAAAATGAAGCCAACTATTGAAGATAGATGACTATCATCACTTAGGGACCTCATTCTTCCAATCAAATTGCATAGCATAATTTGCTCAGTGCACCCAATGGCCACTCAATACATATTTGTGGAAGATAATACTAATGAATAACATGATGAATGAAAAACTAGAAGATTTTTATCCTTTAGGAAGTAACTAATAGACATGTATCATAAATTCTATTCTTAAAATATGGAGGGAAATATATATTAAGCTGGCCCATAAAATGCAGCAGGAAGACACAGAGAGCAATAGAATTATGACTGCATGTGTGTCTCAGATCTAGTGCATTTACAAAACGGTATTATCAGGAGACTTCTTCAGATCCATATGTCCAACGGCTTGTTTGTCATTCCTACCTGGATATCATCCAGGTACCTTCACTTAATTCATTATCTTCCTTCAAACAAGTAATAGCATCCAAGACAGAGAATTATGAGCTGGTCTAGTCTCTGTCCTCTCTCATATGTCTGGTCTAATTTAGAGGCTGAGATGATTTAATCAACAGGACACTAGCTCTGTGTCCAGTAGTATCTAGTTTTATCCTCATTCTACAACTTAAAATCTCTGTGACCTTCAGGAAACTACTTATCTCCCTTGAAGGTCAATGTATGGATAAATATTTTTTTCAAAATTAATTATAGTTAGGATTAAAATAACATGTTTGGTACTTCTTGGGCTCTCAATCAGCAGTTGCTCTGTTATTCAGATTAGTACCAAATCCTCTCAATTCTACCTCCACCTCCTCTTAGATCTGTTTTCTCTCTGTTCTCACCAGTAAATAGCCTCATCTCTCTTCCTCTATGACTTTTTATGTGATCCCCACCGCTTACAACTCCTCCAACCTCATCCATAATCCAGCCTCCACACCACTATCAGGGCAGTGGTTCTAAAATGCAAATCCCATTATGGTGCACCTCATAAAACCCTTCAACCGTGCACTTGTCTCCTGATCAAAATCTAAACTCTTTAGCTTTAGATTGACCATAACCATTTCTGATCTGACCCTACCTACCCATCTCTCTCTCCTAAGTCTCACTTCTCTCCACCTAATCCTCTACCCCTTGTATTGAACAACTTGGATCTCCTTCCATCTCTTCCACCCATCCTATTGTTTTATTACCTCTTAACTTTGCACACAGTGTTCCTGCAATCTGGAATAGCATTCCATTCTCCGTGTTAACCTGGAAACTTCTACCCTTCCTTTAAGACTGAATTCAGTCTTCTCTTTTCTGTGAATGACCTTCCTATAATAAATTGACAGTATCTTATTTTGTGATATGCCTAGTACACTAGGCATTCTTCAATTGTCCAATATAACAGTGTATGATATTTGTTGTTTATATGCCTATTTCCCCTGCTGGCTTTGAGAAGCTTGAGGACAGTCTTATAACCATTTTGTATTCCCAGGGACTAGCACAGTGTACATACATTTGTAGTATTATATGAATGAATGGATGGATGGAAGGATGGATGGATGGATGAAGGAGAAACTAACAACTGCTATCTTTTCTCTGTCTCTTACAATGCATTATAGACACAGTTTGATTCAACTTTAGATTCCAGTTCATATACCTCTGTTTGTCTGGTTTTGTTGTTGTTATATATGTTATCAAGAAGCTTCATCCCTCCCCAAAATTTCTTCTGTGGTAGCAATAAATTCAGTGTCTTCTGGGTACAACACTGTGCTCTCTCTTTCTCTCCTTTTTTACCCATTGTGACTTTAGAAAAAGTATGTGTTATGACCTTATAGATTAATTTGTTATAGTATAGGAAATAGGAGCCTTGCTATTTTTTCATAAGTAGTTATGATAAAATATTCATATTTGCTTATGTTTTGTGAAGATCTGTATGTGATAGAGTACATGTTATTATAACCTTAAGAGGAAATATAGATGAAAGGATTTTCTTTTATTTTTAATGTAAAACTTCTAAATTAAATATACAAAAGTGCTCATCTAGAAGATAATAGAATCATAAGCAGAACACAGGAAAAGACTTACAAAGCACAATTATATCAAAAAATGTAGTTTTATTTCAATAGAGTAACTGAATTAGTGCATGATGAAACAAAATATTATAAGTTTATATGTCAGTAAATTATTTAATACAGATTGTGTAAGTTTTACCTACAAGATTCTATCAAATTGTTTATGATATTTCAAGAAGTTTTCAACTTTTTCATGTTCAATTGAAAAGTTAAATAGAGATAAAATATAAACTGAATGGAAAACATTGGTGCTGATATTTCATGGTTTTCTGCAAAGCATGTAAGAGTAGGGATAATGTTAGAATGTAAGAGAAAGCTCTTCTCCACTCTGCCACCCATTTCTAGGATAGAGCAAAGACACAGGGCCCAGAGCGAGGAAGATGCAACAAAACTCAGTGTGGTCAAGGGGGTTGTGACTCTGAGGTGTGAGATGAAATTTGATTCTGGGGGTTATGACTAACAGTGGGATGAGGTATCTACAACAGAACAATTAGGTATGAAGTGGGTAAACTTGGGAACAAGGCCAATGTCAGGGGTGGGGACCATTCCCAGCATGATAAATGAGACCCAGTCCTAGGGCAAAAGGAATGCTAAGAATTATTGGTCAGAGAGGGGGAAAATGGTAAACAACAAGAAAAACAAAATGTAGAGGAGAAGAAACCAGAAGGATCCAGACCAAAGCGTTTTCCATACAGTCTGCTCCTTGGGAAGATGGGTTACACAGAAACCTGTAAGATCATGACACACCCAAGCCCAGGTTTCTGCCTATCTCCATGGAAAAATAGAACACAGTATTTTCTTTCCTAGAGTTCATTGTTAGTTGAACGAACTCTTACTCGTGACCTGCTGGAGAGAAACGTACTGGTTCAAGGAATGAATGACATTGGTCCTTCTGGAGGCCTTTAATTATTACGTAAGGATCAGAGCTACATAGGTATCAGTCTTTAGAAATGAGGACTAATGTGTGTTATTTCAATAGTCAAGTGTTATAAATAATTCATATAAAATATTCATTTATTTTTCCTATACGAATTTAGATTTAAATTTATTATTGTAGTATTTCAACATTATTATTCAAGTGAAAGACTATGTCAGTTCTTGGACATGTCCTCTCCATGTGTGTTCATCTAAATGGGACATGGAAGTAGCCATATATTCCCTTTAATCAATAGCCCTTATTTTTTTATCTGTTTCATGTTTACAGAAAAAAATTGAGAGGAAAGAGATTCCATGTGCTCCTATTCCCTTCCCCAATCCCCCTATTTTTAATATTATATGATTTATTTATTTACTTATCTCTCTATCTATTTATTTATTTAGGCTGCGCCGGGTCTTAGTTGCGGCACACAGGACCTTCGCTGCGGCATGCGGGCTTCTTAGTTGCAGCATTCGGACTTTTAGTTGAGGCATTCGGACTCATAGTTGTGGCATGCATGCAGGATCTAGTTCCCCGACCAGGGATTGAACCCGGGCCCCCTGCACTGGGAGTATGGAGTCTTACCTATTGGACCACCAGGGAAGTCCCTATGTGATATTTTTAACATTAGTGTGTTACATTTGTTCCAGTTGATGAGCCAATATTGATACATTATTATTAAATAAAGTCCATAGCTACATTATGGTTCATTCTTTGTTGTACATTCTAAGGGTTTTACAACTTGTATCCACCATTACAGATAACCACCATTACAGTATCATACAGAATTGTTTCATTGCCCTAAAAATCCCCTGTGCTCTACCTATCCATCCCTTTCTCCCTCCCTCCCCAGGAGCCCTTGGCAATTACTGTTGTTTTCACTGTCTCCATAGTTATGGCCTTTTCCAGAATGTCGTATAGTTGAAATCCAGTAGTATATAGCTGTCTGAGATTGGCTTCTTTTACTTAGTCATATTCATTTAAAGTTCTTTGTGTGTGTATATGTGTGTGTCTTTTTAGCTTAATAATATTCCATTTAAGGAGATACCGTAGTTTATCAATTAGCCTGTTAAAGGACATCTTGCTTGCTTCTACGTTTTGGCAATTTTGAATAAAGCTGTGTGTATGGGGTTTTGGATAGATGTAAGTTTTCAACTAACAAGCCCTACTTGTACATTTTTTAACATTATTTATGAGAATTTAATACTCTATGCACGTTTTAGAATTAAATATTTTTATAAAAATCAATGACCATATTGGATTTCTTGGGAGAAGTTACATAATTAAAAGTTAAATTTTTGCATATATTAACATGACATAGTCTCCATTTATTTAGGTCAAATCAGTTCCTAAAATTTTGTATATAAATGACTTTAGGATTCTTTTCTAGGTTAAATACAAGGTACTCTGCAGTGTCTCAACTTCTATTACAGTTTTATACCTTCAATTCAATTAATGCTGGTATAGGAGAAAATTTTGGATTGTGTGTGTGTGTGTGTGTGTGTGTGTGTGTGTGTGTGTGTGGTTGCTCATCATTTGCAATAGTCTTGATGAGTTTGCTTATAAGTTCTAACGGCTTTGTGTTTAATTGGACTTTTCTATGGATAATCATAGCATTTTCAAATGATGACACTTCCGTGTTTTCCTTCTAAATGTTTATCTCTCTTTTTTTTTAAATCTTATGATCTTACGATACTGACCAAGCTCTCCAATATTATGCTAGCAGATGTGATAATGATGGTCATCATATATATTTCCCCAAATTAAAGGAAATGTATCCAAAGTACCCCTATCACGTATGACATATGCTATAGATTTTTGATCAACAGAGATCATGAACTTGAAGAAGTTCCCTTGTATTCAAAATTTTATTAGTCTCTAAAAAATAAATAACTGAAAAAGTTCAAGTTTCTGCTTCTATTGCAAAGTCTGTTTGATTTTTCTCTTGTATGCTATGAATGTGTTGAATTGTTAAACTTTCTACTGTTGAACCATCTACTTATATAGACTTCCCACCTCAAGTAGTCTCCAGCTTTTCTCTGAGGTTACCCTGCCACATCTGGCTGATCAGTTCTCCTTCCTCATGGCGGAAAATAAGAAGAGAATCAGGTACTGTTCTGCTCAGGTCTTTATGGGATAGAGGAAAGAGTATAAGCCAAAAAATTTGCCTTCAGATAATCTCTATTTCTGGCATTTAGTCCCCTTCTTTTCCAGTCCACAGGTCCCAGGGCTTTCTTTCGGGTTTCATGTTAGTTTCTGAGTGTGATAATGAAATCCACTGTGATAGATTGTATCATTGCTCCCAATCATTTGCTGTTTCCACGAAAGAGGATTACACTTAAGCCTTTGACATCAAGTGCTTAGTAATTTGACTTGCTTTGGTCAATAAAATGAGTAGAGAATCCAAAGTATGATATTTAATAAACATGTGTCTAATTTATTTTTGTCCTTTTAGAACACATGATACTGTCTTTAACTTATAGAAATTACAAAAATATTTTGATAGTTATAAAAGAATAAATCACGTAAGGAATGATATTAGAGATCACATATTTATGTTGTATTTTTTCTAATGAGTCATCAAATGTACTTCTCCAGACCAACTGTAAAATATTACCTACTGACTCTCATTGTGTGAAAATCACCTGCATTAAATCTACCCGTGTGGTAAAAGAATTTACAACTAGCAAGTATTTAGAAAATTCAGATATATAGAGTTATATGTTGACTATCTAGAAATCAGTTTTCAGGGATTCCCTGAGATCTGAAATGATTCTGAATCTTGAAATATCACAGTCCAGAGGCACGTTGATATAATTAGAAATCAGAGCTGGGATATTAGATAGTACAAACTCGAATCAGTCAATGATGGAAGAAAGGAGGAGGAGATTCTCTATAGCATTCAAAATCTATATATGTCCTTTCCTGTATATTTCAAAAAATCATATGTTTCTTCATACCCCTTAAGTCATAATGCATGTTCTGGGAATCTATTTTAGAAAGGTTGGAGAATGAATGAAAAGTAATGAATGACTTGGCATACCAGAGACATCTAAAAACTGAGCTCATGGGTGAAGTACATACTAGGGAAAATAAAAGCTAATTCCAATCTCAGAACTCAGAAAGATAAAGAAATTAAGGCTTTGGATACCTTTCAAATGTCAGAGTACAGGAATAGGACTGAAAACCAGATTTCTTTGAAACTCTTAAACTCATTCAGTGCTTATGAACCACTCCAATTTGGATATAACTGCTCTTCTCCACTGTGACAGGAGACTGGAAGTATCCTCTCCAGAGAAACTGAATGGAAGGGGCTCACAGCTTGCTGCATGCCTCACAGTGGCATGCTCCTTAGGTGTCTCTTTGGCTGGATTCTCCTCTGTACTTTAAGGTTTTAGCATTGGAAATCCACAGGGTTCAGTCCCCTAGAGATCAGTTCCCTGTCTCTAAATTCCCCATTTTAACCTAGACATTTCTATCAAGATGCCTAATCAACATCTCACACTTCACTATCCAAAATGAATTCTCTCCCTCTCCTCTTGCTTCAGAAATTCTGCTTCATTCGTATTCTTCCCAATCTCAATTAGTGGTAATTCTATCCATCTCTCTCTTTGACCAAAAATCTTTTTTTTTTTTTTAACATCTTTATTGGAGTATAATTGCTTTACAATGGTGTGTTAGTTTCTGCTGTATAACAAAGTGAATCAGCTATACATATACATATATCCCCATATCTCCTCCCTCTTGCTTCTCCCTCCCACCCTCCCTATCCCACCCCTCTAGGTGGTCAGAAAGCACCAAGCTGATCTCCCTGTGCTATGCAGCTGCTTCCCATTAGCTATCTATTTTACATTTGGTAGTGTATATATGTCCATGCCACTCTCTCATTTCGTTCCAACTTACCCTTCCCCCTCCCCGTGTCCTCAGGACCAAAAATCTTTGACACGTCTTTGACTTACTGCGTGACCACCCAGATGACAATAGGAATCCATGAGGAAATTCTCCTGGGTCTATCTCAAAATGCGTCCAGAGTTCAGCCACTTTTCACCACCTCTACTGCTACCTCCCTGGTCCAAGCCTCCATCTTCTCTTCTATGTCGTTGCTATAGTGTCCTAATTGTCCACTGTTCTTACACTTTTGCCCATCAGAGTCCATTCCCAACATAGCAGCAAGAGTGAATTTTATGAAGGCATGTCAGTCCTCTGATCAAAACTCCAGTGACTCTCCAGCTCAGAGAAAGAGCCTACAAACGTCCTACATATGTACCTCTAGATGATCTCACCTCTCTCACAGCTCCACAACTTCCTCCTTGTTCACTCTATTCCAGCACTGCTGTTTCCTTGGCCACATTTGGCATATTCCACTTGACATACTCATATTAGTTGCTTTCTCTGCGTCTATTGCTCAACAGTCAACAACATGGCTCACAGTCTTACCTTTTTCAATCCATGCTCAAATGTCAATTGTTCAGAGAGGTCTACCTATTTTAAACTGCAATTCTCCCTCCACCCCCATACTCCCCATCCCTGGTTCCCACTTACTGTTTTCCATAGTACTTACTACGTTCTATGTACTATATAACAAATGTATTCATTTCTACCTTCCTTCAGTAATCTGTAAGCTTCATGAGTGCAGGAAACTTTATCATTTCTCTGTAATGCTGTCACTTCAGAACTGACAATAATACATGGCAAATAATAGAGACTTAATATTTTTTTAATTTAACTAATTAATATTGGGAATATCAGGGAATTTATACATGTGTCCAGTGGGAGCTGGGTCAGGGAATATGAGAGCTCAATTCCCATCCTCAAATGTAGGAAAGATAGTATCACCTAATAGTAGAAATTAAGAAATAATTATATAAGTAGCTTATTTAGAAATACAAAGATAAATACTTCTCCCAAAATTCTATATTATGTTTGTCTCTGAAAAGGTCAGAGTTTTTCTCAATTTGTTTTGTAGAACTCTTTGAACCTCTCAACCATTTATTTTAATTACCTGATAAAATTTGATGGATACAAAAAATTCTTTATTGATAAGTTATTTATTTTTAAAGAATTTATTTAAAATTTATAAAGCATTTATTTGTAAGTACATTATTCATTTATAAATAATATAAATACTCTAGGAATATTTTATTCAGAGATTTGAGTGGTATGTTGTTATTAATTTGAGGAAGGGTATGCAAAAAACTAAATGGTGGATTTTAATTAATTGTTCTGTTCAGTAAGATTTAATATATTCCTAGAAGTGCCCATTTACATTAACTAAAATAGATATTTGGGACTAAGTAAATCACCTAAAATAGTACAAACACTATGATACATACTGTAATTTGTTTAACACAATAGCTTTTTAGAGCTTTGAAGTTCTTGGTTTATTCTTCACCTCTTATTCTGCTAAATATCATTGTTCCATAAAAGGAATAAAATGTATGTTTGGTGCATAATTATCTTGATAACATTATACTTTGATAATTTCTTTAATAGGATATTAAATATGTAAAAAAATAAAATAGACTATGTACTCAGGAGTATTTGTGCCATAATATACAGGTAATCCTGGCTGAATGACCCAATAAGTAGTTTATCTCCTTGGCACTGGAAGTTTACATTTCCAATTACATTTAAATTGTTTGAGTAAACCAAGAAAAAAAATGCTTTGCTAAAATTCTAATTTGCAAAGTCTTTTCTAAATTTTTATGTTCCCAAAATAATGCTTATTCTCCAAGGCAACAAACTTAGAAAAACTAATAAACTACAGTTACAGTAAAGTTAAATAGTATTAAGACTCCTTGCTTAGACCATTGTGAACACTGAAGTTGCATGGAAATATGAGAGAATTTCCATGAATGAATATTGACTAGTAATACGGTTTCATGATTAAAAAAGAAGTTTAGTTGTGGGGTTTTAGCTAAGCCTTTTTGAAAGTTATTTTTCCAATTGGAAAATTATCAGAAGTAAATCCCTTCAAGAATACATGATTTAAAAATTCATCAAGTTAAGTTGTCCTTTATGTATAGTTCCCTTTTTAGATCCCAGAACCACTAATGTGTTTTTACAGAAGAGAGGGCCTTATTATCATTCTGATATTGGATGATATCAATGATGAGAAATGAATGATGACCTATTAGTGATTATGCTTAGGTTTAAAAAGAAAGAGGAGGAATTCTACGTAGGGTGGGACGTTTCCCTTACATTTCTTCTCTTAAGTAGTCATTTTTGCATTACTGGGCATACTAAGATAATTGGAGTTCTATATACTGTTGACCCTTGAACAAAGTGGCTTTGAACTAAGCAGGACCCCTTATACGTGGATATTTTTCAATAGTAAATATATTAAATAGTACTACATGATCTGTTGTTGGTTGAATCCACTTAGGAACCACGTAGGACCTGATGATACAGATGAACCATGGCTAAAGCTACAGAGGGCCCACAATAAATTACACCTGAATTAAACCCCTCTTTGTTTAAGGGTCAAATATTTCGCTTAAGAGGTTATACACAGACACACACGCACACATCTATATGTACATATATACATATAAACTTGAATACATAAATATGTATGTGTACATAAGTATTATGCACTTAGTAAGCATTTAAAGATCTTGATGTGTTGAGTATTGACAGTGCTCATCAGTCTGCTAGTGAGGGATGCAAATATGGGTTGTACTAGAGTGGATATTATGCCTAAAAATCTAGTATGTCTTTACTCTGATTAAATTTAGAGTATGTGAAATAATTTCCAGTTATTATTTTTTTTTTTTTTGTCTTGCCAACAAACCCCATCTAATATTTTAAAACTGACTTTGACAAATTTTTATCTGGCCATCCATTCTAAAAAGGTTTGAATCTGGTGTAGTAAGAAAAATAATGTACTATTTCCTATGAGGTTCTATATTCCCACTTTGATTTCTATTGAAAATTTATTTTCCTGCTCTTTTTTCAAGTCAGTTTATTATGTAGTTAACACGGGCTAAATAAGATACAAATTTCATTCTTAATAAGTTTTTATTGGGCAATGCTATCCAATATAGAAATCATGGACCACATGTGGCTGTGAAGCTCATGAATGTGGCTACTCCAAATTGACATGTGTTGTAAGTGTAAAGTATACACCATGACTTGGGAAAATTAGTATAAAAAAGAACGTAAAATAGCTAATTAATAATTTTTGTGTTGATTACATGTTGAAATAGTAATATTTGCATATATTGGGTGAAATAAATATATATTGCAATTAATTTCACCTACTTTTTTAATGTTGCTATTCAAAAATTTAAAATAATGTGGTTTGCGTTTGTGGCTCACAGGGTATTTGTACTGGACAGCACTATGTAAGATTTTTGCTTTAAGCTTCCATTTCTCTCATAGTAAGTATAGTGCTGGCCAAAAAGTTCGTTCGGGTTTCCCGTAAGCTGTTACAGAAAGAGCCTATGGGAAACCCGAACGAACTTTTTGGCCAACCCAATAACATTAAAAAAAAAATGATATTACAAGATTTTTAAAGGTAATGGAAAGGTTCTTGTTTATACTGTACTCTTCCCCTGCTCTATCCAGATATCCAGCCCAGATATAATCCATCAGTAAATATTAATATCCAATTAAGTAGGTAAACAATTCCTTTCCTTTTCTCCTTTATTGTATAATTGATTCACTTTCCATATTTGTTGGGCACAGGCATTTTGCAGATGTCTTATATATAATCCAGAAATTTAAAATGATAATTCAAGTTTATATAAATTTCATATAAATATGAATTAACCTCATTTTTATTCCACCTCATGAGTGATTATATCCAGCATGCTATTAAAATGTATTGATTTGATAACCTGACCAAAAGTGGAGAATTTCAACTGGAAAAAAATTTTTATAATAATAGTATTGTGAAACAAAGTTTCCAAGAAAGGATGGAGCCAGCTGCCATACTTAGATTCTCTTTTGCCCTAGTATTGGTGAGCTCAACTTACTGTTCTCAGCCAACAAAGGACCATTAGACAGCTCCTTACTCTGCCTTCTCATGAACTTTCTGGCAAAGAGTTGAACTGCCAATATAATTCTTCTACCTCTAGGGTAACATTGGCCTCCCTATTAATGAAGCAGTCACCAATATTTTCCTTTAAATCCCAAGACAAAGTGAAGTACTCACACAACATATTATAAAACATTTTAATTAAACTATACCCACTTGAAGTAATTTGTGTTTCATGTTCCATCTTCTTATTTTACCACCCTGCTACCTTGATATATCTGTATTTTTAAGTTCCATTCACAAAAAGTCTAGAACATAAAGTCCTTTAGAGGTGGATAATGAAAATTGACCCTACCAGGGAGGAAATTCACCCGTAACTGTCCACCTGCTTCTCAGATATATAATGCAGATTCAACTCAATGAACACGTTGGCTAGTTTTCTAGAATCTGTTTCCTTGTTGTTTTTTCCCAATTGCCTTGGACTTGCTTGATAGCCAACAGAGCAAATCGAATAAAAGAGGCTGCTGAGAGCACAGATTTGCTATGTGGTAGTGCGGAAATTGCATGCTACTAAGTTTAATTGAGAAAGCCAGTTTTCCCACATAATCATAGTGGGAGTAATACTTTATAATTATTTAAAGGGCAAGCTCTTCTTTTTTGTAAATACATGTGTACTAAACTACAGAACTACATACACCCTTAATCCAAGAAAGACCAGACAAGTTCTAATGAGAACAGTTTTAGTGATTCTAAACTTGGGCTACAATTCTCCAAAATATACAGTATATCTGGTTGGAAAGAATAAAAATGTTTATGACCAGAAGTGAGACCCAGTATCAGTGGCAAGATGATGAGAAGGCTTTTGCTTGGTTGGATCTCCGAT
Organism: Balaenoptera borealis; assembly: GCF_965194805.1. NCBI lineage: Eukaryota > Metazoa > Chordata > Mammalia > Artiodactyla > Balaenopteridae > Balaenoptera > Balaenoptera borealis. Next base: position 62,719,550 of record NC_138877.1, read on the forward strand.
TCTTTTTCTGAATGTTCCCTGAATTAGGTTTTGGGCAGAGACAATGAGCCAACAAAAGACAATCAGATTCCAGATCTCAAAAGCTCATGGGCATGGATGAGCAAATGTTACAGGGATAAACCAGCTCAGTGGATAATTAGTTCTGGAAATTTGTGAGCAAGACAGAGAGTAGAGTATTTCCAAAAATGAACTGAGGATATGGTCATAGGCCCTGTCATGTGAGTATGTATTTTAAAAAAATATCTGTTTCTGATTTCCAACAGAGGTAGAATCAACTTGAAAAACACCATACTCAGGTGGTTGGATTATTTTTCAACCAATTTCAAATACAGAGGTTATAAAACTAATTTTGTCCAATTTGATGATTTGGAGAAGATGATACTAGAGTAGATAAAATTCATAGCCTCTTCCAAGTTCATAGAACATTTTTCCATGATTCCTGGATTTATCTGTGCTCATTGCTTTTCCTCAAAGTGTACTTTAAGATACACTCAAAAGTTTCAATGACAGTCAAAATTCTTATCCTTCTTACCTGGTTCTTCTGGATATATACTCTCTACTGCTTTAAATAGAGTACTAAGTGTACTTGGGTGCTTAAAATATATTTTATGATATATCGGGCATTTGAAGCAATTCTCCATTCTAGTGCAGATATAAACACCATAAACTGGAAAAGACATACTTCAATTGAAAGGTTGAAAGTCCTTGTTGGACTTTTCCTGTTAGTGTTTATGAGAAAGACAGCTCTAATTTATTGGTAGAGCTAAATTTCTTGTACAGAAAACTCAGAGAGTGAAAGTTTGATAGTGGGATTGGAAAAAAATTGTGGAGACATAAATAAGGTTGGGGACAAGAGATTTTATTAGGAAGTCCAGCAAGGGCAAAAGTATCCTTAAAATACTCATTGTGAAATATGTTAAAATCACAGAGATCTCAGTGAGTGTGGGACTTAGCTGTTTATGGAAATCCTTCTCGAGATAATGGTTCTCATCAATATAGCATTAATGTCCACAGAGAGTTTAGTATATTTCTCCATTCTACTGCAGTAACAACCTTAAATCTTGGTGATTTATAACAACAAGGATTTTTATAAGACTTTTTTAAAGAGAAGTTTTAGTTCACAGCACAACTGAGAGGAAAGTACAGAGATTTTCCTTATAACTCCTGCCCTTCCACCAACATGCATAACCTCCTCTATTTCCAGCATCACTCACCAGAGTGGTGCCTTTTTTACTGAGGATGAACATACACTGACACATCATTTTCATCCAAAGTCCAGAGTTTACCTTAAGGTTCATTCTTGATGTTCTACGTTCTGTGGATTTAGACAAATGTATAATGACATGTATTCATCATTATACTATTGTACAGAGTATTTTCACTGCCTTAATAATCTTCATGTTCCACCTATTCATCCCCTTCTGCTCCCTCACCCTTGGCAACCACTGATTTTTCTACTGCCTCCGCAGTTTTGCTTTTTCCATATATTTGGTGTCACAGTATGTAGATTGGCTTCCTTCACTCAGTAGTATGAATTTAAGTTTCCTCCATGTCTTTTCATGGCTTGATAGCTCATTTATTTTTAACACTAAATAATATTCCATTGCCAGGATGGACCACAGTTTATTTATTCATTAACCTACTAAAGGACATCTTGGATCCTCCCAAGTTTTGGCAATTATGAATAAAGAGGCTATAAGCATTGATGTGCAGGTCTTTGTGTGAACATAATTTTTCATCTCCTTTGGATAAATACCAATTGCTGCATTATATGGTAAGAGTATGTTAGGTTTTTAAGAAACTGCCAAGCTCACTTCCAAAGTGGCTGTACCATTTTGCATTCCCACCAGCAATGAATGAGAGTTCCTGTTGCTCCACATCCTGGCCATTATTTGACATTGTCAGTGTTCTGGATTTTGGCCATTCTAATAGGTATTAATTATGTTTTACTATTGTTTTAATTTGCATCATTTCATATACTTATTTGCCATCTGTATATCCTCTTTGGTGAGGTCTCTGGTCCATTTTTTAATAGACCAGATATTTGTTTTCTTATTGTTGGGTTTTAAGAATTTGTATATTTTGGATAGCAGTTCTTTATTGGATGTGTCTTTTGCAGATGTTATTTCCCATTCTGTGGCTTGTCTTCTCATTTTCTTGACATTGTCTTTCACAGAGTAGAATTTTTTTTTATTTTATTATAGTCCAGCTTATCAATTATTTCTTTTATGGATCATACCTTCTGTGTTGTATCTAAAAAAATCATCGTCATACCCAAGGTCATCTAGGTTTTTTTCTATGTTATCTTCTAGGAGTTTTATAGTTTTGCATTTTACATTTAGGTTTCTGATCCATTTTGAGTAAGTTTTTGTGACGTGTATAAGATCTGTGTTTAGATTAATTTTTTCATGTGGAGGTCCAGATGTTCCGGCACCATTTGTTGAAGACAAGAATTTAATTTCACTCATGTTTTATGTCAGCTATGGCAGGTCAGCAAGTGCTGCTCTGCCGCATTGGGTCTTCTCATTCTGGGACCCTCATTGGCAGAGGGAAAGGACTACAGGAAGGAAAAGCTGATAGGAAGAGAAGCACAGGATGTCACTTAAGGCTTCTGCTCAAATCTAGTTCTCTGTCATTTTTCTCACATTCTACTGGCTCACATCAAGCCTGATAATGGGGTGGAAATATGTAATGTACCATTAGTGAGGCACCTCATGTCATATGGCAATGAGCAGGTATGTCCTCCTCTTTTAAGGAAGTGATCCAACAGTTAGGAACAACAGTATAGTCTGCCACAGAGAGTGTTCCAAATGCAAGAATAATGGGACTCAAGCAGTTTGGCCCTGGCCATACCTCCTCCTGCTGTTTTAGGTCAATACCATAGCTTAAGAAAACTTCAGAGACAAAGATTTCTAAGTAGGAATTTGCATAAAGGGGATGAAATCCCAGGGGCTCTCAAAGGACACCTGGAGTTTTTAGGGACTCATAGACACTAGCAGAGATACAACTGTGGGGGGGAAACGGTACTGAGACAACAGGAGTTTCCAGCTTTCATGTGAACTTCGAGACTAACTCCAAAGGCTCCAAAATCCACAGTAGTTAAGACTCATAAAATAATCCTACCACAGTCATATAGGGCATGGCAGCTGTCAAAACCTAGGAATTATCTCTGTAAATAACTTAAAATATTATATGTACCTGAAAGGATGTAGTGAAAATCTAACAGATCATTGGTGTTATTAATTCAAAGGAAGGTAGGAAATAAATATTGAGCTTATTAATGTTTTTACCTCTAGATAATTTGCCATCCCGAGGTGGTGAAGAAGTGTAACAGTACAGAAGAATGGAAATGTGAAGCAGAACATGGAAAATCACACAAAGTTATCAGAATTGCAAAAACTATGTAGAACATTTATTAGAGTTTTGAATGTAACACATAGTAGAGAATAGAACAAGTTACAATAAATAGAAGGGTCTAAATATTATTCTATTCATTAACATTTTAAATTACAAGTTGGTGGTCTGGTAGCCCACATTGAATTTTAAGGAATTAGGGCAAAATTCTCAAACTGTACAATGCATGGAAACCATTTGGGGAACTTGGTTAAAACACTTATTTCCCAGAATTCCCCAGGCAATGGCTCAGAGATGCTAACTCAGCAAATCTGGTGGAGTCTGGTTGCCTCGATTTTAATAAGCACTTGTGAGATATGACCATGCTTTGAGAAATAGTGAAGTGTAGAACCAAAAATCAGATCTTTTAAATATATTTTTAGATTAACACCTAATGGTATTCCAGGAAGGATTATTTTTATAAGATAATTATGAAAACATTTTAAAAAATGAAGACTGAATAATGACTCAATTTTCATAAATTCATTTTATTCTGTTTTGAAATTTTAAAAATCAGTTTTTATTATGAAAGTTACTAATTATACTCTAGTCAAAAGTATGTAATATACTAAAATTTTAAAATTGGGTTTTGTACATTATGTGTACAGTACAATTTCTTCAAAGTAATTTTATATTTAGATGTTAAGTGTGTTTTTGTGATACAGAAGACAGACATTTTTTAAAAATAATAGAATATTCTGACATCAAAAAGAAATATGTCTAATCACAAGAGACAAATTGTCTTTGTTAACAGTGTAAACATTATATGCAAAATATTTTGCCACGAGCCCACTTATTAAAATTTCATTTAATATGGTTATAACATTCCACAAAGCTTTGAATTAATATGAATGAATTTTACATTTGATCAAAATGCTTGCCTCAAGAAGCCTTCTATCATGGCTGGATGATAAAATAAAGCATAGTTTGCATTTGGGGTAGAAAATATATATTTTATCATTTAATATATATATTTCAATTCCACAATTTTATTTTTAACTCCTGGTTCAGTGTTCAATAGACAAATCCACAATTTGGAGACTTTAATACTCTATCTCAACAACTGATAGAAGAAGAAAGAAAATTAGCAAGGGAATACAAGAAAATATCATGATCAATTAATGGGCTCTGGCTGCCATTTATCATAGAACACTATCCTCCAAAAGAACAGAATACGTATTCTTTTCAAGTACCCACAGAATATATGCAAAGATAAGCTATATCTTGGGCCCTAAAACAAACCACAAAAGATTTAAAAGAATTTTTTGAATGAAATCCTATAGAATGATAACAGGAAAAATTTCAACCAACTAAAAACACAGTTGGAGTTAATCCATGGGTCAAAGAGAAAGTCTCAAGAAAAATTTTTAAAAATACCTTGAACTGAACAAAAATGAAAATATAATATATGAATATTGTGGCACACTGATTACCTGAGGGAAGTTTTTATAACACTAAATGTTTGCATTAGAAAAGAGGTAAATATCCCGTGTTTCAATTCCTATCAGCTTTTTTCTGCATTCATTGATATATTCATAGGATTTTTCTTCTCTATCCTGTTTCTATGGTGGATTATATTGATTGATTTTTCAATATTGAACCAAACTTCCATCCTTGGAACAAACCTCCTTGGCACTGGTATATAATTCTTTTTATGTATGGTTGAAATTTGTTTGATAATATATAATTATGAGGGATAATGGTCTGCAGTTTTCCCTTTTTTACTGTCTTTGTCTCATTTTGGTATCAGAGTAATTCTAGCTTCATAAAATTGATTCAAAAGTGTTTTATTCTCTTCTATTTTCTGGAGCAGGTTATGTAAAATTGGTGTTAATACTTCTTTAAGTGTTTGGTAGAATTCTCCAATGAACTAACTGGGTCTGGATGTTTTGGGAGGGGCATTTAAATTACAAATAAAATTTCCTTAATAAGGTCATTTAAATTATCTATTTTATTTTGGATTAGGTGTGGTAGCTTGTACTTTTGAGGAATTTGTCCTTTTCATGTAACTTGTCAAATTTATCTATGTAGAGTTATTCTTAGTACATATTGCTTTATTATCATTCTGATGTCTGCAAGGTCTTTAGTAATATACCCCATTTCATTCCTAATATTGATTGAATCTTTTCTTTCTCTAACAAAATTTGTCAGTCTTGTTTATGGCTTGTTAATTTTATTGACCAAAATGATGTCAAAACTAAATGTAAATGGTAAAACCATAACATTTTTAGGAGTAAATATAGGGTGAAATCTTTGGTATCCAAGCAATTGATAAACTGGACTTCCTCAAAATTAAAAATCTTTGCTCTGTGAAAGATCCTTTTAATAGGATGGAAAGACAAACTACAGACTAGAAGAAAATATTTGCAAACCACACGTTATGGACTGAAATATGCTCCTCTCCCACCTAATTCATATGTTGCAGTTCTTACCCCTAGTTCCTCAAAATATGACTATATTAGGAAAAAGAGTCTTCAAGAAGGTAATTAAGATAAAAGGCTGTTTATTCTTCAAAATAGCTGATCCCATTTAAGGGATGGTCTCTGTCTTCCCAGTTTTATTTCTGATCTGGCACATTTCTCATTTGTGAACAAATTTTTTTTTACTGTTATTTTCCATGTAATACTTTGGAGGCAGGTTTAGGTGCCATTCTGGCTCTCGATGGGAAGAAAATAGCTTCCCTGCTACATTTTGACATGGCTTCACACAAAAATCACTAAATCTAGGAACTTCCTGGGTCATTATGTTCAATGTCCTCTTTCCCTTCCCTCTGCTACTCAAAGGTTTGCTATTTGACCATGTTATGCCCCTTCATGTATTGGCTATTTATATAGACTTTTAAAGGGCATTATAGCACAGAGTAGAGCCAGGGAAACTGTTGATAGATAACCCATAGCTATTTTTGATATGAACATGAACAAAAGAATTATAGCCAGATAGACTTAGAAACTCCCACTTAAGTCGGGATTTTTTTTGTCTTCTGTTGTGTTTTGCTCACTTTGGTTATCTGAATAAAGAATAAAGCTGCCAGCAATTGTGAGAAAACAGCACCCTAAATTCATATAAAGTTTCACAGTTGACTAAGCTCTTCCACCTTCATTATCCATTTAAACAAAATATTAATCTCCTTAGGTGTCTATCATTCCCATTTTATAGATGAGGCAAGAGAGGCTCGGGAAAATGAAGTGATATGTGTAAAGTTACTCCAATTGCAATTGGCAGACGTATCTCTTAAATGTGAATATTCTTTCCATACCCCATATAACAATGTTCCCCTAAAAAGACTTGGTCAAGCAATACAATAACTCCATTCCTTCCATGGTTGAATGTTCAGACATTACGTCTATGCATGCCATAATAAAAAATAAAATTAAGAATTACTCTCAAAAGAGTAGCATCGAGTTACCAGGGCATGTTGCTGGGAAATAAAAGATCTGTCTTTTCAATGAGAGAGTGTGCAGCTTGTCTCTTGTTCAGAGTGACCCTGGAAGTATTTATTACAGATTGTGAGATTGGAAAACTCTTACATTTTGAACATTTCTTAATAACCAATTCCTCAAGGCTATTTATGTATCAGAGTTTGCTGCTATTTCTTCCTTTCCCAGCTTGAGCTCTAAATTCAAGAAACACAGGGCTTAAAGGAGGCTTAGGAAGGGAAAAATAATTCCAAATGATAAACTAAACAAGATAATTTGATCAGAATGTCTCTGGTCTCCTGATAGCAAGTAATACAGAGAATTAACAATTAACAAGAAAATATAGTGACCTCATTCATGATCAGTAATAATGTATCTGAACTGCATGCAGTCCTTGACTTGGCTGTTTACAGTTGCTTTGGAATTTTATCTCTCATAAATTTTTTCAACTCTGGAGAATCTCATTTAACTATTATAATACTGTACTAAGAATTAACCACTGTAAATGGTAAAGAAATTACAGACATCCTGAACCACAGCTGACCCTAGAGTTTACATAGGAAAGGAAAAACAAAGAGTAAAAGACAATTACAGAAAAATTATGTTGCAGTGAAGGACAGGGATTTACACAATACATACCAATTCTGTCTACATATCAATTCCTGATATGTACATATCAATTCTGTCTACGTATCAATTCCTGATATGTACATATCAATTCTGTCTGCGTATCAATTCCTGATATGTACATATCAATTCTGTCTACATATCAATTCCTGATATGTACATATCAATTCTGTCTACATATCAATTCCTGATATGTACATATCAATTCTGTCTACATATCAATTCCTGATATGTACATATCAATTCTGTCTACATATCAATTCTACATATCAATTCTGTCTACATATCAATTCTACATATCAATTCTGTCTACATATCAATTCTACATATCAATTCTGTCTACATATCAATTCCTGATATGTACATACCAATTCTGTCTACATATCAATTCCTGATATGTACATATCAATTCTGTCTACATATCAATTCTACATATCAATTCTGTCTACATATCAATTCCTATAATCTGATCTTGTGTATGTGCATGCACACATAGAATGCTTAAATAGTTAGCTGTTCTAGTTAGTGAAGATTCTGATCTAACAGATATTACACAAAATGTGACTGTTTTTTATAGGTATCTTACTTATAAAATTCTTTCTAAAATGCACCACACACTTCTGCTTGTTAGGTTTTCCTTCTTTGTCCTCGTTGTAAAAGATGAAAGGCTGCAGAGGGTATAAGAAGCAGTGACTGAAGACTTTGCCTTTGGCCAGTGAATTCAGTGAATAAGCCAAAAGTCGATCATTCCATCTCTGTCTGGAAACCTGTTGTCTAAGGCTTTATTCCTCATATAATCTGTCACTGATAATACAAGTAATGAAAATAATGATTTCTTTTCATATTCATATGAAGTGGGCTCTTGCCACTCCTCCTCTATCCTCTCCTGCTTCTTGCCTCCTGATTTATATGCCATCAACACAGAATTGTCAATGTTTCACTGAAAACCCTACGCTTGTGGTTGTATTTTTTTTTTTTTTCTTTTGCTCTCTGGTTGCCCTTTCTCCCTTATTTGCCTTGCTGTCTTCCTCTCATCTTTAAAACTCAGCTCCAGGTTGATCACATCTGGAAAGCCTTCCCTCTAGGGTGCTGAGGGTACCATTGCTATCCCTCTCTTAATCTTTTTCATTCTAGATTGTAATACCTATTTGTTCGTCTGTCTCCCTGTTAGACGGCTAGCTCCTTGGAGTGAAGAACTGTGATTTCAGTATCACTGTATCCCTGGTGTTTAAAACAGTATCTGGCACAATTTTTGTGTGCAAAAGATGTCTGATAAATCTTAATGTATGGCTAGTATTACCTTTTTTTTTCTCACAATGGATTTTTCTGTGTGATTTTTTTAAATTGAGGTATAGTTAATTTACAATGTTGTGTTTCAAGTGTACAGCAAAGTTATTCATATATATATATATATATATATATATATATATATATATATACACATACTCTTTCAGATTCTTTTCCATTATAGGTTATTGCAAGCTATTGAGTATAATTCCCTGTGCTGCACAGTAGGTTATTGTTGTTTACATATTTTATATATAGTCGTGTGTATATGTTAATCCCAAATTCCTAATTTATCTCCCCACCCCACTCTCCCCTTTGGTAACCATAAATCTGTTTTCAAAGTCTGTGAGTCTGTTTCCACTTTGTAAATAAGTTATTTGTATCATTTTTTTAGACTCCACAAATAAGTGATATCATATGATATTTGTTTTTCTCTGTCTGACTTACTTCACTCAGTATGACAATCTCTAGGTCCATCCATGTTGCTGCAAATGGTATTATTTCATTCTTTTTATGGCTGAGTAATATTCCATTGTGTGTGTGTGTGTGTGTGTGTGTGTGTGTGTGTATGCATACACATACATACCACATATTCTTTATCCATTCATCTGTTCATGGACATTTAGGTGGCTTCCATGTCTTTGCTATTGTAAATAGTGCAGCTATGAACATTGGGGTGCATGTATCTTTCCAAATTATAGAGTTTTCTCCAGATATATGCCCAGGAGTGGGATTGTTGGATCATATGGTAGCTTTATGTTTAGTTTTTTAAGGAACCTCCATACTGTTCTCCATTGTGGCTGTACCAATTTACATTCCCACCAACAGTATATGAGAGTTCCTTTTTATTTTTTACCTTTTTTTTATTTTAAAATACAGAGTTTATAGATTCCCAGTATGTTACCTTATTGAACTTTGATAAGTAATTAGAGCAGAATGAAAAAAGTAAAGCTCAGAGAGATGAACGTTTCACACTAGTTGGGTGTTGAAACTTAGACTTGAAAACAAGTCTGCTATATACTGAAATAAACATACAAAACCAAAAAAATAAAGCAGCAGCAACAGAAGCTTCCTTTAATACCACTTAACATACAGGGACTGTGCACAAGCCATTTAAAAATATTTTATTTACTCCTCCTGACAACTCTGCAGAAGGAACCATAGATAACTTTACCCCTTCTTCCAAGTGAGACTACTGAAGTTTGCAGAGCTTCTGTAGCTCTCCCAAAATGGTATACACAAAAGCAGAAGAGCTAAGAATCAAGTCCTGTTCTGACTCACTCCAAATCTGTGCACTGATGCATGAGACTATAAAACTTCTTAAATCACATCCTTTTTGATATGTTTATGATTACTCCTCCAAAATATTAGTCCATTCCTTGTATCTGTTGGTCAAGTTCAGCAAATACCCATGTTTGGTAAAATAGCGCTAGATATTGAATGAGATATGATCAATGTACTGTCTATTATTGATGAGGATCTGGGGCCCCAGCTGGAGAGCAGGAGATCCTAGTTATATGAATTATTAAATTTAGCACTTGCCTAAATGGTAGACTCAAGCAAATACACCCTCCTCATGACTCACATCCAAACTATATAAGGAACTCTTATTAAATAATAAAAATACATTCAAATAAGAAATGAGCAAAAATTTAACAGACACATCAAAAAAGAAGATATACAGATGGCCAATAAGCACATTTTAAAAGGCTTATCAGCACTAGTTATCAGGAAATTGCAGATGAAAATCATAATGAGATAGCATAATGCATCCAATAAAATGGCTAAAATAAAGACTGATCACTACCAAAAGTTGGCAGGAGAGTGGTATAGCTAGAACTCTCATATTGTTGGTGAGAATCTACAAGAGTGCAGCCACTTTGGAAGATTAAAAACTTCTTATTAATATTAAGCATATACCTCATTGTGTAATAGCAATTCTACTCCTAAGGATTCATCCAAGAGAAATTTAAAAAGAACATTAGTTTACAAAAAAAAGAGAAAAATACACATACACCCCTACACACATCCCTTTGCTTCTGGATATATAACATGACTACAATATTTAACTTTCTTTTGGGTAATATTTTTTTAAAAAAATCAATTTGACCCAGAGTCAGGTTCAGCTATTAAAGAAACAGTTTTATTCTAATTTACCAAAAATTACTCCCAGATTAAGAATTCATTCATCCAGGGATTTTTCACTCTGTAGAGGAGCTCTTGCTACATTTTAATTCTCTACACTTTCTTCTTTTATTCCTACTGCACACCAAATGCTGATTTGCTTCAGCAGTCATCACTTTCATTAAATACTTATCAATTTAGTTGTTAGAGGAAATAATAAATTGTTTTGTTTTAGAAATTCAACATGTATTAAAAAGCCAAAAGCAAAAACCTCTGGGAAATAATTGGGGCTGGAAATCATTTTCTCCTTCTTCCTTCAATTTGTACAAACACTGAGGATTGGTTATAGGAAGGTAACTTGGGGAAATCATTCATTGCTATTTAGTAGTGAATGTGATTTTTCATATGAAATAATGTTGCTCAAATTGCTATAAAATGCATTGAAAATACATAAATTGTACCTAGAGCCCTTAAAATGATTATTTCATAAAATGAAGGTAAAATATAAGTTCCGGTGATCTGATTCCTAGCTGACTTCTCAATATCTCCATTTAGCTTTTACAAATGGCACAAATATAAAATGAGGCTTTTAGTCTATTAGGAAAAAAAAAATTATGCTACTACCAAAGTAATAAAACCATTCATTTTTTTTTTTCCTTAAAGCAAAATGTTTATTTTATTCTAGTGATTTTCAGTTGTTAAATATTATGGTTAAACATTCTAATTTTTTTTTCTTCCCCCCACTGCCACTTTCCCCCCTTGGTGTCCATAAGTCTGTTCTCTACATCTGTGTCTCAATTTCTGCCCTGAAAACTGGTTCATCTGTACCATTTTTCTAGGTTCCACATATATACATTAATATACGATATTTGTTTTTCTCTTTCTGACTTACTTCACTCTGTATGAGTCTCTAGATGCATCCACGTCTCTACAAATGACTCAGTTTCATTCCTTTTTATGGCTGAGTAACATTCCATTGTATATATGTACCACGTTTTCTTTATCTATTCATCTGTCGATGGGCATTTAGATTGCTTCCATGACCTGGCTATTGTAAATAGTGCTGCAATGAACATAGGGGTGTATGTGTTTTTTGAATTATGGTCTTCTCTGGGTATATGCCCAGTAGTGGGATTGTTGGATCATATAATAGTTCTAGTTATAGTTTTTTAAGGAACCTCCATACTGTTCTCCATAGTGGCTGTATCAATTTACATTCCCACCAACAGTGCACGAGGGTTCCCTTTTCTCCACAGTCTCCCCAGCATTTGTTATTTGTAGATTTTCTGATGATGCCCATTCTAACCGGTGTGAGTTGATAACTCATTGTAGTTTTGATTTGCATTTCTCTAATAATTCGTGATGTTGAGCAGCTTTTCATGTGCTTCTTGGCCATCTGTATGTCTTCTTTGGATAAATGTCTATTTAGGTCTTCTGCCCATTTTTTGTTTGGGTTGTTTGTTTTTTTAATATTGAGCTGCATGAGCTGCTTTTATATTTTGGAGATTAATCCTTTGTCCGTTGATTCATTTGCAAATATTTTCTCCCATTCTGAGGGTTGTGTTTTTGTCTTGTTTGTAGTTTCCTTTGCTGTGCAAAAGCTTTTAAGTTTCATTAGGTCCCATTTGTTTATTTTTGTTTTTATTTCCATTACTCTAGGAGGTGGATCAAAGAAGATCTTCCTGTGATTTACGTCAAAGAGTGTTATTCCTAAGTTTTCCTCTAGGAGTTTAATAGTGTCCGGTCTTACATTTAGGTCTCTATCCATTTTGAGTTTATTTTTATGTATGGTGTTAGGGAGTTTTCGAATTTCATTCATTTACATGTAGCTGTCCAGTTTTCCCAGCACCACTTATTGAAGAGACTGTCTTTTCTCCATTGTGTATCCTTGCCTCCTTTGTCATAGATTAGTCGACCATAGGTGCATGGGTTTATCTCTGGGTTTTCTACCCTGTTCCATGGATGTATATTTTCTTCTCTGATTGCCGTGGCTAGGACTTCCAAAACTATGTTGAATAATAGTGGTGAGAGTGGTCATCCTTGTCTTGTTCCTGATCTTAGAGGAAATGCTTTCAGTTTTTCACCATTGAGAATGATGTTTGCTGTGGGTTTGTCATATATGGCCTTTATTAAGATGAGGTAGGTTCCCTCTGTGCCCACTTTCTGGAGAGTTTTTATCATAAGTGGGTATTGAATTTTGTCAAAAGCTTTTTCTGCATCTATTGAGATGATCATATGATTTTTATTCTTCAATTTGTTAATATGGTGTATCACATTGATTGATTAGCATATATTGAAGAATCCTTGCATCTCTGGGATAAATCCCACTTGATCATGGTGTATGATCCTTTTAATGTGTTGTTGGATTCTGTTTGCTAGTATTTTGTTGAAGATTTTTGCATCTATATTCATCAGTGATATCGGTCTGTAATTTTCTTTCTTTGTAGTGTCTTTGTCCGGTTTTGGTATCAGGGTGATGGTGGCCTCATAGAATGAGTTTGGGAGTGTTCCTTCCTCTGCAATTTTTTGGAAGAGTTTGAGAAGGATAGGTGTTAGCTCTTCTCTAAATGTTTGATAGAATTCACCTGTGAAGCCATCTGGTCCTGGACTTTTGTTTGTTGGAAGATTTTTAATCACAGTTTCAATTTCATTGCTTGTGATTGGTCTGTTCATATTTTCTGTTTCTTCCTGGTTCAGTCTTGGAAGGTTATACCTTTCTAAGAATTTGTCCATTTCTTCCAGGTTGTCCATTTTATTGGCATAGAGTTGCTTGTAGTAGTCTCTTAGGATGCTTTGTATTTCTGCGGTGTCTGTTGTAACTTCTCCTTTTTCATTTCCAATTTTACTGATTTGAGTCCTCTCCCTCTTTTTCTTGATGAGTCTGGGTAGTGGTTTATCAATTTTGTTTATCTTCCGAAAGAACCAACTTTTAGTTTTATTGATCTTTGCTATTGTTTTCTTTGTTTCTATTTCATTTATTTCTGCTCTGATCTTTATGATTTCTTTCCTTCTGCTAACTTTGGGTTTTGTTTGTTCTTCTTTCTCTAGTTCCTTTAGGTGTAAGGTTAGATTGTTTATTTGAGTTGTTTCTTGTTTCTTGAGGTAGGCTTGTATTGCTATAAACTTCCCTCTTAGAACTGCTTTTGCTGCATCCAATAGGTTTGGATCATTGTGTTTTCACTGTCATTTGTCTCTAGGTATTTTTTTATTTCCTATTTGATTTCTTCAGTGATCTGGTTATTTAGTAACATATTGTTTACCCTCCATGTGTTTGTGTTTTTTACGTTTTTTTCCCTGTAATTGATTTCCAATCTCATAGAGTTATGGTCAGAAAAGATGCTTGATATGATTTCAGTTTTCTTAAATTTACTGAGTCTTGATTTGTGACCCAAGATGTGATCTATCCTGGAGAATGTTCCATGCGCACTTAAGAAGAAGGTGTAATCTACTGTTTTTGGATGGAATGTCCTATAAATATCAATTAAATCTATCTGGTAGATTGTGTCATTTAAAGCTGTGTTTCCTTATTAATTTTCTGTTTGAATGATCTCCAGTGTTGTAAGTGAGATGTTAAAGTCCTCCACTATAATTGTGTTACTGTAGATTTCCTCTTTTATAGCTGTTAGCAGTTGCCTTATGTATTGAGGTCCTCCTATGTTGGGTGCATATATATTTATAATTGTTATATCTTCTTCTTGAATTGATCCCTTGATCATTGTGTAGTGTCCTTCCTTGTCTCTTGTAACATTCTTTATTTTAAAGTCTATTTTATCTGAGTATTGCTACTCCAGCTTTCTTTTGATTTCCATTTGCATGGAATATCTTTTTCCATCCCCTCACTTTCAGTCTGTATGTGTCCCTAGGTCTGAAGTGGGTCTCCTGTAGACAGCACATATATGGGTCTTGTTTTTGTATCCATTCAATGAGCCTGTGTCTTTTGGCTGGAGCATTTAATCCATTTACATTTAAGGTGATTATCGATATGTATGTTCCTATGACCATTTTCTTAATTGTTTTGGGTTTCTTTTTGTAGGTCCTTTTCTTCTTTTGTGTTTCCCAGTTAGAGAAGTTCCTTTAGCATTTGTTGTAAAGCTGGTTTGGTGGTGCTGAATTCTCTTAGCTTTTGCTTGTCTGTAAAGCTTTTGATTTCTCCATCAAATCTGAATGAGATACTTGCTGAGTAGAGTAATCTTGGTTGTAGGTTCTTCTCTTTCATCTCCTTAAATATGTCATGCCACTCCCTTCTGGCTTGTAGAGTTTCTGCTGAGAAATCAGCTGTTAACCTTATGGGAGTTCTCTTGTATGTTATTTGTCGTTTTTCCCTCGTTGCTTTCAATAATTTTTCTTTGTCTTCAACTTTTGTCAATTTGGTTACTATGTGTCTCAGTGTGTTTCTCCTTGGGTTTATCCTGTGTAGGGCTCTCTGTGCTTCCTGGACTTGGGTGGCTATTTCCTTTTCCATGTTAGGGAAGTTTTCAACTATAATATCTTCAAATATTTTCTCGGGTCCTTCTCTCTCTTCTCCTTCTGGGACCCCTATAATGCAAATATTGTTGCATTTAATGTTGTCCCAGAGGTCTCTTAGGCTGTCTTCATTTCTTTTCATTCTTTTTTCTTTATTCTGTTCTGCAGCAGTGAATTACACCATTCTGTCTTCCAGCTCACTTATCTGTTCTTCTGCCTCAGTTATTCTGCTATTGATTCCTTCTAGTGTATTTTTCATTTCAGTTATTGTATTATTCATCTCTGTTTGTTTGTTCTTTAATTCTTCAGGTCTTTGTTAAACATTTCTTACATCTTCTCGATCTTTGCCTGCATTCTTTTTCCGGGGTCCTGCATCATCTTCACTATCATTTTTCTGAATTCTTTTTCTGGAAGATTGCCTATCTCCACTTCATTTAGTTGTTTTTTTGGGGTTTTATCTTGTTCCTTCATCTGGTACATAGCCCTCTGCCTTTTCATCTTGTTTATCTTTCTGTGAATGTAGTTTTTGTTCCACAGGCTGCAGGATTGTCATTCTTCTTGCTTCTGCTGTCTGCCCTCTGGTGGATGAAGCTATCTAAGAGGCTTGTTCAAGTTTCCTGATAGGAGGGACTGGTGGTGGGTAGAGCTGTGTGTGCTCTGGTGGGCAGAGCTCAGTAATACTTCAGTCCACTTGTCTGCTTATGGGTGGGGCTGGGTTCCCTCCCTGTTGGTTGTTTAGCCTGAGGCGACCCAGCACTGGAGCCTACTTGGGCTCTTTTGTGGGGCTAATGGCAGACTCTGAGAGGGCTCATGCGAAGGAGTACTTCCCAGAACTTCTGCTTCCAGTGTCATCATCCTCATGGTTAGACACAGCCACCCCCCACCTCTGCAGGAGACCATCCAACACTAGCAGGTAGGTTTGGTTCAGTCTCCTATGGGGTCACTGCTCCTTCCCCTAGGTCCTGATGCGCACACTACTTTGTGTGTGCCCTCCAAGAGTGGAGTCCTTGTTTCCCCCAGTCCTGTAGAAGTCCTGCAATCAAATCCCACTAGCCTTCAAAGTCTGATTCTCTAGGAATTCCTCCTCCCATTGCCAGACCCCCAGGTTGGGAAGCCTGATGTGGGGCTCAGAACCTTCACTCCAGTGGGTGGACTTCTGTGGTTTAAGTGTTCTCCAGTTTGTGAGTCACCCACCCAGCAGTTATGGGATTTGATTTTATTGTGATTGTGCCCCTCCTACCGTCTCATTGTGGCTTCTCCTTTGTCTTTGGATGTGGGGTATCTTTTTTCGTGAGTTCCAGTGCCTTCCTGTCGATGATTGTTCAGCAGTTAGTTGTGATTCTGGTGCTCTTGCAAGAGGGAGTGAGAGCATGTCCTTCTACTCCACCATCTTGAACCAATCTCCCACAAACCATTCACTTTTAAGCTAAAAAAAAAAAAAAAAAAAAGCCAGTTCTCACAAAAAAGCAGTATTGCTCATAATACAATTTCTACATAAATTCGTACAGTGATCCCATAACTGGACATTGACTAGTTAGTTTTTATGTTATATTCTTTTAGAATTTATTTTATTCTGCTACCTACTAACTGCCAGCTGAATATTCTAAGTATAAATTATTGCACTTTATAACTTTCCAAAATTATCAAGAACTTATTTTAGACATTTTATGACACTAAAAAGACCCCCTTTCAAATGATTCTAACAATGCCAAACTCCTAACAACTCTAAGTTATACCCTCAAATTTGCCTACTTTGCTGATTTTTTATTATTATTAAGGAAAATGCTTGGGATACCAATTAAAGCATCATTTGCTATAAATTGATGTCACATATTGTCTTCAAACTTAAGAAAAGTGAAGCCCTTATAAACCATGCAGCTTCTGTTCAAATATTTATAATACATTTTGCTATGGGCATGGACCCCTAAGACACAGATTTATAAATAAGACTATAGATCTATAGATTGACTGATTAAGAAAAGTGGGAAATGAAGATCTTTTCCTTTCTCTCTCGCTGTTGATAAATTTTCCTTCTACACAGACCACATGAAAGCACTGAGATCCTTGTTTCCCATACTAAAGAGTGCTTGTTATTCTGTTCTTGAAGCTGCCCCAGCAGCCAGTGACCTGTTTGAGAACCTACGTTTTCAAACTCCACAGGTGTCCTGGCTTAATGTTACTCTGAGTGCTTTTAATAGATAAGCATACTTTATCTGCTCTGGCAAAGAAAAATAGGACAAGCAATCAGACAACCATCTTCTCTAACCTGAACTGAATACTTAACATAAGTCAAGGGTAAAGGAAAAACGCTCTTTTTACAGTGCCCCAAGATGCCATTGAAGGGCTGGCCTTTACTTTATATTTATTTATCATACATGTAGGCAGCAACTGGTGCATTAAATAAGCTAGACTGAGAAAAATAATGATTTAAAGAGGCTTTCAGAAACACCATAACCAGAGGCATTTGGAAATGTTATGAAAAGAAAGTCAATAATAGATCCTACTTTAAAGATTAAGCCTTTAAAATATTTGATTCTTTATGGACTTATATTTGAGTAAAATTTGTGGTTAAGTTATCCTAAAATAATAAATAGAAAAATTATTTTATAATTAATCTCAGGACTTTTCTTTGCAGTTATCAAAAATAAACACTGATGAACATAATAAGGAAAAGCTTCCTGTTATATGATGCACATAAATTCAAATACATTTTGAAATCAAACATATTGCTTCTTTTTTAAGGAGAATATTTTGTTGCTATTGCCTGACAAATGTGGCCATGGTTACAGGGGAAAAACATGACAAGATTATATGGGGGGGGAATCTCTGACGTGTGAAACAGATAATGTATCTAGTTCTGCTCCTATTTACAGAGGACTGCAAGGTTGTACAATGTGTTTTCCTCTACCAAAAGTTATCATGCAGCAAAGTCAAGGACGAGCTGCCCAGGGAGACACTCAAACTTGTTAAGGCAAAGTGTCGGAAAAATGCGAACTTGGGTTTGATCATCTATACTTGGTGTAGCGATTCTCTTCCTGGATATTTAAGTGCTGTGTATACTCTGTCTCCCGACTACTGTTGAGATGGACTTGGATATAGGCTGAAAAAGAATACAGCAAGGGTCAGTGGATATGTATGTTCCAAAAGTCTTTCCTCCTTCCATGGAAACAGAACTCTATCCATTATACAGAGAGCTAGATGCATAGTGAACTGAGTGTAATGCCAAAAATTCTTCTTGGTGCACAGGGAAGACAGCCAAAATCTATGCTTTTGCTATCGCTGTGATGTCCAGAAAAACTGCACAGCTGGGAGCCACTAAACTGCAAAATAATGCCACTCCACAAATAAGCAGAATTTAGACTCTGGAGCAGAATGTAAGAATATGAGAAAAAAAAATGTAACTTCTTTATTTCTAGGCTTAAGGAATGAGAATTTCTTAATAACACAGTTAAAACCAAAAAAAAAAAACTCAGATTTTTTAAAAGTCTATATCCAAAATCAACTTATAGTCCAAATAAAGTATGACCATTATTTTAGGCTATCTGAACAAGGAAGAGTAAAGAATTGCTAGTTTCAAAACCCCAAGAATTGTGACCAGGAAACTCACCAAACTCCCCAGCCCTTAGACCATGTCGGTGCCTTTCCATGTACTGCCAACTTTGTTAAAGTGCTCAGAAAAGTATAATTCTGTATCCCACTTTGAACAGCTGGGCTTAGAAAAGAAATAACTCTTGTGGAAGTGATGGACTGGATTCTTTTGTAATAAAAGGTATGTATATAATTTGGGATTAGTATTATCTAGGGAAAAACATTCTAACATGATGGATTAAGTAAATGTCTTCCTCGCACATGCTATTAAGTCACTACCTATGGAAGAAAATCAAAGGGGCTTATAACATTGACCTCTTCCAGGTTTAATGAGGCAAGGAAAAACCTCCGTCTGTCTTATTTAGGGGTCATTGCCATTATAAAACTATCATTAAATATCCAGTTCAAGGGTAAATGTGAGAAATGACTCTTTAGACAACACAGATGGGTACCTAGCTGAAACTTTGATTAGAAACCCTTAAACTGCCAACCTACTATTTTTCTTTTGATTTTTAATCATATTTTATTTATTTTTCTTTCTTTTGATTTTAGTCTTTATTCAAGACAAGTTTGGGCTATATATCTCAGTATAAAGTAGACTTCATCTCAACTTTCCTTCCAATTTTGGAAAAACACTGCATTGTTCCATAGAATTTTTTAAAGTTTTGTCTCCAAAGTTTTTTTTTTAAACAAGTAAGCTTATTTCAAATGACCTAGACAGAAGAAAAAGAAAGAAAGAAATGACTATAAAATATATGTAGTTTATGTATGGTTTCAAGGGTACATACTTTGCTTCTGTTTGAAAGGGTACAACTAAACATCATTGTATTGTATTTTCCATCTCATTTAAGTTGACACTATCAAAACAAACAAAAAGTCTCTGCTAGGAAGTAAGTAGTTTTTATCTTTCTTTTCAGCCATGGATTCTTTTGTAATCCACTGAAAGTCAAGGGACTCATTGCCAGAAAAATGCACTTAGTCACTTATTACAAAATGTTGCATATATTTTCATAAGACTTAAGAAATACATGGGCTCCAGTTAAGAGTTCCCAAACATGAGAGGGAAAACATTCTATCAAACCTCTCTTTTGGATTATAAAACAAAAGGAAAACAGATTAATGGGATATGGGCAGATTCTTTACTGTAACAACAAAAAAAGTGTTGATTTGTTTTGATAGAAATAAAGACTAGAATTCCAGAGTGTGATTTAATTACACAAAGAAAAGCTAATTTAGTTAGGAATGCCTAAAGTCAAGACAGTCATGTATTTTAAATACAAAGTTTAGATTACTTGCCAATTTTAAAGTTATTCTTCAGCAGAAATTATAAAAATTGCTACTCAGTACATGACTCATATTTCCCATTATGTATTTTCACTTTGAATCCATATAATCGGGCTAAGACAAAAAAATATGTTCTTAGATGATATGCGACATAATGGAAATAGCATAGGTTTTGAAATGGGTTCAAATCTCAGCTCTGCTTCATATTAACAAAGTAACTTTGAGCATACCTAAAGCTTGATTTCCTCTGTTGGAAAATATGGGATAATAATATCTACTGTTAGAGCTGTTGGGAGGATTAGAGATAGCTACATGAAACATCCAATCCTGTTACTGAGGATTGCAATTCATTTTTCATAATGCAAACAATTAAGGTTAAGATTCATATTAACTCAGCATTACATTCACAGGAATAAAATATACATCTCTCCTGATTTACTAGATCAAGCAGAGTCTTAACTCTCCAAATAACTCTTTCTTCTTAGTATTCATTGGACAAAATGCAGTTCCTTATTTTCTTTCCCTAATAGAAAATATTTAAGTTAATCACAGACCCATAGTCAAATCTGATAAGGAGTCAAATGTACCTCATTATTTCTTGCTACTGAAAATCATGATTTGTACTTAGAGTGCCTCAGTATTATGGCCATATTGGTATAATGGCCATCTATCACTTTAGCCGGACATGACTCTCTTAGTTTCATAAATTCACTGAAAAATCACCACAGGACTTCTCACTCACCCCAGCCCTCCTCCAAGTAAATTCTATTTTCTAGTTTTTAATAGGGAAAGAAACTTTGGAGAAAACTTGGACTTGAGTCCACAATAAATATTCCTATGAAAAAAAGATTTTTTCTATTGTTATTTTTCCCCTTCTTTCATCTCAGCCAGGATGTTGCTAAGATAGAAAGTAATAGGCAATGTGTCTTTGCATGCCTTGTGATATTTCTTTTTAGCTTAGTTTCTTCAGGCTCTCACTGCATATTTGTTTCCAGAACTAAAAAAATTTAGGTCAGTTTGAGGTCAGAATGGTGTATATCTCGTCTGAAATCAAATTCTACCTTACGGTGAGACTCTTTTACAGTAGAATAATTAAAGAATAAAAGACCACGTTGGAAAAAACTTTTTTCCCCCTTCCTGTTACTCTCATTTTAAGTAATGATTGTCTTAATTGAACAATTTCCTTGTGTTTTGTAAATGGGTTTGTAGTCTAAGAAAAAATAGGTTATTTTTTGAAAACTCCAAATATGATTTATTTTGTCTTATTGATTTTAATCCATAAGTTTAAATTTCATCTTATGGAAAAATATGTTAAATTATCATTATTGCTTTCAAAGAAGTTTAAGTTCTGAAATTATGCTAGGTCACAAATAAAGTAATATTGCTTCTTCAGAATCAGAAATTTTTTCTCAAAGACAACTTATACTTTTTAAATTTTTTACTCAGCCTATAGAATTTGTACTTCAGGAATTTTGGGCAGAAAATTCTTAGAAAAGAAATCAGGTCCACCAATTTCTTTATAAAAATAAAGCATTAGCCTTCTTTATCATGTTAGGTCAATATACTTTTATACATGTTTAGAATGTGTAGTTAATGGTCTACAGGTGATAAACTGTATCACCTGTCAGACTACATCTTCACAAATGCAACATTGAAAGCTTCAGATGTAGGACTATAGAGTGGGTTTTAAGTTAAACATTGGGCAGAGTTTTACAAAGGCCTACTTAATAAATTCAACCGTGGTGTCTACAGTTTTATCATCTTCCTAAAGTTGGCATTTAGCTACTGAACTTTAGAAGATATCCTTTTGCTATAAGAGCCCAACTTTCTTTTCATTTCCCAACTACTATGACAGCTATGTTACTATTTCCTAAATTATAATCTTCCTTTAAATTTATTACCATACTGCCTAATGACATAAACTTTCCAAATACATATTTGTTCTTCTATCCTTCTTTTAGATTGAAATGCTTAGAAACACACAATTCAGTTTCAGACTTGAGCAAGGGTGAGCAAAGTCTGTGACCCGAACTTAAAATCCTTCTTTAAAACAAATAAGTGACATTAGTTTGGCAATTTGGAATCTAGGATCAATTTGAGTGTGTAAGGAAGTCTACTCGAGGAATTAAGTCTACCTATCAATAGATAAATCTATCAGTCTCTCTTTGGAGATTAGTTCTCAGTGAGGTTACTTTTAATAAGCCAATGTTCTGTGAGATAAAACTCACATATTGTTAAAATTCCCATGTTAAATGTTAAGAAAGTTGAGCATTGCTTCAAATTAAACTGATTAGAAATGATCAAAATGGAACACTTCCACTTCACCTAACTATGAAACAGAGAATTTGAGAGAGCTTTAGATTTTAAATGGAATGAAATGGCTATGGCTTTTATACTGTTTTTTAATCACTTACTCTTAATATAACCTGAAAGTATAACTTATGACTTCACATTGAACTTGTTTTTCAAATAATGATACATCCAATTAGTGGTTCCCATTGCCTTTTAAAGTAGCAGATCATGTGCTAGGAAACAAGTATTTTCTGGAGTGACTAGGTAGTACCAGGCTTCACCTTCCTGCACTGATGGATGGTCCTGAGTGTTGCTCTGAGTGTCCTCTAGTCTCTGCCAAAAGTCACATTATTTCATGGCATAAACTTAGCTGCTTCACAGAGGAGCTGAAGGTTAGAGGCAGACCTCCAGGAGAGAGTGCATGATATGTAAAGTACTAGAAAAGGTGATGCTTTTATTTGAATCTCTCTACCATTTCAGGTTTGATATTAACTGCATTTCATTCAGTCACTTTTCCCGCCATGATGTCTTGAAACCATGGCGCCATGATTTAAGATTAACTAAAACACCTTTGCTCTACATGATTCAATCTGTTCAACATACCGGAGATCAATGCATTTGTGTTTCTCTTTCTATGAACAGATGATTCTATTTAAGTCACTGAAAGATAATGTTTGTATTTGCTCTTGTGACCCTTTCAACCCAATTGTTTCTCTTCAGAATGAGGACTTCTGAACTATTTCTTAATAAATGATAAAGCCTTCCAAATTTAACTGCTTATTCTTGTACTTAAATTCACTTTCTCTCTTGATATGGGATCACAGCTTGTTCCCCAGCATATGTTACTTGCCTTTGTTTCCTTGTTCAAAATCAGGTGTTACAATGATGAGAGCAGAAGATCAGGTTCCGAAATAAGGTCAAGCAATAAACAATGTATTTTATTAGTGGTCTATGAGATTTTAAAGACCCCATCAATATGGCCACAGAAAATTGAGATTGCTTCTGTAAAGATAAATACTCTGTTCTGAATTTGCTAACAAATTAAAGCCCCCAAATAAATTTATTTATGGAAAGAAAAGGGGAAAAACTTTATTGAGAGCTATAATTCCTAGGAATAAGGATGTCACCTGAAATGTTATTGATAGTGGAAAATAAAATGTAAATATACTTCCTAACCATGTTTTCCCTTAATTGTGGTAGAAAGGCACTCAAATTCTTTTTATCATAGCAATAAACAAAAGACATAGGATATCTGTGTTTAAACCACCTTGGCTTAACATAATTTGTAATGGCCATCATTAGGAGTTTATGTGGACCCTGTTTTATGTCAACCACACTAAGCTAATGTAGCTTCGGGTGCTATATCCATGCTCTTTGAAATGTGCGCGTAAACAGACACTTTTTTCCATGTATCTGTTTTGTCATTTATTCTGCTGTGTAAACACTGTTATGAAATTTAGTCTAATCTTTTTTTGGTTAATTCAAACATTTTCACTATGTTCAGATAAATGTAACCAAAGCCAGATGCTGGTCTCAGCACTAAGAGAGCTCACTTAATGTAAACACAATTCAACTTCCTCCATTTCTATTTTCAGTCCAGATGTTGCCGTTGTTCACAAGGCTTTTCCCTTTGCCTCCTAACAGACCTCCCAGAAATCAAGAGCTTCCTTTCCAACCAGTCTGTGTGTGGATGTCCACCTTTGAATTCCTGTTAGGCCTCACAACCTCCATAATAAAGTTACAAGTGGCCCCACTCAACCTTGGCAGAAATCCCAAGCAATTCATCTCTTTATTATCCACTGTCTTCTTTATGGATTCTCAATTCAGTAGACACTTCTTCAGGCTTCATTTGCTGTGCAGAATTCTGCTATCCACCTTCTCCCTTGTGAAAAGAAACATGCTCTTAATGGATTCTGCTGACTCTCCATTCATTTTCAGACTTCATGGGAGATGGCCTTCTTTATACACCAGCCTCCTTGAGAACTGTCTCCTCCGTCCTTTATCTGCCGTCACCATATCATCTGGTCTCTGAATCACCACATCTTCTTTGCATCTTCGTCTTCTCTAACAGGCATTTTCCCATCTCCAACTCATTGACTTAGTCTATTTTCATACTTCAAATGAAAATATGTATTGATATGTGTTTTTCGGTGCTTTAAATTTTCACCTTTTGTAGTTTTTTTGTTCGTTTGATGACCCTTGATGACTTTTTTCATGGTCTAATTTAAGTCTTTGGACTATAATTTTCAAAGAAAGCAGCATAGAATTAGAAGATAATTTCTAGTATGTTACCTTTTAGGACTGCTTGCCTTATACATAGCTTGTCTCTCAATGCCCCATTTGCTGTAGGAATTCTTTTGTATAAACAAACTGATTTCTTTATTATTTTGAAGCCAAAGATAGTTTATTTCTCTTCCAGGTGGCTCTAGGAAGGTTTGATAGACATGTCCATCTTGATGAAATGTGTCAGCCACAGGCAATTTTAATTTGCTTAGATCCTAACTTCTTGTTAATTTCTTTTAAATTTCTATAGTTTTCTTGATTATTTAATTGACCTTATATACAGAAGTAGACATAGAAATTGAATATGAATTTTTGTTGATTTCCTATGAGTCAGCCAATTTTACAATTTTACCAAATTCCACGCTTACTTCTGAAGAATGTATTTAAGCAAAATACACAGAGATTTAGTGGGCTTCAAATTCAAAATTCATTTAGCATGAAAAGTTAGAGAAAACCTCCTGATTGACTATATTAAAATAGTTTTCCCTTCCAGGAAAGGAGGAGGTAAGAAATTATGACACTTACGGAATATAACATTGTTATTATTATAAAATTCAATTGCTATCTTAGTGTTTTCCCAGAAAAGGCTTAAATAGCCATGTTGCATAATTATACTGTTCTACCTTCTAAATACCATCTTTGACATTTCTGCATATATTTAAATCTTGAACCATTTTAATTCATACTTAGCAATTTTTTCACATTGCATTTTTAATTGGAAAGATAATTAGAGATTACCCAGTTCGACTCCTTGATTTTACAATTGTGGAAACTAGGAACTAGAGCTAAAAAGCTTAAGTGACTTAAATCTGGTCCCATATTTGGTTAAAAGCAGTACTGGTGCAAGGGGTCAGTTCACTCACCCTCTCATAAAATCTATTTCTGTAACACTACCCCAGAATTCAGTACTCATCCAGATTTGGTGTTTTGCTTGCTTCAACTCCCTCCACCCATTTCACACACAATATACCTGCAAAACATTTCCTGCATAGCTTAGACGCCTGTTGTTTTTCTATTTCCTTCACTCGGAGTGCCCCTCTCCCCTTGAGGATCCTCATAGGCTGCTCTTCCTTTGATATCTGCCTTGTCTCTACACAGCCTTAAAGTTTCACTCAGTTGTGATCTTCTATGAAATGTTCTCTAAATTCCCTAAGATGAGGTAGGAATGTGTTCTGCCATTCTGTGCACCCACCACCTAAATTATCGTGTTTTTTCCCATATCTATTCTACTTCCAGACCTGTGCTATTCAATGTGATAGCCACTAGCCACATATTCTACTGAGCATTTGAAATGTGGCTAGTAAAAACTGAGATATGTTGTGAGAATAAAACACTCTGAATGTCAAAGATTTAGTTTAAAAAAGTGTAAAATGTATCATCATGTTGTAATGATAATATTTGGATATGTTGGGTTAAATGAAATATATTCTTTTTTTTTTTTTGGCTGCGTTGGGTCTTTGTTGCTACGCACGGGCTTTCTCTAGTTGAGGTGAGCGAGGGCTATTCTTCCTTTTGGTGCACAGGCTTCTCATTGCGGTGGCTTCTCTTGTTGCGGAGCACGGGCTCTAGGTGCGCGGGCTTCAGTAGTTGTGGCTTGCGAGCTCTAGAGCACAGGCTCAGTAGTTGTGGCGCACGGGCTTAAGTTGCTTTAAGTTGCTCTGCGGCATGTGGGATCTTCCTGGACCGGAGATCGACCCAGTGTCCCCTGCACTGGCAGGCAGTTTCTTAACCACTGCGCCACCAGGGAAGTCCTGAAATATATTCTTAAAATTAATTTTACCTCTTTCTTTTTCATCTTTTTTTTAATGTAGCTACTAGAAAATTTTAAATTTACATATGTGGTTTGCCTTATTTTTCTATTGGACAGCATTGCTTGCAGACCATAAATTTATTAATGGTCCCGTAAAATGACCAAGGTTTTCTATTTTTGCATACCCATCACCTAAGGCTTTAGCGCTTAGCTTACTGATCACTATCTGTTTGTTGATGTTGATTGATACAGTTTCAGATGTTGCTTGAATGGCTCTAATCACAAAAGTAAGACATGAAAGATAGGCGTGGAACCCACATCTTCTGATTCATCCTGCAATGCTTTATCATCACAAATCGATTTATTATAATGTGTGGGACCTTGTTTTTCTAAGTTATATATGCAAAAGAAAAATCAAACTAACTGTTTTGTTAAAATGCTTGGCCACCTTGAAACAAACCAGTCTTGCAACTCAAAAATAATTTCTATTTCTTGTATAGCTTAGCCGAGGTCTACATTACTACCTATGCTGAAAATATTTTTCACTTAGTGTGCCCCAGGACACAGAAATTAAAATATAAACTAATTATAATCACTTTGGTTTTCTTCCTTGCTCAGTATAAAGATGATGAGGATATACTACCTGGTTTCTTAGTACTTCTTTTTTTTTTTTTATTCAAACAGAAAGTCACAAAAATTATAATCATTCTCAACAGTTCACTCAGTCCCATGTAAATAAACTTTTTTATCTTGATCTTTTGTTAGCACTTTTATGACTTCATCAGTTTTCCATTAGAGTTCTGAAAATGCTTATTCATTCAGTTCAGCAGTATAGTCAGTTGCCAGAAACCTGTACTTGTCAGAGTCTTTTCCATGAATTCCTTGAAGATGAAACCTTTTTATAGGAACATTTTTGCAAAAGCATCAGAGTACACCCAGAACTGTCCGTAAATGACAAAAGACATAAAAATGACCACGGTTAAAGATTTGATGAAACTTCATAATAATTCAATTGACAAGGAAATTTAGTTATTTCTGAGATATACATTTTAAAATAATAACTAGAATTATGATAATATATCATAATTATACAAGAAGATTATAATATTATACAAGAACATATAAGATTTTTAGGAATTCATGTAATGTCTGAAACTTTTATATTAACATATTTCCATACAAATAAACCAAAGAAAGTTTAGTATTAGTTTTTTTTTAATTTTTGAATTTTATTTTTTATTTTTCTTTATACAGCACGTTCTTATTAGTCATCAGTTTTATACACATGAGTGTATACATGTCAATCCCAATCTCCCAATTCATCCCACCCCACCCCCCTCCACCACTTTCCCCCCTTGGTGTCCATACGTTTGTTCTCTACATCTGTGTCTCTATTTCTGCCCTGCAGTCCAGTTCATCTGTGCCATTTTTCTAGGTTCCACATATATACGTTAATATAAGATATTTGTTTTTCTCTTTCTGACTTACTTCACTCTGTATGACAGTCTCTAGATCCATCCACGTCTCAACAAATGACCCAATTTCGTTCCTTTTTATGGCTGAGTAATATTCCATTGTATATATGTATCACATCTTCTTTATCCATTCATCTGTTGATGGGCATTTAGGTTGCTTCCATGACCTGGCTATTGTAAATAGTGCTGCAGTGAACATTGGGGTGCATGTGTCTTTTTGAATTATGGTTTTCTCTGGGTATATGCCCAGTAGTGGGATTGCTGGGTCATATGGTAATTCTAATTTTAGTTTTTTAAGGAACCTCCATACTGTTCTCCATAGTGGCTGTATCTATTTACATTCCCACCAACAGTGCAAGAGGGTTCCCTTTTCTCCACACCCTCTCCAGCATTTGTTGTTTGTAGATTTTCTGATGATGCCCATTCTAACTGGTGTGAGGTGATACCTCATTGTAGTTTTGATTTGCATTTCTCTCATAATTAGTGATGTTGAGCAGCTTTTCTTGTACTTCTTGGCCATCTGTATGTCTTCTTTGGAGAAATGTCTATTTAGGTCTTCTGCCCATTTTTGGATTGGGTTGTTTTCTTAATATTGAGCTGCATGAGCTGTTTATATATTTTGGAGATTAATCTTTTAGTCCGTTGATTCATTTGCAAATATTTTCTCCCATTCTGAGGGTAGTCTTTTCGTCTTGTTTATGGTTTCCTTTGCTGTGCAAAAGCTTTTAGGTTTCATTAGGTCCTATGTGTTTATTTTTGTTTTTATTTCCATTACTCAAGGAGGTGGATCAAAAAAGATCTTGCTGTGATTTATGTCAGAGTGTTCTTCCTATGCTTTCCTCTAAGAGTTTTATAGTGTCCAGTCTTACGTTTAGGTCTCTAATACATTTTGAGTTTATTTTTGTGTATGGTGTTAGGGAGTGTTCTAATTTCATTCTTTTACATGTAGCTGTCCAGTTTTCCCAGCACCACTTATTGAAGAGACTGTCTTTTCTCCACTGTATATCCTTGCCTCCTTTGTCATAGATTAGTTGACCATATGTGCGTGGGTTTATCTCTTGGCTTTCTATCTTGTTCCATTGATGTATGTTTCTGTTTTTGTGCCAGTACCATATTGTGTTGATTACTGTAACTTTGTAGTATAGTCTGAAGTCAGGGAGCCTGATTCCTCCAGCTCTGTTTTTTACCCTCAAGACTGCTCTGGCTATGCAGGGTCTTTTGTGTCTCCATACAAATTTTAAGATTTTTTGTTCTAGTTCTGTAAAAAATGCCATTGGTAAATTGATAGGGATTACATTGAATCTGTAGATTGCTTTGGGTAGTATAGTCATTTTCACAATATTGATTCTTTCAATCCAAGAACATGGTATATCTCTCCATCTGTTTGTATCATCTTTAATTCCTTTCATCAGTGTCTTATAGTTTTCGGCATACAGGTCTTTTGTCTCCCTAGTTAGGTTTATTCCTAGGTATTTTATTCTTTTTGTTGCAATGGTAAATGGCAGTGTTTCCTTAATTTCTCTTGCAGATTTTTCCTCATTAGTGTATAGGAATGCAAGAGATTTCTGTGCATTAATTTTGTATCCTGCAACTTTACCAAATTCATTGATTAGCTCTAGTAGTTTTCTGGTGGCATCTTTAGGATTCTCTATGTCTGAAAATAGTGACAGTTTTACTTCTTCTTTTCCAATTTATATTCCTTTTATTTCATTTTCTTCTCTGATTGCCGTGGCTAGGACTTCCAAAACTATGTTGAATAACAGTGGTGAGAATGGACGTCCTTGTCTTGTTCCTGATCTTAGAGGAAATGCTTTCAGTTTTTCACCATTGAGAATAATGCTTGCTGTGGGTTTGTAGAATATGGCCTTCATTATGTTGAGGTAGGTTCCCTCTGTGCCCACTTTCTGGAGAGTTTTTATCATAAATGGGTGTTGAATTTTGTCAAAAGCTTTTTCTGCATCTATTGAGATGATCATATGATTTTTGTTCTTCAATTGGTTAATAGGGTGTATCACATTGATTGATTTGCGTATATTGAAGAATCCTTGCATTCCTGGGATAAATCCCACTTGATCATGGTGTATGATCCTTTTAATGTGTTGTTGGATTCTGTTTGCTAGTATTTTGTTGAAGATTTTTGCATCTATATTCATCAGTGATATTGGTCTGTAATTTTCTGTTTTTGTAGTATCTTTGTCTGGTTTTGGTATCAGGGTGATGGTGACCTCATAGAATGAGTTTGGGAGTGTTCCTTCCTCTGCAATTTTTTGGAAGAGTTT
Source organism: Balaenoptera borealis (assembly GCF_965194805.1). Taxonomy (NCBI): domain Eukaryota; kingdom Metazoa; phylum Chordata; class Mammalia; order Artiodactyla; family Balaenopteridae; genus Balaenoptera; species Balaenoptera borealis. Next base: position 62,749,812 of record NC_138877.1, read on the forward strand.
GAGAAGGATGGGTGTTAGCTCTTCTCTAAATGTTTGATAGAATTCACCTGTGAAGCCATCTGGTCCTGGACTTTTGTTTGTTGGAAGATTTTTAATGACAGTTTCAATTTCATTACTTGTGATTGGCCTGTTCATATTTTCTATTTCTTCCTGATTCAGTCTTGGAAGGTTATACCTTTCTAAGAATTTGTCCATTTCTTCCAGGTTGTCCATTTTATTGGCATAGAGTTGCTTGTAGCAGTCTCTTAGGATGCTTTGTATTTCTGCGGTGTCTGTTGTAACTTCTACTTTTTCATTTCTAATTTTATTGATTTGAGTCCTCTCCTTCTTTTTCTTGATGAATCTGGCTAAGGGTTTATCAATTTTGTTTACCTTCTCAAAGAACCAGCTTTGAGAAGTTTTACTGATCTTTGCTATTGTTTTCTTTGTTTCTATTTCATTTATTTCTGCTCTGATCTTTATGATTTCTTTCCTTCTACTAACTTTGGGTTTTGTTTGTTCTTTGTTCTCTATTTCCTTTAGGTGTAAGGTTAGATTGTTTATTTGAGATTTTTCTTGTTTCTTGAGGTAGGCTTGTATTGCTATAAACTTCCCTCTTAGAACTGCATCCCATAGGTTTTGGATCATCGTGTTTTCATTGTCATTTGTCTCTAGGTATTTTTTGATTTCCTCTTTGATTTCTTCAGTGATCTCTTGGTTATTTACTAACGTATTGTTTAGCCTCCATGTGTTTGTGTTTTTTTCCGTGTAATTCATTTCTAATCTCATAGCATTGTGGTCAGAAAAGATACTTGATATGATTTCAATTTTCTTAAATTTACTGAGGCTTGATTTGTGACCCAAGATGTGATCTATCCTGGAGAATGTTCCGTGTGCACTTGAGAAGAAAGTGTAATCTGTTGTTTTTGGATGGAATGTCCTATAAATATCAGTTAAATCTATCTGGTCTATTGTGTCATTTAAAGCTTTTGTTTCCTTATTTATTTTCATTTTGGATGATCTGTCCATTTGTGTAAGTGAGGTGTTAAAATCCCCCGCTATTATTGTGTTACTGTCGATTTCCTGTTTTATAGCTGTTAGCAGTTGCCTTACATATTGATGTCCTCCTATGTTGGATGCATATATATTTACAATTGTTATATCTTCTTCTTGGATTGATCCCTTGATCATTATGTAGTGTCCTTCCTTGTCTCTTATAACATTATTTATTTTAAAGTCTATTTTATCTGATATGAGTATTGCTACTCCAGCTTTCTTTTGATTTCCATTTGCATGGAATATCTTTTTCCATCCCCTCACTTTCAGTCTGTGTGTGTCCCTAGGTCTGAAGTGGGTCTCTTGTAGACAGTATATATATATGGGTCTTGTTTTTGTATCCATTCAGCAAGCTTGTGTCTTTTGGTTGGAGCATTTAATCCATTCACGTTTAAGGTGATTACTGATATGTATGTTCCTATGACCATTTTCTTAATTGTTTTGGGTTTGTTTTTGAGGTTCTTTTCTTCTCTTTTGTTTCCCAGTTAGAGAAGTTCCTTTAGCATTTGTTGTAGTGCTGGTTTGGTGGTGCTGAATTCTCTTAGCTTTTTGCTTGTCTGTAAAGCTTTTGATTTCTCCATCAAATCTGAATGAGATACTTGCTGAGTAGAGTAATCTTGGTTGTAGGTTCTTCCCTTTCATCACTTTAAGTATATCATGCCACTCCCTTCTGGCTTGTAGAGTTTCTGCTGAGAAATCAGCTGTTAACCTTATGGGAGTTCCCTTATATGTTATTTTTCATTTTTCCCTTGTTGCTTTCAATAATTTTTCTTTGTCTTTAATTTTTGCCAATTTGATTACTGTGTGTCTCGGTGTGTTTCTCCTTGGGTTTATCCTGTATGGGACTCTCTGCACTTCCTGGACTTGGGTGGCTATTTCCTTTCCCATGTTAGGGAAGTTTTTGACTATAATCTCTTCAAATATTTTCTCTGGACCTTTCTCTCTCTCTTCTCCTTCTGGGACCCTTATAATGAGAATGTTGTTGTGTTTAATGTTGTCCCAGAGGTCTCTTAGGCTGTTTTCATTTCTTTTCATTCTTTTTTCTTTATTCTTTTCTGCAGCAGTGAATTCCACCATTCTGTCTTCCAGGTCAGTTATCCGTTCTTCTGCCTCAGTTATTCTGCTATTGATTCCTTCTAGTGTAGTTTTCGGTTCAGTTATTGTATTGTTCATCTCTGTTTGTTTGTTCTTTAATTCTTCTAGGTCTTTGTTAAACATTTCTTGCATCTTCTCGATCTTTGCCTCCATTGTTTTTCCGAGGTCCTGGATCATCTTCACTATCACTATTCTGAATTCTTTTTCTGGAAGGTTGCCTATCTCCACTTCATTTAGTTGTTTTTCTGGGGTTTTATCTTGTTCCTTCATCTGGTACATAGCCCTCTGCCTTTTCATCTTGTCTGTCTTTCTGTGAATGTGGTTTTTGTTCCACAGGCTGCAGGATTGTCTTTCTTCTTGCTTCTGCTGTCTGCCTTCTGGTGGATGAGGCTATCTAAGAGGCTTGTGCAAGTTTCCTGATGGGAGGGACTGGTGGTGGGTAGAGCTGACTGTTCCTCTGGTGGGCAGAGCTCAGTAAAACTTTAATCTGCTTGACTGCTAATGGGTGGGGCTGGATTCCCTCCCTGTTGGTAGTTTGACCTGAGTCAACCTAACACTGGAGCCTACCTAGGTCTTCTGTGGGGCTAATGGTAGACTCTGTGAGGGCTCATGCCAAGGAGTACTTCCCAGAACTTCTGCTGCCAGTGTCCTTGTCTCCACAGTGAGACACAGCCAACCCCCACCTCTGTAGGAGACCCTCCAACACTAGCAGGTAGGTCTGATTCAGTCTCCCTTGGGTCCCGATGCACACACTACTTTGTATGTGCCTTCCAAGTGTGGAGTGTCTCTTTCCCCCAATCCTGTCAAAGCCCTGCAGTCAAATCCCACCAGTCTTCAAAGTCTGATTCTCTAGGAATTCCTCCTGTTGCCAGACCCCCAGGTTGGGAAGCCTGACGTTGGGCTCAGAATTTCACTCCAGTGGGTGGATTTCTGTGGTATAAGTGATCTCCAGTCTGTGAGTCACCCACCCAGCAGTTATGGGATTTGATTTTACTGTGATTGTGCCCTTCCTTTTGTCTCATTGTGGCTTCACCTTTGTCTTTGGATGTGGGGTATCTTTTTTGGTGAATTCCAGTGTCTTCCTGTAGATGATTGTCCAGCAGCTAGTTGTGATTCTGGTGTTCTCACAAGAGGGAGTGAGAGCACATCCTTCTACTCCATCATCTTGGTTCAGGCTCTTTTCCTCATTTTAAAAGTTAGATTCTAATTAACAGAATTCATCTATCTGATCTTTTAAAAGCATGAATTAATTTCAAAATATACATTATATTTACATTAAGATACTGGGAATATTTTAAATTTTAATATTTATCTTTGTAGTCATTTATTCAACTATTTTTCAAAATCTTGATTTTACTGGCAGCCTGTTAGCAAAGAGAAATGTATTTCTGAAGTGCAAATTCCACCAGAGTTTTCAGATTTTATGAAAACAAATTCATGAAAAGGGAAATTTCTGAGGATAATCTGCCTCTTAGGAATTATTGATATTGCTGTCCATCTTACTATGTATATTTTATATTTGGAGGAAATTTATCTTTTGATTTTCCCTCATATTTAATACTTATCCTTGGTCAGTATTTGCTATGGTGATGATCATTTGGGTTTAGGCAATGTTTGACACTAAAAAAAAATTATTTTTATTGAAGCATAGTTGATTTACAATGTTGTGTTAATTAGTGCTGTACAGCAAAGTGATTCAGATATACACACACACACATTCTTTTTTTTCTTTTCCATTATGGTTTTTCATAGTATATTGAATATAGTTCTCTGTGCTATACAGTAGGACCTTGTTGTTTATTCTACATATTAAAGCTTACATCTGTTAACCCCAACCTCCTCTCCATCCCTCCCCCAACTCCTCCCCCTTGGCAACCACCAGTCTGTTTTCTATGTCCGTGATTCTGTTTCTGTTTCATAGATAGGTTCATTTGTGTCGTATTTTAGATTCTACATATAAGTGAAATCATATGGTATTTGTCTTTCTCTTTCTGACTTAGTTCATTTAGTATGATAATCTCTAGCTGCATCTTCTTAGTTCCTTTAATCCTCCTGTAAATTTGGACGTTTTATTATACATATCTGTGTATAATTTAAAGTGAGAAAAGAAAACAAAGCAAACAGAAGATTTAGGAATTTTGATGTTTAAAGTAATGTCAGATTTAGACAACTTCTGGAAGATAATTTACATCTTTAAGAATGGATAGAGTTAATCTATCAATCCCTAACTCCTTCTTACAAAGCCTGCTGCACAATTTACTGAAGGATGGTTTGACTTTCCACATGAACTCACCAGCGTGACTCTACTATTTTGGTCTTCAGGGTTCTTATAACCCACTTGTTTGCTCCTTGAATGCTGTCTGCCTCATTTAACTGTTTCCTGACATGACTATCTGGTTCCTAGTTCTTTCTTCCCACTCAAATTTGGCTCCCAGATTCTTATCCCTCCCCTAAGATCCCAAGATCCTATCTGGGAACTGATTTTATTCACTCTTCCTGAGTTTTTCCAGCATCCAATTTCTTTCTGCTGTACCAATACAAGGGAACAATTGAAAGGTTCTTCATTTGATAATCTTGCTCTCAGTAGTTAATGAGTACAAGTTTATCATGAATAATAATGGTGTCATCATTCAATTTATAGCTTAAGTAGAAATAATTGAAAAATCACAGTGGAAGCTACTCATAGCATCAAGAATAGATACATAGTGTAAATCAACTATACCTCAATTAAAAAATACACACTTCACTATAAACATTCATTAATAATTTTAAGATATGTAGTTTTATCCTTCTTTTGAACATAATATGGACCTACCACTCTCTTACATTGAATATAATGTTTGCATCCTACCTTATTATTGCGGTCTAAAGTTTACCTTTACATTTTTTTACCTGTTCTTTTTTTTTAATATATAAAATGTTATAAATTTTTATGGCCAATAGTTAAATTTATTGACTTACATTTTTTAAAAAAGAATAGATACAAAAATTATTGTTGAATCAATTGATACCATAGTGAAGATGTAGAGGATCAATTGAAGCCCAATACTGTGCTCATCTTCAAAACCTGATATGCAAAGCATTTGCCTTATTATATTAGAATTTGGTCTTTTCTTTTTACTTGTATTTGAGGGGATTGAAGTTTTCTGTGGTAAGTGAATCATCTTTGTTTTCAAATATTTTGTCTTTTATTCATTGGTACCAATAGGCAAAAAGTTGAAACTACTATTGTTACAGTCATTCACCCATGATTGGTGAACGTTGTCCTTGTTAAATTGCTTGGGTTAGACACTCTCTGAGCTGTAACCTTTGAGTTGATTAAAATAATTTGTATGAAAATTAAATGCAAGCAATATTTACATAATGAAAAGAGAATGTGACCAAAATTGGCAACCTGTAGAATTTCAAATATAACAATTATTTTACTGTTACAATGAAAGTTCATATTTCTCTGAGGGTTGAATCCTTTCAGCACAATAGGTACTCTCTGTGTTTCCATAGTAGATTATTGTGTCTTATTTTGTCTTTAATCAACAAAACATGTATTTTTCCCTCAATTCTTTTTTTTTTTTTTTATCATTATGAACAACTTTTTTTCTTAACAGTAAAACTACTACAACAACACGGCATTGTGTTAAGCTACAGTGGGTCATTAGTTCTATTTAAAATAGGTCATTGTCCATTTATTTTTTTAACTTTGGTGTGAGGATTTGGGAAATAATTTTCTACATTGGAAAACTGCTTCCATAAATGTTAGCTACCAAAATCTGAAAGTGTTTAGTGTCTGAGCTGCTCTTTAACTATTAGAGAATGGCTGAGGCAGCCGGGAAAATGTGCTGAAATAATTGGTTTTCTCTCCTTTGTGTCTCATCTAAATCTCTACTCAAAGTTTTCTGTGCGATATTGGCCTGTGGTCACCATATACCACACTGCCACAAACACAGCATGTCTTAGGCAGATTGCTTGCCCTCTCTGACTCTCAGTTTCTTCATGTCGAAAGGATGGATTTAGGCAAGGTGTCCATGGTAGCTTCCAAGTCTAAATTTCTCAGATTCTAAGACTCAGTGACTCCCCTCTCATTCCCAGGTTAGCCCTGGTTGATCCGTTGGAGCCCTTCTTCCTATCATCCCTCTGTGAGCTCTCAGATATCAGAGATTAATGTTAATGTCAGTCTAGATCAGATACAGCCAGGGTGAGAACATAATCACTAGGAGATATTGTGTGTGTGAATACTACGTTTTATATAGATAAATATAATCTGTTTTTAAAAATTATTTTTTATTAAAAGACAATAATTTATGGGATAAAAATAACAATTCCAAATTAAGAGAGAGGAGCAATCTTTATTTGTAGAATTCTAAAATTTGTCTGTATCACTTCCATTTACATATTTTGAAGTCATTCTCCTGTTCTCCCTGACAGTCTATATAAACACTATTGTATCAATGCTTACAAAATACAGTATTATTTTCAAATTAGCGTATTCAGTATACTCATTGTTTTCTTTTTCTTAGTTTGTTGTTTTTCAATGGAAAACAAATTGCTGAAGCAGCACCTTTAGTTTATGTGCCTTTGTCTCTAGATTCCACTGCAGAAAAATATCCATGGCATCTAGATTCAAACACAAATATTTTGGAGTCTTCCTAAAAACATTAACTTTGTTATTTTTCTCTATTCTACATACTGTACAATTGTAAATGTATGCAGACATTCACAGAAACTGATCACCATGGCAACATTCTTTAAAAGATATGATTTTTATTTTCAATAATTTATATTGTATTTGAATACAGAAGGGACAAATACAGGTAATGACAGTATTTTATCTTTTGAAGTTTCTGTGCTTTAGAATCAACAAATCAGCTCTTTTATCATATTGTTTTCACTATCTATTGTTGACAAATACATAGAAAAATATTTGCTTAAAAACAAAATGCATACAATGTAACATTTGTAGTCTTTACAAAGTCTCAAAATACATAAAATATAACATTTGTAATCTTTACAAAGTTTGATTTTCCTATTGTTTAAATAGTACAGATATTTTAAAATATAGTCATCTCGTTAAATTAAATTTCTGTTTATTGTATAGATTTCTTCCAGCACCATGTCATCTCCATTTCTTCAGCCAAATAATGCATAGTTGACTACATTTTCCTTCTGGGCTGACGTTTTCCCACTGAAGTCATGCTTTGGCCAACCATTTAACACAGTAGCTTATGCTGAGGAATGAGCATAGATTATTCCCTCCAATGGACTTTGTTTAAACATTGATTCTTCTTACAGTATGAACTTGATAAACTACATTAAATTTGTTGCTATATATTCCCTCTTTAAAGTTGAGTATCTTGCAGATTTTGTGAGACCTATATTGAATGAGAAAATATTAAGAAATACTTTTAAACTACAAAGTACTACACAGAGTCAGTCCCTCCAGAGAGATAGATAATTGAGAAAGGAATGTTACCCACATCATATTTTTCTAAACAAGCCCAAGCCCATGTCTGGAACTAGATCCAGGCCTGGGTTAAGATCCAATTCTTGACATTCATTCCTTGAATCAACACAAGCAAATCATGGATCTTTATACATCAGCATTCTTATCTATATCATAGTCATTAAAATAGTGCCTTCATCATGGAGTTATTGTAAAAATTAAATGAGAAAATGTATGTAAAGCACCTCTCTCAGTGGTTGTTGCCCTGTGAGTGTTAGCTATGATGTAAAGAAGAATGTTGTGTGTCATAATAGGGGCTCCGCTGTACATGCTGTGTGATAAATCCCATAATATAAGTATACAGAAATACATGAGAGCACAAGGAAATGACTACTCATTCAGTCTTCCCTACCTCAGAGAACTACATCACCTTTTAACCAGTTCTTCAAACAAACAAAATCTAAGTGCATTATTTGATTCTTCCATTTACTCCCCATCCACTTTCTCACAGGATCATCTTTCTGATCTACCAACAAACTGTATTTTCAGTTCTTAGGCCTATGTTTATTTCCACTGCCACCACTCTAAAGGAAACTACCATCATTGCTTTTAATGCACTAGTTGCCTCCAAACTAGATGTCCTGCTCACCTTCCTACTTCCTCACCTACATGCATTCTCCTCGGAGCAGCTAGAGTTATCTTTATAAAACATAATTAGATAGTCCTTGCCACACCTGCACCATACTGAAAGTAAAGTACAATGAAACTAAAATCCCCTGTTGTTGTATAGACTTCTACCCTATCCTAGCTCCTTCCTATACCCCAAGGTCAACTTACCCATCACCCACCTTCTTCATTGGGTCCTTGCAATATCAGTACACTTGTGGGTTATTGAACTTGATATTCCCTTTGCCCCGAACATTTTTTTCCTAAACTCTTTATGCCTAACTAGCTCCTTTTTGTACTGTGCATGTTCACACGTGTCACTTTCTCAAGCTGTTCTTGAGCTGTCAAAGGAAAGCAGCTCTCATTTTGCTGATACTCTCATATAATCCTACTTAGATCCTCCACTAAATTTACCTCATTCTGAAATTTTATATATTTATATATATGTGTATATATATATATATATATATATATATATATATATATATACACATACACACACACACACACACACACACACAAACACACATGCTTCCTAGCTGTCCTCACCCTGTCTTCCCCCACCCTGAGAATATAACATGCATGAGAGCAGGGTCCTTACCTGTCTTGTTCAGTTTTACAACTAAATTCTGTAAAAGAAATGCCTAATACATAATATATGCTCACTAAATATATATTTAATGATTAATGGCTTGAATTAATAAATAAATGAAAAAAATTGAAATGATTAAGTTCACAAGTACATAGGCCACATTTTCTCTAAATAGTCACTTTTTGCTAAGCCACTAGATTTTGAACTAGGCCTAACATTTTAAGTACCTATTCAAAGGCGGCCCCTGTAAAGATTTTTTTTGCCCCACTTTTTAAATTTAATTTTTATTTTATATTAGAGTATAGTTGATTTACAGTGTTGTGTTAGTTTTAGGTGTACAGCAAAGGAATTCGGTTATACAAACAGATATATCCATTCGTTTTCAGATTCTTTTTCCATATAGGTTATTACAGAGTATTGAGTAGAGTTCCCTGTGCTATACAGTAGATCCTTGTTGGTTATCTATTTTATATATAGTAGTGTGTATATGTTAATCCCAAATTCCTAAGTAAGTTCATTTGTATCATTTTTTTTTAGATTCCACATATAAGTGATATCATATGATGTTTGTCTTTCTCTGACTTACTTCACTCAGTATGGCAATCCCTAGGTCCATCCATGTTGCTGCAAATGGCATTATTTCATTCTTTTTGAAGGCTGAGTAACATTCCACTGTATGTATGTGTATATATATATATATATATATATACACATACATACATATGTATATTTATATATACATACCACATTTTCTTTATTTATTCCTCTGTCGATGGTCATTTAGGTTGCTTCCATGTCTTGCCTATTGTAAATAGTGCTGCAGTGAACATTGGGGTGCATGTATCTTTTCAGATTATAGTTTCCTTGGGATATATGCCCAGGAGGGGGAATGCTGGATCATATGGTAGTTCGTTCTTTCTTTTTTTTACATCTTTAAAGTAAAGTATAATTGCTTTACAATGTTGTGTTAGTTTCTGCTGTATAACAAAGTGAATCAGCTATATGTATACATATATCCCCATATCCCCTCCCTTTTGCGTCTCCCTCCCAACCTCCCTATCCCACCCTTCTAGGTGGTCACAAAGCACCGAGCTGATCTCCCAGTGCTATGCGGCTGCTTCCCACTAGCTATCTATTTTACATTTGGTAGTGTATATATGTCAGTGCTACTCTCTCACATCATCCCAGCTTACCCTTCCCCCTCCCTGTGTCCTCAAGCCCATGCCCTAGTAGGTCTACATCTTTATTCCTGCCCTGTCCCTAGGTTCTTCAGAACCTTTTTTTTTTTCTTTTTAGATTCCATATATATGTGTTAGCATACGGTATTTGTTTTTCTCTTTCTGGCTTACTTCACTCTGTATGACAGACTCTAGGTCCATCCACCTCACTACAAATAACTCAATTTCATTTCCTTTTATGGCTGAGTAATATTCCATTGTATATATGTGTCACATTTTCTTTATCCATTCATCTGTCGATGGACACTTAGGCTGCTTCCATGTCCTAGCTATTGTAAATAGTGCTGCAATGAATGTTGTGGTACATGACTCTTTTTGAATTATGGTTTTCTCAGGGTATATGCCCAGTAGTGGGATTGCTGGGTCATATGGTAGTTCTATTTTTAGTTTTTTAAGGAACCTCCATACTGTTCTCCATAGTGGTTGTACCAATTCACATTCCCACCAACAGTGTAGGAGGGTTCCCTTTTCTCCACACCCTCTCCAGCATTTATTGTTTGTAGACTTTTTGGTGATCGCCATTCTGACCAGCGTGAGGTGATATCTCATTGAGTCTTGATTTGCATTTCTCTAATAATTAGCAATGTTGAGCATCTTTTCATGTGCTTTTTGGCCATCTATGTTTCCTCTTTGGAGAAATGTGTGTTTAGATCTTCTACCCATTTTTTGATTGGTTTGTTTGGTTTTTTTTGATATTGAGCTGCATGAACTGTTTGTATATTTTGGAGATTAAGCCCTTGTCAGTTCCTTTGTTTGCAAATATTTTCTCCCATTCTGTGGGTTGTCTTTTTATTTTGTTTATGGTTTCCTTTGCTGTGCAGAATCTGTTAAGTTTAATTAGGTCCCACTTGTTGATTTTTGTTTTTATTCTCATTACTTTCAGAGGTGGATCAAAAAAGATATTGCTGCAATTTATGTCAAAGTGTTTTCTGCCCATGTTTTCCTCTAAGAGTTTTGTAGTATCTGGTCTTACATCCAGGTCTTTAATCCATTGTGAGGTTTTTTTTGTGTGTATGGTGTTAGAGAATGTTCTAGTTTCATTCTTTTACATGTAGCTGTCCAGTTTTCCCAGCACAATTTATTGAAGAGACTGTCTTTTCTCCATTGTATATTCTTGCCTCCTTTGTCATAGATTAATTGACCATAGGTGCATGGGTTTATTTCTGGGCTTTCAATCCTGTTCTATTGATCTATATTTCTGTTTTCATGCCAGTACCATATGGTTTTGATTACTTTAGCTTTGTAATATAGTCTGAAGTCAGGGAGCCTGATTCCTCTAGCTCTATTTTTCTTTCTCAGGTTTGCTTTTGCTACTCGGGGTCTTTTGTGTTTCCCCAAATTAGTTATTTCCTCCTCCATTTCCAAAGTGATAGTGTGGCATTCCTCGTGTTATAGAACAATTCGTCATCGTATCTACATCACAGAGTATCTCCCTATCCAACTAGATAACTGACAACTTCTAGGCAGCAAATATATATTTTCATCTCCTAATCCCTAATACCTGGGCCCAGAGGATACTCAATAAATATATGGTGAATTAAATTTAATTCCTTCCATGTTTAGTATGAAACTACAGCTAAAATAGTTCAGAAAAAAAGCAGAAGGGAGACATGTTCACTTAAGCAGCTCATACTTCTGTGGTATTTGCAAACAGCTTCACCCTAGGCCTATCAGAAATTGCATACAAAATCTGATTGAAAGAAAAATCTGAACCAGATATGCCTGGAAATCTACTTCATTCCATCATATCAATTGTTCCTTAAACAGGATATTGAATTCACTATGAAATTAAGAAAACTGATCAAGTAGCAAGTTTGAATGAAAGTTTAGTATTTACTTAGAAGTATGATGTCAAGTAGATACAACTTACAACTTGTTTTGCTTCATGTATTTGGGGTTTTTTCTTCCCTCATTGAATGGTACAGAAGATGTGTTTGCTTTTACTTATGCATTTTCATCTAAAAGATTAGTAATACAAATAAATACCACCTTTTGAAGTATGTTGCAAATCTAACTCTAAAATGAAAAATGATATATTTTCCTAAAAGTTGTCTCTTCTAGTATTTTGGAAATCTAAGTGTGTCACCTCTAGAGTATATTGGTTCAGGATATAAAATTGAACACAGCCATACTGAAATATATTTTGTACTATATATATTGATATCACCACTCTGACAAAAGTTTTTACCTTTTCCAAAGAGATAAAATTACTACACATAAATTCTTAGAAATTATGAGAATAATTATAAGCATTCTTAATAATTGCAACCTAGTTTCTAAGACCCTTTCTTATTCAATAGTAAAGACCACTTCTTAAAATATGTAAAGGATGACAGCTTCTTGTCATTTCCCATAGCTTTTCTAGTTATGGAGATTAACATGTATTTTTATATTCATTTAAAATTTAATTGTTTTCATTGACTTTTCATCAGACACTCTAGTGATGAATTATTTCAAAAATTGAAAATTTGAGAAAACACATATGTAGGGATGGTTCTATTAGGCAATGATCCCATTGTAGTTAATGTTGAAAATGTGCTATCTGAGTGTAAAAAGATAATGATGTTTAGTGAAAAGCAAACTATTCAAAAATAACAAAAGATTTTTTCAAACCAATTCCTGTTCTGCTCATAATTCAAGGGAGTATTTTCTTTTATTTTTGCTTATGTTATTCTGCTTCTCAAACCAAGCCTCACATTACCCAGCATTCTCAAAGTCTATTCTGTAGACAAGTAGTCCTAAAGGGTTTTCAAAGGAAAAAGGGGTTACATGGTCGAACAGGTTTGAGAAGCCATGCATGTAAATTCTCAAAAGGACCTATCCCCCTTTTGAGAATTTACATGCACAGAGTAAACTAAAAGGCTCACAGAAATCCAGGCGTGAAGTTCTAAATTTAACCTAGAATTTTCCAAACTTATTTGACCATAGTATTCTTTTACTTGTGATGTCTGTTAATAAACCACAGGAACAGTTTTTGTGGTCCTTGCTTTGTCATAATAGCCATGAAGATTATATTACATTAATTACGATTTTGCTGGCTGCAATCAATTTTCATAGTATTTATTCTTAATTAATTAATTTACTGCCTCTGCATGAAATGGTAATTTGGTGGGTCATTATAGACTTTTAAATACACATACAATGTCCTTATTTATAAACATATGTCTCTGCATGTTTTTAGCAAATTCATATGTATAAAATAACTCCAAGATATTTCAGAGTATTCACTCTTCATTCTAAATTTAGTGACTGCCAGCTGGATTTGACAATTAGTATGCCTGAACAGAGCTAGAATTTTAGACTGAAAATTGGAAATACAGTTAATTAGGTAAGATAAGTAATAATTGACCTAAGAGTTAAGACCATGAAGAGAAATTTAAAGTTAGAGGCTATGTGTTGTAGCCACTGATAGGCTTTGGGTTTTGTTTCTTTAAACAAGGAACAACATTCTTAAGCCTACTTGCAGATTGCTTTCCATGAAAAGGAGCAGTTGCACTAGACTTTCTGCCAGCTTATATCACATCTTTCCGTTTCTCTGTCACTGGATCCACACTCTGCCTTCCTTCATGTTTCTTAGAATGAACTGAACATGATTGTATTGAGGATGTGATCTAAACCCCGTTCCTCTCACCTTGGCAAGACCATCATTATGTCATCTCTCTTCAGCACCCTCAACTTTTCTCTCCCTTCTGGAACATCCTACAAGATTACTGTTATCACTTTAATAATAATAATAATAATAATAATGCCTTGATCCAACATTCCTCTCTAGTTCCCGTCCCACTTTTCTGCTTCCTTTATAGTAAGAACCCTAGAAGGAGATATTTATACTTTTTTTTTTTTCATTTTTTTTCTCCTCAAGTTCCTTCTCAAAAGTCACACAATTTACGTTTTATCCCTCTATTTTCAAAGTCACTAATGACTGCACAGTACGTATTCCCTAAGGCCCACAGCCTCCTCTGCTCGTCCTCAGAGCTCGTCTTCTGTTCATCTCTCTCCCTTGCCCCTGCTGCTCTAGTCATATTGCCCTTTGCTGGTCCTCAAATGTGCCAAGCAGCCTGCTTTCTCAGGGTGTTTGCAATTGGTGTATGTCTGCCTGAAATTCTCTCCTCTCAGATATTCAGAGAGCTCATTCCCCCACTGCCTGTAGGTTTCTGGATAAATTGTCACCTTATTAGTGAGACTTTCTCTGACCACTTACATAGACTAAGTACCTTATGCTCTGGCACTTTATATCAACTAGTACCCTGCTTTATTTTCTCACCAGCACTTATGAGTTGAACAAATAACTGTTCAAAATGTACTTGTTCCTTTGCCCTAGAAGTAATGACCAACTGTTGTCGGTCTCACTTATTTCACCACTACACTGTGAGTGCTACAGGGCAGATGCTTTGTTACGATGTTCTTAGTTGCATCCCTAGCTGTAGAGTAGTGCCTGGCATGTAATAGGTACTCCTTGCATATTTGCTGAATTAATGAATGTGAACACATATCAAGTGTTTGGTATGTACAAGACATTAGATTAGGAATTAAATAGCTCAATTATGAATAATATAGGTTTATTGATCCTTGTAATGGTGCTATACTAGCTAAGAGTACCAGGAAGACCTCATGGATGACACTGGACTTCTCCTGAAAGATTAGTAGGATATCCACACATGGGGTGCTTTGGAATTTCAAGCATAAAGTAAACAAAGCACAAAGGTAGGAAAGTGTTGGGGAAATACTTGGCTAACATGGTTTGTCTAAAACAACAGATAGTGTGGTTGAGAATGAAAAGAAACAGAGTTTTTTTCTAATTTGTTAAATTGTGGTACAATACACATAACATAAAATTTCCTGTGTTAACCATTTTTAAATGTAGAGTTCAATGGTACTAAGTACATTCATATTGTTGTGCAACGATCACCGCCATCCATCTCCAGAACTCTTTTCATCTTGCAAAACTGAAACTCTGTTCCCGTTAAATAGTAACTCCCCAGGACCCCCTACTTCTAGCCCCTGGCTATCATCATTCTTTTTTTTTTTTTTTTAATTTCCCTTTTCCCCCAATTCCCTAGCCTTTGGTAACTACCATTCTACCCTCTGTTACTATAGGTTGAGCTTTTTTTTTTTTTAAGCCTCCACATAAAAGTGAAATCATTCAGTGTTTATCTTTCTGTTTTGGGCCTATTTCACTTAGTATAATTTCCTCAGGGTTCATCCATGTTGTCACAAATGGCAAATTTCTTTCTTTCTTTGAGGCTGAATAATGGAGTATTTTATATACATAAACTTTTCTTTATCTATTCCTCATGATATATTTAGGTTGTTTCCATATCTTGACTATTGTGAATAATGCTTCAATGAACATGGGAGTACAGTTATCTCTTCAAGATAGTGATTGTATTTCCTTCAGATATACACCCAGAAGTGGGATTGCTGGATCAAATGGTAATTCTATTTTTAGTTTTGTAAGGAACATCCATACTGTTTTCCATAGTGGCTGTACCATTTACATTTCCACCAACTGCGTACAATGGTTCCCTTTTTCCCACATTTTCACCAACTAGTCATCTCTTGTCTTTTTGATAATAGCCAATAGATGTGAAGTAATATCTCATTGTGTTTTGGGTTTGTATTTCCTTGATGATTCGTGATGTTGATCAACTTTTCCTGTGCCTGCTGGCCATTCGTACATCATCTTTGGAAAAATGTTTATTCAGGTTTTTCTCCATTTTTAAATCAAGGTATTTGGGGATTTTTGCTATTGAGTTGGAAATCAGGTAGAATATATTGAAAAAATAGCCCAAATATCAAGATAACCTTTCCCCTCCTCTCAAATATTTGTAAATCTATATTTCTTTTTTCTTAAATTCAGAGATAGGCACTATCTCTTTACATTATCTGTACCTATTGTATAGGCCTTTCTAATTTGACTAGTTTTACCATGAACTATTATTTATTTATGTATGTATGTTTATGGATATGTATGTATATATATCCCCTGTTCTAAAGTAAGTTCCTCAAAGGTAAAAGCCACCTGATTCATATATTTATTTCAATTTCTGGCTAAGATGACTTCTTCTACCTGGTAGGCATTCAATAAAAGTTTGTTGTATTAATAAAGGCAGACGTCTTTAATTGCAAAATTACCCAGCTAAAATATTGAAAAGGTAGAATGAGGAAAGATTTTAGAGATTATCTAACATTAGCCAGTTTGAGTTTGTGGTAGGAAATGGAAGCCTAAACAAGATTTTTAAACTTGAAAGTCACAATCCAACTTGTACTTTAGAGAGATTAATCTAGTATCATAGATTTTATTGCTGCAGGGAGGTTTCAGAACAGGGAGGCCATCTGGGAGATAATTCCAATAGGTAATTCCAACTAATTAAGAAGTAATGAGTATCTGAAATAGAGTGGAACAAATGAAAATGGGAAAGAGAGGACAGAAAGGAAGACTATTGTTAGGTATCAGCTATAAGACTTAGCAGGTTCTCATTTTAGGGAACATCACAGAATGTTTAATTATGACATCAAGATTTTAAGTCTGAGAGATTTAAAGAAAGTCGAGCCACTGTCAGAAAGAGGGAAATGTGAAGGTTTTTGATAAAATGTGATTTGGAGTTTAGACTTGGGGGGTGCCTTTGGCCATCTGGGTAGAGATGTTTAGGAAACAGCAGTTATATCTGAGTTTAAGGAAAGAGATCAATGCTAAAAGTATAGATTTTGGGTACACCTGCAAGGAGCTAATGATTAAAGTTCTGGTTGATTATTATAATTGTTCTTCTTTGGATGAGTTAGAGTCGAGTGAAAAAGAAAAAAATTACAAGCTGGCTTTTGAATTAGTGCAGGTGTGATCTGTCAATAAAAATCCATAATAACAATATAAGTAGAAACTGAGAAAATAAGTGAATTTGTGGATAAAGAATTGGCAGAAATTTGGGTGAAACTAAAGGTAGTAAATATATTTGAATAATAATTAAAAAATAATTATCTCTACATAGGGACAGAGTTTAATAATATCATGGTAGTATTCTTTTTTGGGTTACTATAGAGTTAACTTCTAGTTTTTATTTGTTGTATGGTATGACCAACTAATTATTAATTCAATATTATTCACTGTGGTCTTTTTTTTTTTTTTTTTTGCCAAGTACATGGATTAAAAAGTTTGGTAAACTGATTTCTACCTCTCAAGGTGCTTCCTATATAGTAGTCATAGACATGTATTGTTTATGATGCTAGAAACAGCTGTATATTCCATTAAGGGCACCAATGAGCCAGAGGTTGGCTCTGTTACTGGAGAGAAATATGAGAATTCAGAAGGAAGGTGTTACACGATTTGTCTGGATAAAGGAATATGTACTCTCTCATCTGCCCCCTCCAGGATGGGAGAGAATGTGAACAGGAAAGCATGAGAGGAGGTTTTCTGGAAGTCATAGCACTGTAAACAAAAACTCCAGTACAAAATGTAGCAAGACATTTAATATAACCTCCAGCATAGTGTGCAAATATAGCACGGGTTACTATAGCATGAGATGAAGATGGATCAGAGCTCCAAGGCCATATAAGGAAAGTTTCTGGCTATCTTGATAGGTGTTAGGACACAGAGAGAGCTTCAAACAAGGGAGAAATATGATCTAATTTGAATTTTAGAAATGTCCCTGGCCTCCGAATAGTGGGTAAAACAGTAGGGGGCAGGGAATAGAGATCAAAGGAAGGACTGGGAAGAATATTGCAGTGATCCAGAGATGCAGGGAAGAGATTCAGGTCATCTCCTCTAGATTACTGTCTGTGTGGATAGAGAGAAGCAGACAGATTTCAAAAGTAATTTCACCAAATTTGGTAATTGTTTAGATGTGAGAATGAGGGAGAAGATTGAATAACAGTTATCTGGTTTGAAAAGCTAGATGGATAGAGGCAACATCCATGAGATAGGGAAAGTGAGAGCAAAAGATGTTTGAGAGAAAAGGTCCTGAAGCTCCTTTTGGATAGGACGATTCTACAGTGTCCATAACCACCCAAGATGAGGTGCTCAGTGCACAGGTACTGAATGGCTTTGGACTCAGGTGAGAGATCAAGGCTAAAGATTTTGGAATTTCTGATTTGTAAGTAATAATTGAGTACTTAAGAGGAGATGAAATTGACTTTAGGAAGAGTGTAGAAAGAACCTTGAGAGTACAGATGTTTCAGGAACACCCAGAGGTATCTAAAAAGAAGCTACCAGGGATATAGTGTCGCAAGCAAGATTGCGATTCATGAGATAATGGTCAGAAAATCAGACATGAGGATATTGAGGGAATCAGTTAAAGCAATGACATAATACCAGGTTGAAAAAAGATTTCAGTGAAGCTATAGCAGTGGGTAATGGCAGTGAGGGATTATCTAGAGAGAGAATAAGCCTAATTCAGACCATAGCACACCTCGGTCCTAGAAAGAAATAAAGTGAGACTTTATATAGAAATAGAAGTAGATAGATAGATGTAGGTAGATAGAGATATCCACCCCAGAGTATGTCTATACTATATACAATATCCTATAATCCACAGTATAATAGTTGGTTACTGCAAAACGCTAAAAAATTACTGACTGATAATATATTGAGATATGTAGGATGCCTTCTTTATGGAAAGACCAGATTTATTCCTCTGGTCACCTGGATTCGTTTTGAGATTTTGGTCCACAATGTTGACCAGCATCTCACATTAGGATGACCTTATTTCTCAGGGATCAGCTGCCTAAAGCAAATTAGGATTCTGGTAGTCCAGCATAGACGCAACATGGGTCTTTTTACTGATGTCTTCTAAGTGGTGATTTATGCTTTGAGATGCCAGTGGCAAGAACCACACACTCTTCATATTTTAGCACATTTGACACCTCCACAAGCTAGGTGCATTTCTACAGCACACCTGGCACCTTTGAAAATGTTAAGTCACATCAGAACAATTTGAATTTTAGTCCTCTGGAATCAGTGGTGCAGAAGGTCTCTTGGTAATGCTTAAGTCTGAAATAATTGTGTGTTTCTTTTCCTCATAATTTGGACTCACGTGGTTTATAGAGATTTGGCATGGTCCCGAAACCTTCCCTCCAGCCAGCTTGCCACTCCAGATGGCACTGCCTTTCTGAACAAGCTGATTCCTCTGGTCATGGAGGTGAAATAGTATTTATTTATAAGTCCTTGGCTAGTCTTGCTTGTAACTATTATTCACTTCATTGATCATGAATATACAGTTTTAAACTCGTGATATTTTTGACTGGTGTTAGGCATTTTTAAAACTCTAAGCTAATCATCAACAAGTAAAAACTAATAGTCCAATTTTTCAGCATGTTAGTTACATATATACATGGATTCTGTAAATGTCAAGTTAAACATAAAGTTACCTTTAAGTAGCTTACACTCTAAGCCATTGTTTGACTTCTTTAAGAATATGATTGATTCTTTTTTAATTTTCTTTTTTTTTAAAGAAAAAAATATTTCCTTATAGCTTATTTTATACCTAATAATTTATACCTCTTAATCCCCTACCTCAATCTTGCCCCTCCTCTCCCCACAAACTGGTAACCACTAGTTTGTTCTCTGTATCTGTGAGTCTGCTTCTTTTTTGTTATATTCACTAGGTTGTTGTATTTTTCAGATTCCACATATAAATGATATCATGCAGTATTTCTTTCTTTGTCTGATTTATTTTACTTAGCATAATACCCTCCAAGTCCATCCATGTTGCTACAAATGGCAAATTTTCATTCTTTTTTTATAGCTGAGTAGTATTCCACTGTATGTGTGTGTGTATATATGTATATTCCACATCTTATTGGCTGATTCTTTTTTAATTGAAATTTTCTTCTTTACAGATTTGAGCTCATCATTTCTGTATTAAAGAATTCTCAAAGCATTCAGCATTATTGATGAACACACGCCTTTAGAAAAACACATAGTATATAATCCATTACTTATATTTAGTCAGTTTTTTTTTTGTTTTTGAATTCTGAGTTCTAGGATATTCATTTGACCGGTCACTAGTTCAACAACAATAAAAATATTGGTCCCCAACCTGTCATCTAATAGTTTCATCAAAATGTGGTATTGACTCAGCACGTACATCTAAGTTTATCATATTGAAAGATTAAGCCATAATGAATACAGTAGCTGTGTTAAGAATTACTTCATAGGGATACCTCAGCTTTCATTTGAAATTTTAAATATTTCATAATTTTTGACTTTGGTCTTTCTGCAAAACCAACTTACTTCAAAATAAATATTTTGCTCACTATAATTCCAAGAGTTTCCAAGTAATAAAAGCAAAATAGAAAGGTTTTTACAAACCTAGAGAACTAACAATATTTGCTTTAGAACTACCTACATTTGTTTAATTTTTACTTGCATTTTATTGTAATTCTCCCCCCCAAATAATCATGGGCATGATACATCTTCCCAATAGCCCTTCTGAAGTTACCTCTGAAGGCAGAGGAATTCCTATAGGTTTCTCTATCTGCCTTCTGTTTGTGTGAGATAGCTTTACTACCCAATTTGTCTATCAATAACTGCAGGTCATATTTTGAACGTACTGAAAGTTTACTACAATGTTGTTTAATTACTCAATATGGAGGGCCTTACAGTAGATTTTAAGGACAACACTGGCTATCTTGATGATGATAACATTCTATTTAAATAAAAGTATTCATTTCATAATTTTATTAATATGATGTCATCCCAAATGTTCACAAATGGTAGAATTTGGCTCCTAAGTTATTATCATATATATGAATACTCCTCACTGACACATCCATTTTTAGTGTTTTGGTAAACTGGCTTAAGAGTTACTTGTGATTTATGTGCA
Organism: Balaenoptera borealis; assembly: GCF_965194805.1. NCBI lineage: Eukaryota > Metazoa > Chordata > Mammalia > Artiodactyla > Balaenopteridae > Balaenoptera > Balaenoptera borealis. The sequence goes on from NC_138877.1 coordinate 62,770,692, forward strand.
CAAAGTAAGTTATATTATCCCCATTTTGTAGATGAGGAAATAGCACTCAAGAGCTAAAAGCATCGCATTCATTTAACCCCAGTGGTATTCTCTTGGATTATATCTTTGAACCAGAGGGAAGGGAAATTAATAAGAAAAAGAAGAAAAATGTCAAAATCAAAGAACAAGTGCATAACCGTTTTCTTCAGCCTTTGAGTGGTTATATTTAGTTTCATGTTGGAAAAAGAGAAGATGCTTTATGTTTTCAAGAGAGAGTGCAAGTGAGATCTGTGGAAATAATAAGCAGGTCTCTGGGGTGTGCACTGATCTCTTCCTTTCGAGTCTGAACACTGGTTATGGATTGTATTGATCATATATTAAAATGACAGATGGCCTTCACATTAGCTTGCACACAAGTCTCTTAGTGAAACCTATTGTAACATGTCAGATGCAACTTAAGAACTGAACTAGACATTGATGGACAAGACCTTCCACTGATCATTGAAAACATGTAGATTCTCCCTGATTAAATCGATGCTTCTCACTTTAATGAGCTGCTATTGATTGGGGGTTTACTGCTACAATGTATTATGATATTGCCATTCACAGTGCCACAGCTAAGAGGTTGTAAGGATTTCTGTTATAAATCCTTTTTTTAGAAGCTTGTAGCTCAACCATAAAATGAGCCAGTGATATGACACATAGCAGGCAGTCGCTTTGACTGCAAATTATTTTCCACAATTAAAATACGTATATACCTATTTAGTAGCTTCAATTTTCTTTGGATAACCAGAAAAATGAAGACCTGAGCTAGTCTATGAATTGTGTGATATGTAATAAAGACTTCTTCTTGTTGAAAAGAAGATTTAATACGATATGCTCTACTGGTCTACCTCATAGGACCACAAGAAACAGTCCTAAAAGTGGGAAATGGAAAATGACATGTTGCCAGTTTCTCCTTGAGTTTAAATCATGAACTATACACTTGGCACTTAAGCTAGTTTGATATACGACATTATTGCTAAAACAATAACAATATAAGACAAGTTTTATTCTGAACTGAAAAGCTGAAGAAACTGGCATCTTTCATTTAATCAACCCAGAGAACATTTTTAAATACGTAATTATTTTTATTTTATTTAAATTATAAAAGTCTGATTTTGGAACACAATCAAATTTAAAAGGGTATTTCTGTCTTTAATTTGTGACAGAAATACTCTTTTCCACACCATTGTATTTATGAATGTGATACTATTTTAAGCATCCAGTACATTTTTTTCTCTCTTTCGAGTAGGCATTTAAATGTTTGCTGGATGATTCAATGAATGAATGAATGACACGGATGAATGAGTAAAAGTTATGAGAATCTTGATATCATCTCTCTAGTTCTAATGAAATTTTGAATATTAGTTTGTCAGGAGAGTATCAGTTTCAGCCTTTACTTTAAAACATCCATTCTGTATTTACCTTTCAGAAGTAGAAACAAAAACAAACCAAAAAAAACAAAAAAACAGCTTTTTCAGACCTCTTGCACCATTGATTGTGGGCACTGTTCCAAATATATTTTGGGAGTTCTTGGCCAGGTGAGCATATACTGATGTAATCTTGGACTGTTTTTTTTTGTTTGTTTGTTTTTTTTAAGGTTTGGAAAAGCCTATTTATTTCCTAGGTTATTTATTCATATCTATTTATTTAATAGATCTTTATTGGAGTACAATTGCTTCACAATACTTTGTTCCTGTTGTACAAAAAAGTGAATCAGCCATATGCATACATATATCCCCATATCCCCTCCCTCTTGCATCTCCCTTCCACCCTCCCTATCCCACCCCTCTAGGTGGTCGCAAAGCACTGAGCTGATCTCCCTGTGCCATGCGGCTGCTTCCCACTAGCTATCTATTTTACATTTGGTAGTGTATATATGTCCATGCCACTATCTCACTTCTCCCCAGCTTCCCCCTCCCCACCCCATGTCTTCAGGTTGGACTGCTTTTATATTCTAAGAGATTTTAGGGTGTCTACTGGATTATTAAATGTCACCAGGAAAACTAAATTAACAGCATAGCAGCTTTACACCAAATCGGTAAAATGTAAACTAAAGGGAATTTGCTTATTACTTTAAAAAGCATATTTTAGGTATTAATTAAGGAACCATTGGGCCATCCTTTGAGTATATGGTATATTATATTCAATATACTCTTACATCATACTCTTACATCATTGTTAGGTATTGCTAACAGAGGTGGAAGTTTGTTAAATCATGTCATATTAACTACCTAATAATATTAGAATGCCATTATGTACATAACACTTTCATTTTTTATGAGAAAACAATGCATGCTATTTTATCTCGCACAGTATCTGTAAGATCATTGGTTTTGCTTAGTGTCCTTTTTGATGGAATTAAGTGACAACACCATTTAAATGTGACTGTTAAGCACAGTACTTCAGACACCAAGGGGTCAATTGATTCTGACAAAATATTTAATGTTTCTAAAGTATATAGAGATATATATTAACATTAATATGCTTCTCTTGACTGGTTTATATGGTTTCCAATAACATATTTCAATGAACATATTTGCTATAATTTTAGTTCAATGAAATGCAGGAGGCACATGAGTAGAAAATAGAGCAATATGTAATTATGCTGAATGACCTCTGAAATTCAAAGAGCCACTAGTTTGTATAATTCAATAAGGAAAGAAACATAAGTCAGAAAATTCAACTCAACTTTCTCATAGTTGCATAATGAATGATAGCAAGTATTGGGGAAAAATTAGAGGGCCAGATTCTCTGTGCATTAAAATCCATGGGAGTGGGACTTCCCTGGTGGTGCAGTGGTTAAGAATCCGCCTGCCAGTGCAGGGGACATGGCTTCGATCCTTGGTCCAGGAAGATCCCACATGCCGCGGAGCAAGTAAGCTCATGCACCACAACTACTGAGCTTGCGCTCTAGAGCCCCTGAGCCACAGCTACTGAGCCCACGTGCCACAACTACTGAAGCCCACGTGCCTCAACTACTGAAGCCCGCGTGCCTAGAGCTCGTGCTCTGCAACAAGAGAAGCCACCGCAATGAGAAGCCCACGCACCGCAAAGAAGAGTAGCCCCCGCTTGCCGCAACTAGAGGAAGCCGGCGCACAGCAACGAAGACCCAACGCAGCCAAAAATAAATAAATAAATTTACATATAAAAAAAATCCATGGGAGCTTTATAGTAGAAGTCCCTGAGCCAGACTATTTCTCTCCCAGCTAGAGTCTGGTTCACTAAGCTCTGCAGCTTTATAATTGCCACAAGTATTGAAGTTGGACTGAATACATTTTCACTTCTATCCACAGACACAAAAGGTAGGCTGAACCAGAATAATCTCACCGGAGCATTTGAACGAGCGTCTCCATAATGATCTCTTCAATTTCCAAATAATAGTTAGAAAAGTTTTAAAGTTTTCTTTTCTACACAATGTGAAAAGTAATAAAAAGAAGAGACATATTAATGCTGATTCCTAGGACTGTAGGAAGAAGATGCTTCCTCTCAATCATTTTGCAAACTATGAGAAAACTGGTTACATCTCCAACTTGCGATGATATTCCTAGACAAATGCATTTTCTTTTGCCTTGTCCTTCTTAAGGGTATTTATGTCAAGGTGATTATATATTAGTGAATTCTATCATTTTCAGTTTTCCTTTCTTGAGTTAAACCTCCTTGAAACAATATTACAGAGGAGAAAAGGTAACGCCAGAAGAGGAAAAGAAAAAGAAATGAAGTGAAAAGCAGGGCAGATAATGCAGAAAATGAGAGGACAATAAGTCTTAAGAGGAATTAAGAGACCAGGTACAGCTGTACAACTACCATCTTCTAGTTGCATGAAAGGAGATTGTCTTTATTAATTCTTTAGTATCTGTACTTCCTTAGAGCTCTCTTGAATCAATGTACCATTCCTAGTATTTAAATGATTTTCTATATTTACGGCAATCGCTCAGGCTCACATGACCCTTAGTACCAAAGAGGACTAATTCTTAAATTCAATTGATTCTGAACTAAGCACAAACTCCAAAACAATGGAAAGGCTTTAGGTCTGTGTAGTGTCATGTTATTGCATTTTCCCTCTCAGAGATCTGAACCATTAGGTAACCCATTATCTCTCTTGTTTATAACCAAGTATGATATGTATGTTTTGTGACCTTTAAAAATGCTATGTCTACAACACTCCCACACTAAAAGCATTTCTATAGAAACAAAAAAGAATGAGGAAAATACTTATTACTTATATTGTTCTAGGATTTCTATTTTCACCAGTTGCTTAAAATAGACATGCTTCTAGTTGGAAACAGCTCTTCTAAGGTATAATGAAGCACAAAATGTACTGTTTATGAAAAATTGATACTTAGAAACCTTTTGCTATGCCATAATAAAATTCATCTTTCATTAGAAGTACAACCTAAGATATGAACATTTTTCTGCTACTGTGAATGAACACTTTCCAAAGACTGGGCTAGAGAAAGCATACTGTTTCATGACTGTGTCAATGTGTGGAAACATTTGAAGAGGAACCTACAGTCTCACTTATTTTTGCTTTTGTTGCCAGATTCAAAAAACCATTGCCAATGCCTATGTCAAGGAGCTTACCACCTATGTTTTCTTTTAGTTTTATGGTTTCAGGTGTTACATTCAAGCCTTTAATCCATTTTGGGTTATTTTTAAGATAAAATAACTTAAAAATAAGTGGTGTAATGTAGTAGTCGAATTTTATTCTTTGGCATGTGACTGCCTAGTTTTCCCAAAATCATTTATTGAAGAGATGCTCCTTCTTCCATTGTATATTCTTGGCTTCTTTGTTGTAAATTAACTGACCACATATGTATGGATTCATTTCTGGGCTCTCTGTTCTGTTCTATTCATCTATGTGTCTATTTAAATACTAGTACCATACTGTATTAATTACTATAGCTTTGTAGTATAGTTTGAAATCAGGGAGTGTGATGCCTCCAGCTTTGTTCTTCTTTCTCAAGATTGGTTTGGCTATTTGGGGTTTTTTGTGGTTCCACAAAAATTTTAGGATTATTTGTTCAATTGCTTTGAAAAATGCCATTGGCATGTTTATAGAGATTGCATTGAACCTGTAGACTTCTTTGTGTATTATGTAATCAATTTTAACAATGTTGATTCAATTCATGGGCATGGAATATATTTCCATTCATTTGTATCTTTTTCAATTTCTTTCATTAATGTCTTATAGGCTTTAATAGATCTTTCACCTCCCTGCTTAAATTTATTCCTAGGTATTTTACTCTTTATGATGCAACTGTAAATGGAATTGTTTTCTTTATTTTCCTTTCTGATAGTTTGTTATTAGTGTGTAAAAACTCAACAGATTTTTGTGCATTGATTTTGTATCCTGCAACTTTACTGAATTTGTTTAGTAATTCTAACAGTTATTTGATGGAGTCTTTAGGGTTTTCTATACATAATATGTCATCTGCATATACTGACAATTTTACTTCTTCCTTTCCAATTTGTATGCCTTTTATTTCTTTTTCTTCCCTAAATGCTCTGGCTAGGACTTTGAATACTATGTTGAATAAAAGTGGTGACAGTAGGTATCCTTGTCTTGTTCCTGATCTTAGAGGAAAAGTTTCGTTAGCTTTGGGCTTGTCATATACAACATTTATTATGTTGCAATGTGTTCCCTCTATACTTAGTTTGTTGAGACTTTTTACCATAAATGGATGTTAAATTTTTTCAAATGCATTTTCTATAGGTATTGAGATCATATGATTTTATTCTTTTTTTTAATTTTTATTTTATATTGGAGTATAGTTGATAAACAATGTTGTGTTAGTTTCAGCTGTACAGCAGAGTGATTCAGTTATACATATACATGTATCTATTCTTTTTCAAATTCTTTTCCCATTTAGGTTATTACAGAATATTGAGCAGAGTTCCCTGTGCTATACAGTCGGTCCTTGTTGGTTATCTATTTTAAATATAGCAGTATGTACATGTCATTCCCAAACTCCCAGTCTATTCCTCCCCCCCTACCCTGACCCCCTGGTAACCACAAGTTCATTCTCTAAGTCTGTGAGTCTGTTTCTAATTTATAAATAAGTTCAATTGTATATTTTTTTTGATTCCACATATAAGCGATATCATATGATACTTATCTTTCTCCTTCTGACTTACTTCACTTAGTATGATAATCTCCAGGTCCATCCATGTTGCTGCAAATGACATTATTTCATTCTTCTTAATGGCTGAGTAATATTCCATTGTATATATGTACCACATCTTGTTTATCCATTCCTCTGTCAATGGACATTTAGGTTGCTTCCATGTCTTGGCTATTGTAAACAGTACTGCAATGAACATTGGGGTGCATGTATCCTTTCGAACCATGTTTTCCTCTGGTATGAGTGGGATTGCTGGATCATATGGTAGCTCTATTTTTAGATTTTTAAGGAACTTCCATACTGTTCTCCATAGTGACTGTACCAATTTACACTCCCAACAACAGTGTAAGAGGGCTCCCTTTTCTCCACACCCTCTCCAGCATTTATTATTTGTAGACTTGTTGATGATGGCCATTCTGACTGGTATGAGGTGATATCTCATTGTAGTTTTGATTTTCCTTTCTCTAATAATTAGCAAAGTTAAGCATCTTTTCATGTGCCTCTTGGCCATCTGTATATCTTCTTTGGAGAAATGTCTATTTAGGTCTTCTGCCCATTTTTTGATTGGGTTGCTTGTTGTTTTTGATATTGAGCCACATGAGCTGTTTGTTTGTAAAATTTGGAGATTAATACCTTGTGGGTCACATCATTTGCAAATATTTTCTCCCATTCTGTGGGTTGCCTTTTAGTTTTGTTTGTCATTTTCTCTGCTGCATAAAAGGTTTTGAGTTTAATTAGGTTACATTTGTTATTTTGTTTTTATTTCCATTACTCTAGGAGACACATCAAAAAAGATATTGCTGCGATTTATGTCAAAGAGTGTTCTTCCTATATTTTCCTCTAAGAGTTTTATAGTGTCTGGTCTTACATTTAGGTCTTTTAATCCATTTTGGGTTTATTTTTGTGTATGGTGTTAGAGAATGTTCTAATTTCATTTTTTACATATAGCTGTCCATTTCTCCCAGTACCATTTATTGAAGAGACTGTCTTTCTTCCATTGTATAGTCTTGCCTCCTTTGTTGTGGATTAATTGACCATAAGTGTGTGGGTTTATTTCTGGCCTTTCTATCCTGTTCCATTGATCTATATTTCTGTTTTGTGCCAGTACCATACTGCTTTGATGACTGCACCTTTGTAGTATAGTGTGAAGTCAGGGAGCATGATTCCTGCAGCTCTGTTCTTTCTCAAGATTGTTTTGCCTTTTCAGGGTCTTTTGTGTTTTCATACAAAATTTAAAATTATTTGCTCTACATCTGTGAAAAATGCTACTGGTAATTTGATAGTGATTGCCTTGAATCTGTAGATTGCCTTGGGTAGTATAGTCATTTTGAGAATATTGATTCTTTCAATCCAAGAACATGGTATATCTTTCCATCTGTTTGTGTCATCTTCGCTTTCTTCCATCTGCATCTTATGGTTTTCAGAGTACAGGACTTTTGTCTCCTTGGCTAGGTTTATTCCTAGGTATTTTTTTTTTTTTGATGTGATGGTAAATGGGATTGTTTCTTTAATTTCTCTTTCTGATCATTGATTGTTAGTGTATAGAAATGCAACAGATTTCTGTGTATTAGTTTTGTATCATGCAACTTTACCAAATTCATTGAAGAGCTCTAGTAGTTTTCTGATAGCATCTTTAAGCTTTTCTATGTGTAGTATCATGTCATCTGCAAACAGTGATAGTTTTACTTTTTCTTTTCCAATTTGGATTCCTTTTTCTTCTCTGATTGCCATGGCTAGGACTTCTAAATCTATGTTGAATAAAAGTGGTGAGAGTAGACATCCTTGTCTTGTTCCTGATTTTAGAGGAAATTCTTTTAGCTTTTCACTGTTGAGTGAGTATGATGTTAGCTGTAGGCTTGTCATATATGGCCTTTATTACATTAAGGTATGTTCCCTCTATGCCAACTTTCTGGAGAGGTTTTATGATAAATGGGTGTTGAATTTTGTCAAAAGCTTTTTTCTGCATCTATTGAGATGATCATATGGTTTTTATTCTTCAATTTGTTGATGTGGTGTATCACACTGATTGATTTGCAGATATTGAAAAATCCTTGCATGCCTGGGATAAATCCCACTTGATCTCATTAGATCATGGTGTATGATCTTTTTTTTTTTTTTTTAGCGTACACAGTCAATTCTTTTTATTTGCAGTAGTTACGTTCCATCAAGTCACTGTGAACAACGAATCAGTGAATACTGAAACACTGCTCCTAGGGAATATATGTAGTTAGGTTCCTGCAAGACTCTGGTCACAATATTTTCATCAACTGATCACACTATATAACCTTGTTTATGTGTGTTTAAAGACACCTTATTTAATATATATTGTTTATTCATTAGCACTGGACTCCGGACCAACGGCAGTATAAGTTGCTACTGCACGAAGTTTATCTAACACCCCTATTTTATCCATAAGATACATCACAGCCTTCTTGAACACTAGATAGCATTTCAGAGCTGTGCATATACTATTTTAAACAACAAAATCATCATCAAAAGCACAAAAATGTGAAAACTGTACCATTAAATAGATCATGATAAGGGCATTTGTTTACAGTAAGAGAAGTGAAACAAGAAGGCAGAGTATCACTTTCTTTGACCTCAACTAGGAATGTGTGAATCACATTCAAATTTTTGCCACTCTGTGCATATCCATGAATGACCAGCAAAGCCCTGAGGGTACTGATTTTGGCTTACAAATAAATGTTAGCAAGTAAGCGAATTTACAAATACAGAAGTCACAAAGAATGAGCATTGAATGTGGTTGCTTTTGGACAGAGTATATATCTCATATAAACATGTTATTTGTCTCACTAGAAATTTTGGTTCATCAGATTATGAATCAGCATTGAGTTAGGGGTAAATAATTGAATAATTACTTGTGTTTCATTTCCTTAGCTAAAGGCTCTTCATGAGAAATTAAGAGATATTGTAGTCTATTATTGCAAAACAGTAGTTGCCATTGAATACAGTAGAGATCTGGTTGTTCTTGCTATTGTTTTTCTCCCAAAAGGATCAAGAGCGATGAAGAATGTATTTCAAAACATGGGTTACTGAAAGCAGAAGTAGGGGTCTTGAGACTAGAAGCACCAAAGTGCTGGGTCTTGTGAGCCCCTGAGACATGTGGAACAGTACCTTCGGAGTATTTGTTATAGGAAAGGAAAGCAAATAAGTGAATTTAAACAAATGGAGAGAAGGAGGGTCAAATGTAGTAAAACTATTATAGTGAGGCCAGGTAATAGGAAGTTTTGAGTTAGGTAAAATCAGCAAAGAAAAATCTTTTTAATGTGTTGTTGGATTCAGTGTGCTAGTATTTTGTTGAGGATTTTTGGTCTATGTTCATCAGTGATACTGGCCTGCAATTTACTTATTTTGTTGTGGTATCTTTGTCTGGTTTGGTATCGGGGTGATGGTGGCCTCATAGAATGAGTTTGGGAGTGTTCCTTCCTCCGCAATTTTTTGGAAGAGTTTGAGAAGGATGGGTGTTAGCTCTTCTCTAAATGTTTGATAGAATTCACCTGTGAAGCCATCTGGTCCTGGACTTTTGTTTGTTGGAAGATTTTTAATCACAGTTTCAATTTCATTATGTGTGATTGGTCTGTTCATATTTTCTTTTTCTTCCAGGTTCATTCTTGGGAGGTTGTATCTTTCTAAGAATTTGTCCATTTCTTCCAGGTTGCCCATTTTATTGGCATATATTTGCTTGTAGTAGTCTCTCATGATGCTTCGTATTTCTGTGGTGTCTGTTGTGACTTCTCCTTTTTCATTTCTAATTTTATTGATTTGAGCCCTCTCCCTTTTTTTCTTGATGAGTCTGGCTAAAGTTTTGTCAATTTTGTTTATCTTTTCAAAGAACCAGATTTTAGTTTCATTGACTTTTTCTATTGTTTTTCTATTTCATTTATTTCTGCTCTGATCTTTATGATTTCTTTCCTTCTGATAACTTGGGGTTTTGTTTGTTCTTTCTCTAGTTGTTTTAGGTGTAATGTAGGTTGTTTATTTGAGATTTTTCTTGTTTCCTGAGGTAAGATTGTATTGCTGTGAAATTCCTTCTTAGAACTACTTTTGCTGTGTCCCATAGGTTTTGGATCATCATGCTTTCATTTTCATTTGTTTCTAGGTGTTTTTTGATTTCCTCTTAGATTTCTTCAGTGATCCATTGGTTATTTAGTAACATATGGTTTAGCCTCCATGTGTTTGTGTGTTTTACAGGTTTTTTTTTCTTGTAGTTGATTTCTAATCTTAGTATTGTGGTTGAAAAATATGCTTGATATGATTTCAATTTTCTTAAATTTACTGAGACTTTGTGGCCCAGCATGTGCACTTGAGAAGAATGTGTATTCTGCTGCTTTTGGATGGAATGCTAATATTCTGTTGAGGATGTTTGCATATATGTTCATCAGGGATATTGGCCTGAGGTTAAAAATTAAGTAAGTGGGACTACATCATACTAAAAAGCTTTGCACATCAAAGGAAACCATCAACAAAATGAAAAGGCAACCTACTGAATGGGAGTAAATATTTACAAATCATGAATCTGATGAGGGGCTAATAACCAAAATATATAAAGAACTCATACAACTCAATAGCCAAAAAAAAAAAAAACTGATTTAATAAATGGGCATAAGATCTGAATACACATTCTTCCAAAGAAGATACACAGATGGCTGAACATCATTAATCATCAGGGAAATGCACATCAAAACCACAATGAGATATCACCTCACACCTGTTAGAATGGGTATTATCAAAAAGACAAGAAATAGCAAGTATTGGTGAGGATGTGGTAAAAAGGGAAGCTTCTTGCAATGTTGGTGGCAATATAAATTGATGCAGACACTATGGAAAGCAGTATGGAACTTCCTCAAAAAATTAAAAAGATAATACCTTATCATCCAGCAATTATACTTCTGGATATTTATCCAAAGAAAATGAAAACACTAACTCAAAAAGATATATTTAGTAGTAAAGACTCAGCCACACACACAAAAAAAGAATGAAATTTTGCCATTTCTAACAAAATGAATGGACCTTGAGGTCATTATTCTCAGTGAAATAAATCAGAGAAAGACACATACCATATTATCTCTCTCATATATAATCTAAAAAAAATAAGCTCATAGATGCAGAAAACGGATTGGTCGTTACCAGAAGGGAGAGGTGGAGGGTGGGAGAAATGTGTAAAAAGGGTTAAAAAAAAGTTTAGTTTGCCAGATAAGTGTACAAAAAGGAAAATAAATGGATAAGGTCTTAGCATAAGCAATACACTCCATACTACTACTGAATAGATATACTACCAGTTAAAAGTTTCAAAATCTGGTGGGAAAAAAGTCTTGGCTAAAATCTTTGGTCATCCTCAACCTCATTATTTTTTTAATAAAATGAACCAGAAGGAAAGATAGAAGCTTACCTTCCAAACTCATAAAGCCTTAGTATTTTGTCCTTAGTTTCTCCAGTTATGAAATCTGGAACGTTATAGAAAACAAAGAAACCTAGTATTATGCCAGTCTAACAAATACAAGAAAGCTTCTCTGCCTAAGAGATACTGAGGAGTTACCTAGCAGCTGCCAAATTTATATATCAAGTCACTTTCAGGCAGCAGAGGAGTCTTGGTCCTTCTAAACTGTATATTGTACAAGTTAAAGGCAAAGGTTCTAGAGCAGAGTTTCTCAATCTCAACACTAGCTACACTTTGGAACAAATCATTATCTGTTGCGGGTGCTGTCCTCTGTATTAGAGGATGTTTAGCATTATCCCGGCCTCTACCCACTAGATCCTACTGGTACTCCCCTTCCTACAGTTGTGACACCCAAAATACCTCATCTTGGACATTGACAAATGTCCCCTGGAGGACACAATGCCAATCCTTCTGCGATTGGGAACCACTACTTTACAGTAATATTAGCCTAGTTTCTTATTTTTCCATCCCTTGTGGAAACAGTACAAATGCTAATTGTACTTACTTACTTGTTGGAATTGTTGTAAAGATTTGAAAAAAATCTAAGTGCTTAGAACCTTATCTGGCAAATAGTGTATGGAGAAATTATGGGATTATAATTACGTGGGCAGAACATTATGAGTGATAACTGCTCTGAACATAGAGTGGCCATTCTTTGACCATTGCAACCATTTGGCCATGAGATGGGTTGATATCACCTGTGTTTGTTTGTATTTATTTTCAGGATTATTAAACTGATTATATTGATCCTATTTTTTTTCTCTTTTTCAATAATATTGAGTAATGATTTTTCCCTTTATCTATAACAATTAATAAGCAAAAAATCACAATGGAAATAAATTGTTCAATTTTATGTGGAATGGTTTCAAGACTTAAATTTATATCATTACAGTGGATGAAGTAATTTCACTCTCCCATTTCCAAGCAAAAGTTATAGAAAATTTGAGTTTAACATGTCATGACCAAGGCCACACACTCTGTGGAATTTAATTGCAAAAATCACTCTGTAATGCTGACAAAATTACCAAGCTCTTTCCTTAGATTTTTTTAGAGATTTTCTTTTTCAGACTTCTTTATAGGGTTTATTTGAGAGATAAGAAAGGACACTATGAGAATGAGAAGCAATGGGCAGGTTGGTGATTTTGTTGACATCAGTGTGGAACAGTCTCATTAGATTAATAAGCTGCCATATAAAACTCACTGCATAGGTATTTTCCCCATGGTCTTCTTATTGATTCTGGGCCAGACACATGTCGCTTACAGGTTAATGAATTTAAGAATAGATCTAATGCCTTTTTTTTTTTTGAATTTTTGAATTTTAATTATTTTATACAGCAGGTTCTTATTAGTCATCAATTTTGTACACATCAGTGTATACATGTCAATCCCAATCGTCCAATTCATCACCCCCCCACCCCCACCCCCCTGCCGCTTACCCCCTTGGTGTCCATACGTTTGTTCTCTACATCTGTGTCACTATTTCTGCCCTGCAAACCAGTTCATCTGTACCATTTTTTTCTAGGTTCCACGTATATGCGTTAAAATACGATATTTGTTTTTCTCTTTCTGACTTACTTCACTCTGTATGACAGTCTCTGCAAATGACCCAATTTTGGTCCTTTTTATGGCTGAGTAATATTCCATTGTATATATGTGCCACATCTTCTTTATCCATTCGTCTGTCTATGGGCATTTAGGTTGTTTCCATGTCCTGGCTATTGTAAATAGTGCTGCAATGAACATTGGGGTGCATGTGTCTTTGAATTATGGTTTTCTCTGGGTATATGCCCAGTAGTGGGATTGCTGGGTCATATGGTAATTTCATTTTTAGTTTTTTTAAGGAACCTCCATACTGTTCTCCATAGTGGCTGTATCTATTTACATTCCCACCAACAGTGCATGAGGGTTCCCTTTTCTCCACACCCTCTCCAGCATTTGTTGTTTGTAGATTTTCTGATGATGCCCATTTTAACTGGTGTGAGGTGATACCTCATTGTAGTTTGGATTTGCATTTCTCTAATAATTAGTGATGTTGAGCAGCTTTTCATGTGCTTCTTGGCCCTCTGTATGTCTTCTTTGGAGAAATGTCTATTTAGGTCTTCTGCCCATTTTTGGATTGGGTTGTTTGTTTTTTTAATATTGAGCTGCATGAGCTGTTTATATATTTTGGAGATTAATCCTTTGTCCGTTGATTCATTTGCAAATGAGGGTTGTCTTTTCGTCTTGTTTATGGTTTCCTTTGCTGTGCAAAAGCTTGTAAGTTTCATTAGGTCCCATTTGTTTATTTTTGTTTTTATTTCCATTACTCTAGGAGGTGGATCAAAAAAGATCTTGCTGTGATTTATGTCAAAGAGTGTTCTTCCTATGTTTTCCTCTAAGAGTTTGATAGTGTCGGGTCTTAACATTTAGGTCTCTAATCCATTTTGAGTTTATTTTTGTGTATGGTGTTAGGGAGTGTTCTAATTTCAATCTTTTACATGTAGCTGTCCAGTCTTCCCAGCACCACTTATTGGAGAGGCTGTCTTTTCTCCATTGTATATCCTTGCCTCTTTTCTCATAGAGTAGGTGACCATAGGTGCATGGGTTTATCTCTGGGCTTTCTATCTTGTTCCATTGATGTATGTTTCTGTTTTTGTGCCAGTACCATATTGTCTTGATTACTGTAGCTTTGTAGTATTGTCTGAAGTCAGGGAGTCTGAATCCTCCAGCTCCATTTTTTCCCCTCAAGACTGCTTTGGTTATTCGGAGTCTTCTGTGTCTCCATACAAATTTCTAATGACTGCTTAATGTAGCCTTGCAAACAGCTTTCAAAAGTCATTAGGCCTGCAAAACAATAGGGTTTGCACCCTTGAGACATCACTCCACAGACAAATAGACTTCAGTGTGACTTTTCTCTCTTAATTCATTGATCTGTATGTAGTTCATTAGGCCTGGAAAAGTCTGGTTCTGCTGAAAAGAACTCTAAACCTGAGACCGAATTCTATATTTGCCATATAGTTCAGCCTAGACTGGTGATTTAATTTATTGGGCCTCAGTTTACTCCAATTTAGGGACTGATCTAGTAGATCAGTTGTTTTCAAACATGTGATGCCAGGGGTTGCAGCATCAGCACCACCTGGGAACTTGTTAGAAATGAACATTCTTGGGTCCCATACCAGGCCTGCTGAGTCAGTACTCTGGGGATGTGACCAAGATAGCTGTGATTTCACAAGCACCTCAGGTGATTCTGATTCATAATAAAGTCTGAGAACCACTACTGTAGGTCAGGGATCAGCAAACATTTTCTCTACAGGACTGGATAGTAATATTTTAGGCTGTGTGGCAAGCAAAATCAAGGATATTATGCAGATATTTATATAAAAAGAAAAAAACAATTTTTCTTGACATAATTTAAAACAGTAATAGTAGTAATTAAGAGCAATTTTGTGTTGTATATGTCTACTAATGAAAAAAAATAGAATCCTTTTGAGAAAGGATACTCTTTTGCTGAGTTGGAGTGCAACGGTAATGTTCTCTATCATCAAGTCGATTGCATAGCTTCATGTATAAAATTCATTCTTAGCTCCTGGGCCATACAAATTAGGTGGCAGGCTGGATTTGGCCTGCAGGCCAGAGTTTGCTGCCCCTGATACAGAAGATCTCTAAGTCCTTTTCATTTCCACCATTTATGAATCTACCTGCATCAATGCTAAATTTCTTTACCTCTAATTTTTCCTTTTCTTTGGATAAAATTAAGAACCCCAATTATACGATATTTGTACCAAATATCATATGATATCGCTGATAATGTGGAATCTAAAAAAAATATACAAATGAACTTACTTACAAAACAGAAACAGACTCACAGACTTAGAAAATAAACTTATGGTTATCAAAAGGGAAAGGTCAGGGGGGGACAAATTGGGAGTCTGGGATTGACACATACACACCACTATATTTAAAATAGATAACCAACAAGGACCTATGGTATAGCATAGGGAACTCTGCTCAATATTCTGTAATAATCTAAATGGGAAAAGAATTTGAAAATGAATAGATACGTATATATGTATAACCGATTCACTTTGCTGTACACCTGAAACTAACACAACATGTTAATCAACTATACAATAAAATAAAAATTTAAAAACAAAAAAAAAATTAAAAACCCGAATTATGAGTTCTGACACACCATTCTCAACCTAACCCCATCCACCCAACACCACAACTACATGTAGATCTTTCACAAAAACTAAACAGTAAGGGTCTGGGCAAAATATAAAGTCCAAAACGGGTTCTTGTATTTCTGAATTGATTTCTTCCATAGTGAAGCGAAATACTAATAACTGTCTTATAGATACACCTTAATATGATATAGTATCCATCAGCAATATTCTTCATGAGTTCTTTATTTGCTGTTGGGGCAAAGACTGTTAAAAGTCAGCAGTATTTTAGAGATTAACCAAAATAAAACCTATCAAAGTCATATGTTCTTTTAAATAAGATATAGCAGGAACTTAATATCTGAAGCAATTATCTATTATCAAAGTCTGAATGAGACATATTATTCAGATCTTCTTTTACCCATCCAGGTCGGAATACGAGAAACGGATATTTTTAATCAAAGTTTCCATCTTAAGTAAAAACAGAGAGAGGGCACAAATTAGTGGAATCCATTTGCTTTTGCCAGAAGGTTGCCTCCTGCAATTAATTCAATTGACTAGTTTATTTTCTTTATACATTCTTTAGGGCATTGATAAGAGTATGATTATTCAGTTTTAAACCTTGCTTGGGCTCCATTTTCTCCAAACCCCTTGACTCAGAACCACTGCAATGCCTCTAGTTGCTATGCTCTCTGCTATGCAGAAGAAGAGCTCAGTATCCCCCCAAAAGTGTGTGAATGATGCAGTTCACCAGCGCGCTCTGGTGTGAGGGTATCTATTGTGGAAATGGTGCACGTGTGCATTTGCTAAGAATTGAGTCAAAGTGCTCAGCACCAAGCAGAGAGTCAGTCGGCTGCATGGAATTCGGGAGGGATGGTGAAACGTTAGGTTTTTTGTTCATAATGTAAAACCAGAAAGGTCTTCCTTCCTGAATGGTTGGAAAAGTAGCTCCTTTCACTTTCTTTTGGTATTTGCATTGGACGTTGCAGCAAAATTTCCAAAAGGAGGTGTAAGGATATCTTCATGCCAGGTCTCAATCACTGGTATTTCTCCTTAGAAAAGAATGAAACTTCGGATTCCTGCTGTCTCTGTTGGCTACACTGACATACAGATTAACTGCTTATTCTTTTTCCTTTTTCATTTTCTAGGGAGGTAAAATAGACACACGGTAGCATACATAAAGTGCACTAGTCTTAGGTGTACATCTCAATGAAATTGTACGCATATGCCTGTGTGTAACCACCCCCAGGTCACAAGAGAACGTTGTCCACACTATATAGCCAGTCAATACCAACCCCAGAGGTAAACACTATTCTGACTTATATCACCATAGGACAGAATTTTATGCAATCATAGTCGTCTGTGTCTTTTTGCTCAAAATCATTGACTCTGACTGGATATATTCTTAAATGATATGTATAGAAACAGCCACAATTTGGGGTCCACAATTTATAAACCCAGGTCATTCATCTCCCTAGAGAATATGTAAAAAACCTCCCGTCCATGTGGATGAATGTTAACACAGTGCATTAGCCAAATAGAAATAATGTAGTGCTATTTCTCTTCTGTTATCTAACATAACTGCAATTTTCTCACATGTAGAATTAAAAGTATAAATATAATGATTTATCTAAATGCAAATTAAAAATGAATTGAAGATTTGTATGTTTTACTGATTATTGATACCCTGTAGATTTTAAAACCTACCTAGGAGTCCATCAGGATAAATTGCTTTGCTTTAAGAAAATTTATAATTTTCATCTACTTTACTTCACACTTTATGAGCCTAATTTTTTAGGGTTAATTCACTTTACTCTGGTGGCTGTTATATATTGTTTGGATTTCATGTCATTTTGTCCTCTACTCTATACTGTGCTCCTTTGCAAATTTTTGTTCTTACTTAACTCAATCCTCTCTTTGAACCATTTTCTATGCACAATACTAATGTCACTTAGCTTCTCTGGGTGGAAGGATGATGTTTTATTGTTCCTCTTGATTTATCTTATATTTATAAAACAAACAAAATCTTTCCCTCATTTTCCCCCAACCACTCCTTTATTTCTGTTACTTACCAATTCCC
Organism: Balaenoptera borealis; assembly: GCF_965194805.1. Classification (NCBI taxonomy): domain Eukaryota; kingdom Metazoa; phylum Chordata; class Mammalia; order Artiodactyla; family Balaenopteridae; genus Balaenoptera; species Balaenoptera borealis. Next base: position 62,788,518 of record NC_138877.1, read on the forward strand.
AAAGCTGGCCAGTGGGATTCCTTCTATGCCTTTTCCACTGTCTTCTCTCTGCTGCTCAAAATTCATATTCTCATCGCCGGAGCCCTGGCTGCTCTGATGATCTGACATGCCTGCCTGGTCCACCCTCTCCCAGCTACAATCCATCTACTATAAACTCCCTGATGGCATCAGGTAAGTCTTCTGCTGAACAACTTAAATCGCTCTTTCTCCTTCTTCAAGAATGCATGGATCCATTTTAAAATCAAGCATACCCTATAGATCACCAATGTTGACCTAAGTGATTTTCATTAGAGTATAATATAAATAAGTACTATCTTTAGTCTACGTATAAGTACCTTCTTCTTACAGAGCCTATGTAACTATGAAATCAAATAAATTGTCAACGAATACTAACAAAATCATGGAGCTACTATAATTCAAATGATTACAATGAATGAAAATAAATTCCACCCACTCTGTGAATATTGGAATAATTGCTACATTTTGCAAACTGGCAAGCCTAAGAAAAGTGTTGGGTGGATTACATCATCTTGTGGAACACAGTATTATGGCAGGACTATAAATAATGCCCTGTAACGTGAGGTGATGTAATCCTCCCAAAACTTTTCTGCATTCAAAATATTCCAAAACATTCATGCCTTCTATGTGCTGCGTTGTCATTTACCTTCAGTGGTTTCAAATGCATCATTTACCTCTTAAGTCCACCTGGATTCTTTTCTCATTAGTTCACTAAAATAAAGCAGTGTTACCTGATTGCCATGCAATGAATGATAACACACACAAATGAAATAATCTTTCAGTCTGTAGATAGGAGGCTAGCATCCAGATGGCATACAGTATGTTTACATTATTTTATAGATTATTACTTAAATTAAAACCCAAAATATGCTATATCTAAAAATGTATCAGAGGACCTGAGTTTAAATGCATTGAGTTAAATGATATACTGCTTATCTACTGATTCTCTAATGCTATACTGTTCTATCTATTCATCAAGAAGACTTTGTTTTCTTTAACTGTGTTTGTATGTGTGTCCTGTCTCATTATCTAGATTTTAATTTCCTTAAAGGCAGAAGCATAGTTTAAACCCCTTTGTACTTCCAGACCCTAATCCAAGACTTGTACGTATTAATCTTCACTGAAAGTTCTCATCGATTAATTATTGAGTTAAAGAATGCCTTTTATTGCTTGTTTCACTGTTTTTTGCCTTCTGCAGTCAGATTTGATTTTCCTGATGCCTCACTTGTTTTCTTACCCCAAAACTTCTCCACGTGGAAAAGACACTGTGAACATTCTCACATCCATAACTTTATTCATGTTATTTTTTCCATTTAAAATAATTTCTCTGCTGACTGTAAACTACATCCTATATTTCTTAGCTGACCTTCTTTACATCTTCTGTTTCTTTGTGGAGACTTGCTATTTTTTTCATCTGCCCCTAGCAGGTTTGTAATTGCTGGTTCAAGCATTTTCATGATGGCTGTTCTCAAACCTTAATCAATTAATTCTAACATCTTTGCCATCTCGGTATTGGCATCTGTTGATTATCCACACGCCCTCACCCCCTTACCTTTGACACCTTTCTGGTTTGGGGTTTGAGGAGTGGTTTTCATTTGAAACCCAGGTATCTTGGGTATTATGTTAAGAGTCTCTAGATCCTAGTTCAACCTTCTGTTTACCTTGGCTTCCATTGATACCATCCCTGCAGGGGAAAGTACCACTTGGGTACTGATAGGTGTGGGTAAAAGTCCAGGTTCCCCACTTAGCCTGTTGCCACTGGGGAGCGGGGTGGTTATTCCTCACTACTTCTGGTGGGTTCTAGGTCCCCATTAGGCTTTCACTAACACCAGGAGACTGGGGGTATTCTTATTACCACTGGGTGGGAATGAAAGTCCCCACTCTCCACAAGGCTTTCTTGACACTCCCTAGAGGGGAAGGGGTGGAGTCCAGACTCGCCCCCACCGACACAACAGAGTGGGGCCTCATTACATCCTGGCAGGGATAAAGGTCCGTCTGCTCAACTTTGTCTGACACCGCCCTGGCAGGGAATTTGAAAGCTTCATCACAGCCTGGCAGAGGTGGGATTCTACACTCACCCCTTGGCTTTGTAGGATTCTCACCACTTATCTTAAGAAACATTTAGAATCTAGACTTTGAACTAATTTATCTTTCAGAAGCCCTTCTTTTCATATCCAGTTGTTCTGAAGCATTAACAATTGACAAAGATACCTGTAAATGATTGATAGTTTCCTAGTGCTTAGTCAACAACGTTTACCTCTCCACCTGCACTCATTCCTTAGATGATTTCATCAAATCCCATGCCTATAAATAACTTCTGTTTCTTTGGCCTCCTAAGTTTCTGTCTCCAGCATCAGCCTCTCTCCTGAAATCCAAACTCACATATATGTCTGCTTAGATGACATCTCCATTTTGACATCTAATAGGCAAAGCAAATTTGATTCCTCCCATCTCTACTGCTGCCTCCCAGATTTGCTTCTCTCTCAGTCTCCTCAGAAAACAGCAGCTTCATTCTTCAGATGCTCATGCTGGAAACTATGAGTTCCTCCTTTTTTTTTTTTTTTTTACCCCTCATACTGAATTAATCACACAGGAAATCTTAAAGGCTCAATTTTCAAGATACATTCCTAACCATTTAAAAAAAAAAAAAAAACCCTACTGCTACCATCTGAGCTTAAGCCACCATCATTTCTTACCTGGACGACTGCAATAGCCTCCTGGTTCCTTGTTTCCAACCTTTTCTATTCCCTGAGTCTAGTTCTACAAATGCTAGAGTAATTATTTTAAGATGGAAACCCAGTTCTCTGCTCAAAACTTCCAAAGTCATCGCATTTTACTCACAGTAATGTACAAAGTTCTGCGTCAACCACTACCACCATCCATCTTGTCCACACTGTTCTACCTCATTGGCTTCCCTACAGACCAATGGACAGGCCAAGCACAATACAGACACAGGATCTGCGCACTTGTTGTTCTACACTTGTAGAAAGTCCTTTTGCCAGATATCTTGGTTATTTTTTGTTCAGATCTCTGCTCAAATGTTACCTTATCAGAGAGGACATCTCAGATCACCTAGCCTATTTTAGTACTCTCCCAATTTTCTTAATCTCATTCACCCTGCTTTATTTGTCTTCATAGTTGCTATCACCAACTGACATACAGTAGTTTGTTTAGTCATTGCTTTCTGGTTTTCTCCATGGAAAGCTCCAGTGCCTAGAAGAGTTAGTGGCACATGAGGGTGCTCAATAAGTATTTGTTGATCAATTTAAAATTAGTCAAAATATTTGTTACCACAATTAAGGAAAACTTTCTTTCTCGTTAATGTATCCCCTGCCAAATACAGGAAAGATCAAATCAAAGATATATGTTTAACAAATAATGTTTCAGCTCTCATTTTGTGTCTCTCCTTTTTTTTTCCCCAAAGAAGCATGCAATTAAATTAGTACCAAACTATAACAGAAAACAAGTAATGATCATTCTTATTAAAAGTCTGTGCATTCAGAGCTGGTTATTATTATATTCTTCTTTCATTGAAACGTCTATCTTCTTTTATTGCTAGAAATAGAGATTTTCCATTAAAATACTCTTTCCTATGTTATAGAGAAATAATAGGAAAAAATAATGTTTCCAGAATTTAGAATCGTATGTTACTTCTGAATGAAATATACATTCTGTTTAATACTTATCATCAGCTTATGTGTTTTAATGGTAGGATTTAATTCTTATGCTCACTTCTGTTCCTTTGTGAACTGATAATCTCTTAATTGCAGATGGAGGCATTACTCTAGGAGCTGCTAGAATTTGTTGTATTGCATTTTTTCCCCCCAGATTGATTGTAAACTTTCTGGGAATTTCTGCTTGCTGAACATGAGTGAAATCTATTTCTGAAGTTAGAGTTCACTTTCTTCATGATAATTCTGAAAAATAATTGGGCATCTGCAAAAAGAATTTTTCTACTAAAATTTTCAGATGTGTCCAGTGTCCAATGATTTTCCTGTATCCTTAGTTAGAATGAAATTCACCCAATAATTTAAGAAAATCACAAATATTATTTTGCAAAGTACAAAACTCATACTTCCATACTTATAAATGTCTTTGTCTTATCAGGCCTTTCAGTTCTCTTGATTGCAATGATTTACAAACTAGTTTTCTTGCCACCAGACTATTTAATTGCCAACCAATCCATCTCGCATTCTCTCTTTACAACAGTGTTCCTTGATCTCAAAGTTTATCTTTCAGAGATACTCCAGTGGCTTTTAAATGCACAAAGAAGAAAAAGCCTACATTTTTCACATGTCAAACAAAGCCATTCATGGGTTAACCCCCTTCAACTTTTTCCAGCCTCATCATCTCTACCAAGCCTTGCAAGTACAGATTTTAGGTCTCTAACAACCCACACCTTGCAAGTATCTTATACTTTTACCTCAAGCACCTTTCTTTCTTGTCTAACTAGGAGTGTTCTGTATATTTTTCAAGGCTGACTTAAAAGCCACTTTCCTTATTGAAGGAAAATTCTGGAAAACTTTTCAGGTTTCTGACATTGCTTAGGTGTGAATAATACATAGATCCCATCTTCCTGGAGCTTCCAGGTTGTAAAGCCTCCTCCACCCACTCCCCTTTGAATCCCTCCCTGATCAGAATTAGATTAGGCTCCTGACTTAATCATAACAAGCTGAGTATATATCTAAATTTATCACTAAATTCTGTACTTTTCCAGATAGTACCTTCTCTTAATCTTCCATTTTATTCTTGAATCTGGCCCAATTTAGCACAGAGAAGATACAAGCTCAATGTTTGCAGGTTTGGGATCAAGAAAGTAAGACAGGGCTTCCCTGGTGGCGCAGCGGCTGAGAATCTGCCTGCCAATGCAGGGGACACGGGTTCGAGCCCTGGTCTGGGAAGATCCCACATACCGCAGAGCAGCTGGGCCCGTGAGCCACAATTGCTGAGCCTGCGCATCTGGAGCCTGTGCTCCTCAACAAGAGAGGCCACGATAATGAGAGGCCCGCACGCTGCGATGAAGAGTGGCCCCCACTTGCTGCAACTAGAGAAAGCCCTCGCACAGAAACGAAGACCAACACAGACATAAATAAATAAATAATAAAAATTAAAAAAAATAAAAATAAAAAAAAAAAAAGAAAGTAAGACATCATGAAAGATTTGATTAACCATCTGAATTTTTGGGTTTTCCCAAGGTAAAATATTTTTTAAATCTGTTAATTTGATAAAGAAAAAAATTATTTAATAATTTCTTTGTGGGGGAATCCTTATTCTTTAGTTAGGCAGAATTTGTATTGATGTGTGAGGTTCGAATATACTAAAAAATAATTTAAAATATAGTTGTCCCTTGTCAGCATTGACAAAAAATAGAGACAAAATTAACTTATTTCTATGTGATGTTGTGGCAGTTCTGTCTAGGCTGAAAGGACACTGCCACATACTCCCTTTGTCCTCCATTTCTTTACCTTGAAAATGAGATACCAGGCAATTTACCCATCAGGGTTTTTTTTTTTTTTTTTTTTTTTTTTATTTTATTTATGGCTGTGTTGGGTCTTCGTTTCTCTGCGAGGGCTTTCTCTAGCTGTGGCAAGCGGGGGCCACTCTTCATCGCGGTGCGCGGGCCTCTCACTATCGCGGCCCCTCCCGTTGCAGGGCACAGGGTCCAGGCGCGCAGGCTCAGTAATTGTGGCTCACGGGCCCAGTTGCTCCGCGGCATGTGGGATCCTCCCAGACCAGGGCTCGAACCCGTGTCCCCTGCATTGGCAGGCAGAGTCTCAACCACTGCGCCACCAGGGAAGCCCCCCCATCAGGGTTTTTAATGGTCACAGTATTTGAAGGCTGTGAACTGAATAATACCATTCATTTATGGTCTTGTCCTGCAGCTGTTGTGTTTTATATAACACAATTTGAAACAAAGAAAACAGAGCTCTTGAATAAGCTTCACTATTAAGTGCAACTAAGCCATTTCAGGAAATAATGGCATTTCACAGCAGAGAATAAAAAACATAAAGTGTCATTTTCCTCAAATAACAAAGAGGTAAATAGCAAAAGAAGCTTAAATATTAACATAGTGACCAATGAATAAGTACTCGGCCTCTAAGAAAAGCCACGTAACACAATTCTGCAGCTTAGTTTTCACTTCAAATAAGCCAGTTGTGAGTTAATTATAGTATGTTTTATCAACAGATCTTTGTCTTTTTTTGCCCTAAAATAATCTAGAACAATAGAGCTACCAATCATTTAATGCCTTCTTACAGGTCACACTTGGAGGTTAATAACAAAAATCAGGCTGGAATCTGTTGTCCAGCTAATCCGCAATCACCGAGTCCTCTTGCCTATTAACACACCTTCAATCACAACCTCTGTGCCTGCTCCCTTCCTGTCCTTCCAATCAGCCTCTGTCTTGGTATAGACCTTATGACTTTGTGCCTAAACTTTTTGGATAGGCTTTTAGCTGGGCTCTCTTCTTTTATTTAGGTCACATCCACAAGAGTTAACAGTTCTAAAGCACAAATCTAATCATATCATGCCCTTGTTTAAAAAAACCTTCTTTGACATCAGTTTAAATCAGTTTCTAAAAAAATCATGCAGGCTCTTGTTTACTTTCTGTAAGTTTTAGTGTTCTTGATGAAATTCTCATTCATCACTAAATCAGCTTTCAGCACGTTCTGTGTGGCAAGCCTAAGAGGGATTCATCACTGTGTGAGAGATTTAATTCCTGCCCTCTTGGAGCTTACTTGCTGCATTCGTTTCCTATTGCTGTTGTGACAGATTACCAGAAATGTAGTGGCTTAAAACAATGCAAATTTATTATCTTACAGTTCTGGAGGTCAGAAGTCCTGAAATCAAGATGTTTGAAGGACTGCTCTTCTTCTGGAGGCTCTAGGGCAGCGGTCCCCAACCTTTTGGGCACCAGGGACTGGTTTCGTGGAAGACAGTTTTTCCTCGGATTGGGGGGCAGGATGGGGGGGAGGGTTCAGGCTGTAATGTGAGAAATGGGGAGCGGCAGATGAAGTTTCACTTGCTCACCCACTGCTCGCCTCCTGCTATACGACCTGGCTCCTAACGGCCCGGGGCGTTGAGGACACTGGCTCTAGGGGACAATCCATTCCCTTGCCTTTTCCAGCTTCCAGAGGCTGCATGCATTTTTTGATTCTGGGTTCCTGTCTCCATTTTCAAAGACAGTGGTGTAGCATCTTTAAATATCTCTCTCTCTCTCTCTCTCTCTCACACACACACACACACACACACCCCTTGGCTTCCATAGCCACATCTCCTTCTCTGTCTCTAACTCTCATAAAGACACCTGAGATCACATTGGGCCTGCCCAAGAAATCCAGGATATTCTCCCATGTCATAAAAATCTTCATTTAAATCACATCATCAAAGTCTATTTTGCCTCATAAAGTGACATAATCACAGGTTCTGGGGATTAGGACAGAGGCATTTGGGGTGGGGGAGGCCAGCATTACTGTATCTACATCCTTGTTTAATAGAATGGGCAGATATTTGGTGACATTTTCAAATTCTTTTTACCCATCTATACACTCCAAATTTTCTCATACTAATAAATACTAATTTTCGGGGCTTCCCTGGTGGCGCAGTGGTTAAGAATCTGCCTGCCAATGCAGGGGACACAGGTTCGAGCCCTGGTCCAGGAAGATCCCACATGCCGTGGAGCAACTAAGCCCGTGCACCACAACTACTGAGCCTGTGCTCTAGAGCCCGCGAGCCACAACTACTGAGCCTATGTGCCACAACTACGGAAGCCCACGCGCCTAGAGCCCATGCTCCGCAATAAGAGAAGCCACCGCAACGAAGAGTGGCCCCCGCTGGCCGCAACTAGAGAAAGCCCACGTGTAGCAACGAAGACCCAATGCAGCCAAAAATAAATAGATAAAATAAATACATTTTTAAAAATAAATAAATATTTTCTAGTTGTAGAAAAAAAGTTTTAACTGTAAAAATTATATCCTATCTATCAATTAATTTATCAAATGGAATCCAGAGTCTCCATCCTGATATAGCAGAGACCCAGGCCGGCTGACTGTTAACACGCTGTCTTCTTGCTGGAAGCGCCAGCCCTCTGGCCCCACACACGCTAGACTACACAGTAGGACACTCACAGTTCCCTTCACAGACTCTCCTTTGTTATATGCCTCTGCCTTTTGCATAGAAACTGGGAAAGGTTTACCCCAGCTTTTCAATGCGGTAAATGCCCCGCACAAAGGTTATTCTTTTACTAGCTCTTCCCTGACGCTCTGGGGCACAGCCACTCTGCTGCCTCCTTTTTCCCTCCAGAGTACAGATTGATTCCCCTTTCCTAGAACTTTACAGATCTATTTACGTCCTACCTTTGCCCTTGACCTCCACATGACTTCAGGACAAGGATTCTGCCCTTGATTTTCTGTACCCATAGCACTTATCACAGTGTTCAGCACCACCACTGAATAAAAATTTAAAGTTTGAGTTACTAAGCAAGGTTTTCTGGAAAGGGTACACTCAAAAATACGTCTGCTAATGGATCCTTGAGGCCACAGGATGTCGCAAATTTATTGAACTACTAGGATGTTTAAATTATTTTCATGGGAATGAAGCAACGCCTGAAGGTTATAACACAACACTGAAAGTACAGACTTTCCTGTCATATATTAAGGTGAATGTATACAAACACAAAACATTTTCACAAGGATTTTGTCCAAATTCAAATAACCTGCCTTATTTGTTATACTTATTTTTAATAATTTTTTACTGACAGCTTCTTAATGATATTATATATGTCTTATAAAGAATGCTTCCACTTGTTGACTATTTGAGGTTGTATCTCATGGTGTGCTCTTAATGTGTGGATTTCTAGACACAAATCCGTCTTTTAAAGGTATTATTTTTCTAAGAAGTGCTGCTGACATGACCTGTTAACAATTTGCTCTCTGCTCGTGTCCACCATGTTCAGAAGAACAATTCTTTAAAAGTTATTTCAATTTAGGTCTTTGTTAAGAGTAAATATTAATTTAGATTGGCCTACATTATGGGCTGAATCACATATTATGTATGAAACTGCTAACATGTACTTAATGCATGTGGCATTAACTCCAAAGGCATATTGTCCTGATATTAGTTCCAATTCCACCCCACTAAGGAATTGGTGAATCTGGAAGATCTGGGGAAGGAATCATGTCTATTCTGGTCTCATTCACATCCTCTACTTTGATTATTTTGAGTTTTGCCACTGATATTCATCTGCATTCCATGTAGGTCAATTTAAACAAGGTAAGAGTATTCATATATTTTGTATTTTATACTAAGTGTAGCCAGTTTTTTCTCTATCTGCATTCACTCAAAATGACAAAGTATAAAATTTGATCAATAATTTTAAAAGCACTTTAATCCTTGCTACTTATTTGCCTTTGTTTGCAACTATGAAATACTAAAACATAAAAGTGTAATTCTTCTCTGTGTTTGTGTGTTCATATATAAATAACTCCCCTTTCCTCTCCTTCTCCCTCCACGCTCCTCTTTCTCTCTCTCCCTCGTCCTCTTTCTCAACTATGCTTTAAAGCTGGGAGAGGTTACCTGGACTAGCCTGATAATTTAGTTAGAAGAAAGCAACTTCTAATTTGAGTATCATCTAGGGAAAAAATAAAACATTGACTACATTTTTTCCCCAGGTTGTATTAGCAACGATCCTTCTCTTCTGGAGTAGCAACCGTTATGGGTTTTACTATTCAATCTATTTTTTAAACCTACCACATATGGATGACAGCTACTCCCCTCTGTGAAGTCTTGTGGAATCACAAGAGATCTAAGGCTTTATAACAAATATACAAGTTCAAAATATTAATTTATCAGCTGACCCAGAAGTAACTGGTCTCCAAAAGATGATACAAATTAACTAAAATTTAATGACAAATTCATAAATCAGATAGCTAGTTTATTCATTGTATTTAGAAATAGTAATGTCAAGTGTTTCAAAACACAAGTATTAGTAAGCTATCTCTTTACAGAAGATAACCTCTCCTGTACTAATTTTAAAATTAGGAAGTTGACAGTTGAAAGTCATCAGTGAACAAAGTTAAGCAATCTCTTTTATATCCCCAAGCTACAAAATTTTCACCTTTATTAAAGGTGGAGTAATTAACATAGTGGTATGTCTATTAAGTGGATCATTATATTCCAGTCTGTTTACTGTACAATTTCCATTCATTTTACTTTTCTGGAAACACAGTTACTAAATACTATCCTTTAAATCTACCTGGCTAAAATTCCTTATAATTCAAAATTTGTATCAGCAAAATATTTATTATTACTACAGTGTCTTAGTTTAACTTATAATTCATTTAATGCCATTGCATTCTAGTACCTGAATTTCATCAAAGTGCTCTCGCCAAGTGATAATTTCTCGTTTATTTCTGAGATTTTGCTAACAAGTAGTTCATAAAACTTAATATCAAAGATAATGCACATTAGCTTAAGGTCAGGGGGAAGTTTTCTGAAAATGTCATTATGATCTTGAGTCCAGACTCTAGTCCAGAATCTAGATTCCAGATTACACTCTCTTGGAAAATCCAAAACCTCTCCATGTAAAACACACTTTGTGAAAATATTGATTATGATTGTCTCTAGATAACAGCAACAGATCACCAGCAAGGTGACAACAAGCAAAAAACATCATGAAAATATACTCAGTCTTAGAATGTCAGTCACTTAAGTTAAAAATGAAATTATTGGGACTTCCCTGGTGGCGCAGTGGTTAAGAATCTGCCTGCCAATGCAGAGGACACAGGTTCGATCCCTGGTCTGGGAAGATCCCACATGCTGTGGAGTGGCTAGGCCCGTGCGCCACTACTGAAGCCCACACGCCTAGAGCCCGTGTTCCCCAATAAGGGGGGCCGCTGCAATAAGAGGCCTGTGCACTCTAAGAGTAGCCTTCGCTCTCTGCAACTAGAGAGAGGCTGCGTGCAGCAAGGAAGACCCAACGCAGCCAAAAAATTAAAAAAAAAAAAAAATGAAATTATTTTATCCACAGTGGGTCCTTCTTTTAAAGGAATTTTTTTTTAATTTGACAAAAAACATGATTTTGAGAAAAAAAAAAAAAAAACCACCTCTAACTTATTTTGGCATGTATATCCGCGTTATATGAATCAACATCTTCATTCTTTTAGACAACTTATGTAAGTAAGGGGAATTGACACTTGACATTGGACAACCTAATATAAATGCACACTCACATACAGACACATCTTCGCATCAAAAAGTTTATGACAATTTTGATAGGGGTTTCCTTAACTAAATAGCTATGATGAATAAAACTACGTATTCCTTACATCAGAGTTATTTAACCAAGACAATAACGTAATAACAGAAAAAGATAAGTCCATTTCAAGTTTCTTTGGCAAATCAGAATTCTGGAAGCCAATAAAGGGATTATGTAAAGATAATGCATTTCTAGAAATTTACACTTTAGCTGCTATAACAAATGGTGCTTTTTTTAAAAAAAAAGAACTAATACAGTATATACAGAATATATATATGTATATATTCAACACACATATATGTGTAAATATATGAATTTATATATATTCATTCCATTTCCAAAGTTCACAAACAGTTATTGCTAAACAATTTTATCCTGTGTATACAGTTGCCCCCTGGTATCTGTGGGGGTTTGTTTCCAAGACCCCTGAGGATACCAGAACCCATGGGTGCTCAAGCCCCTTATATGTAATGCACTAGTATTTTCATGTAACCTTCACACCCCACCCGTATACTTTAAATCATCTCTAGATTACTTATAATACCTGACACAATGTAACTGCTATGTAAAGAGTTGGAAATACAATGTAAATACTCTGTGAATAGTTGCCAGTTTGTGGCAAATTCAAGTTTTGCTTTTTGCAACTTTCTGGAATTGTTTTTTCCAAATATTTTCCATTCATGGTGTTTGAATCCAAAGATGCAGAACCTGGCAAACATGGAGGGCTAACTGTATTTCCTTTTTTTTTTTTTTTTAGAGTCATATAGCTTACATGATAGTGTGGTAAATTTAAAAATTAATTAATTTTTTCTGGGTATCTGATAACTTTCTCTAAATACTTTAAAATTTCTTCATCAATACAATGTGCATACCATATGGCACCACACTCATCCAGAAATCTGAATGTTATACACACAAATATAATGGGCACTCAGAAGAGTATAATTTTTATCTATTTCTCTGTATAGATTTGTTTAGTAGAGCCCTAGATGGTACAGAACAGCCACTGCCAAATAAATGTTTCCAGCTCTTATATATAAATAAGACAGCACTAACAGAGTGGTTAATGGAACCATTTGTAAAATTAACATTGGGAAGAGCATTTCTCTTCTAACTGCTATTTCTCAGGCTCCATGCTGAATATCACCAATGAATGCAAGTGAGGATATGTAAAATAAATAAACTAAAGATGACATTATTAAGAACTTCACACAAATTTTTGTTTAAATGACAAATTCTCATGGGCATTTAAAAATATTTACAATATTAACTGTGACCAATAAACAGACATAATGTATCATAGCTACAGCATTAGTAGCTGCTGCCAGCCAAGGATCAACTAGAAATTGAGACTGAGCAGCTGTGAAGCTGCAGAGCAAGTTAATTGCCAAAATAATTACAAATAATGCATATAAAATTAATTTCCACACAATTTTCAGTGGCAATATTATTATATATTGAATACAGTGTGAAAGGCATTCTGGCCCATTGACCTATGAATGAATAAATGGAGGAAAGAAAGAAGGGAGGAATAGAGGGAGGGTGGGAGGGGGAGAGGAAGCAAGGAAAGGAATCACAAATTTACCGTCACCATTCATCTCCCTACGACTCTGAACAAGTTTTTTGTTTTTATTTTTTTCCCTTCCTTCCATACATCCTTCCACAAATCCTTATTGAACTGCTGCCTGTGTCTTGGGTATATACTAATGTACAAAGGAGAATAGGTCATGCATCTATGGGACATCTACTCCAGAATAAGGATACACATAAACAAACAAGGTAATTGCAGATCATGACAAGTTCTGTAAAGAAAGTCCAGGGATGTGAAGACAATGAGGAACAAGGACTGGGGCATACCACCGAGGAAGGTCTGAATAGGTGAGTTTTGAACTGAATCCTAAAGAATGTGAAAGGAGAAAGACTTTCTGACAACAGGAGGCACTATCATTGTGACTTGAGAGAACATTATGTTCAAAGACGCTAAGGTGGCCAAACACGTTTATCATAGTGAAATACTACATAATAAACTGCTTTTCTTTTTTCTTTCACTTTTTATGAAGATAATCAATATCCTATTAACTCTGCTGTGACTAAGGACTGGTTTGTTTCTGGTTACCATACCCAGAATCTAAGGTATCAAAGGCAACTCTGAGCTTCAGACATTGCTATAACCATAAAATATTATGGACTTTATATTAGACTTACTTGTGAATGTCTGTGATTCATAGCTTGAATTTTAGAGATGAAGTCAGAGACCCCATTTAGCTATGGTCTCATTTCACTTTCTAGCAACGGATAGAAAGTATAATCAAGATATTTGCTTAGAAAGTAACACAATATCATCAGAATACTTTTAGGAAACCAGATTATCAATGAGCCTCAATATGGTACTAACATCTTAGTAATATTATTTCAGTTATTTCATATATTTTATATATTAGCTACCAAACAGTTCTACTGTTCAGTTATCATCATATCAAAGAACTCATGCTGGTTTATATCCCTCTTCTTTCTGCACAAACTGACCCTCCTCCCATTTTCTAGCTGGTAAATTCCAAAGCATGCTTCAGGTAACACCTGCTCCAGGAAGATTTCCAGTCACCCCCTCTCCTCGCTCATGCTTCTCTCCAGACCTATTAGATATCATTATCAATTGATTATACAATGTTATTCATCTGCTACATTAGACTACTGAACATTTTGATTGCAGTTAGCAGGTCATATACATTGATTGATTTAATAAAATGTTCATTGATGTTGGGAAGAAACGTCCTATGGGAGATCTTCCCTATTCTGATCTCTGGATGGTTAGTCACAGTGATGTGAGAACCACTGAACTGAAAATCTCTTATTTTTAAACTCTTCACTTTAAATAAAGGGAATTTTAAACAGCCTAGATTTGATTGTTCAAGCTCTAAGAGCTAAACAGAGAGAGGTACCAAAAATGAGGGGTTGGATGATTTAATGACCCTCCCCTTCCCAATAAAAGGGCCAAAATCCATCAGCATTTTCTGGTGCCATTTAGCAAAGAAATTAGATGCTATTGCCCAAAAACAATAATAAAACTTAGATATTTTCTCAAACTTTGGGCTTCCTTATTTTGTATTTGTTTTGCCCCTATGTCTACTTCCCTGTTGAGATTAAAGGTGATGCCATATGACATCTTAAAAGAAAATGAAAAGAGGCTAAAACATTGGCTCTTCAGAGAGGGAAAAGAGTGAACTCAGAATTCAGCTTAGAAAGAATGTGTCATACAGGGAAAATTTTAATTTTAAGAAAGAAAATGTACTAGAAACATATTTTACTTCTGCTTAAATGTAACTGGAAAAGATCATTCTTTTTAGTAGTTAAAGCCAGATCTTTAAAACATGTTTGGTATAATATCCCTAATGAAAGAGGAGTTATTTTTAAAAGAACAGAGAATTTAGGACAAAACTATAATTAAATTCCTCTTACCCAAAAGCAAAGCAATGCACAAGGGTGTTTCATGGGAAACATCAACTGTTCCAACAGCAAAGAATCATTGACAATTTGGTTTGAAATGTTTGGTCAATTCAATAAGTTCCCTTCAGTCAAAAGAAAATCAATCAAACAAGTAGGTTGGTTTACACTTAGAGACAGAACTAATGTCACCATAATTTTGAGTGAATGAATTCACTCTGCTATAATTAGCGGGTACGTCTTGCTCCCAGATTTTAAGTGAGTATCTATTATGTAATAATTTGGCTAATGTTTATGAAGAAAGTTGTTCTGCCACAAGACTGGTAAGCTTAGCCATGATGAAAACTACCAAATAGAGCATGACTAATCATTAAACTCATAGATGTGAGAAGATGCACTGCATTCAGAAGTCTGATTTTTGCACAATATTAATGAATGGGTTGATAGTACAGTCTATCTAAAAGGTCACTTCATCTGTGACATTCCTTTGGTAATCTTTCCATCAATATTAAGACAAGAGTAAATGTCATACTCGTGTGTGGTTTACTTTTAAAAACATTTAGCAAAGGCCAAGCCATTGTAATTCTTCTAGCCACTCAATGTAGAAGGAAACTGGGGATTATTTTTATCTCCCTTGAGCAATGGATCAACAGATGATGATGTTTTCACAAGTCAAACTAAAATATGAAAAGAAAAACTTACCCAGGGCTCTTAAAATACATCAGGATACCTTTAGGATTGAAAGAATTGATCACTTTCTAGAAGCATATATTCTTGCAGGCAACAAGCCCAAACAAATATTATCCAAATATAAATGTGTAACAGAAATTATTAAAAACCTTATTAAATCATTTATATATTTAATGTCTGATTCCCCTCTCTTCTCCAGTCTGAAAACGTGAAGTGATCCTCCAGAAAATACAGCCTTTCTCACCATTTGTATATGGTTAAACATAGGGGGCTTCCTTGGTGGTGCAGTGGTTGAGAATCTGCCTGCTAATGCAGGGGACACGGGTTCGAGCCCTGGGCTGGGAAGATCCCACACGCCACGGAGCAACTAGGCCCGCGAGCCACAACTACTGAGCCTGCGCGTCTGGAGCCTGTGCTCCGCAGCAAGAGAGGCCGCGATAGTGAGAGGCCCGCGCACCGCGATGAAGAGTGGCCCCCACTTGCCACAACTAGAGAAAGCCCTCGCACAGAAACGAAGACCCAACACAGCCATAAATAAATAAATAAAATTTAAAAAAAAAAACAAAAAAAAAAAGCATACGGCATGGAGGAATGAGAACTATTAACTTATTTTCCATATCCCTCTACCCAAATTGTTAAGTTAGCTCTTGTGTTTGAAGTATTTTTTTTCCTACAGAAGGAGGTAGCTGAGAAAATTAATCTTAAGTCATGCAACCACGAACATTTATAAGAGAAAGAAGAGAGCTCATGTCACATCTATGGAGTTGAAATTATCATGGCAGGATAAAATCATTAACTGCAGTTCTCCATGGAATATACAATCAATCGAGGAATCCATCACATAGTGGTTTGGTTTGTTTACTGAAAGCCATGTGAAGTGATCTTTCCACCAGTCATTTGTTTAGTCCATTAAGAGGTCACAAATGTATATTGAGAGTTGGTAAGATATGGTGGCTAAGAGCATAGACCCAGGAGACAGACTGCCTCTGTGCAAGACCCAGCCTGCAATTTATTAGCTATTTAACTTCAGACAACACTTCTCTGTGCATTACCAGCTTCCATGACTGTTTCTTCATCTGTAAAATGAGAACACTAATAGTACTTGCCTTATAGGGTTGTTGCATGGATGAAAGAAGTTATCATATATTAAGTGCTCACACAGAATCTGGTACATGGAAGTTCTGTGTAAGTATGAGTTTTCATTGCTGAGATTACATGTGCTACCTAGGTCTCAATTACTCAAATAATCAATATTTCTCAAAATATGGATAGTAAATGTTCCCCAGTGATGAATGTTGTAATACTGAATTGGAATATGGATTAGAAATTGGTAGAGCTGATTCCAAACGTCAATAATTAGGCCAATTGACCTATAATGATTATATAAAATGTTTACATAAATAAGCCATGGCTTTTCACATGAAGGATATTATAATCCCATGATGGAAAGAAATATAGTGGATTTTAATAAAATGCAGGGTTTAGAAAGTGCTGAATAAAGGCATGGGCATCATTTAATTCCAGTGACCTTTCAAAGTTTTTTTATTTGGATGAAATATTTGGACTGAAAGATGTGTATGATTTTGGCAGGTGGACCTGCTTGGATAATGTAGTTTTTCTGTGGCTAAGGAGTCAGAGAGGTATAGTAGGAGATGATTAGACAAATAGATTAGGTCTTGCTTGGGAATGTCAGGGAACTTAGATGCTGCCCAAAGGAGACTGACATATATTGAGATGAGAGAGAGAGTGGAAGTGTTTAAAGAGAGCAGAGATAAAGTTGACTCTGATTGTTAGAAATATAATATTGGCAGTAGTATAGAGAATTATGTGAAACTTTTGGTAAGCTATTCTTGTAAAATAGTGCTTTGAATTTATGCTTTAAACTTCCACATTCACTCCAAACACAGTACAGAAATTATAAAATAAAATAAATAAATAATAAATACCAAATGTAGCCACATTCAAAAACAAATACTCTCTGGATCAGAAAAGGAACAAAAACCCAGAGTGGTGAGAACTCTGACAGACATTAAGCTTCAATCCACTAGCATTTTGATCCAAAAGCATGAAGAGTTATTTCATTTAGTGAAATAAGTCTGAGAAAGACAAATATTTTGTGTTTTCACTTATATGTGAAATCTGAAAAACAAATGAGCAAGTATGACAAAACTGAAAGAGATTCACCGATACAGAGAACTAGCAGTTGCCAGAGGGATGCAAAGTAGATGAAGGGGATTAAGAGGTAAAAACTAACAGTTATAAAATAAATAAGTCACAGGGATGTAATGTGCAGCACAGAGAATATAGCCAGTAATATTGTAATAATTTTGTATAGTGCGTAATCTATAAAAATATTGAATCACTATGTTGTACACCTGCAACTAATATTGTAAGTCAACTATACTTCAGTAAAAAATAAAAAGTAAGAAGAGTTACTTGTGGGGTAGTGAGGAAAACAAGAACCATGAGCACGGTGCAGGAGTACAGGCAGACTCACTGTTCTACATGGGTAGCCAAAGAACCTCACTGTTAACTGGAAAAAGCCTGAACACGGCTGCCCAGCTGACTGGAACTTCAGCTTCTACACAGGTAAATATACCTGAAGAAAGCATGAAAAGCCATCTGGATGGAACTTGGTCCAAATTAATCTTTTACCAAATTTATGCAAGGAAAGGAGCCCTCAGTGAACAATTTGGAACTGATTATTGGACTTGAAGCAGAGGGAATATTGAATTCAACATAAGCTCCCTACAATAATACTCCCAATGGAAGAAGAAAAATTAAAAGAAAAATGACCAACAAAGTCACCAGTTAAAAAATAAATTCACTGTCAAAATGGAAGAGTAATTAGAAACTGTCTTTAAAATATGAAAGTTATGACCCAAAAGTGTAAAATAATACTTATTGCTTTAAAAATGATAAATTGTGGAACAAAAAATAGACATATATGAACCAAGAGGAAGTGGACAAACAAAATTCCCTTAGAAAACCAGGAAATTAAAAAATGTAATTATTAAAATGAAAACAAAATTAAATGCATACAATTAAATTGATCTTAAATCAAAGGGAAATAGTAAGTTGTAAAATAATAAATGAGTAATGTAGGATACAGTAAATTTTTTTAATGAAAGAGTTTTTTAAATTTTTAAATTAAATAAAAATTTTAAACACAGAAAACAGGTTAGAACTGCCACAGTATGTTTAATAGGAGAGACAAAATTGGATGGTAGAAATAATAATATTTTAAGAATGATTGAGAATTTTCCAGATGTAAAGAATGACATGAGGGTTTTGATTGAAAGTGCATATCTATTGCTGACAAGCATGAGAAATAAATTTATACTCTGATATTGAATTTAAATATAAAACACTAGAAAGGAAAAGAAGGGGTATTACATAATGAGATAAAGGAAGAGGCCAGTGAGAACATATACCAATTTTGAATTTGTGTGCACCTAAAACCGTAAATAAATGTTTTTGAAAATCATGAGAAACTACAAGGAAATATAGGGTCATGTCAAAATATCTCTCTCGGCTGATGATAAAACATGTAGAAAAAAAGGTCTATGAGGATACAGACAATGTGAAGTTAAAAACCAGCAACAACAACAATCTCTTATAAATAGAGAAACCTGAATTCCACAAATATAAAATGTACGGTTTTTTTAAAGCATGCATGGAACCTTAACAAAAGTTGACCACATAATAGATGAAAAAGAAATATGAATACATTTCAAAGAATGGTGACCACATTTTTGACAGTGATGACACTGAGAACTTTTCTAAAGCTTTCTATCCTGATTTCTGATTAGAGGATCAAAATATCAAGGCTAATAATAATGAATGTCGATTTACTCACTAAATGTAAAACCTGTCTTCAAAAACATAATTGTAGAACTCAACAACGAATTTCAGCCTTCTATAGATTTGTGATTACTTAAAATATGAAGACCTTCTGTTATTGTACTTTTGACTCATTATCCTGTTTCTTGATTTATTAACCTTATTAACCTGTTTCTTGATTAACCTGTTTATTAACCTGTTTCTTGATTTATTTTCTCATCTTTAAAATAAGGCAATTCAAATTCATAACAGGAGTCCTTCCAGTTCAATAATTACATGACAATGCATCTTTTATTCTTTCAACTGCTATATTTTCTCTTTTGTTTCTTATGCAAATAGTTTGCCTTCCTTAGGGGGTACCAAAAGAATATAGGTTTGAGGATCCGACAAATCTCACCTTGAGTCATGTTCTGTCACTCACTAGTTGTATTAATTTACATAAGCCATTTATGCTTTTGAGCTCAGCTCTTCCATCTCTTAAAGGAAGGAGAAAATAAAATCTATCTCAATTTTCAATGATGTGAAAATGTTTTGAAAGTTCAACCAATGTTTCCAAAAAAATTGTAGAGTAACTACTAAGTGCTAGGCATTAAATGTGATAGAAAGATACAGTCTAGACTATGGAATGCATAGTATTAATTCCTTCCCTCTTCACTCCTCACCTTTCTCCCCATCTCTCTTAATAAATCTCAGTACTAAATTTCCACCCCTAAACACTAGTATATCATTCAGCACCAGCAAGCCATGCTGCTTCATGTGTGTTAGACTCGGCATTCACAACAGTACTGAGGAGAAAATCTCCCCCCGGGAAAACTGGACACATGAGCCTAAGCATAGTTTTGTGGTTCTATCAAATTCCAATATCAGACAAAGTTTATGAATATTTGTTGAGCATCATAATATGAAAGGTAGTCAGCAATTTGCAGGACTCAATAGTCAGCAAAGGCAGGCACTTACTCTGCTTTTTCATAATTTTACTAAATTGATGCAGACAGAATACAGTGATTTTTTGGTTTCCAAGTTTGAAACAGCTAGTGAATTATTTATATATTTTTTTCTTCCTGGAAGTTGAAAGGAATCCTCAATTCTCCCTATTGAAGACTTTCTAGAGTATTTGAGAAGGGAAAATTAGTTAGTTTGCCTTATGTGATGATAACCTACACTGTAATTCAAGCAAATTTATTTCTCAGGATATAAAAATACAAGGTATTCAGACAGGAATATTATCTCAGCTGTTTGTGGAATTTTCATATCTGTTTTTAATTTAATCTTTAAATTTCATACTAGTTATGAAATATGATTCCCTTGCTGCAATTTTCAACTTTTACAAAGGAAAAACCTAACTTTTGGATTAGGCTGTGGCAAATTTTCTTTTTCAAGGTAGTGAAATATTTCTAAAATATTTCAAACCAAAATACAAAACACTCAAAAATTAAACAAACCAAAATACAAAACACTCAAAAATAAAAATGACAATAATTTAATTATAAATACACATTGCCACAAGAAAACTCTAAAAACTTTAGATCTAGGGACACATATAGACTGAAAGTGAGGGGATGAAAAAAGGTATTCCATGAAGAGGGAAATCAAAAGAAAGCTGGAGTAGCAATACTCATATCAGACAAAATAGACTTTAAAATAAAGACTGTTACAAGAGACAAAGAGGGACACTACATAATGATCAAGGGATCAATCCAAGAAGAAGACATAACAATTGTAAACATAAGTGCACCCAACATAGGAGCACTTCAATATATAAGGCAAATACCAGCAGCCATAAAAGGAGAAATGGACAGTAACACAATAATAGTGAGGGACTTTAACACCCCACTTTCATCAATGGACAAATCATCCAAACAGAAAATGAATAAGGAAAGACAGCCCTTAATGACACAGTAGGCCAGATGGAATTAATTGATATTTATAGAACATTCCATCCAAAAGCAGCAGAATACACATTCTTAAGTGCACATGGAACATTCTCCAGGATTGATCACATGCTAGGCCACAAAGAGAGCCTCAATAAACTTAACAAAATTGAAATCGTATTAAACATCTTTTCTGACCACAATGCTATGAGATTAGAAATCAACTTCAAGAAAAAAACTCTAAAAAACACAAACACATGGAAGCTAAACAATATGCTACTAAACAGCCAATGAATCACTGAAGAAATCAAAGAGGAAATCAAAAAATACCTAAAGACAAATGAAGAGGAAAGCACAACAATCAAAAACCTATGGGTTGTGGCACAAAGAGTTCTAAGAGGAAAGTATATAGCAATACAATCTTACATCAGGAAACAAGAAAAATCTCAGATAAACAACCTAACCTTACACCTAAAGCAACTAGAGAAAGAAGAACAAACAAAACCCCAAGTTAGTAGAAGGAAATAATTCATAAAGATCAGAGCAGAAATAAATGAAATAGAGGTGAAGAAAACAATAGAAAAGATCAATGAAACTAAAAGCTAGTTCTTTGAAAAGATTTTTAAAAAAATGATAAACCTTTAGCCAGA
The DNA here is from genome assembly GCF_965194805.1 of Balaenoptera borealis. Lineage (NCBI taxonomy): Eukaryota > Metazoa > Chordata > Mammalia > Artiodactyla > Balaenopteridae > Balaenoptera > Balaenoptera borealis. Next base: position 62,810,285 of record NC_138877.1, read on the forward strand.
CTCATCAAGAAGAAAAGGGAGAGGGCTCAGATCAATAAAATTAGAAATGAAAAAGGAGAAGTTACAACGGACAACACAGAAATACAAAGGATCATGGGAGACTACTATCTAAAAGCAACTACATGCCAATAAAATGGACAACCTAGAAAAAGTGGACAAAATCTTTAAAAAGTACAATCTCCCAAGACAGAACCAGGAAGAAATAGAAAATATGAACAGACCAATCACAAGTACTGAAATAGAAACTGTGATTTTAAAACTCCCAACAAACAAAAGTCCACGACCAGATAGGTGAATTCTATCAAACATTTAGAGAAGAGTTAATACCTATCCTTCTGAAACGCTTCCAGAAAATTGCATGGGAAGGACTACTCCTAAACTCATTCTGTGAGGCCACCATCACCCTGATACCAAAGCCAGACAAAGATACCACAAAATAAGAAAATTACAGGCCAATATCACTGATGAACATAGATGTAAAATCCTCAACAAAGTACAAGCAAACTGAATCCAACAATAACTTAAAAAGATCATACACCATGATCAAGTGGGATTTATCCCAGGGATGCAAGAATCTTTCAATATCTGCAAATCAATCAGTGTGATACACCACATCAACAAATTGAAGAATAAAAACCATATGATCACCTCAATAGATGCAGAAAAAGCTTTTGACAAAATTCAACACCTTTATGATAAAAACTCTCCAGAAAGTGGGCATAGAGGGAACATACCTCAACATAATAAAGGCCATATATGAGAAACCTACAGCTAACATTATATGCAATGGAGAAAAGGTGAAAGCATTCCCTCTAAGATTAGGAACAAGACAAGGATGTCCACTCTCACCACTTTTATTCAACATAGTTTTGGAAGTCCTAGCCACGGCAATCAGAGAAGAAAAAGAAATAAAAGAAATCCAAATTGGAAAAGAAGAAGTAAAACTGTCACTGTTTGCAGATGACATAATACTATACATAGAAAATCCTAAAGATACTACCAGAAAACAACTAGAGATCATTAATGAATTTGGTAAAGTTGCAGGATACAAAATTAATACACAGAAGGCTGTTGCATTTCTACACACTAACAATGAAAGAGCAGAAAGTGAAATTAAAGAAATAATCTCATTTATAATCACATCAAAAAGAATAAAATACCTAGAAGTAAACCTACCTAAGGAGGCAAAAGACCTGTACTCCAAAAACTGTAAGATGCTGATGAAAGAAATCGAAGATAACACAAGATGGAAAAATATACCATGTTCTTGGATTGGAAGAATCAATACTGTCAAAATGACTATACTACCCAAGGCAATCTACAGAGCCAAGGCAATATCTATCAAATTACCAATGGAATTTTTCACACAAGTAGAACAAATAATTTTAAAATTTGTATGAAAACACAAAAGACCCCGAATAGCCAAAGCAATCCTGAGAAAGAAAAGCTGAGCTGGAGGAATCAGGCTCCCTGACTTCAGACTATACTACAAAGCTACAGTCATTAAAACAGTATGGTTCTGGCACAAAAACAGAAATATAGATCAATGGAACAGGATAGAAAGCTCAGAAATAAACCCACGCACCTATGATCAATTAATCTACGACAAAAGAGGCAGGACTATAAAATGGAGGAAAGACAGTCTCTTCAATAAATGGTGCTGGGAAAACTGGACAGCTACATGTAAAAAATGAAATTAGAACATTTTTTAACACCATACACAAAAATAAACTCAAAATAGATAAAAGGCCTAAATGTAAGACAGGATACTGTAAAATTCCTAGAGGAAAACATAGGCAGAACACTCTTTGACATAAATCGCAGCAGTATCTATTTCAATCCATCTCCTAGAGTAATAAAAATTAAAACAAAAATAAACAAATGGGACTTAATTAAACTCAAAAGCTTTTGCACAGCAAAGGAAACCATAAACAAAATGAGAAGACAACCCACAGAATGGGAGAATATATATTTTGCAAACAATGTGACTGACAAGGGATTAATCTTCAACATTTACAAACACCTCATATGGCTCAATATAAAAAAATCAAACAACCCAAGCAAAAAATTGGCAAAACACCTAAATAGACATTTCTCTGAAGGAGATATACAGATGGCCAAGAGGCACATGAAAAGATGATCAACATTGCTAACTATTAGAGAAATGTGAATCAAAACTACAATGAGATATCACCTCACACCAGTCAGAATGGCCATCATCAAAAATAAATTCTGGAAAGGGTGTGGAGAAAAGGGCACCCTCCCACACTCTTGGTGGAAATGTAAATTGGTACTGCCACTATACAGAACAGTATGGATGTTTCTCACATGTGGAACTAAAGTTTTTTAAAAAAATGATACAAATGAACATATTTACAAAACAAAAGCACACTTATAGATATAGAAAACAAACTTATGGTTACCAAAGGGTAAATGTAGTGGGGGGGAGGGTGGATAAATCAGGAACTTGGGATGAACACACGCTTATTACTATATCATTAGATAGATAGATGACTGATGGAGACCTACTGTATAGCACAGGGAACTCTACCCAATATTCTTTGATAACCTATATGAGAAAAGAATCTAAAGAAGAGTGAATATATGTATATGTATAACTGAATCACTTTGCTGTACACCTGAAACTAACACAACATTGTAAATCAACTATACTCCAATAAAATTAAAATATTTTTTAAAAACCCTAAAAATAGACCCACCATATGATCCAGCAATCCCACCCCAGGGCATATTTCTGGAGAAAAACATGGTTCAAAAAGATACATGCACCCCAATGTTCATTGCAGCGCTGTTTACAATAGCCAAGACATGTAAACAACCTAAATGTCCATCGACAGAGGAATGGATAAAGAAGATGTGGTATATATATATACAATGGAATATTACTGAGCCATTAAACAGAATGAAATAAAGTCATTTGCAGCAACATGGATGGACCTGGAGACTATCATACTAAGTGAAGTAAGTGAGACAGAGAAAACCAAACATCATGATATTGCTTACAGGCAGAATCTTAAAAAAATGATACAAATGAACTTATTTACAAAACAAACAGACTCACAGACCTAGAGAACTAACTTATGGTTACCAGGTGGGAAGGAGGCAGGGAGGGATAGACTGGGAGTTCAGAATTGACATGTACACGCTGCTATATGTAAAATAGATAACCAGCAGGGATCTACTGTATAGCACAGGGAACTCTGCTCAATATTCTGTAATAACCTAAATGGGAAAATAATTTGAAAAAGAATAGATGCATGTACACGTATAACTGAATCACTTTGCTTATACCTGAAACTAATACAGCATTGTTAGTCAACTGTACTCCAATATAAAATAAAAATTTTTTAAAAGAAATAAAAGTAACTTTATGATTTGTACCTATTAACTGTTCTATATGAACTCCAGTCCTCAAATATGTAATATGCTTCATCCTTCACCTCTTCTTTGCTTTGTCTCTAAGAAAGTTTGCATAAAAGTCATCAGGAATAGGTCAATTAGAAAGACCTTCAGAAAAGATTCCAATTACGCTTTCTTTAGCAATCTGTTGGAATATTTAGCAAGACTTGTTATCAGACTTACACTTTTCTTTCAGTGAAACAAAAATCCTTTTGTAACTTACTTCCCCCTTCCTAGAGTAAATGAGGGTGCATAAATGTCTTTGACATATACATAAGTGGGAAGGTGGCTTGCCTCATGCTGATTTCACATACTCTAAAATCTCTACTGTCCAGAAAATCTTCCTCTCATCCACTTGAAAATCTCAGATTAAGCTACTGTGTCCAAGGGAACACATATTAATATACAATGTTTATATGTTACATTATACATTGCTCTATATAGTCATTCATCCAAAATTACTTCACGCTTACATGAGCCAGACATTGTTTTTTTTTTATTCCATGACCATATTAACGCATGATAGCTAATCAGATAATCTTAAAATTTTTTTTGAAAAGATGGCACAAGAAATGCTGCACATGATATTTAAAAGTTTGCATTGTAACAGGAGGAAGGAAACAGAAATGTCTGGGAAATGAATTTAAAGGCACAAGGTACTGAAAATGAAGTGTAAGCAAAATCAGGAAAGAAATGGGTGATAGGTGGTAACGCGTACCACGTTTCAGAGGGGTCGTTTCAGTGGATTTCTATTTTATAATTGTTTTGGGCGTCTTACTGTTGGGTCCTATAAAAATGTCGGGGTTTGATTGTTAGCCCTGACACTACCATGGAGTCATTCCTATAAAAGAAAATACCCACCCTCTCTACCTATATGTTTTCTAAATGCATGTCTATTAATTTCCCCTTTTTCTTTGCCATTTAACTGTAGATAAGTATGCATTCAAATAATTTGTGCCATCAGGGAAGAGAGGAGAAAGTAAAGAGAAATACAGATGACAGAACATCAGCTGCCATGGCTTACATTTTCCATCACTTTATATCATGTTGCTAGAATTTAAAATTTGTCCTGACTAGATACGTTGGCTAGTTCTCACCCTATTTTCAATTCCAGTTCCAGAGACATGATAACAGCTCTGGATCTTCAAATATATCCAAAACCAAATAACCACTCACTCTTTTTTCCTTGCACACAACGTAAAAATTACCAAACCATTTACTTCGATCCAAGTATTCAGTTTATAGCATGTTCAAAGCTTCCACACTTCTGACAAAAATATCCTTCTTTCAGAAGTAAGGGCTATGTATAACCACTGTCATTTTAATAACTGGTATTCACTATGGGATTTACATCAATATACTTTCTTCTCAGAACCAAGACGGGCACACCACCATCACTCCTCTGACACACATTCCATGGTCTCTCCTCACTTCCTGAAGATATGAAGGTCATTTAATAAGAACCAAAGGGCAACCCCTCCTTCAGTCATCTGCTCAAGCTTAACCCTAACTGCACAGCCTGTGGGATGTCTCCTTGTGAGATAACACATTTTACAGCAATTTGTAGAATGTGAAAGCTCTGTCCAAACAGTCAGTATCCCATGTTTTTGACAGAAGCATGTCTTAATCTTCCTAAGCGTGACTTTCCACTAACTAATGAACCCTGTACAACTGGAATAACCAACATTTCAGTGGGTGTTGCTCCCCCCTTTTGGGGAAAGATAAGAGGTAGTTTAGAAAAGAAACAGAGGTGAAGAATGATATAGATATAAGTGGTAAAGGGCCCTATAATGCCCATTTCCCTCAATTTGCAGATAAAGAGTCCTAAACAATTTAATGACTTCTTCAATGATACAGAACTAGGTAAGAGCAGAACAAGAATTTAACTTTGATGTTCTCAATTCTCAATAATACCCTAGTTTGGGTTCCTTTTTTTGAGGAGGGTGAATAAATGTCAAATTTTCCAACCCTAAAATAATATTTTTAGTATTCTTTTAGCCATTTATAATTCCCTTAAATGATAACCTTCCAATCTTCATATTATTGTAAATGTCAACAGTTACTATTAGAAAGAGTGTAAGGTCATTTCAAAATTTACGAAACTATCTCTAATTACTCTTGACTTCCAAATGTGACAAAAGAAAGAAAAAAGAGAAATAGCTTTTTTGTATAGGAACATCTACCAAAATTGTGATTAAAATTATATGTATATGTGTATGTGTGTGTGTGTATAAATGAATGTATATACATTTACATACCTAAATGTTCTAGCTATGTAATATCTCTCTGCAATCTCTCTGAACCACTTTAAAGATTAATGCCTTTCAACACACTTGCTTTGGTTAAATATTACTTATGACCATTTCAAAGTATTTGAGATCTGACAAAATGAATACAGTTCAAAAACATTCACATGTCTACACTATGAGTGGGACACAGCATTTTTACTGAGTTATTTGGTGCCTGAGGCTCATAATTTGAATACTGCCAAAGAATTTCCTGGAATGTGGGCTGGAATATTCTAGATTTTGAACACATTCCCCAAAATGTTAAGTACCTTTGGAAAATGTAAAAGGAAATGTTGTCACTTCTTTGTTTAACTTGGCTGGAAAATTTTTTGAAAACCACTTTCTTCAATATGTTAATATTTATTAAGCAAATTAGAAATATTCTACTTTAGAGCCAACATAAAAATGGTACTCAGGAAAGTGTGTCTAAATTTATTTTAATCAGTAGTTAAATGTTTTATGGAAATAATGCTGATTTGAACACTGTATCAATAATGTACCACTGACTAATATGGCCTTTCCATGATTATGAATAATCAGATCTCAAAGCATAAATTCAGCAACCTCAAGTAATATGGCCTAGTTCCTTTGCCTTAAGCAATTAAACTATTCAGCAGAGATGATTCTGTAAGATCTTAATTTTTTTTTAATCTCCATATTGAAAATTTCATAAATTTCTTTCAGAGCCCAATTCCCTTTACAATAGAGAAGATTTTTCTTTTGTGTAATATCTACGTTCTTATTGTAGTATTACTGTATAAATCTCTTGTTCTATTCTCCTTGAAATAATTATTTATAAGCTAGAGTCTTGCGTTAACAGCTTTGTCTTCTCTAATTTTATATAACCCTACATTTTTAACTTTTCCTCATAGATTTTATTCTTCAACCTTTTATATTCACTTACTTTGATCTGAAAAGACCACAGAATCTAATTTTGTATTAAAAGGACTATAGGTATTATAATGCACAAGCTAATTTATTTATTGTTTCCCTTAACAATGTTTCGTTCAGCATCAGGTAGATACCACATTCATATTTTCACCCCAAAATGTAATCTATTTTGACTCAGAATTGTGTATTCTAAACCAGTAGAAGGCAACGCAAAGACTTTTCTGAACAAGAAGGCCGAAGTTTGGTCTTTAGAGGAAATGAAGTAGTGGTATGAACAGCTGGTGAGAACTCAGGTTCTCCTGAGAAGAAAACTACTTTGGGGCCCTAGGATTTTCTCTCCCCACTAGGAATTCTTTGCATTAATCATCTTGTAGTTTGTGAACAACAAAATCCATATCACTCATATGAAGTACCCTACAGAATACTTAAAGTAAAACACAAATATTCTTGTCCTCTAATATTTAGTTCTAAAATAGATGTTTCTTAGAGCCCTCAAGTGACAAAAGTGCCGTTTATTTTATTAGGACACAGAGGAACATAGTGGTAAAGAACAGCCTTCAGCCTTAGATATGACTGGGAAAAGGAAAAGCTCTTCCACTTATTGGTTGTGAATTATGAGACAATTTTTTTTCACTTTTAATCTCTTCGTCTGCTCAATGGAGATTATAATACATCATAGTTTGGTTACAGAATAAAATATAAAATAAAATTTAAAAAAAAATACTTCATAGGGTTGTTGTGAAAGGGATTATATATGTAAAGTCTTTAGCACAATACCTGAAATTTAGCAAGCTCTGTAAAAAGATTTTGTTGCTATATTTGTATATTTATTATTAATACCATGATTGTTTAACTATGTGCAGTAATGGAGAGCTGGTTTACTAATAATCCGCATACACAAAAACAGACTTCAACAGTTTGGAACATTATAGAAGCTACTAGAATAAAGAAAAACAACTAAAAGAAAGAGGAGGAGGAAAAGTGTTAAAACTCAAAATATCTATTATGGTTGATAATCATCTGTGTAACTTGTTCACAAGGTCAGTTTATGGAAAAGAATGAATTATTTTTAGTCATGCTTTGAAACCTGAGGGAGATTATCAAAATCAAGATTAGAGTCAGCTCTCCCATTGCCACTGCTTGACTGTGTGCTCTCAGTTTGAGGTGAGATTCCTTGCGTTATTCTTCTGGCATTTGTTGGCTTTGTATCATTTTGCCTCCTTGTCAAAATTCAGCATTGCCTGCATGAAAGCGACGAGCAGTTGTTTCTGCTGACAAAGAGAAGGGGCAGGAGGGTGACTGAAAGCATCGTTTATAGAATAACTCAGTGTTAGGGAACATTTTTGATCTTTGGCTTTCATCCCAAGGAAAACCATGAGGGAAATTGCAAACAGTAAAAATTATTTCCTTTACTGTAAAATTGGAATGATAGCAGGATTTTTTAAAGTGCCTATTTATAAGTCAGTACACTGATACATCCTTAGGTATTTTAATACGTAACACTGGACAACTGGTTTGGCTTTTTCCAGAATGAATGTGCCAGATACTGAATTTAACTAATTTATTTTGAATGGGTGATTTATTTTAAATGTGAAAGCAGTTGTACACATAAATATATACCATGTTGACAACATATCAAAATTATCAATCATTTAAATGTTTATATAGGGATTGCATGGACTGATTAGGTATATGAATGCATCAGCACCAATTCAAGGTTACAGGAAGAAGTCTAACATTTGCAACAGTGCATATACTGTTCTCCCAAAACATATGTAATCATTAAAAAAAATGAGTAAAACATTTCTAGAAATCTGCTGCACAAGTTTTATTACAAACATCCCAATTGTTTAGGTCTGAGGTTACTTGCATGCATATTTTAATGCTTTGTAAAAGAACTGCTTTTCTCCTTAAGAAAATTAAACATACATAAATGCTCATGCACACACACACTAAATTGCACAATTGTTTCATAAACAGTTTGAGATATTCTTTTAATTCATGTATTTAGAAATATACAATGTACCCAAGTTATAGCAAAGAGTACTATGCTTAAGTAAATGTCAATTGCATCTTCTTTTTCTATTTTTTCAGCTTTATTAAGGTATAATTGACAAAATTGTAAGATATTTAAAATGTACACAGTTTTGATTTGATAGATGTACACATTGTGAAAGGTTTCCTCCAATTTAGTTAATTAACACATTCATCACCTCACATATTTATATTTTTCTCTTATTTTTGGTGAGAACTTTTAAGTTCTACTCTCTTAGTAAATTTCAATTTTACAGTACAGTGTTATCAACTATAGTCACCATGTTTTACATTAGATCCTCAGAACTTATTCATCTTATAGCTCAAAATTTATATCCTTTTACCAACCTCTCCCTATTTCCCACACCTCCAAGCCCCTAGCAACTACTTTCCTACTCTCTGTTCTTGAATTTGACCTTTTTTTTTTTTTTTAGATTCTACATAAAAAGGATACCATGCATTATTTGTCTCTATCTGGCATATTTCACTTAGCATAATGACCTCAAAGTCCATCCCTATTGTCACAAATAGTAGGACTTCCTTCTTTCTCATGGAAGAATAATATTCTAGTGGTGTGTGTGTGTGTGTGTGTGTATAAACACATCTTTATCTATCGATGGACAGTTATGTTGATTCTATATCTTGGCTCTTGTGAATGATGCTGCAATGAACATGGGAGTACAGATAGCTCTTGGGGCTCCTGTTTTCATTTCCTTTGAATATATACCCCAAAGTAGAATTGCTAGATCATATGGTAGTTCTATTTTTAATATTTTGAGGAATCTCCCCACTGTTTCCATAGTAGCTGTACCATTTACATTCTCACCAAAGGTTCCCTTTTCTCCACATCCTCACCAGCATTTTTTATTTCTTGTCTTTTTGATGACAGCCATGCTAACAGGTGTAAGGTGATATCTCATTGTGGTTTTGATTTGCATTTCCCTGATAATTACTGATATTGAACACCTTTTCATGTGCCTGCTGGCCATGTGTGTGTCTTCTTTGGAAAAAATGTCCACTCAGTTATTTTATTGTTGGTTGGAGTGATCATGATAATGCTGGTTCCAGTGGGTATTTCTAGTGAGTGACTTAGTTTCAACCTCAAGTCATATCACATGAAACTTCCTTTTAAAAGGTCTCAGTTTGTTATCAAGTAACTATAGAACTCAAATTTTGCTCGACTTTATGCAAAATAAATGTTTACCCTAAAATATATACAAACTAAACTAACCAGTTAGCAAAAATGCAGTTCTAGAATATGAAATCTCTCATATATTTAAAATATATATATATATAGTTAGTATAGTACCAATAAAATGGATTAATTCATTTTCCCTAAATACTGTGTTCACATACTGAAAAAAATATTGTATAACATTTGTTTAAGGGAGGAATTTTTTTAATAAAAGAGACCTCGTTTATATTTGTATCACATTGAGAATGTCCCTATTCTGCCTTAATAAAGCCCTCAAACTCTCATTTATTTAAAAACTCTATACTTTTAAAACAATGAGTTCTACTAAATAATCACAAAGTTCTGCCTTTATTAATCACTCCTATTAAGTAGCTGATATTAACCATAAAGATCATCTTTCTATAGTAAGGTATTAGAAAATAATTAGTCTCATATACATTTCTAGGTCAAACATAATTTCACAAAGGATGATCTATGTAAATAAATCAGCTTAGCATAAAAATATCTCACAAAGAAAACCTTAATTCTAAGTGATTAATTCATTAAAAGATAGGCTACCAGGAAAATGATTTTTTTATTGTAGTAAAACATGTAACATAAAATTTTCCATTTTAGATATTTTAAGGTATATGATTCAATAACATTAATTCACAATGTTGTACCACCATTACCACTTTTTACTTATTTATTTATTTATTAATTACCTTGCCAAACCTTTTTTATTGCCCCAAACAGAATTCTGTAACCATTTAGCAATAACTACCCCATTCTTTACTCTCTCTACCCCCTGGTAGCCTCTGATCTACTTTTGGTCTCTATAAATTGGCCTATTCTAGATACTTTACACAAATGGAACCATATAATATTTGCCCTTCTGTATATTGTTTATTTCACGGAGAGTAATGTTTTTAAGTTTCATCCATGTTGTAGCATGTATCAAAACTTCATTCATTCTTAGGGCTGTATGTATATAGCACAAGAATCCATTCATTTGTTAATGGGCACTTGGACTACTTCCAGTTTTTGGCTATTGTGAATAATGCTGCAACAAATAATAATAACTAATGATTTCAATGTATTTATTGACCATTGGTATATCTTCTTTGGAGAAATAGCTATTCAAGTCCTTTTCCCACTTTTAAATTTGAGTGTTTTGTTGTTGTTGCTGAGTTGTAGGTGTTCTTTATATATTCTGGATATTAAAACCTTAGCAGATATATGATTTGCAATATTTTATTCCAATATGTAGGTTGTCTCTTTACCTGCTTGGTAATGTTCTTTGATGCACAAAAATATTTATTATTGATAAATTCCAATTTATCTATTTATTTTGTTTTTTTTGCCTGTTGCTTTGATATCATATTTAAGAATCCATTGCAAAATTCAAGGTCATGAAGATTTTCTCCTAAGTTTTCTTCTAAGAGTTTTATAGTTTTAGATTTTATATTTAGGTCATTGATCCATTTTGAGTTAATTTTTGTTATGTGTCAGGTAGGTGTCCAACATCATTGTTTTGTATGTGGAAATCCAGTTTTCCCAGCATCATCTGTTGAAGAGACTATTCTTTCCCCATTGAAAGGACTTGGCACTCCTGTCAAAAATAAACTGATCATATATGTGAGGTTTTTTTTTTTTTTCTTTTTCTGGACTCGCAATTCTCCCTCATTGGTCTGTATATCTAAAATATGCCTATCACACTGTTTTGATTACTGTAGCTTTGTAGTGCTTTGAAATCAGGAAGTATGAGCCTTCCCAGTGTGCTCTTCTTTTTTAAGATGGTTTTGATTATTTAGAACCCTTTGCAATTCCATATGATTTTGAGGATAGGATTTTCCAGTTCTGCAAAAAAAGGTTGTTAGAATACTGATAGGAATTGCAGTGAAGCCACAGACCACTCTGAGTAGTACTGACATCTTAACAATATTAAATCTTCCAATCACAAGCACAAGGTGTCTTTCCATTTGTTTTGTCTTCTTAATTTCTTTCAGCAGTGTTTTGTACTTTTCAGTGTACAAATCTTTCACCTCCTTGGTTAGGTTTATTTCTAAGTATTTTATTCTTCCTGATGCTATTGTAAGTGGGATTTTTTTTCTTTTCTTTTTAGATTATTCATTGGTAGTGTATAAAATACAATTGACTCAATGCATATACCACATAAATAGAATGAAGGAAAAAATCTACATGATAATATTAATTGTTGTAAAAAAAGGCGTTTGATCAAATTCAACATATTTTTTATGATGAACTTACTCAGAAAAGTAGGAATAGAAGGGAACTTCCTCAATATGAAAAAGGGCATTATGAATAACACAACATCATATTCAAAGGTGTAAAAGCCTTTCTCTAAGGTCAGGAACAAGACAATTATGCCTGCTTTCACTACTGTTATTGAACATTACTGGCAAATCCAGCTAAGGCAATTATATATGAGAAAAAGAAATAAAAGGCATCCAAATTGAAAAGGGAGAAATAAAAACTATCTCTATTGCACATGATATAATCCTATGCTTAGAAAATCACAAAGAATCCACAAGAAGGATGCTGGAGCTAACAAATGAATTCAGCAAAGTTGAAGGGTACAAGATCATCACACAAAAATCCATTGTCTTTCTATACACCAGCAATGAACAACATGAAAAGGAGACATAGATTTTTAGTTTTATGTAATACTTGTTTTATAAATTCAAATTTTGGATAGTTCCTAATTTTGCCAACTTTCATCATCTCAGAACCCCTCCAAATAATTCATTCTTGATTTTCCTGGTAAGTGCTAAAAAACCTAAAACTTAATGAACTAACTGTGAAATAGTATTTCTTTTAGGAAAAATGATAATAAAATTAAAAGACTCCTATTTTAAATATGAGAGTTTCAAAGTTTATTACAGAAAAATAGTGTATCTTAAACAATCCCTGCCATGGAGCCCTGGTTTTACTGCTCTGAGTTGGTGTTCTTAAATGATGGTTGGGCAGAACCCCAAGGCATCCTGCAAGTGTCAGAAAAAATCTTCTTGTTCCATTTTTATTGAAATGAGACTGGAATTCACCAAGGAAACTGCTGAATCATTTTTAGTAAGGCCATGAAGAAGAATAAAAATAATTTTGCAGTCTTCCTTTTAGTACTGATTATGATTAAAACGATAGGCACAATTCAAAGTAAACAATATATTTTAAAATCAAAACTGCACTTACCTGAAAATTCTAATAATCTTAAATCTCAGTGCTCCTTAAAATTTCTTCAGGCCATTATCTTTTATTTAACATTTCTACTACTTATATTGCCCCCCCTTTCTCTGTAATTCCAATATACTTTTACATAAATATTCGGGTTATAATTGTTTTTAGGAATTCTTTATTATGACAGCATGTAATAAATTCAAGCAACAAAATGATAAGTGTGTGTGCAGGGGTTATGGAAGATGCAAAGATGATACAATAAAATTTTTAGTCAAAACTTTCTTCAGTGTAATATAAACAATATTCTTTAGCAAATTATTAAAAACTGTCAAAGTATGTAAGTCTTGTACATTAAAAACTGCAAACATTCCTCAGAGAAAATAAAGAAGACTTAAATGGAGTTATATAGCATGCTCATGGACTGTGAAATACAGTATTATTAAGCAGTCACTTCTTCCTAAAGTGATATGTACATTCAATGAAATCCAAATAAAAATCCTTGCAGTTTTTTGGAGAAATTAACAAGCAGATTCTAAATTAATACGGAAAAGCAAAAGATGTAGAAGACCCAAACAATTTTGAAAAAGAGTAAAGTTAGAGTACTTATGCTACCTGACTTAAAGACCTAATAGAAAGTGACGGTGATTGTTTGTATGGTATTGGTATCAAGGTAAACAAATAAGATAAAAGGAACAAAATATGTGTGCGTGTGTTTGTGTGTGTGTGTGTGTGTGTGTGTGTGTGTGTGTGTGTTGACACATACAGTCAACTGATTTTTTAACAAAGGTATAAAGGTAATTTAGTGAAGGAAAAAATAGTGTTTTCAACAAATGTTCCTGGAAGAATTGGATATACACATACAAACTTTAATCTATGCCTTACACCATGTGTAGAAATTAACTCAAAATTTATTATAGACCTAAATATAAAACCTAAAACTATAAAGCTAGCAGAACAAAATAGAACAAAATCCTTCTAACTTGGGTTAGGTGAAGACTTCTTAGATATGCCAACAAAAGCACAATCTATAATAGAGAAGAATTTTTTTATCACAATTGAGAACTTCTGCTCTTTGAAAGATAATATTAAGTGAATAAAAACTCAAGCCACATACTGGGAAAAAATTGCAAGTTACAGACAAACCACTTTTATTTATAATTTAAAAATACATCTTCAAACTGAGTAAAAAGAAAATACCTTAATTTTAAAAATGGGCAAAAATTTGAAAGGATGCTTCACCAAAAAGATATAAGGATAGCAAATGAGCACATGAAAAACACTCAACATCATTGGTCACTGGAGAAATATAAGTTAAAATCATGAAATTCCACTACACGCCTATTAAAATGTCCAAAACTAAAAGGGCTCACGATCACAAATGTTGGTGAGAATGTGGAACAGCTAGTGGGAATACAAACAGTACAACCACATTGGAAAATGGGTTGTCAATTTCTTATAAAGTTTAATCCATACCATATGAAAAAGCATTCCACTCTTCTCATTCCACACAAAAAAGAACTGAAAATATACATCCATATAAAAACATTCACTTGAATTTTCATTGCTGCAACTTTATATCTAATAGCCAAAACTGGAAAGAACCCTAATGTCCATCAAAGCTAAATGGATAAACAAATTGTGGTTCAATGATACAAAGTGATGTGCAATGAACTAGAACTCAGCAATAAAATGGAATGGTTTATACATGCAATAATATGTATGAATCTCAAAATCATTCTGAGTAAAAAAAAACAAAAACAATTAAGGAATACAATAATAGTAGGAGCCTTTAACACCCCACTCACATCAGTGGACAGATCTTCTAGACAGAAAATCAATAAGGCAGAAGAGATCTTAAATGATAAAGTAGAACAGTTAGACTTGATATTTTCAGGACATTACACTTTTCAAGTACACATGGAACATTCTCTAGGATTGACCACATACTAGGGCACAAAACAAGCCTCAACAAATTTAAGAGTATAGAACTTATTTCTGACCAAATTGGCATGAAATTAGAAATCAACCACAGAAAAAGAAATGAGAAAAAAAAACGATTACATGGAGACTAAACAACATGCTACTAAAAAAAACCCAGTGGGTCAATGAAGAAATCAAAGAGGAAATTTAAAAATATCTTGAGACAAACGGCAAGGAAAACACAACAATACAATATCTATGGGATGGAGCAAAATCAGTTCTTAGAGGGAAGTTCATAGCAATACAAGCCTTCCTCAAAAAACAAGAAAATTCTCAAATAAACAACCTAAACTACCACCTAAAAGAACTGGAAAAAGAAGAACAAACAAAACGTAAAGTCAGCAGAAGGAAGGAAATAATAAAGATCAGAGAAGAAATAAATAAAATAGAGGTTAAGAAAACAATAGAAAAAATCAAGTCCAAGAGTTGGTTCTTTGAAAGGGTAAACAAAATTGACAAACCTCTGGCCAGGCTCATCAAGAAGAAAAGAGAGAGAACCTAAATAAACAAAATAAGAACTGAAACAAAACAAAACAACAATTAAAAGAGTACATACTGTACGGTTCTATTTATATAAAATTCTAGAAAATGCAAATTAATCTGCAGTGACTGGAAGAAATGAGTGGTTACCTGGGGATGGGGTAAGGTGCATGAAGAAGGGCAGGAAGGAGATATTACAAAGAGACTTAAGGAAAATTTGGGGGGGGGTGGTGAAGGATAGTTTCAGTCTTGGTTGTTTGACTGTCCTGGATGTTTCACAGGCATATACATGTGTCGAAATAGTCAAGATGTACACCTTAAGCAGTACATTTGTACATTTAAGCATGTACAAATTGTACACTTTAAACATGTTCCCATAAACAAATTAAACAAATTGTACACTTTAAATACACCAAGTATCATGTTTTGAAAACTCTTATCCATCTTCCCAAATCCAAAATCACATTTTCAAAAAATGTTTAATTAAGAACAATAAATAATTTTATGTATTGGAAAGCTCAGATACATTCAACATGTATTAATTTAGCACCTGTGATATGCCAGATGTGATTCTAGGTTCTGGGGATGCTTCAGTGAACAAAATGAATATTATTTCTGTCTTTTGGAGCTTAATTCTGATAGGAGAGATTAACAATAATGAATGAAAAATATGTAATTTAATGCCACATAGCATTAAGTATTATGAAAGAAATGACAGTGTAAGAAGATCAAGGTGAAGGGGATAGGACTAATTCATTAGGTAGAGAGATCAAAGAAAGGCTACATGAAGAGGGGACATTTGAACACAGAGGAAAGACTTCCCGGAAGAGGAATCCCTAAATACAAAAGCCCAAGGCAAGAAAAATTCTACTGTGTTGGAGGAAGGGCAAGGAGGCCCGTGTGGATGGGCAAGTAATCAGAGGAGATGATTGGAGGCAGGAAACCAGGACAGAGAGGTTATCAGAGCTTCATCATGTAGGTCTTAGAGACTTTGGGATTTCTTTCCACATGCGATCGGTAACTACTGGGATATTATAAGGAGGAAA
The DNA here is from genome assembly GCF_965194805.1 of Balaenoptera borealis. Lineage (NCBI taxonomy): Eukaryota > Metazoa > Chordata > Mammalia > Artiodactyla > Balaenopteridae > Balaenoptera > Balaenoptera borealis. The sequence continues at coordinate 62,826,793 of NC_138877.1, forward strand.
GTCACATGAATCGTATTTGGGTGTGTAGAAAATTAGTCTGGCAGGAGTGTTGATAATGGACTATACAAAGGCAATAGAAGTCAGTGGTGGTGGTTTGGACTCCAGTGGGAGTGGTAGAGTGGGGGAAAGTGGTCAGGTTTGGAGTACACTTTGAAAGTAGAACTAACATGCTGTGCTTGTAGTTTGAATGTGGAATGTGAGAGAAGGTCAAGGATAATTCCCAGGCATTGGGTCTGAATGACTGATGAATGGAGGTGCCATATTCAGAAATGGGAACATAAGGGAAGAATAGTTTAGGGGATAGAAACCAAGAGTTTGGCTCTGTACTTGTCAAGTTTGAGATAATTATTAAACACCCAGGGGGAAAGGTCAAATAAACAGTGGGAAATAAAACTCTGGAGTCTCAGGGAAAGATGAGAGCTGGAAATATAATTTTAGAGTCATGAGCATATATAAGATATTTCAAACCATATGACTGCATCAGCTCAAGTAGTTAATGAATGTTTATGGAGAAGGCCAAAGACTGAACCCTGAAATGTATGCAAATTGCTTCTATTTAAGAAGAACAGATTTTCTCAATGTGTCTATTATACAGAATTTTTCATTCTGTTTTATTCTGTTATGGCATTATAGCCACAGAAGTAAAGAGATAATAGGAAGGGCTATTGGGCAGGTCCTGGAACTAAGCCATCTAACCCTGGATCTGCTGGAAACTAGATCCATGGCCTTGAGTTATATGACTTTCCTCCCTGGCCTTCAGTTTTATCATCTATAAATTAAAATAATAGAGCTTGTTGACTGTTTGTGCAGGAGGAATAAGAAAAAAGAGTAACACTAAGGTTTTGAGATTCATTGGTTCCCTGGCAGGAAAGCTACTAGTGTAGGAAAGAAGATTTAGCTACATTGAACCTGACTTATGTCATCTGTAATGACCCCTAAACCTTTTGCAGCTGTACTTGCATAGCACCTGCTTCTTATTTTGGGGGTTGCTTTTCACTTAAATTTATTGTTCTGTAACTTAGGGGTGGTTTGTTTTCAAAAGCCAGAAACTCTCTGAAACTAGCTTGAGCAGAAAGAGAATGTGTTGGAAGGTCCAGGGTATCTTGCAAATCTCAAGGGCAAGGAAGTGCTTCCAGGCCTCCTGAGACACAGAAACAAGAAACAGAAGGCTGCTAGTCTTCATTCTTTACTTAAACAAAATCTGTCCTGACCCCACCAACAAGTGCCTTGAACCCCTGAAATATGTAAATTTACAAGTCCAGTTTCCACAGATAGTAGACTTAGTCTCTATATGTCTCAAATTCAAATTCCTGGGAGAGAAAACTTGATTGGCTCTGCCCAGCTTCTCTTTTGATGCTTTGTCAATCAGTTGCCATCCCTGGTCTAGTTAGCTATGACCAAGCAAGGGTGGGTTCATGTAGCATAAATATGCTTGAAGGATTCTAACCTTCAGGTTGGGACCTTCAGATGATATCTCATAAAAGAAGAATGAAGCTACCCCTAAATGGCTTTAATTGGAAGGAAGGAAGAGGGGGGGGAGAGAGAGAGAAAGAAAGAAAGAATGAAAGAAAGAAAGGAAGAAAGAGAAAGAAGGAAAGGAAGGAAGGAAGGAAGGAAGGGAGGAAGGAAGGGAGGGAGGGAGAGGGAGGGACGGAGGGGGGAAAGAACTGTTCTAAGTTATCATATTTAAATTATTCTGATCCACCCTCCTCACTACACATACACCTACACACATTCATGTGTTGTTATTATGCAACAGCAAATACGAGAGTAATATAAATATGATTTATATTTTCTAAAACATAAAACAAATATTTTTTCAAATATTTTGTTTTGGGTACATAATTTTTTGATTTTTAAAGTCTTTCATTAGTACCATATTTTACATGTGGTAACATCACTATGGACATATTTTAAGTCTTGTTTCCTCACAAATATAAATAATACAAATTCCCCATGGAACTAAAAGTGCATTTTGACTGCTAGACCAAGAAGTCTTAAAAAAAAAACCTCTTCTTAGCATTTGGATGAATTTTTAACTAATTGTATCTTTCTATCAATATTACATAAGTAGAAGACATTAATTTTTCTTAGAAAGGAATTAACTACATCAATTCAAGGAAAATACTTTCTTCCATATGCATTCAAAGTCCATGCTGATTTCACAGTGCTGATCATTTATCATCCTTCCAATAAAATAACAGATATTATCCATTTTATTTATTGTTAAAGAACTATTTGTTGCTATCTTCAGAAAGTTGAAATATAAAGCCTGGAACAAGTGCAGCTTTATAAACTTGGACAGAAAACAATCTTTGTGAAAGCCACATCTTACTTAGAATTCAAGGCTGCATTGGATCCTGTTTCTCCTTCCATCTCTTTAACTGCCCTTCTTGGTGGGCTCTTTCCCCTCCTCTTACTTTCTCATGGTGATAATGTCAAAAGATTTAGTCCTTTTAACTCTGCTTAAAGATTCCACACAAACTTAGTATTATACTTTAACAGCAACTATTTATTTATTTATTCATTCATTCAACTAAAGCTAGTAAGCATCTACTCTTTGTAAGGTGCTATCCCACATGCTCTGAAGATTTGGAAATAAATTTGTACTGTCAGTCATTGTCTTCTAGGATCTTACAGCTCCCAGGTAAAATAGAACTTGTACATAAGTAAGTATAACAGAAAATAAAGAGATACTTACTGTAATAGACTAAATCTATTGTATATAATAGACTAGGTAAAATATGAAATTACAATACCCAAACATAACTGAAAATCTGACAAGTTCCTCAATAATTCTTCAATAATTACTAATTGTTATTGATTATAATCTTTGAAGAGCCCTTTCCAAACTATTCCCCAAATTTTTAATAATAATTGTAACATCTGCTAGCAACTATTGGTATTCACTGAGTTCTAGGAAATATTCTGATAACTTATAGGTATTAACTTATTTAATCTTCACCACTGTCCAAGTCTATAGTGTTATTTTTCTTATTTCATAGATAATAAAAGTGAGGTACCCAGCCATAAAAAAAGAATGAAATCTTGCCATTTGTGACAACATGGATGGACCTGGAGGGTATTATGCTTAGTGAAATAAGTCAAACAGAGGAAGACAAATACTGTATGTTTTCACTTACATGTGTAATCTAAAAAGCAAAACAAATGAACAAATAAAACAGAAATAGACTACAGATACAAAGAACAAACTAGTAGTTGCCAGAGAGGAGAGGGGTTGGGGGAGGAGTGAAATAGGTGAAGGGGATTAAGAGGTACAAACTACCAGTTATAAAATAAGTCACAAGGAATATAGTCAATATTTTATAATAACTTTGTATGGTGTGGAATCTATAAAAATAGCAAGTCACTATGTTGTCCACCTGAAACTAATATAATACTTTAAGTCAACTATACTTCAATTTAAAAAAAGTGAGGAACACAGGGTTACACCCATGGTCATATAAAAAATGCATTACAGAATCAGGATTCTGCATCTAGGTAGTTGACACCAAAGCCCAGGCTCTTAAGCACTACACTATATTGTTTACAGCCCCTAAACTCATTTTTACCCATTTTATCCTCCACCAGTTAACTAGTTTCATATTTTCCTGTAAAGATTGAAATTATCTGATAAGCGCTCTTTGGACATGAAGCCTTTCCTGACCTTCACATGTGTTAATAATCCTTTCTTCTGAACTCCCCTAGCACTGTCTCATATTATTGACTATTTCTGTAATAATTTTGCACTCTAATGTATTTTATATTCTTAGAGGAAATGAAAAATTTATTGACATTTCTCCATTGCAATTTCTCCATTGTATCTAAGAAAGTAATGGATACAAAGAAGTCACTGTAAAAATATTTACCCATGGATTTTTATGGTTTAAAAATCTAAATTTTTTAATCTAAATTATGGTTTACTATCTGAAATGCTTGGTTGTGTTTAAAATCAAGAATTTAAGACTTTAAATGTTGATTTTGATAATTCATCTGACCTATATATTATTTACAGATAGAATCATATTTTAAAATTCTAATATTTAGCTATTCTTTTATCAGGAAATTTTTCTTCTATTATCTACCCTCAGTGAAATATACTGACCGGTGATTAAGACTGAGTGAAGAGCAGCTTTTTGTTTACATTCTAAGTTGTAAGGCTGTTCTACATGAAGCCTACAAAATTAGTTTAAATACCAACATCAATCAAACTATTTGATTTAGTGTTTACCATTTCTTGAATATATTTTGATCTTTGTAAAATTAATAAGAATTGTTATAATAGTTATTATAGAAACACTTCTGTTCTTTGTTGATGTTTCTTTGGAAATTTATTTTCTAAACCAACATATTTATTTTTTCTTGGGATCCTCTTCAAGTCATACAAACACACCCATTTACTAAAGGCCTGGGAAACAAGACTAAAACTGATGAAGAAAAGCAAGCATTTTTAGTGTGTTTTATTCCCACTTCAGTCTTCCAAATCATGTTATTTAATCATAAGACACATAGAAGAACAATGTTTTAATGAAAAATAATATTTTGGTTTTCTATTTATCTCTTATTTAAATATTCTGAATTTTTCAAAAACTTACATGGCAGAAGATTTAGGTTAGAAACTAGCATTTTTACAAAATGTTCCACCCAGGTAATGGACATCTTGCATAAATTGCCTGTTTTCTTTTCTATATTTTAAAGTTTATTCTTAACTCTTTCATTACTTATTTCATATGCTTTACAAAAAACTATTTCGCTGACTCAAAACTAAATGCCTTTAACCTAACTAAAGAGAAGATAGAAAAACTGTGCTCTCCTTATGAATATATCCTTCTTTCCTGGGGAAGGAGTTATCCTTTATTAGTGAGGGAGGCTGAACAAGATAAAAATGAATAATCAGATTGTTGGAAATAGGGTTTAACAGCTGGTAGAAAGTAAACAAACTGCAGGTATTGAAAGAGTACAGGTTTTCAGTTTCTCTCCTTTTTTTGCAAAATGTCTGGCTTCTGCATTCTTTATTCAGATGGGCTTATACCTGGCAGAGAAGTTTTTTGGCTCTATTTTTGTGGACTATCTGTAGGAAATGAGTTTACAAGCTTGACAGGAACAGCTTGAGGTATTTGATGAATAATACAGAATTTCTCTCATTCAAGTGTCTGACTAGGGTAGAATGAGAAGTATTAGGAACTTGGAAAAAAGGAAAGATTGATTCAAAAATAATACACAGCTCTAACCCACTGGCAAATATAGTTCTTTCTAAAGCACTGTAAACAGATCACATCAGGAAAGAGCTTAAATTAGGTTTCCTTAAGGCTTATTTGGACTGTCTCTCCTGTTGTTTGTTACTTGCTGCTTGCTTCATTCCATCAAAAGTAAAAACATATAAAGGGAAACAAAAATCTTGCACAGAAATTACCAGTGTTTTAAGGGTATATTTCTTATGTACGTGAGGTGCTATTCATACTGCATCCCCACCCTATGAAAAGTGATTTTGTTCACTTCTTCAATCCTCATAAAGAACCAGGCTTATTTAACAACCCTGTGATAGCATAACAAAGGTTTTAAAACGTATAGGATGCTTTCTTCTCATTTATATGTAAAAAATATCTAGCACAGGCTTAGATCGCCTTGACTCAGATTACTTTTATCCAGTGTTCTGTATGTGAACTTCATAAGCACTGAAAGAATTTTTAAACTCCAGCCCACATCCAAAAGGAATGAAGAAATTGATCCTAAAGAATATAAGTTTGGGCTAATTCGCTGAACGTTAATTCCTTCATTTGAAAAAATGAGGCTGTTTGACTAGGTAAACTGTAAAGTGTCTTTTAGTTCTAATGGTCTGTGTATCTAAATTACTTTTTATGCAGAAAAAATTTCTTTTACTCATTCATTGATTTTTTTCATTTAAGTCATAGGTTTTTCTAGTTCTCACTTGGTGTTGGAGGGTGTGTATTATCTGTCATTCCAGATTCATCCCCCTGGGGTAGATATTGGCTGACCAAAATCCCAAAGATTTAATAGAATTCAGAATATGAGGCACAGTATTATATATGATCTTATTTGTAGTAGGCAGGATGGGGAGGAATCTTTTAGCTTATACTTTTCAGAACTATTTGCAGTTAAGTTCAGTGGACACTTTTCAGTTCTTATTTCGCTTAAATTCTAAACAACTTTCAACATAACCAATTCCTCCCTTATTTAAAAATATACATATATGTATATGTATACATATTTGGCCTCTTGGCTTTCCTTCTCTTGTTCCACTATTTCTTCAAAGTCTCCATTATATGCTCCTCATCCATTATTTGGTGTTCTACCCTAAGTTCTCTTCTCTTCTCTGCATCTTCTCTCTTGAATATCTCATCTGTGCCCAAGGTTTCAATCATCAAATGTTAACACATGCCCAAATCAATTTCCCCAACCCAAACTCTCTGTTGAGACACGAACTAGTCTATACAACTGCCTGGTACACACCCCTGTTTGACTGTTTCACAGCCACAAATCTCAACATGGATAAAAGTCACATTCATGCCCCGCCACCCCGGCCTGCTCCTTTCTTAATGCTTCTTTGTGAATTTCACCATCCACCGCGTTCAGTCTCTACATTGTCAAAAAACACTAGCTTCTCCTTCAAACTTACATTAAGCAACAACCATGTGCAATCAATTTTACCTTTAGAGACATGTCTTGAAACTTTTCTCCCCCCAAATCCACTCTCACCCCTAGATCCAAACAACCATTCTCTTTCAGTTGCACTTGTTCCCGGTCTTTCCCCTATGAAATCCATTCCTTACTCCTCACTCTCAGCTCCCAGCAGACAGAGTGACTCTACCAAAATGCAAATCTGATCAGATTACTCACTTACTTAAACCCCTTTAGTTGTCTCCCATTAACATTAGGATAAATCCAAACTTATTAACAAGGCTCATAAAGCCCCTCATTACTTGACATTCATTTATCCTCTGGCTTCTATCTCTCCCCTCTTCCTGCCTCAAACTTAGCTTATGGCCACGCTGAATTTTTTTCAGTTCCTGAAATATGTCATTCCTTTCTCTGCTCTTCCCTATTTCTTCTGCCTGGAAAACATTTTTTCTTTCTTTTCAATTCTCAGCTGAGGCAGAAAATAATTGTCCTTAAAGTACTTTGAGTAATTTCTAGGTGTACAGCCTATTCTAAAGCATATTACAAATATTTACTTCTTTCATTCTCATAACGGCTCTATTTATTATTATTATCTCTATTTTATAATGAGAAATGTGGACAAAAAATAGTGAAGTTAAGGAACAGCCCAAATCAGAAAGGCAGTAACTGGCAGAGCCAATGATCCTGGGTATTATTCTCAAGTCATCTTCCCCATTAAGACTTGTGCTATCTCTGCCCCACCAGCCTCAAACCCAGACAGGTTTATTGCTCCTGACATACCTCCCGACATCATGTCACCTGCACCCACTCCCAAAGCACTTGCATTTTAAGTCACTGCCTTTGAACTATCTTTCCTGCCAGACTATATACTTCTCAAGGGCAGGAATCACATTTATTAAAGGAATGGATAAATGAATGACCAAAAGAGAACTATTAACTCTCTACATCCATTGGCATTTGTTAAATATTCCCGGGACTTCAGGCAAAGGCTTTATCTGTATTTCCAGTACTTCCTTTTAACAATTTGTGAAATTAGAATTAGGTAGGCATTTCCTCTTAAAAACAGCCCATTCATAATCATGTGTATACTTCACAATTCAACACATCTGCCTCAGCAATCCCAAAGAGTTACAAATGGTCTCCCAGTCTTTTCTTGCTCTACGTCTGGCCATGCTTGTACAACATCAGGCAATGTCTATCAGAGGCAGAATTACTCTTTTTGTTGTCATAGCTACAGTTGGAAGCCTGGATTTTCTTCCATCTTTTACACTGTATACTTATCATTTGCCCTAGAATGCATTTTCTCATAAACCAATATTTTTAAAGTACGTTAGCATCTCTAAGCTGTCCCACAAATGTATATTTGATTGATCCAAATACTGAAACTGTTAAAATGAAATGGCCAAATATTATTTTTTAAATGAAGAGTTTTATATATCAGATAACTTCTGTATTCTCCTGGGAACCCAACTATCACTTATAATATTTTTTTCCTCTGGCAAAATTAATTCTATGATAACAACCACAGGTTTAGAAATGGGCTCACAGAACATAATCTTATTGTGAATTGAGATTTGTTTTTATCAGCCTTCAAAGAATGGGTGACCACAAATTTTTTTTTTTAGCCCATGGGAAAGAATAAATAAGTTGGGATTTACATGCTTACCAGGAAGGTATAATACTCGTATGCATTACAGAAATCACACAGGCTCACATAGGAGCTAGAGTAAACAATCCCTATGTGACTTTGGAAAAGTTATTTAGCCTCCTGATTATCGCCTCTTTTTCCATTAACGTTAATATTATCTGCCTCACAAATTTGTATTATGCAAGTATTTTTTCACAGTAAATTTTATGGAATAGTAAAATGATTACCATAGGGAACCTTTATTTAGCACTGAATATATGGCAGTCCCTGGACATATACTCATTTTATATATTCACTCATTTACTCCTCACAACAGCTGTATGACATAAGGAATATTATTATCCCCATTTTATAAATGAAGAAATTGAAATGTAGAGAAGTTAGTAAGTGGTGGAACTCCTGACTCAAACCCAGAAAGTCTGATTTGAAATTTAATGTACTCTGCATTGCTGATTATAAAATATATTAGCCTTATTAGTGGCAAATGACTAGGATATTTGTGGTTAATATAAAGTTTAAGGTGAAGAACAGGCAGCTCAATAGAAACTGAACTGTGACCCTATAGTGATTTTAAATTTACCACCAACATGAAATGGTGAACTAAGAGGCAGAAATGATAGGAGGATCTTAAAAGATGCCTCTGTTGTTTCCCAAGGCAATAGCATCGTACACTTGTGTAAAATACCTGTATCTTACCTGCAGAAGAGGAACAAATCAGTAATTGAATAGGCTGATTATCCTTGGGTTTCACAAAGAGAAGCAGATGTATCTTATGGAAATAGAAATTTCAAAAACAATGTAAAGCATCTAGGGATCATATCTTGGATATTGTCATAGTGACAACTTTTCAACAGATAGTCAAAATCCAGATAAAGATTTTTTTCATTAAAAAAGTATTACTTGCAAAGAAGCTGGGTTCATTACAGTGAATGCTTTTCTGAGAAAGTGTGAAAAAATCATGAGAGTGCCACAGAAGGTACCAGACTTCTTGCTATTTTTTCCCACTAAAAGGTTAAAGATGACGACCATAGTTAGTAAAAGGACAAAAATGATCAACAGATGAAAACAACTATACATTTTTTTTTTACTTTCAAATTAAACTGCCATTTCAAAAATGTTGCTGTCACTTAAACTGAGAAGTAGAGAATTAATATATTCCTGTAAAAACAGGTGAACCAGGTGCATAGGAAAAATAGTTGGCTATAACAAACCTCCCTATCAGAAAAAAATTAACCAGCTGTGTAAATAAAGCATTCTTTCTAAATGTCAGTATCTATCTAAAATTTTACTTTCTTTCAGATGACATAATGTGTAAGAAATGACTTGGGAAAATACAAAGGATCGTACAAATACAACTTACTAGTGTAATTATTTGGATTCAGCTGGCTTGCTACCATATGGTTTAATAAAAATAAAAGAGTATGTCTAGAAAATTATATTAAATCTCAAGTGAACAGAGAGAGAAACTACCCCGGAAGGATTAAATACCATGGAATGTTCCCCCATGTTCATAACATCTGTTTAGGATTGTTAAAAAGCCCAACAATAGGGACATGAACTAAAACAAAATCATTTTAAATATGTGGACCATGCAAAAAGTTTTATTGATCTCAAAAACTTGTATTAAAAAGCATAGTAAGCTGTACTTAACTACTAGCTTTGCAATTTAAAAATTTCAATGAGCTCTAATGGTAAACCATGCAAAGAAAACAATACTGAGCTCGAATGAGAGTAATAGCACAACACATTAAAGCCATATGTATGTGAGGAAATATTCTAAATACTCTATGCGATTAAAATACCAACATCCAAGTTTACTTCTCCATATCATTCATCTCAATACCAACTTGATTTCCCTGGGCTGGCATTATGGCTATCCTTTTATCCCCTTTGTTTTTGTTTTTTTCTTTAAATTTATATCTGGCCCTGCCATTCTACCTACACTGTCTACTTTGTACTCTCATTTCTTCCCATCAGAAGTGCAGTAATGGGTCCTGGCTAGAGATGACTTCCGTAGCTTCCTCCTAATGTCGTATTTAACGTTCTTAAATTCTATATTCTAAAACACAGTTGCTTGTTCAAATCCCTGTCTCTTCCCCTGGTTTCCATTTCCTCTAATCTCTTTTCACCAGTCTACATTGTCCTAGTTCCACCTGCCTTTCAGGACTATTACTCTTCCGGGGATACAAAACACCTTCTTCTCTAGGGAAACCTTCTTCTCTAGGGAAAATCTCTTCTCACTGTGCAGCAAACTTGACAGACATTTTTCTAAGCTGACTCATTTTTGGGGGCCCGCCTTTCAAAACCCAGTTCTGGTGATTTCTGCTTTCTGAGAAGTCGTTCCTGACTATTTCTAGCCCTCAATCATCTCTGGCTTCTCCCAGATCCTTTAAGACATCTTCTCTTGCTTGCTACAGGTTCATGGGAAGCCCTCTGGACTGGCTACTTGGAATGTAAGCTTCTTAGTGAATGGCTTCATAATTCTTAGTACACTGTAATGCACAAGGTGCCCAAATATTTGTGTTCAATGGAGGAGCAGAAGAGAAGACGAAGAAAAAAAAGTGTAGACATTACCATCCTCTGGCTCCAACAACCGAAGCTTCTTTTCTAATACATATATTAATGTATCAGTAAAGTGAACACTGCAACTTTTAAAGTCTTATTTTAACTGAAAATAGCAAACACCTTGATAAAAGTCTTACTACATTCCAGCATAGCATACATATACTTCAGAAAGAAAACTATCCCTTGTAGTAAACAATCTGCCAGCCTCTCTCCATAATTACATTCATCTGGAAGAAAAAAAAAAATTAATTCTTTTTTCCAATAATATTTTGTATGGCATGGCACCAAAAAGCACAGAAATTTTCTGAATGTTTTACTATTATGAAGCTTCTTGACTCAGTTCTTGTCCAAGGTGAAGGAGAAATTTTTAAACTTTTCTTTTGTGAATCTATTAACACAGGTTACAGACTGTATCATTTAGGCACCCAATTCTATTTGGGGGACTAAGACACCTCCTAGAGAGGGAATTTGAAGTTCTGTTCATCTCTATTGATCTCTGATCAAATCTATATAGCCCTACTCCTGGGAAGGTCCCTTCTCTAAATAGAATCACCACAAGATCTATGTACCTGAGCTTCCTTCTTTTCTGATGTTCCAGTTTAAGCCAAAAAGCATTAAGAATGAAGAATTTAAGCAGTAGAACATTCATAATTTATGGTGCATATAAATGTACATTGAATTTTTAAGGATCCTAAAATTTTATATGTGCTAAAGATTAAATCAGTAGAAAGATATGTGTAATCCACCAGTGGAAAAAAAATAAAAAGCAGTATAAAATAATTTTGAAAGCACAAAACAATACAAATGTTGTAAATGCAAATGTATGATGGGCTATATATGGTCACTTTTAGAACTCTGGTTGGCATTTTCCCGAAGTATTAAAGTGCTGAAATAACCCCAAGTTATGTTAGATATATATTATTGTATATGCAATATAACATGAATTACACATTTGTAAGATATCATATGTAACCTTAACATGGTATGTATATCAAAAGCATACCAAATAGAGTGCCAAAAGTGATATCTACCAAGAATTTTATATATTGATTTAATTAATTAATATTCTAACTCTCTTCTCCCTCTAATTCTCCTTACCATACTTACCTGCTATACAATGCTTAGGGGTAGTTTTCATTTTTCTTTATTATGTCCTTGTAAAAATCTATATCATTTAAAAGTACATGTATTTTTGGTATACATAAATGGCATTATGCTATAGATCTCATTCTGCTTCATACCTTTTTCACTCAGTGCTATGTTTCTCATACTTATTCATGATGCTGTGAATACATAAAATCTATTGATTCTAAAAATAGAATATTTTTCTTTGGAAAACATTTTTCATTTCTTATCTATCCATTTCCCAGTGATAGGCTTTCAGAATGCTTATGACACCTTGCCAGGACAAACAATGCTCCAGTGAATGTCCTCATGCATATCCCTTGTGGAAGACAGATTTCTAAGATAACCCTCAAGGACCCTTGTATAATCTTCCCTTTGAATATGGGTGGGATCTCAGAACATGATGGGATTTCACTCCTGTGATTAGATCACATTACCTGGCAAAAGGGAAGGGATTTTGCATACGTAGTTATGGTTCCAAATCAGTTGGTTTTGAGTTAATCAAAAGGCAAATTTTCCAGGGTGGGCCTGACTTAATAATGAAAGTCCCTAAAAGAGGAACTTGATCCTTCCTGAAGAGCAATTCTCTTGCTGGCCTTGAGGAACCAAAGAACCATGTGTTCTATAGCTGTAAGGAAATGAATTCTGCCACCAACCACATGAGCCTGGAGAAGAACCCCAAGTCTCAGATGATACCACAGCCCTAGACAACATCTAAACTGCACCCTTGTCAGGCCCTAGGCAAAGAGCCCAACTAAGCCAAACCCAGACTTCTGACCCACATAAACTGTGAGCCAAATGTGTGTTGTTTGAAACCATCAAAGTAGTGATCATCTGTTCTATGACTATGGAAAACTAATAATATCCTGTTGGACATGTTTGAGAATCTCTTTAGGATATATCTCAAAGGGCAGAATTTCTGGGTCACTAGGTACATGTAATACTTAACTTGACCATCAGAGTATGAGGGTTCCTATAATTTCAATGTCCCTGCCTCTACTTTAATTTTTGCCAACATAACTGTTGTAAAAATCTATCTCATTGATATTATATTTCTCTTATTACTTGTGAGTTTATGCAACTTTCATTTGCTTATTTACATCCTTAGTTTGGGGGGTTTCCTCTTCTGTAGCTTGGTTGTTCATATTTTTTGACATTTTTCTACAAGGTTTGCTGACTTGATTGTTGTTTTGCAAGCGTTGTTTGTATATTCTAATCCTCATTAGTCCTAGACACCTCAGACATCTTTTCCCTATCTGTCATCTATTTATAAATATTTTCATGCTAGCTTTTTGGAATAAATCCTTACTTTTAATGTCATCAAATTCATTAATATTTTCCTTCAAGGTTTGAAAGTTATTATTTTAATAGTGAAGCTTACCATTTGAGTACATCTCTGTGTAGGACTAATAAGTCTGAGGTCTCATCCACCTAAAAAATACGTAGGGGAGGGAGGAAAGATACAGGACGCAGACTGGGAAGCAGACACAGGAGGAAGACAAAGAGAAAGGTAGGGAGTATACAGCTTCTGACAGTCAAGAGTAGGATTTGGCATCCAGAAAGCAGCCTTTCGAACCTACAGACCGTCAAACAGAGTGAAGTCAGGCAGAAAGAGAAAAACAAATACCGTATATCAACGCATACATGTGAAATCTAGAAAAATGGTACAGATTATCTTATTTGCAAAGCAGAAGTCAAGGCACAGATGTAGAGAACAAATGTATGGACACCAAGGGGGAAAAGAAGGGGGTGGGAGGAATTGGGAGATAGGGATTGACACATATACACTATTGATACTACGTATAAAATAGATATCTAATGAGAACCTACTCTACAGCACAGGGAACTCTACCTGATGCTCTGTCGTGACCCAAATGGGAAGGAACTCCAAAAAAGAGGGGGTATATGTATACGTATAGCTGATTCACTTTGCTGTATGGTAGAAACTAACACAACACTGTAAAGCAGCTATACTCCAATAAAAATTAATTAAAAAAAAAAAGACAGGACTATGGAAAGAGGAATTTTTGCTGTTGTTGTTATATTCTTGTACCTTTAACACAACAATGGTTAATCCTGGATGATTTAGAATCAGATGTCTCTGAAAGTGTAGCAAAAACGTCTCTGGACATGATTTATTCTTATTCATAAGATTGGAGGAGGGAGTTCATGACCTAGAAGAAAAGCTCACAACGTACCAGACTGGGAGTTGTTGGTAAATCAGGGGAGACAAAGATTGGGTAGGTCAGGTGTGTGTTCAAGTTTTCCAATTCTAAATTGCAAGACAGAGAGAGGGAGAAACTTTAGCTAAACAATTTAACATTGAGATGAAAGAAGTATCCTGCCCCCATTTGCAATTTGAGAGTCTGGGAATGGATTGCTTTGTGTGTTCACCCCTACCAACCTGCTTTACTTCTGGGCAGTAGTTGGTAAAATGTTTACTTTTCTTAAGTCCTCTTGTTCCTTGATGGCATAGTTGGAACCTAGGGTAGCTGACAGACCTGACTGGAAAGCCAATGGAGATTCTGCAGCACTGACATGGAGGCTACAGATCAGACCTCCCGATGAAAACTGCATGGGAGATACAGCTGGAAAATGAGATGAGTGGAGTAAACAGGGAGAATCATGGAAACCTGAACAGGGAGGGAAGGAAGGAAGGAGGGAGGGATGTGGAGAGAGAGAGAGAGACAGACAGACAGACTACAAACTCCACCAACCATTGCCAGGTGGAAGAGGCACAAGAGACCCCGAGGGAGCTGCAAGGCACCACACTTGAGGACTTCAACCCTTCCCCTGTTAGCCGAGGACCTATTAGCTACACACACCTCCGGCCACACAGGCAAACCATAAGGAAAGAAGCACAGGGAGCTCACACCTTATCCAAAAGAAACAGTTCAAACTAGAAAGACTTTTAGGTCAATGCTACCTCTCCACCTTACTCCACTCCATTCCCACACCAACAGCGGGGGGCTCAGAAGGAAGACCAGGTTGGTTACAGACAAAATAAAGAAGCTGCTTTTTTTTCCACTTGCACATCTGCATAGCAGTGTGACTTAAACATTCCACCCTGCCCTGTTTCATATAAATACGAGGCCACTCAAAGACTGTGACCACTTAGTGTTAAAAACATCTTTGTTTTCATTTAGTTATTTAAAATTAGCTATTCATACCAATGTCTTCTTTCATGGTGTCAGTTAAATCATACTTGAAACTCCCAGATGTTTCATCCTATGTTGACAGGTTTGCCCAGTTGCATGCAAAACATCTGGCTAACTAGCAAAATTTTGCACTTTTTCACTGTATGTTTGATGTGCTGTAGACTCAGTCCAACACTTAGAAACATCACAACATAATCCGACACAGCTGTGAATCATTTAATGCTGCTCTGGATCCCTGGGACCTCCAGTTGTCTTATGATGATCTTTCTTTGGTGGAGTGTGACCACGTACTATAGGAAAACTCAGCTGAACGCTAACATACTGTTAGAATGATCCTATGGCTGGAACTTTGTAAAAATGAGCATAGTACTCTACTTCACATGCAAAGACATGCACTAAAGCTTCACAAGCATGGCATTAAATTGAAGTGCACCCTTGGGAGACATTCATCATGGCAGATGTATTATGAAGAGTCACCTCCCAATCTAATCAGGGAATTCAAGTGAGAAATGGAAACGAATGTAATATATCTAGGCAAAGCACCCCACTCATGCCCAGAAGAGACTATAAATGCCCATATGTATCCCAGAATCTATGTTCAGAACACTGAAAGAGAATCACCATAAAGTCAGAACACATTTTCTAAAACAGGAATCGCTTTCCTTCAGTCTTTGATGTGGGGAAAAAAATATTTCTAGAAAGTGAGTTTGGTTAGATATGACAAGTTATTGCCATAAAGATGCCAACTCACATGAACACCATAAAATATTATTCCAAATTAAGACATACTTATTTAAATGGCATTTTTATATCAGAAGATGTTCAGACTTGCTACAGAAATAATTGTTTGTTCACTTTATTCTGAATTTGCTGAACATGGACATGGAATAAAGTCTCAAGCCCATTATTATATTTTGTTTTGCCAGAGCATGGTTTCAGCAGAACAAAACACATATGACAGCATCTTCAGGTCTCATCTTCTGTTAGTCAAAACAAAATACAGTTTTCAGTGGACAAATTTTAATCTCATGATATTTTCATTCATTGCTGTCTTTAGAACTAAATGTCCTTGGATAATTAATTCAAATACACAGTACCTTCAAATGCAAAAATTCATATATAAAATATTATAGTGCTTTAGCTCTTGAATGTATGCCACTTAAAGTTGTCTATCAGTAGAATCAAGTCTCTATATATTTTTTACTTAGGGCATCTGTAGTTTACACAACATAAAATCTACCTGTCAAACTAATTTTCAAAAATTTTACATTATTTTCATTACCTGCTTCTAAGGCAGGTTGAGATTTTTGGCTCAACCCAAGATATAAAGATTGAGTCATTCAGGCAGTTGGAGGCATTAAGTTTAATGTTAAAGACCAGTCAAGAAAGTTCAGACTGAGGCTCTCATGACCTCCCAACTACGAGAAGAGCTGTTGCTTCTTTTTGAATATGCAACTGCTCCTCCATATTTGATTAATGATGTGTGCTTGTGCAAACGTCCTTGGCTATGCCATAATTCTTATTCTGTGTCATAATTCCTATTTTATGTCTCAAATCAGATTAACCATTTTCCATGTTCCTTTTCCATGTTTCATCTCTAGGTTAAGATTGGTCTACATAAGCCAAAAATAAATTGAAATAGGATGTGCTGGAAATGTCTGATGCATATCCTTGGATCCTACAAAATTTACTTCATGATATCCCTTTACATGTCCAGATATTTTCCTTTAGGAAGATTCAGTGCCTTGGTTCACCTGATTCCCCAGTCAAAAACTCATAGAGAAAGATAGGTGTTAGCTCTTCTCTAAATGTTTGATAGAATTCGCCTGTGAAGTCATCTGTTCTTGGGCTTTTGTTTGTGGGAAGATTTTTAATCACAGTCTCAATTTCAGTGCTTGTGATTGGTCTGTTTATATTTTCTATTTCTTCCTGGTTCAGTCTCGGAAGGTTGTGCTTTTCTGAGAATTTGTCCATTTCTTCCAGGTTGTCCATTTTATTGGCATATAGTTGCTTGTAGTAATCTCATGATTCTTCATATTTCTGCAGTGTCAGTTATTACTTCTCCTTTTTCATTTCTAATTCTATTGATTTGAGTCTTCTCCCTTTTTTTCTTGATGAGTCTGGCTAATGGTTTATCAATTTTGTTTATCTTCTCAAAGAACCAGCTTTTAGTTTTATTGATCTTTGCTATTGTTTCCTTCATTTCTTTTTCATTTATTTCTGACCTGATCTTTATGATTTCTTTCCTTCTGCTAACTTTGGGTTTTTTGTTTTTATTTTTGTTTTTCTTTCTCTAATTGCTTTAAATGTAAGGTTGGGTTGTTTATTTGAGATGTTTCTTGTTTCTCGAGGTAGAATTGTATTGCTATAAACTTCCCTCTTAGAACTGCTTTTGCTGCATCCCATTGGTTTTGGGTAGTTGTGTTTTCATTGTCATTTGTTTCTAGGTATTTTTGATTTCCTCTTTGATTTCTTCATTGATCTCTTGGTTATTAAGTAGTGTATTGTTTAGCCTCCATGTATTTGTATTTTTTTACAGATTTTTTCCTGTAATTGATATCTAGTCTCATAGCATTGTGGTCAGAAAAGAAACTTGATACAATTTCAATTTTCTTAAATTTACCAAGGCTTGATTTGTGACTCAAGATATGATCTATCCTGGAGAATGTTCCATGAGTACCACAATGTTCATTGCAGCTCCATTTACAATAGCCAGGACATGGAAGCAACCTAAATGTCCATCGACAGATGAATGGGTAAAGAAGATGTGGCACATATATACAGTGGAATATTATTCAGCCATAAAAATAAATGAAATTGAGTTATTTGTAGTGAGGTGGATGGACCTAGAGACTGTCATACAGAGTGAAGTAAGTCAGAAAGAGAAAAACAAATACAGTATGCTAACACATATATATGGAATCTAAAAAAAAAAAAAAAATGGTTATGAAGAAACTAGGGGTGGGACAGGAATAATGACGCAGATGTAGAGAATAGACTTGAGGACATGGGGATGGGAAAGGGTAAGCTGGGACGAAGTGAGACAGTGGCATGGACTAATATATACTACCAAATGTAAAATAGCTAGCTAGTGGGAAGCAGTCGCATAGCACAGGGAGATCAGCTCAGTGCTTTGTGACCACCTAGAGGGGTGGGATAGGGAGGGTGGGAGGGAGATGCAAGAGGGAGGAGATATGGGGATATATGTATAGCTGGTTCACTTTGTTATAAAGCAGAAACTAACACACCATTGTAAAACAATTATACTCCAATAAAGATGTTTAAAAAAAAAATAAACTCATAGAGCTCAATGGTCCAGCACTTAAAAATCTTTCTGAATACAGTACCGCAAAACAGACACACCACAGCTATGCATGGCTTTATATTTCAGTTATTTCCAGAATAACAATGGACAATATAAAATAAGCCACATTCTGAAAGTCAAGTCTATATTTAAATGTATGTTCAGAACACTGCTATTTACATTTAAAATATTTTGCACATTATGAGATTTTTAACACTTTGTACAATCAGTAAAAAAGGAGTTCTATTTATTAAGAGTTATTAAAAGCCACCATTTTAGACAATTTCTTTTCAGCCACCCTTGGCATCCTATGAGACGGAAAAAAAAAAGGTTTAAACATACAAATACTACACAAGCTTTTAGATTATGAAATAGTAAAACACTTGAATTTCCCAAATATTAACTGCAAATAATTTTGAAATATGGTTAATCTTTCTTAGGGTAAATTGAGAAAGAATTCTGTCAGAAAAGTAGAACATATTTAACTTAGAGAAAGAAAAAGTACCTTTTTATTTTTAAATAAGAGTTTTCTGTTTTCGAGCAGTGGGACTTGGCTGTTTCGATGTAGATCTGTTTGATTACAAATCCAAAGAAAATGTTCTGAGAACAGTCTACTTGTTTGCTCTAGGTTTAGGACTTGATGTAAGCCTCATTTGGTTGGTGAAAGCTTATTTTCACAAAGATTACATGTTCGCAAATAACACCAGGAAATGATCCCGGTGAGAAAATTATACAAAGTTGTATTCATGAGTAGGTTTGGCTTGAATCAGTAGAACGATAAAATTAAACTCCTGTGCCTGTGTACTAGATGTGCAGCGGATTTTAATTGCCCTAAATTAGAGGAAATCACCATTTCTTGCACTTAAAGAGATCTACTTGAATTTCTGCAACTTTTTAACCTTTATTTTTTGGTTACTTAGGACATATGTATTATTTTGAGATTATTTATTCCAAAAAGTCTAATTCAAATAGGCCTTTTGGTGCCATAATATTTCATTACAAGATTATTTCCATTTCCAGTCTGTGAGCTCCATGAGCTCAGAACCCTACTCTTATTTGTCTTTGTATTCAAAGAAATGACGGAGGTAACTGGTCACTTAACTCTCCAATTAGTTATACAATGAATTCCTGAAGATTACTTAAATAAAAGTATTTTATTTGTATTTCTAATCTTTTTTTTTTTTTTTTTTACTCCATACTAATATTCTTTAACAGGCTATTGCTATCACAAGTCTGTGAATAAAGTAACTATGTAATATTTTAATTTATTTATTTTCACCTTACCTGAAGTCTACACTTTTTACCACAGCTACTTAGTTCTACATATTTTAGTTCCTATTCACCTCTTTTGGACCCCCACTCACTCACCTCCCCACCCACCCGAATCCAAGTTCCCATGATTTGAGGGATTCAAGGTGGTTTCCAGAAATACCCATAATATAGCACAATGAGATACATTTACAGTGAAATAGTAGCAACTGAGAAATTAAAATGAAACCTGGGTTTGAGTTAATATAAAAAATGTATTCCTTTAAACCCTGTAAGCTTTGAAAGACAGACTAGCTACTTGAATTTGAGCTTTCCAGGAGCCAACAGAAAGAGGGAGAGTAGATCACTTACATGATTCCCAACATCTGATAAAAGCAAACCAACTGCTCAGGAATCACATGACTGTGATTACTACCAAAGCCAGAGAGAACTGTTGTTGAACACCTCATGACTATGGGGTGGACACCATCCTCCCAGGAAATGGTACAACATGCAAGGAGGTAGCACAATATTTAAGTAGATTTCACAAAAAGCAAATTGATGTAGAGTCAAAACATTGTGATCCAAATACCTGTCCTCTGATTATCTAGTTAACCTTGGAATCAGTTTTAGAAAATCTGGATAAATAGGTAACATACATTTTTTTTCACTCACTCATTAATTAATTAATTAATTAATTCCATGAGAACTTGTTGATTTAGATTTTCTTTACTCTGCACACTGTGCAATATAGCATATAAAAGAGAGAAACTGTCCCTTTATCTTGAACTCATAGTCTGGGAACTGATACAGACATCAAACAAGCTTTTATATAATACAGTGAGATTGGTATTTTATTGCAACATTTATTGTGAGAAATACAGTATTATGGGATATATGGCAGAAAATGCTAAGCTAGTTAAGGAGGGCAGAGACAATTTCATGGGAGAAGTTATGTCAAAACTGGAACCAAATAGTAAATACGAGTCAGAATAAGAGTTGAAATTGGAGACAGAGGCTGGAACCAGTTCATACAGAGCCTTGTAAGGCATGAGAAGGAGTTTGGATTTCATCCGAAGACCAATAGAAGCCACTGAAATATGTTAAGTAGCAGGACAATATGATCTGATTTGAATTTTTGTAGCCCTAGCTTAGAAGTCAGGAAAGAACTGATGATGGTCTAGATTAGGCTAGTGACCGTGGAACTGGACAGGTGACATGGATTAAAGAGACAGAAGGTAAAACTGCCAAGACTCAGTGATTTATTGGAGAGAAGACAGACATATTTCACTTCCAGGCAGTTGATAGATAAAAAAGCAAATTGCCTACTAAGACAAAAAGTATTATTTATTATTCTTGCCTATTAGTTCATGAAATAAAGCTGTGTCATCCACATGCAAGAGAATTCTTTCTTTTTTATTCTCTATTTCAATTGTAGGGAGAAAGTTACATACATGTTACACAAACATGTTATCAAATTGTAATTTACAAGATTTAAAAAAAAGAAACTGAAGTGTACCCCTGTTGTATCCTAATGGGTATTGTTACATGATTTATCCAAAGGCTGTTCCTACTGACCCTGACTCCAAAAGTCATATTAAGGGAAAAGTTCTTCACAAGCATCAGTAGCATAGTATCTGTTTAGAAATAATAAAATTAGTCCATAATCAACTGCTGTCCCACAGAGTAAAAGACCAAGGAAAGTGCAACAAAAGCTTAAGAAATTGATGACATTCCTAATAGATCCCTTCACATTGTGACAAGGAATGTAGCAGGGGTAAATAGTAGAATAGCTAAGAATAATTGATGGAAATAAGTTTGAATATTTGGGCACATTCTGGGAAAGCCCCTGATATCTAAGATAAAAAGAAAATCTTAGAAGCTTCCAGACTAAATGATAGTATTACTTTCAATGGCTAAATAATCAGACTGGTATCAACTTCATATCTGTTTCACTGGAAGTTAGGAGATTCCAAAATGGCACCTATAGATTACTGAGGGAAAAGAAATGCAGTCTGAGATATAGCCAACCAAAACTACATATATGGAAGAATTCAGAGAGCAAGGCCTTCCACTTCCCTGGGGGATGGAGTAAGCAGGAGGTCACACTCCCAACTGCAGGGGCAGGGGGAGTGTAGTAGAAATCAGATTAACAAACACAAATCATCTTTTAGAAAATAGCAGAGTGCTGCTGAGACAACCATACTTGGAGAGGCTAAGATTTCAGAGTGGGGAGAACTTTGAAAAAATGAGCTGATTTATGGGGGAGCTTTGACTCGTAGAGCAAGAGTGTTTGCCAATAGGAGCCAAACAGCAGACTGAGATCCCAGGTTTTGCACCCGCAGAGGTATACCACTGTGGGGAGAGACAACCAAAATGGCCAAGTTTTCTCTCAAGATATTTGCTGAATTCTGGGCCTGGGCAAAGTAGGGGTAGAGCCAAACACCTAAGAAGAATGCCTCCAAAAAGCAATTTATCACACTCAATAGTCTTAAGAAACAAATACCAGGGTGTAAAACCTGTCAGAAAGAGGAGCCATGGAAACTACACAAGCCTCTTAATTAGAACTCTGGAGGCCCAGGTGAACCAGAGGTAAAGGGGGCCTCAGCAAGGTCATAATCCAAGTTATACTCAGTCTTTTCTTGATTGGTTTAAGGTGATTGACCTCAACTCTATCTCCAGCAGATGGAAGGGGAACCTACCCTATAGATCAGTGGTCCCCAACCTTTTTGGCACCAGGGACCAATTTCACGGAATACAGTTTTTCCATGGACGGGGTGGAGGGATGGTAATGGTGGTAATGCGAACAATGGGGAGTGATGGGGAGTGATGAGGAGCGGCAGATGAAGCTTTCCTCGCTTGCTCGCCTGCAACTCACCTCCTGCTGTGTGGCCGGTTCCTAACAGGCCAGGGACAGGTACTGGTCCATGGCCCAGGGGCTGGAGACCCCTGCTATAGATGATATCACCTGGTGACTCTATAATTTTTACACACAATTCAAGGAAAACTTAGTAGACACATGAAAAGATGGGAACATATACCTAAAATCCAAGAGAAAAAAAATAGATTGAGCACTTATGATAGTATATATACTATGATACTGACTAGTCATAAGAAAAATTTATATTAATTGTAATGTTCATTTCTATAAGAGATTTATATATGTATCTTATTTATGTGTCTGTTATATTTCAAATACACTTCTGAGATATAAACCCTGTTAATGAAGCACCAGTATTGCCAGGCCAACCAATGTTTGACTATGTTACTTTTTAACCATAACCCCAATTTTCCCATATATCTTCTCAGTCATTTTCCTCTCTGTAAACTTCTAAACCCTATTTGAAACTCTTTGAATAGGAATATCCGCATACACGGCCTTCCAAAAGCTTACTATTCTATTAATTGCATAAAAATTAGTTCATTGTGATATTATTGGCATAAATTCAGGGCTTGCTAACAGAAATAACCAAGAATGGAGCTTGCATATATGATGTACAGTCTATATATTGGCTCTAGTTTGTAGACTTCGGGCTGTATTCTTGGCTCACCACTTCTTGTGATCAGAATGTCATAACTTAATAATGTCTTCCTTTTTTAATATGTTTGAATTTACAAGTTTCATGTTGATCCAAAAAGTTTCTCTTTGCTAAATTATACACACCTACTTCTACTAACTTCACGCATTTGACATCTAATGAATACAAAATGACATAGTATTTATATTTTATAAACAGAAATTGTATGAAGAACCTCTTGCATATTAACTTATTTTTTTCTATTTTATAATACATTTTCATCCTGATCAGTTGCCCTCATCAGAAATATCTACATTTTATAAGTGCACTCCTCAAAAAAAATTTGTGTGTGGTAAAAAAATAATTTAAATTTGGCATCTGAACCATTTTTAAGTATATAGTATAGTAAAATATATTCACATTGTTGTGAAATAGATCTCCAGGACTTTTTCACCCAACAGATATGAAACTCTATATCCGTTAAACAACAACTCCCCTTTTCCCTCTCCTCCCAGGGCCTGGCAACCACCATTCTACTTTCTGTCTCTTTGAATGTGACTATTTTAGATATCTCATATAAGTGAAATTATACAGTATGTCTTTTTTGAATGACTTAATTCACTTAGCATGGTGTCCTCTAGGTATATTCATGTTGTAGTATGTGACAGGGTTTCCTTTCTTTCTAAGGCTGGATAATATTCCATTGTATTTGTATATTACATTGTTATCCACTCATCAGTTGGACATTTTTTTGCTTTCATCTCCTGGCTATTGTAAATAGTGCTGCTATAAATATTGGTATGCAAATATCTCTTCAAGACCCTGTTTTCAATTCTTTATATCTGGAAGTGGGATTGCTGGATCATATGGTAGTTCTAGTTTTAATTTTTTGAGGAACCTCTATACTGCTTTTCATAGCAGTTGCATCTTTTTCCAATCCCATCAACAGAGTGCAAGGGTTCCAATTTCTCCACATCCTCACCAACATTTGTTATTTTCTATTATTTTTATAGTAGCCATCCTAATGGGTGTGAGGGGATATCTCATTGTGGTTTTGATTGGTATTCTCTCATGATTATTAATGCTGAGCATCTTTTCACATGCTTGTTAGACAGCTGTATACCTTCTTTGGAGAAATATCTATTCAAGGCCTTTGCTCATTCTTTAATTAGGTTATTTGACTTTTTTGTTGTTGTTGATGTTGTTACTGAGTTGTAGGTCTCTTTTTGTATTCTTGATATTAACCCCTTATCAGATATATGATTTCCAAATATTTTCTCCCATTCCATAGGCTGCCTTTCCACTCTGTGGATTATGTCTTCTGGTGCACAAAAGTTTTCAAGTTTGATGTAGTCCCATTGTATGTTTTTGCTTTTGTTGCCTTTGCTTTTGGTGTCATTTCCAAGAATTCATTTCCAAGTACAATGTCATAAAACTATTCCTCTATGTTTTCTCTAGGAGTTTTGTAGTTTTAAGTCTTACATTTAGATCTTTCATCCATTTTGAGTTAATATTTGTATGTAAGATAAGGTTCTAATGGCATTCTTTTGCATATAGATATCCACATTTCCAAACACGATTAGTTGAAGAGACAATTTTTACCCCATCGAGTGGTCTCAGCACCCTTATTATAGATCATTTGAGCATATATTCTAGGGTTTATTTCCGGGCTCTCTATTATATTCCTTTGGCCTATGGATTTGTCTATGGATATGTCTCTATTTGTAATCAAAACTACACTGTTTTTGTAACTTTATACTATGTTTCAAAATCAGGAAGTGTGAGTCTTCCAATTTTGTTCTTTTTTAAAAATGTTTGGCTATTCCGGGTCCCTTGAGATTCCATATGTATTTTAGGATAATTTTTGCAGAAATAGAAAAATATATCATTGAGAATTTGATAGTTATTGCATCAGATCTATAGATGGCTTTGGGTAGTATGGACATATTAACAATATTAAGTCTTCCCATCCATGAACATAAGATGTCTTTCCATTTGTTTTGTGTCATCTTAATTTCTTTCAGAAATGTTTTGTTGTATTCAGTGTACAAGTCTTCTACCACCTTCTTGATGCTACTATAAATGGAATTAATTTCTTACTATTTTTTGGATAATTCTTTGTTAGTGCATAGAAACAACTGATGTTTGTGTATTGAATTTGCTTCCTGCAACTTTGCTGAACTTATTAGTTTTAGCAGTTATTGTTGACTTTTTAGGGTTTCCTACATATAAGATTATGTCATCCATGAACAGAGATGATTTTACTTCTTCTTTTCCAGTTTGTATGCTTTTATTTAATTTTCTTATCTAATTGCTCTGCATTCTCAAATTTTCATTCTTCTGTCTAGGTGTTCTGGTTAGTTGGTAAGTTTGATTTTTGTGATTCATTAATTATTTGGCTTTTGATATTGTCATTGTTGTGTCTGTTAATAATATTAATATTCAGTCTTATTGAACAAGTCATCAGATTAGTAAAGCCTATATGTTCCAAAACATCTAATTTCAAAATCAGCAATTTAATGATAAAATGTGAAGAGAATATTTTTCAATGAAGTAAAAAAAGTAGTATTTTAAAAATTTTTATTATTGAAAATATTTTATATATGAGAAAGTACAGTGAATAGTATAATGAACCTCCATGTACTCATCATCCGCTGCAACAAAATCCTGGCCAGTCTAGTTCCATGTACATACACATCCATTTATCCCCACTTCCAGATTATTTTGATTCCAAGATATTATTTCATCCACAGATATTTCAAAATATATGTGTAAGAGGAAATTAATTACAATATCATAATCACACTAAAATTTTAAGCACTTCCTCTTCAATTATCAAATATCTACTATAGGATCAATTTGCTGGACTATCATAATTTTTTTTAGAGCGGTTGTTCAAATAACTATAAAAATAAAGTCTATATATTGTAATTAGTTGCTACATTTCTTAAATTTCATGTAATTTATACATTTCTCCTTTTTCTACAATTTATTTTAAAAATTGAGTCAATTGTCCAGAGGAGTTTTCTATAGTTTAGATTTTACTGATTGCATTCCAGTGGTATTGCTTGATGTGTTCCCTCTCCCTATATCTCCTTAAATTGGTAGCAAGATCTAGAAATTTGATCAGATATAAGTTCAGGGCTTTTTTGTTTGTTGTGTTTGTGTGTGTGTATATATGTTTGTCAAGAATATTTCATAAGTGGTCTTGGATACTTCCATTCAAAGGAGTTTCATGGCTGATTTTCTCTAAGTAGCTTTACTCTTCTTTAAATATTATTATTATTTTAGAGTAATAATTTTTATCATTGCATAGGATTTTACAGTTTTGAAATTACTTTCATATACACAAGTACACTGACCTTTACAATATTCCTGCAAGGTAAGTGTTAGGTCCAGGACTTGATTTTACCCAGTTACAAACTAATAAGTTAACGTGTTATTGCTCATGGATGCTGGCATAAAACAACAGAGTCCTGGGTCACAGAGCAAGGAATGCATTACTCATGAACATCAACATATTTGTGTTGCTTTCCTTTTCTTCTTAGTCCCGTGGGAGTGATGGGAAATGGCCCAAATGGATTCTACACATGCAGTGGGGTTCTGTCATAGTTGAGTAACAACACTTAGCTTGGGGGGTTGACAAAATTTATAGCAAGCAGTAAGCAAGCATCTCTTTGGCCAGGAGATGAGTAATTCTCTCACCTCTGAAAGTCACCAGGTACATAAACAATCTTGAAAAATGGCCTGTGGAAGAGCAGTTAGAGTCTTATAGGCACATTGGAAAGACAAGTAGGATTGCTATAGGCCCAAGGAAGAGTATTCTTCCAGCAATAGACACAGTAGATTGTTTTCTCACATTTCTGAAAATGACATTAAGGCTGCATGTGAATTAGGGTCACAAAGTAAACAACAGAGTCAGGACTAAAATCTAAGTGTTCTGAAATGCCCTCTATACACCGTCATTAAAGAGTGAACTGGAAGAAAATTAACTTAGCAGCACAGGTAGGTGGCAAGGAAGCTTTTCTCTGACTAAGATTTAAATGTAGGAGAAAATAAAAAATTTTAATCATGTGCTTGAATCAAATGTGACTTAACACTTCAAATTTGCATTATTAGTATAATCGAGAAAGCCCCAAGATAAAATTTCTGAATTCCTAAAAGAAACAAATATAAAGCAATTATAGAAAACCACAACTCTATTAAGTGTCACAGAATTACTGAGATTCAAGTCCCAAGAAATATTAGTATATATGTGAAAATTACAGAATATACAAGGAAGTAATTCATCAGAAGTAAGAGACAGCAGTCATGACAAGAACGTTAGTTGACAGAGCAATTTGATAAAGACTATAGTGTAAGAATATTTTAAGTGTCTAAAAAAAAGCTTCAAAAGTATAAGAAATTACAAAGAGATATGAAAAATAACTATTTGATAAAACACTAAAACTTTAAAAACTAAAAAACAATCATGAAAAATAAAATCTAAAATAATGGGATCGTTTCAGATCAGACAAAACTGAGAATTAACAAACCAGAAGGTTAACAACAACAACAAAAATTCTCAAAAGTCAAAACAGTACGATAAAGAAATGGAACATGTGAAAGAGATAGTTACAGGCATGGCCAATGGGATAGAAACATCCAATGTTCCCACGATAACAATTTGTGAGAGATAGGGGAAAGGATAAATATTTGTCTAGAGTTAATAAAACAATGTGAATACTCAAATATATGAATCCCAAATAAAATAAATCCAAACCTAGACAAATCATACTGACATAAGAAAAGAGATTTTTAAAAAGACAACCAGAAAAGAAAGATTACCTATGAAGGAATTACAATTAGAGAAACAAATATATTCATCAATAAAAATTAATGTCAAAATACTGTAGTATTTTCAACTTGCTACGATAAAAATATTAAAATAAGTTTTATATGATGCTTAACAATCATTCAAAAGTGAGAGGAAAAAGATATTTATACTGTTCTTTTAAAGTAAGATGTTATCACTAAGATTCCCACTGAAAAGAAAATGGCCTGGAAGAAGAAAATTAAACCAGATGGAAGCACGCAGATCCAGTAATTTATTTACTCTTTCAACAAATATTTATTAGGCACTTCCTTTGTGCCAGGTATTTTTCTTGCTACTGGGATTATAACTGTTCAAGAAGCAATAATGTCTATCACATTATTTTCTGTAATTGAAATTGGATGAAATCACATAATTATCACATAATACGGATTGTTTTTCACAGTTTTGATATCCTTTTATAGCATAATTTAAAAGCAGTCAATATTTCTCTTTCCTCACTCTCTTAACCATGAACTTTACCTCCCATGATGAACCAATGTACTTCCTTTTATGAAACAATAAATGCTATGCAATCCAACTATTCAATCCCTTAGGACCACAGACTCAAATTTCTGGTATCAGTCTCTCATCCCCCCAGCATTCAGCGAATACTTATAAACTGAATTCAACTGAGTCTAGTTGAACTGAATTAAACTGATCCAAGTATATCTGTGCTTAATCAATGCCAAAAATAAAGTCAGTGGGAGCAAAAGGAACAGTAAACTGTATAAACAATACAGAGTTGAATTTGGGGCTAAAGAAAGACAAAGACATTTCCAAAGGCATCCACCTGCCCTACACTCTTTTGGTATTCTTAGAGAGAATCTTAAATGGATAGCACATATAAAAATAGCTCACACCTGAAGGGTTAGATCACAAAGAACAAACAGATCAAAAGCAGGATATGGCTCTGCATTTTATAACGTCTAAAGCAAGAAAGACTCCTTGGTTCATTAACCTTACATCACTCATTACTTCCAAATATTACAAGTGCATCACATCGTCTTTGTCCTTGAAAAAAAAAAAAACAGCTGTAATTTGACTAAATCTGTCATCAATGTTGCTAAGTGACAAGTGAGAAAATTACACAGCAGATGTAACTGTGTAGCCTAACTCTTTTTAAAGTAATAGTCTTTACAGAATAACAGTGCAGCTCTTATCTTTATACGGAAGACAGGATCTTAGGACAGAGGGATGGGACTTCAGATGGTCAGAATTTACCCACCCAATCCTGAACCCCAGCTGTTAGGCGGTAATGGCATTCAAATATTATGATTCATGATGACCAAGCTGGAGGAGACTTTGAATGTGTCTTCTCCAAACACCTCGTTTTACAAATGAGGAAACTGAAGACTCAAGAGGCACATGCTAGTGAGAGAAGTGTGCTGACTGATTTTTACAAGTGACTGTTGCTTATCATTTTGTTACAAACCTGCTATTTAAGAACTTTGTTTATAGCAAAGACTTCTTTTTCTACTAATTCTCCAGAAGAATTTATAGTGAAAAAAATATTTAGTAACCAGCTACCAGTTGTCTCAACAGCAGGGAAATTCACTTAGTGATATTTCTACTGCTAGAATGCTGACTCTTAGCCACAACATGATATATTAAGGAGGAGTCTAATGAAAACTCACCCACCACATAAAACAGGCATGGAAATAAACCAGGATCCATAAGCACATAGTGTGAAAGTACTTTAGATATAATGGAAAGCCGGCAGAGGGATTAACCAGAGTCAGTTCTAACAGAAACCTAAAAATACAATAGATTGCCTAACAAATCTTTTTGTATTTTCATTGTATTTTCACAGGGACAATTTGTGTGTGTGTGTGTGCGCATGTGTGTGTGTGTGTTTTGTGTGTGTGTGTGTGTTGAGTCTCTGATTTTATCCATTTAGGTAAATGCTTAGGTTCTCTTCATTCTGTATTATGACTTGGACACAAGTATTCACACCATTAAGTAAACAATTAGTTATTTTTGACTTACACATATACTAACCTGGTATTTTGGAATATTCTGATCAGTATTATCTATAAAACATATATGAATATATGGCAATTAATACAAAATATACTTAGTATAATTCCTAGAACTATGTAAGAAGCCAACAAATGTTTACTGAATTGAAATATTTATACCCATAAATGCCCAATGCATTTCCAAGTGAGAAGGCTTATCTCTGGAGCGCTTGAGAGCAAGAAGTTTTCCTTGAACTTCTGTATTCTCCATACCTATGCTGCTCAAAGATACGACTGGGAGGAAAATTATTTCTGAGTCTCTGTTTTTCTTTCTCTGTGTTTGCTGAGTAACCAACATAGCTACAATTGGGGACATAACTGTTCCACAGGCTTCCATGTTTCCTTCTCAGCAAATTTTGAGAAAAACTGTTGGAACTGCCATTCAGTGGTCAGAACAGCTTGTAATGTTTTATCCCCTTCCTGATTTAATTGAATACATTGTTGTCCATAAAGAAAATTACATGCTTTTTATGTAATGCATTTTACTACAGGTTTCAAAAAATGCAAAACAGGAGCACAAGACTTTTGGTAAACTGAGTATTTCATATATTTAAAATATGAAAAGAAAACAATGTCTCCAGAGAATGCTGACTTAACGTGTCCTTGACTGAGATGCGACTCTCCATGTTCTCACTCTTGTTCTGGATAGAGCTTTATCAATGTGCTGCTCCTGAAAGAGTGCAGTTGTGTTTTACGTATTATTTAGTCTTATAAAAATGAGGCAGAAGGTACCTGGCTCGGTCAGAATGATTACCTGCAAGTTCCTAACACTGGACCACACCCATGTGTTGGAAATAAAAACAATATACAATTTGATAGACTAAGTTGGGTAAATCTAATTACCCCTAAGTGATATTTTTCTCATAGTTTAAACTAATTAATTAATTCTATTCAATCATCTCAGTGTCAATCTGGTCACACTAGAAGAATGGATTCACTAGAGAAGAGTCCAAATTTTCTAAATGATACCAGGTCCAATGTGTGGCCTCTCATCCAAATCTGCATATAGTCTATTCAAAAAGAATGTCTTTTATAAGAAAGAGAATGATCAGATACTACACGCTGAAAATAGTTTATGTTGCGTTCACCTGAACTCAATTCTCATTAGATTCCCTTCAGTGAACTTAAATTCCAGCATTTAAATCTGTATAAATACATAATGTGATATAAGTAGTAATTTTAATGATATTTCTGTTGCTCTCAAATTCCAGAAGTGGAGGTTTTTATTTCAACTTTATCATAGTAGTTATGCTTATAGACCCTCACATAAAATCTCCTTCCTATGATAGCTCAGCATGGTAGCTCACCTATGAAACCTAAATGTGAACTATTAATTTTTAGCTATGATGTATAAATATTACTGAAATATCCCAAGTATTTTGGGGTTTTCCAAAAAATCAATATGAAATAAAACAGCATTAAATTATTTATTAGTAACAGCCATATTAAATTTGGTAGCATAGCAGAAGAAGGGTAGAAAGAGAAAGAAAACAACTCAGCAAACTCAATCATGTTCTCAATGTACTTGAAATTATTTGGGAGTTAAAACGAAATCATTTTATTTTATTTTGCATTGTGCATGAAAGCTTGGGGATTGGAACTCAGTTGGTAATTGCTGAACTTCCTTATCAGCACCATTGGTGCCTACTTGCCAAAGGAGGCTGCTGGAAAGGAGCCCAACACTTACCTCTGATACGCCCTCCACATTGATAAAATATAATTTGCCTAAGATACTCCACCAGTCGGCACTTGCCTATTGCTTCCATAATTACTAATAGCCCTACAGGAAAAATTTAACATTTCTGAACAGCTATGTCTAAATACATTCTTTAAAATTTTAAATATTACTAACACCTAAAACAATAATAAGGAAAAAGAACTAAACATAATGCCTTCCTGAGCCTACTGCATTTTAAAACTACAGCATATAAGGACTTCACTTCAGGCCAATCAGAGCAAGATCTCTGGTGACAGGACCTGAGTATTTCAAGTTGTATGCTCTGGGTAACACTAATACATGTCTAACTTTGAAAACAACTGGCTGAATGTATACAAAGTTTCCTAGAGTTCCTCACTCTTGCTGTTTTGAACACAGAAGGAGTATTTTCATGTTCATGATTGAATGATATTACAGACAGAACAGGTCTCCCAGAGTAGAAAGTTGGCAGAGAAAGGCACTGGATTAGAAAAAAATCTTCAAAGTCGTAAGGATTGAATTGTTTATTATTTATGAATAATAACCATTGGTATTTATTTCTCACCATGTCCCAGTCACTGTGTTAAATGTTATATATGCACTGTCCCATTTCTTAAGTACCCATAGCTAATAAAAGAACTAGGATTTAAGTTGGGGTTGATCTGATTCTATTTTTTAAATTTTAGCCACTCCACTTCACTATAGTATTTCTCAAATAGAAATATGCAGAGCACTGCAATACCCATGGATGATTATTGACTGTGATCCACTGTAAAGTTGATTTTTTGAGTAAATATTTCATGTCAGTTTATGTCAATGTCCATGTTCATTCTGAATCACCTGGAAAATTGCTTAATAATTAAATATTAGGCACCAATGTCAATATCCATGTTTGTGTTTAGAATCACATTGAAAAATAACACTACTTACTTGTCCACATCTAATGAATGAGAAAGGAACACAGCGATTAAAAATGTAAAGGTCTGATTCCATCAAGTGAAGTCCAAATGTCATCAGGGTTCACAGTAAAAATGAATATTAAATATAAATACACAGAGAAAAATTGGCACATGAATTGTTATCATGTGACACAGAAGAATGAGCTTGCCCAAATCAGAACTTGACATCTGCATCCTTCCCCTTAAAAGGGGTATCCTGACATGCCACACACCACTGAACCCCCAGAAATCTTACTGAGGTAGAAGGTCCCTGAACTTTTATAGTATTTATTTCCCACCCTCTGACATGCAAACGTCTTACAATTAAGTCTAGAACAGTTGCTACTTCTCACTCATTAGGGCCATCAGCATGAATGTCACCAATGTAACAAACCATTATAATACCTTGTGGAAGAAAGAGACGATCAAGATCTCTCTATGACAAAAATCATGACACAGAGTTTGAGAGCTGATACACCCCTGATACACGGTGAAGGCATACTGCTCGCCTTGCCAGCTGAAAGCAAACTGCTTGTGGTGTTCCTCATGACAGAGTTAGAGAAAAAAGCACTTGCCAGATTATCAGCTGCATACCAGGTACCAGGAGATGTGTTAATTGGCTCAAGTAATAAAATCAAACCAGGCACAGCAGCTGCAATTGAACTCACCACTTGCCTAAGCTTACAATAATCCACTGTCATTCTCCAAGATCCATCTGTCTTCTACACAGGCCAAATAGGTGAGTTGAATAGGGATGTTGTGGAAATCACCACCCCTGTGTCTTTCAAGTCCTTGATAGTGGCAGTAACCTCTGCAGTCACTCTAGGAGTTCAGTAGTGCTTTTATTTTACTATTATCCTTCATGGAGGCAATTCTAGTGGCCTCACACTTGGACTTTCCCACAATAGTCATCACTGCACAGGTCAAGGAACCAATATGGGGATCTTGCCAACTACTGAATATTTCTATTCCAATTATGCATTCCAAAACCAGGGAAATAACCACAGGCTGGGTTCAGGGACCCACTGAGCTCACTGTGAGATGGATCCAAGCCAAAACTCCATTGGGCATCTGACCTCCATAAGCCCCTACTCTGACTGGTAGACCACAGAGACATTTAGAGTCTCCTGGAATCAGTGTCAGTTTAGAATCCGTGTCCAGTAGTACCTAAGATATCTGATTTTCTTTTCCTTAATGCATATTTACCCTAGTAAAAGGTCATAGGTCCCTTTGGTGAAGGTTGGGAGAAAGACTAAAAGTATAAATTTGGGGCATTGTATCAAGATCTTTCCACAAAGGGACATGGCTTCCCCTTCATTCAAAGGGTTCTGGATCTAT
Source organism: Balaenoptera borealis (assembly GCF_965194805.1). Taxonomy (NCBI): domain Eukaryota; kingdom Metazoa; phylum Chordata; class Mammalia; order Artiodactyla; family Balaenopteridae; genus Balaenoptera; species Balaenoptera borealis. The sequence continues at coordinate 62,860,843 of NC_138877.1, forward strand.
AAACTTGTTCAAGTCTAGGAATTGATTGAGAAGACATGCCTCTCTGTTTTTATGATTCAGGTTAGACTTTTGTTCACTGAACCTAGAATTTCTGTGCTTATACAGATCAGGGAAGAATTTAGTAGGCTTCCTATTTATTTCACTTCTAGGAACACCATGATCAACTAGGCCACAGGACTGCATTAGAGTGTTCTGACTACTGCTTTGACTGTGCTATGAAGATAAGGTAACCATACCCACCTGCCTTTGGTGGTTGAGTGCTACCACTTAGCCCCTTCCACCTCAGGATCTAATTAGTCCCATTGCATTTAGGTTTCCTGATTCAGTGACCTCAGTTTTCACTGTAAAGACTGACCTACAATCATAGATCTTTTCAGGATGCTGGAGCTCCCCTCATAAGTTTATTTCTCACAGTCGTGGTGAAAATTGTTTCTTCCGGATGTACCCAGGGTGGATGAGTAGGTCTTAAATGACAAATCTATGCTAGCATTCTAATCCCCCCAAGCCACTGAACCCCTTCCTCTGCATTAAACCAAGGCCCATATGACATCTCTAACTCACTCATTCTGGACCACTTTTTGGACCATATTTCAGCTAACCAACCAAACACACTGTCAGCTCTCAGACTCCTCCAGCTGCAACATTTCATGCAGAATCTGTTTAATAAACCCCCATCAATAAATTCAGCCTGTTCCAAATTTATGTTCCTTCCACCATTAACCCACACCTTATATATCCATTTCTACACATGTTCCCTAGCAGCTTTCTGCTGTATAAATTAGAAAACTCAAGTAGTTCTTTTGGAATATGGAGCACCTCCTCATGGGCTACAATCTGTTTCTTATTGTTAGGGGCCTGATAGAACTTGAATCCACTATAAGTCTCGAAGTAAAAAAGGGTAGTCAGGGGAGGACCCTGGAGAGAATTATACTGTCTCAATGTCAACTGCCTCAGAGGAGGCCATTATGTTTCCCTCAGGCAATGCAGGGTTATTTCCATCAAAAGTAGGTGGAGAAGACACTTCCATTGGGGGTGGGGAAACTGCTTCCACTGGCAAAGACAACTTATTAGGATTTAGGGGCCCAATGTCCCCAACTTCATCAGGGTCTTCTCACGCATCCCCATTCCAACTTTAAGGATCCCATTCCTTTCCAATCAATGCCATCACTTTAATAGTAGACACCCTTCAAGGCTAAGACTTTAGCCTTGTGTTGTAATTCAGCCAGTGGCAGGATGAGATTCCAGGTCTGATTTTCAGTAAACTCAGCCCTGCAGCTATAGAAGATAAGAGGACTCTTCAGGGTTCAGGTAGAAGGTTTCAGGTCATTTAAACAGCATTTGAACTAGGAATTCAAATCCTTGAGCTCATCCTTTTCTTTCCTTACTTTGTCCATCAACACTAGGAGCAACCAGCCAATCCATTATATCCATTAGTTTAACATAATATTAGAAAGTATCACATACACAGTTACCCAGATCTCTGCTTCTTATAAGTAGGTGATTAAAAGTATCCAATGGAAATATCGTGTATTTCTATTGCCAGATTATGCCAAGGACTCTTAGTGTTCTCTTTACTACTGGAAATGGAATCATTAGCATCTTTAAATCTAATCAGGGCTTCCCTGGTGGCGCAGTGGTTAAGAATCCGCCTGCCATTGCAAGGGACACGGGTTCAAGCCCTGGCCTGGGAAGATCCCACATGCCGCGGAGTAACTAAGCCCGTGCGCCACAACTACTGAGCCTGAGCTCTAGAGCCCACAAGCCACAACTACTGAGCCCACCTGCCACAACTACTGAAGCCTGCATGCCTAGAGCCCGTGCTCCATAACAAGAGAAGCCACGACAATGAGAAGCCTGCACACCGCAATGAAGAGTAGCCCCCGCTCACTGCAACTAAAGAAAGCTCGCTCGCAGCAACAAAGACCCAACACAGCCAAAAATTAATTAATTAATTAATTAAAAAAAAATCTAATCAGATTAGAGAATCAATTCCAGAAATCTCAGAACCAAGTCAGAAAACTCATCAAAATTCTGTTTCTCTAGAATCACTCTTGGTACCAAAACCTCTATTATTTTAGGTTCTTTAGAAAAACACAACCAATAGGATATTTGTATGTATATATTATATTATTCCTTATTATAAGGATTGACTCACATAATTAGGGAGGCCAGTAAGCTCCAAAATCTGCGGGGTGAGTCAGCAAGCTGGACACGTAGGAGAGCCAATGGTACAGTTCCAGTCCAAAGTGCTGGTAAGCTTGAGAACCAGTAAGAGCCAATGTTTCCATTCAAATCTGAAAGCAGGAGAAAAAGCAAATGCCCCAGTTTAACATCAGTCATGCAGGAAGAATTCTCTCTTACTTGGTAGAGGGGCTGCCTTTTTATTCTAGCCAGGTCTTCAACTGATCAAATGAGGCCCACCCACACTAGGGAGAGCAATCTGCTTTACTCAGCCTACCCATTATGATGTTAATCTCATCCAAAAGCACCTACACAGAAACACCTAAAATAATGTTTGACCTAATATCTGGGCACCCTGTGGCCCAATAAAGTCAATACATAAAACTAACCATCACACTGTCTGTATTCATAGTATATTGGGGATTTAGAGTTGGGAGGACTATCATCCATCACATTGAGTGATAATTCTAATGTTAATTTCATCGATGTTTGACTTCAATTTGTACGTTTATTTTAGCTTTACATCATTAATTAAAAGTTTGTGTAGTTGTACCGTTACACATATTTAACTAACACTGTAATTAAAATCAGTTTTCTAAACTGGGGCAGTGAGAAAAAGTTTTTCTCATTTAAAATTGGCCCTAAGTTACATAAACAAGATTGAGAAACTATATTGCATAGAAAGACAGCCACTGTCTCAAGACAATCATTTAATAAAGTATAGATACTGTTTAAGGGAGAAATTTGGTATTGAATATGGGATTCATTTTGTCCTTAAACTGAATCCTACTGTTGTAATGATTTTTGAGATCCTACCTAGCACCCACTGTGCTACTCTATTTATGCACTGCAGAATGAGTTGAGACTAGAATGGCAGCATCCCAGAGCTTCTCAGTTTGTGTCCCAGCTTTAGTACTCCACAAACAAGCTAATATCCCATGAGAATGTTATGAGAGACCTTTATCATGTGCATAATGTGTACCATGTGGTTGTAAGTGACAGTTTCATACAATAAATTTGGTTTAACTAATATTTAAATAACTTCTAGAAGCTTTATCTGCACAAGCTGCTGAAATTTTGCTTCACATATCCAAAAAAAATTTAGAAAACAGAAGTGTACAAAATTTTTGAGTTGGTACATATACTATAGATTATATCCATCTTAAAGTCTTTCTTTAATACTTTCATTGTCACCATTCCTACTCATGATGCATTAATTGTTAGAGTTAGAAGTATATGCTCACATTTGGTCTAGTATGCAGAGGTAGGGAGATATTGTAAGACTCCTTGGAAGTGCTCAGAGAGCATCATTTCCCTCTGGTCCCCATTTATTCATGTTTTATTGTGCAATATCCTCCAACCCCACCTCCATGGACACATGCTCTCTGGATTTCCACTTGGAAATGATTTTTTCCCTCCTCATTCTGTGTTGAAACTGACCATTCCTCAGAATAACACCTATCATTTAGAGACCCAGTTTCCTTTTTTACATCAGAATATCCTTAAAATAATAGATTATTTGTGCACAAAAGTCCTGTACACTCCTAAAAGTCAGGAAGCAGAGTTCCATGGGAAACCTTCAGGGAAATAATTTACCTAAAATTCTTTAGGAATACTACTTTTTTATATAAAACACTAGAGACACAATCCATAAAAGAAATAATTGATAAACTAGACTTCACTAACGTTTAACACTTATGTTGCAGTTAGAAGGTAAGTTCTGAAGCTCTAATGCACAGCATTGTGATTTAAAGAATAAATTAAAATTTTTGCTCTGCAAAAGACAATATCAAGAGAATGAAAAGACAAGCCACAGACTGGGAAAACATATTTTCAAAGACACATCTGATAAAGAACTGCTATCCAAAATATACAAAGAACACTTAAAACTCAACAATAAGAAAACAACCTGATTAAAAATGGGCCAAAGATCTTAACAGACATCTCACCAAAGATATACAGATAGAAACTAAGCATATGAAAATATGCTGAACATCATGTATCATCAAGGAAATGCAAATTAAAACAACAATGAGATACCATCACACACCTATTAGAAAAGCCCAAATCTGGAACACTGACAACACCAAATACTGGCGAGGTGGTAAAACAATAGGAACTCTCATAGATTGCTGGTGGGAAGGCAGAATGGTATAGCTACTTTGGGAGACACTTTGGTGGCTTCTTCTTTTTAATAAAATTAAACATACTCTTACCATAAAATCCAGTAATCACATTCCTTGGTATTTACCCAAAAGAGTTGAAAATTTATCCCAACACATAAACCTGCACAGGAATGTTTGCAGCAGCTTTATTCATAATTGCCAGATCTTGGAAGCAACCAAGATGTCCGTCAGTGGGTGAATGGATAAATGAACTGTGGTCCAGGCAGATAATGGATTACTCAGTGCTAAAACAAAAAGAGCTATCAAGCCATGGAAAGACATGGAGGAACCATAAATGTATATTACTAAGAGAAAGAAACTAATCTAAAAATGCTACATTTTGTATGATACCATGCATGATATTCTAGACCAGGCAAAACTACAGAGGCAGTTAAAAAGACCCATGGTTGCCAGCAGTGTGGGGAGTAGAGATGAATAGACAGTACAGAGGATTTTTAGGGCAGTGAAACTACTCTGTATGATATTATAATGATGGATATATGTCATATGCATTAGTCCAAACCTATAGAATGTATGATACCAAGAGGGAATTCTAAGGTTAACTATGGCTTTGGGTGATTACGGTATGTCAGTGTAGTTTCATCCTTGGTGAAAATTTTAAAATGCACCATTCTGGTGAATGATGTTGATGACAGAGAAGGCTATGTGTGGGCGCGGGGCATTTAGGCGAAATCTATGTACCTTCCTCTTAATTTTGTTGTAAAACTAAAATTGCTCTAAAACTTAAAGTCTTAAAAAGTCTCTGGGAACAAGGTGAACATTTGTCTTTACAGGAAAATGCAGGGGTCAGGTGTGTTGTAGTGAAGGTTTGTTTTTTGTGTGTGGCTAATACTTATTGACGCCATGGTTTCATATAAATTTATTTGTTCAAAAACATTTATCAAGTGCCAACTATGTAGGGACTCATCCTACACATAAACTAAAGAATCATCTTAGCTAAACTTTGAAATTTAAGTACTTATATATATAATAAGCACATATATGTATATAAGCAGTTGAATTATCTTTATAATAATTCTTTGATAATAGAGATGATTCTAACTTATTGGGTTCCTATTTACATTGTATAACATCAGACTAGTTTTTTCTTTTTTAATAGTGCAGGTAATTTGATCTAAGGTGATGAGTCCCCTTGCCCGGTCCTGACTGGGAGTCAGGAGACTGGCATCCTATTTCAGGCTCTATCAGCTATTCTCCAAGGAAACTTTGCTGTTCAACTCACTTTGCTTGCCTCAGCCTCTAACGTTCAAATAATAACCATATTTTTTGTCTATGTAAAAAAAGTTACAAAGTGTTTTTCATATTTATGATTTCATTTAATTTTTACATCTATCTAGGAGAAGGCGTTATTATCATGTAAATGTTACAGGTGAAGAAACTGAATCTCAATGACTATATGAATTTTCTAAGGTTTCTGGGGCTTGACCCTAGCTCCTTTCTACTATACTCCACTGCTTTCTATCATGAATTCTAAAAGTCTGGGTAGCTCCCATTTAAATAAATTAAAAAGAGTTAAGTGCTTATTAACGTATCAAATATTTATAGTAAGTCATATATTCAAAAATCATTTCTACCAAATGTAGAATACTGTGAATAGCTACTTATAAGCCCAAGAAATAGAAAACATAAATATAATCATGACTTCGATGGGCTTAAAATTAAGTGAATGAGATCAACATATAAACCTAAATATAAGTGAGATAGATATATATGTTTAAACATTCTTAAGCTGAGTAATGATGACAAGAAAGCATACACACACCTAGGGTAAAAACACAGTAGTATTTATAACTGGACAACAGATAGAGACAAGGACAGAAAGAATTGACATGATTGTTGTCAGAAACGTTTATGCCAGAAAACTTACAGTGGTTGGAAAACTGTGCCACTTATTAGAATATATCACATGGAATTAGACACTGGGACAACAATGAATTGTGGGTTTGAGAGAGAATGAGTATGGATGTTATTTATTCTAGGAGATATAATGCAAGGACGGATGCATTTCCATACAGGGTCAGGGAAAGTGATCCTGTAATTTTCAACATCCGCATAATTCCCCTGCTTTCAGTATGAGAGTCTTCCCTCCTCACACACGCCTTGCTATTTTCATAATGTCTTGTCAACCCAAAGTAGAGCAAATAACATACTTTAAAATGTTACATAGTCCCATCTAAATACAAACATCCGACTGAGAACACCACAAGGGTGAGCAGACAGCCATCCTCCACAGCCTAAGTGCTTGTCCTCACGTGTGTTGTGTTTTGTGGATATTTTCATGAATAACATTGATATTCTTCTCAGAGATGATGGCAATGGCTAGTTCCCTATATTTTGTTTAGCTATCCCTTGGGCCAATGGAATTTCTTCTTAAAAAATAACATACAAAATATTTAGGGCTTGAAATACTAAGTTAAACATATTGATTTATAATACACATGGTGAATCGGATATGCAAGCCAAGATAATTCATTTCCATTTAATAAATGTAATAAGCTTCACAATCTCTCTTGCACAACATTCTTAGACATTTTGACAATTTTTTTAGGCTCTAAGGATTAGCTACTTAATATTCTTCACTTACTGAAGTAAAACAGGCAAATTTTGTCTGAAGTTAATTTTCACATTTCATTGGGAGAAAAACTGTCTCCTCATCAGTGTTCACATTTTACTTGCTGCAGCTAATCTTTAGCAACTACTAGTAAGTGAAATGTCATCTATTTAATCAATGCCCAACCCAGTATCTTAAAGATATGTATTATGGGTCCAACAAAAAAGTCCAAATAAAAGAAAATATTTAAAGGGCCCAAATTACGGCAAGTCTCAATTTTCCAATTATCCCCATAGCTCTATAGCCAGCTAGGCCTTCTTCTGGCGTATTTACCAATCTTTACAATATTATACAGCAAATGCACCCTGGATTAGGCAATGCAGAGGCAAAATAACCTGCCTTCCAGTCTTCCAGTGTGCATTCAATCATTCTTCCATAAGGCAGTTTTGCACTATTTACTATCAGTGGGGAGGGAACATTCATGCTTTACTGGTAAGTTTCCTGGCCAAAATGCAACACAGCTCAGTACTTTTAATGAAAATAATCACCCTATCAGGGATGGTCCTCAAAAATAGTTAGCAGCAGGAACACTGATCAACCAGAACAACCTGAACTACACCAGTGTGAATGGGCTGAAGAGACTTAGACTTATCCAGAGAGTCAAGATGGAGCTTCAGTGGCCAGATGCTGGAAATGCTCAGCAAGTTGCCTTCAAGATGACAGATTGATCAAACACATTTAATTTTATTCCCTCCTGCCACCCCGCTAAAATACATTATAAGAATTTTTTTTAACAAAAATCTAAATTTACTGAGAGCAGAGGAAACTGAAGAAGTTTGATAACAACATTTGGAAGCCAGAAAGCAAACGGATGAGTGGTGCCTAATGTAGGACACCCAGGGAAGCCAACTCCCAAACACCATTGAAGAAAGCAGAGAACCAACCCAATTTGCTCAATGGAATCCTCAAAAGAGACAGTAATAGGCATCATCTGTCACTTCTGGTAAGAAGGGATTGACAGAAGAGGGTCTACAAAAGAAGGACTAGTCAATAGCTGTACCATTCCATGATTTCTTCCTCCACTCCTGACCAATTGGTGTATGTCTCTCCCATAAGTCAGTATGCTACAGGAAGTATAATCCAGAAAGTGTCTCTGGACTGGGGAATGCCAGGCACAGTTGAAAGCAGGAGTATTATTCTCAAAAATAATACTTGGTAAATATATATATCTATATCTACCTACCTATCTACCTATTTACCTTTAATGAATGTTGAAACCTATACCCTCCCCCAACCCTGCTCCCACTTGGCTCCCAGAGTCCTTGCAGGCAGGGAATTACTCTTAGGCAGGATACTGTAAGGTCTCTGCTGAGAAGACCTAGCTTAAGAAGAAACAAATAAAGACACTTAAAGGGGACCTGATAGACGTGACTTCTGGTCTGCAATATTTCTGTGTCTTGTCCCCTTTGTGCACATAGTAGAACTACACATCCCTGTCCCTTGAGGTTAGAGACAGTCATGTAATTAGCTTTGTCCAATAAACCTAGTGAGCAGAAGTGTCATGTACCCCATCCAGATGGAGGCTTATAATTCCCAATTTGTTTCTCCACCCATTTCCCCATGTTGTGGTGATCATGGAAGGATGTGTCAATATGGATGTGAGGTACTAAGTTACAATGCAGAGTTACCTCAATAGGCAGTAGACGTTGCTACCAATACTTTGGAGGCATTTGTTTTTTCAGCGTGACTTACCCTATCCTACTGACAGGTAGTTTCACCAACAGACATGTAAACAAGACCACATTTGTCTACTAATTACAGAACCCCATTCACACACCCAGAGTTCTAACTAAATTTTCACTTCCTACTCTTAAATATTAGCACATAACCATGAATCAGGGATTACCACTTATCTAAGTGAGTAACATGAAAAGTCATATCCACAAGCAGAAAACAAGTAATTTGTATTAAAGACTGCAGAGAGAAGAGAACTTTGAAAAAGTACTGTAATTATCATCTTAATAAGGTCTGAGAAGACAAACAAAAACAAAAGGGATATTTAGAGGAAAAAATATCAAGTTTAGTAAATCTAAAATCTGAATACAAGAATGAAAACCTCAAAAAAAGACTTAAGTTTAAGAAATATCCTAGAAACTAGAGTAAAATTATGGAAACTGGAAGAGGGAAGCAGAGGACACCTTCCAGAAATCCAACATTTAAATAATGGGACACCTAGACACAACAGAGAAAATGGCAGACAGGAAATCATCAATAAAGAATTCAAGAACATTTCCCCAGATGGACATGAGTTTCTAGGTAGAAAGGGTCACTGAGTGCCCAAAACAATGGATCCAATAGACCCACACCAAGGGACATCATGATGGAATTTCAGAAAATAGTGAGAGACACAATATAAACTTAAATCTTCTCATCTGTGAACTTGATACATCTGTTTATTTAGGTCTTGTTTTATATCCTTAGATAAGGTTTGCTGTAGGGATCATGGTTCTCCTTTAGTTTTGACATTTAATTTATTGTGTTACTGTCAAAGAATTCATATTCTTTGTTTAAAATTCCTTGTTAGTTGTTGATATTTGCTTTGTACCCTGCTATGTGATCACTTTTATTAATGTCTTAGGTGTGTTTTAAAAGAATATTTACGCACTATATCCACTAGTCGTTAACTGCATGATGCTATCTCATCTGGCTAGCTAGCTGTATTTATTTGTTTATTGGACCAAGTTTGTGAAAGTTTGTATTTGGATCAAGTGTAATAAATAATACTCCTTTATTCTTCATCCGAGGTTAGAACCAATTAAAATATAAGCACACATATCAGACAGATAAAAACATTTTATTGTTAAAAGCTGGACTAGAGAATGTCCTGACATATGACACCTATTATTTCATCCAAGAATTACTGTCCAGTCAGAAGCATAGCTAGAAAATTACAGGTCCTTCCTGCAGCAAAAGGTGACTTCAATTTATGTCGTGGTTAAGAGCAGGAAGAATGCATCCTTACTGTGGGCAAGCAAATCCAAAAGAGGATGAGAAATCCAAAAGCTCAGCATTCTGGCTCTTCTTCCCAACTTAGGAATCAGGGCAATCTGTTCTCTTTGCATGTGAAGGAATGGGGATGTAGGGCAAAGGGATACTAGGATTGTTACTAGAACCAAGGCTAGAAGGCAATGGAGTTCTCCTTTTCTTGCCCCAAAGATTCTGATGACTAAGTCATCCATATCTTCACTAATTTTCATCTGCCTGAGCTATTAATTAACAAGATAGTAGGGTTAAAATCCCCCACTGAATGTGTATGTGTCCATTTTGCTTTATTATTTTACCCAATTATTTTCCTTTATTAATAGCGATTTATTTTGAGAATATGCTAAGGTAAGTTAGGCTCAGAATTGTTATATTTTTATGTTGAATTATTTCTTTTGTTATTATGTAAAGACCTTCTTTATCCTTTTTGATGCTCAAAACCTATTTTATCTTTTATTAATATAATGACATCACCTTTCTTTGGTTATTATTTGCTTGAAGTGTGTTTTTGCAAACATTTACTCTCACCCTTTATGTATCATTTTGTTATGCTGCTAAATTTCTTTTGAAATCCAAACTGAGTGTCTCTTTTCTAATTTTATTCAGTTCATTTCATTTAGAGATTACTAAATTATTTGCATATTGTTCTAACATCTGATTTTGTGCTTTTTATTTGCCAGGCATATTTGTTTGTGTGTTTATTCTTTTCTGACTTCCATTAAATTGTATTAATCCCCTTTGACTTAATGGATTAGGAACATATATATTCCATATGAATTTTAAGTTCTTAGGCTTGAATTTTTAACATTCATTAAAATACATAGTGGTCTTGACAAAACCTTAAGTTGATATTTCTCATTTCTTCCCAAACATACAAATACTTTAGAATGTTTTAACAATTGCTTTCAAGTATTTTAATTATATCTCATAAAATTATATGTAAATTAACCATTTTGTTGTTGTTTTCTTAACCAACACACTTATATACAGTAACCAAGATGTTTGTCAATTATTTTGAACACTATTATAACGTTCATCCCACTCCTTTATTTGTGCTTATTTTCTTATATTTTTACATATATTCTTTAACAATGATTTTAGAATTGTTTAGGGAGTATTAAAAACACTTTTTGTTAAAATACCTTTACTTTTACCTTTATTTCTTCCATATAGTTTAACTCTTTATAGAATTATACATTCTTTCATAATTAGAAAATTTTTTTAATTTTAACTTCTATTATTGCTCTTGAAAATTAATACAATACAGGTATTTTGTTCTGTTCAAAGGAACCTGTCCTTTCTCTGAGTGCTTTAAAATCTTTCTATTTTTGATACCATTGACTATTACTACTATGTGTCTAGGTATAGATATTTTATTATCTTAATTTTTAGTAGTGTTTAACCCCATATTATTACTAACTGAGGAACTACAAATATTTTGTGATTAACTAGGAGTATTTGATAAGTCTTACACTCTTTAAAAATAATTTTCAGAAGCATTAAATATAATAGTTCCAATACCTGTAAATTCTTATGACTAAGGTCTGTAGTATATAAATGAGGACTAGTATATTTAATAGACTTACTTTTATTATTTGGTTTTTATTACCAATTGCACAAAGAATGGCATTTCAAACTTTCTATTGAAAAAGTATTTCTAGACGAAATTTCACAGTAATCGTTTAAAAAAACCCATAATAGTAATATTATAAAATAGCTTAAAATAATTTGACTTTTTTCATATGAGGTGTATGTTTCCTTTCTAAAGTCTTCAAAAATCAATAAAACAAACTGAGGAAAAAGTTCTGGATGATCACTATGGAATACAAAATAACATCAGGGGAAGAGGACCTTCAAGATGGCACAGGAGTAAGAAGTGGAGATCACCCTCCTCCTCACAAGTACATCAAAAATACATCTACATGTGGAAGGACTCCTACAGAACACCTACTGAACACTGGCAGAAGACCTCAGAATTCCCAAAAGGCAAGAAACTCCCCACATACCTGGCCGTGTGGCTGATAGGGTCTTGGTGCTCTGGCCGGGTGTCAGGCCTGAGCCTCTGAGGTGGGAAAGCCGAGTTCAGGACACTGGTCCACCAGAGACCTCCCGGCCCCACGTAATATCAGTCGGCGAGAGCTCTCCCACAGATCTCCATCTCAAGGTTAAGATCCAGCTCAACTCAACAACTAGCAAGCTCCAGTACTGGACAGCCCATGCCAAACAACTAGCAAGACAGGAAAACAACCCCACCTATTAGCAGAGAGGCTGCCTAAAATCATAAGAAGTTCACAGACACCCCAAAACACACAACCAGACGTAGTCTTGCCCACCAGAAAGACAAGATCCAGCCTCATCCACAAGAACACAGGCACTAGTCCCTGCCACCAGGAAACCTACACAACCCACTGAACCAACCATACCCACTGTGGGCAGACACCAGAAACAATGGGAACTACGAACCCACAGCCTGTGAAAAGGAGACCCCAAACACAGTAAGTTAAGAAAAATGAGAAGACAGAGAAATACACAGCAGATGAAGGAACAAGGTAAAAACCCACCAGAACAAACAAATGAAGAGCAAATAGGCAGTCTACCTGAAAAAGAATTCAGAGTAATGATAGTAAAGATGATCCAAAATCTTGGAAATAGAATGGAGAAAATACAAGAAACGTTTAACAAGGACCTAGAAGAACTAAAGAGCAAACAGACAGTGATGAACAACACAATAAATGAAATTAAAAATTCTCTAGAAGGGCCCATAGCAGAATAACTGAGGTAGAAGAACATATAAGTGACCTGGAAGATAAAATAGTGGAAATAACTACTGCAGAGCAGAATAAAGAAAAAAGAATGAAAAGAATTTAAGATAGTCTCAGAGACCCCTGGGACAACGTTAAACACACCAACATTCGAATTATAGCGGTTCCAGAAGAAGAAGAGAAAAAGAAAGGGAATGAGAAAATATTTGAAGAGATTATAGTTGAAAAGTTCCCTAATATGGGAAAGGAAAGAGTCAGTCAAGTCCAGGAAGCACAGAGAGTCGCATACAGGATAAATCCAAGGAGAAACATGCTGACACATATTAATCAAACTATCAAAAATTAAATACAAAGAAAAAATATTAAAAGCAGCAAGGGAAAAGCAACAAATAACATACAAGGGAATCCCCATAAGGTTAACATCTGATCTTTCAGCAGAAACTCTGCAAGTCAGAAGGGAGAAGCAGGACATATTTAAAGTAATGAAAGGGAAAACCTACAGCCAACATTACTCTACCCAGCAAGGATCTTATTCAGATTTGAAAGAGGAATTAAAAACTTTACAGGCAAGCAAAAGCTAAGAGAATTCAACACCACCAAACCAGCTTTACAAAAAATGCTAACGGAACCTCTCTAGGAAGGAAACATAAGAGAAGTAAAGACCTACAATAACAAACCCAAAACAATTAAGAAAATGGTAAGAGGAACATACATATGGATAACTAACTGAAATGTAAATGGATTAAATACTCCAACCAAAAGACACAGGCTCACTGAATGGATACAAAAACAAGACCCATATATACGCTGTCTACAGGAGACCCACTTCAGACCTAGGGACATATACAGACTGAAAGTGAGGGGATGGAAAAAGATATTCCATGCAAATGGAAATCAGAAGAAAGCTGGAGTAGCAATTCTCATATCAGACAAAATCGACTTTAAAATAAAGACTATTACAAGAGACAAAGAAGGACACTACATAATGATCAAGGGATCAATCCAAGAAGAAGAGATAACAATTGTAAATATTTATGCACCCAACATACAAGTACCTCAATACATGAGGCAAATGCTAACAGCCATAAAAGGGGAAATCACCAGTAACACAATCATACTAGGGGACTTTAACACCCAAGTTCACCAATGGACAGATCATCCAAAATGAAAATAAATAAGGAAAAACAAGCTTTAAATGACACATTAAAGAAGATGGACTTAAATAATATTTATAGGACATTCCATCCAAAAACAACAATGCTCATGGAACAATCTCCAGGATAGACCATATCTTGGGTGACAAATCAAGCCTTGGTAAATTTAAGAAAATTGAAATCATAACAAGTATCTTTTCTGACCACAACATTATGAGGCTTGATATCAATTACAGGAAAAAAATTGTAAAAAATACAAACACATGGAGGCTAAACAATACACTACTAAATAACCGAGAGATCACTGAAGAAATCAAAGAGGAAATCAAAAAAATACCTGGAAACAAATGACAATGAAAACACGACAACCCAAAACCTAAAGCAGCAAAACAGTTCTAAGAGAGAAGTTCATAGCAATACAATCCTACCTCAAGAAACAAGAAAAATCTCAAATAAACAACCTATCCTTACACCTAAAGCAATTAGAGAAAGAAGAACAAAAAAACCCCAAAATTAGCAGAAGGAAAGAAATCATAAAGATCAGATCAGAAAAGAATGAAAAAGAAATTAAGGAAACAACAGCAAAGATCAATAAAACTAAAAGCTCATTCTCTGAGAAGATAAAAAATAATTGATAAACCATTAGCCAGACTCATAAAGAAAAAAAGAGAGAAAACTCAAATCAACAGAATTAGAAATAAAAAAGGAGAAGTAACAACTGACACTGCAGAAATACAAAGGATCATGAGAGATTACTACAAGCAACTATATGCCAATACAATGGACAACCTGGAAGAAATGGACAAATTCTTAGAAAAGCACAACCTTCTGAGACTGAACCAGGAAGAAATAGAAAATATAAACAGACCAATCACAAGCACTGAAATTGAAACTGTGACTAAAAATCGTCAAACAAACAAAAGCCCAGGCCCAGATGCTTCACAGGCAAATTCTATCAAACATTTAGAGAAGAGCTAACACCTATCCTTCTCAAACTCTTCCAAAATATAGCAGAGGGAGGAACACTCCCAAACTCATTCTACGAGGCCACCATCACCCTGATATCAAAACCAGACAAAGATGTCACAGAAAGAGAAAACTACAGACCAATATCACTGAAGAACATAGATGCAAAAATCCTCAACAAAATACTAGCAAAGAGAATCCAGCAGCACATTAAAAGGATCACACACCATGATCAAATGGGGTTTATCCCAGGAATGCAAGGATTCTTCAGTATACGCAAATCAATCAATGTGATACACCATATTAACAAACTGAAGGATAAAAACCATATGATCATCTCAATAGATGCAGGAAAAGCTTTCGACAAAATTCAACACCCATTTATGATAAAAGCTCTCCAGAAAGTAGGCACAGAGGGAACTTACTTCAACATAATAAAGGCTATATATGACAAACCCACAGCCAGCATCATTCTCACTGGTGAAAAACTGAAACCATTTCCACTAAGATCAGGAACAAGACAAGGTTGCCCACTGTCACCACTATTATTTAACATAGTTTGGGAAGTTTTAGCCATAGCAATCAGAGAAGAAATAAAAGGAATCCAAATCAGAAAAGAAGTAAAACTGTCACTGTTTGCAGATGACATGATACTATACATAGAGAAACTTAAGACGCTACCAGAAAACTACTAGAGCTAATCAATGAATTTGGTAAAGTAACAGAATAAAAAATTAATGCACAGAAATCTCTTGCATTCCTATACACTGATGATGAAATATCTGAAAGAGAAATTAAGGAAACACTCCCAGTTACCATTGCAGCAGAAAGAATAAAATACCTAGGAATAAACGTACCTAAGGAGACAAAAGACCTGTATGCAGAAAACTATAAGACACTGATGAAAGAAATTAAAGAGGATACAAACAGATGGAGAGATATACCATGTTCTTGGATTGGAAGAATCAATACTGGGAAAATGACTCTACTACCCAAAGCAATCTACAGATTCAATACAATCCTTATCAAATTACCAATGGCACTTTTCACAGAACTAGAACAAAAAATTTCACAATTTATATGGAAACACAAAAGACCCCAAATAGCCAAAGCAATCTTGAGAAAGAAAAATGGAGCTGGAGGAATCAGGTTCCCAGACTTCAGACTATACTACAAAGCTACAGTAATCAAGACAGTATGGTACTGGCAAAAATACAGAAATATAGATCAATGGAACAGGATAGAAAGCCCAGAGATAAACCCACACACATATGGTCAACTTACCTTTGATAAAGGAGGCAAGAATATACAATGGAGAAAAGATAGCCTCTTCAATAAGTGGTGCTGGGAAAATTGGACAGCTACATGTAAAAGAATGAAATTAGAACACTCCCTAACACCATACACAAAAATAAACTCAAAATGGATTAAAGACCTCATGTAAGGCCAGACACTATAAAACTCTTAGAGGAAAACATAGGAAGAACACTCTTTGACATAAATCACAGCAAGATTCTTTTTGACCCACCTCCTAGAGAAATGGTAATAAAAACAGAAATAAACAAATGGGACCTAATGAAACTTAAAAGCCTTTGCACAGCAAAGGAAACCATAAACAAGATGAAAAGACAACCCTCAGAATGGGAGAAAATATTTGCAAGTAAAGCACCTGGTAAAGGATTAATCTCCAAAACATACAAGCAGCTCATGTAGCTCAATATCACAAAAACAAACAACTCAATCCAAAAATGGGCAGAAGACCTAAATAGACATTTCTCCAAAGAAGATATACAGATTGCCAACAAACACATGAAAGGATGCTCAACATCATTGATCATCAGAGAAATGCAAATCAAAACTACAATGAGGTATCACCTCACACTGGTCAGAATGGCCATCATCAAAAAATCTACAAACAATCAATTCTGGAGAGGGTGTGGAGAAAAGGGAATCCTCTTGCATTGTTGGTAGGAATGTCAATTGATACACCCACTATGGAGAACAGTATGGAGGTTCCTTAAAATCTAAAAATAGAACTACCATATGACCCAGCAATCCCACTACTGGGCATATACTTTGAGAAAACCATAATTCAAAAAGAGTCATGTACCACAATGTTCACTGCAGCACTATTTACAATAGCCAGGACATGGAAGAAACCTAAGTGTCCATTGACAGATGAATGGATAAAGAAGATGTGGCACATATATACAATGGAATATTACTCAGCCATAAAAAGAAATGAAATTGAGTTTTTTGTAGTGAGGTGGATGGACCTAGAGTCTGTCATACAGAATGAAGTAAGTCAGAAGGAGAAAAACCAATACCATATATATATGGAATCTAAAAAAAAAAAAGTGTATCTGAAGAACCTAGGGGCAGGACAGGAATAAAGACGCAGATGTCGAAAATGGACTTGAGGACACGGGGATGGGGAAGGATAAGGTGGGATGAAGTGAGAGAGTGACACTGACCTATGTACACTACCAAATGTAAAATAGATAGCTAGTGGGAAGCAGCCGCATAGAACAGGGAGATCAGCTCGGTGCTTTGTGACCACCTAGAGGGGTGGGATAGGGAGGGTCGGAGGGAGACGCAAGAGAGAGGGGATATGGGGATATATGTATACATATAACTGATTCACTTTGTTATACAGCAGAAACCAACAATGTAAAGCAATTATACTCCAATAAAGATGTTAAAAAAAAAAATAGCATCAGAAACTGAAAAAAGATCCAAACAATATTTTCTGTGCCACCAACTCTATCCTGAAAAATAAAATCTATTTATCATTAATTATTGGAGAATAACCAATAATTCATTTGATGCAGTAACAAATAAATAACAATCTCCAACACTACCCAGAGCTGAAATATCTCAATACATCATACTATTGTAAAGTAAACTTTGGTATATAGTCAGAATCTCCCATTAATGTTTTAATCCATTGTTTAATTTATTAGCAATTAGAATTACTTCATTATTCTTACACAATTGTCAAAAAGGAAGACTACTCATGGCTATAAAGGGTCGACCAATGGGACTGTAAATAAATCTCAGACATTTGCCCATAGAGAATGGAAGAGGTTGTCATGAGAATAGCCCCATTTACTAGTCAGACCGTCTGAAAGTCAAATATATAATCACAGAGATCACCTTCAGTTAGGGTGTTCATGATTACCATGGACCTTTTCTCTTCAAAAATACAGTTACTCTGCTTTTGTTATTGGATTACATGGAAGCCCCCAAGGAAAACTGGAAAATTACTCAGCATTTTTCAGGATGTATCCTAGATTCAAGTGAGTCAGTACCCTGGGTGGAACTATCAATCATATTTCCTGGGAGATAAGAATGGAGTAATCACTAAGTATTGGTAAATTGTTATATAAGCTGTATCAGATTTATTAGACTCCTAAATGTCCTGCCAATATGACTGATTTTGGTATAAATGACCATCCAAATCCAGCAAGTAATGACCAAGGGTAATAGTTTTTATTTAACATAACAAGATCCATAGCAACTTTATTTAACACATATTTGCTAAGTTAATATTCTCATACTGAATCTTTTCCATTACATTCACCACTTTTCTTCTTAGGTGAAAATTCTAAGTTCACATCTAATTCTAATATTTTATTCTACACTTGGTGTTGCTGTAATATAATTCTATGCCTTTATATTAAAAGAGACTGAATTTGAGAAACTAAATAGACATTTTCCCAAAGACATACAAATGGTGAACAGGTACATGAAAAGATGCTCAACAGCACAAATTATCAGGAAAGTACAAATCAAAACCGCAATGAGACTTCCCTGGTGGTCCAGTAGTTAACACTCTGTGCTTCCACTGCAAAGGGCACGGGTTCAATCCCTGGTCAGGGAACTAAGATCCCACATGCTGCTCTGTGCAGCCAGAAAAAAACAAAAAACCAAAACAAACAAACAGAAACAATGAGATATCACCTCACACCTGTTGGAATGGCTATTATCAAAAAAGACAAATGATAAGTGTTGACAAGGATGTGGAGAAAGGGGAACCCTTTTGCACTCTTTGTGGGAATGTAAATTGGTACAGCCACTATGGAAAACAATATGAAGTTTCCCTAAAAATTTAAAATATGGAATTACCATATGATCTAGGAATTCCACATCTGGGTATATACCCAGAATAAATGAAGACAGGATCTTCAAGAGATATCTGCACTCCCATGTTCACTGCAGCATTAATCACAATAGCCAAGATATGGAAACAGCGTAACAGTTGTCAATGAGTGAATGAATAAAGAAGATGTATTGTATATAAAAACAATAGAATATTATTCAGCCATGAGAAAAAAGAAAACCCAGCCATTTGCTACAACTTAGATGAAGTTTGGGGGCATTATGCCAAGTGAAATAAGTCAGACAGAGAAAGACAAATACCGTATTATATCACGTATAGGTATAAATTTTAAAAAGCCAAACTCATAGAAACAGAGTAGATTTGTGACTGCCAAGGACTGGGATGTAGGGGGAAATGAGATGTTGTTCAAAGGGTACAAACTTCCAGTTATAAGGTAAATAAGTTCTGGATAGCTAATGTAGAGCATGGTGATTACAGTGATTAATACAGAATTATATACTTGAAAGTGCTAAGTGAGTAGATCTCAAATCTTCTCACCACGAAAAGGAAATGATAATTAAGTGACATGATGGAGACATTAGCTAACACTATGGTGGTAATCATTTTGCAATATGTAAGTACATCAAGTCTACATATTATACACAAACTTAAATAATGTTATATATCTATTGTATCTCAATAAAACTGGGGCGGGGATCAAACCTAATTGGAGAAATGTATCTTTATAGTTTTGTAATTCTCTGTCCTGGATTAAATTCATCAATTTATTCATTCGCCTAGTTATTACTAAATGTTTACTAGGTGAATACAGAAATTAATGACAGATTCCGTACTCTCAAAGAAAAGCAGCTGTAGATTAACAGAGTTTAAAGGTTCTTAAAGACCATGAAAGTATACATATAAAATTATATCAAAACATTTTTCTGTACCAATATCTACTTTTTGAATCTTTTAAAATAAGTGAATACACTTTTCTTAACCTAGTTCTCTACTAATGGACACTTAATGGCACTAACAATGCACAGGTTAACATTTTGTGAATAAATATGTGCATATTTTAAAAATTATTCCCATGGAATTTCTCCATTAAAGTGGAATTTTGGGGTCTAGGTAAGTGTACATTTTAAACACTTTTGGTATATTTTGGCAATCTTCCTTGATAAAGGATTATATCCTTTCCAAACTGGCTGTCATTGCCTCTCTGTCCTGCCTTTGTCAACCGGACGGTATATAATTGACACCTCATCTTGTATAAGATTGTATCACTTCATAGCACCAACCATCAGGCATGTGCCTGAGTTTTAATATTACATTTGTTTTTGTAATAGCATGGCTATCTGTCTTCCCCCGCCAGACTGTAAGTCACCAAAGGCAGAAATATGAATTTATTGTCATCTTTGTGTGTCGCTATTATGTGTGGAAAAGGTTATTTTAAATTACTTCATTTTTGTTTATTAATATGAGAAATCTCCAAACCAATTTTTCTTTTATGGGTCTTCGGTTGAGCTTTGGTATAATTTACACACTTAGCTAATTAAATTCCTTTCCTCAAGGGATCTTTTTTCTTTTCATATAATTCTTATCTCAAGGGACCATCATCCTTAGAACTATCAAATCACTACCTCTGATGTTAAAATGGCATCTGACTGAAGATGGGATACCCCTCCTGGCACTGCCTGACTTGCAGGCGAAGATTTAACATGTTTCTGTTTTCATATCTGTACTCACCATGGTACCCCCTGAACCCAGACCAGTGCCTGGCTCATGAATGAATGAGGAAAATACCAGCTCAGGAAGGTATAAGGAAAAGTTATTCATGAATCCAATCCAGGCACCTCCTCACAGTGCTTTTAAAAAGAAAAGTAAATCCCTTAAAGCTCAAATTTATGTAGTTATCTTGGAAAAAAAATTTTAATTACCTAGAGTCTGCATAGCTCCTTGTTATACTCTAGCATAACAAGGAGTATAAAACCATGACTAAAATATTCACACTCCACTCCATTCACTATAAAAAAAGGAATTGCTAGTTTATTCGTCTTGCCTAATGACACAGAAGGGCAAAACAAGTACCCAGACAATGAATAATAATGCAAGAGCTCAGACTGTAAAATCAATATGTCAGATCAGCAGAGCTGAGCTTCGTTTTAATGCTCTCATCCCTAAATGCAGTAGAGCTTACCTTTGAATTATATATATGTATTGACCTAATTATATAAATATTGACTTTTCCTTATATGAAGCTTTGTTTTTCCAGTCTCACTGTAATTACGATGTCAATATTTGTGGCTGTAGTAACATTGAATTTAAACTTGTTAATTGTGACTGATGGTGGCATGCCATGGGATAATCCAGACAGTCTTATGGTCTGAACACACTGGTGGCACTAGATAGTAACTGATAAATCAGTAATTCCCTAGGTATACCATAGTAAGGTAAACTTCTTTAACAAAATAACTATTTCATTCCCAATAATTTGAGAACTGGTCTCCTCCTCAGTTTGTCAGGTTTTACAACACACAGAAGTAATAACCAGGATGTGACTAGATCTTGGTCTGTAACTTTGCACAACATTTTTTTTCTTTAATCAAACACTTCATCCTTAACTTCAAGCCACAATCCATCCTACTAACAAATTCTTTGATCTATTGACTATACCCGTATCCCCATAGCTCTGCATGTGTATAAAAGATAACATTTAATATTTGTTATTATTCTTTGATATATTTCAATAAGGATCCTATGCAAAGTTTAGCCTAATACAAAATATGATCTGTATCAATTTTATTTCTTAAAAATGTCCTACTTGGGCTTCCCTGGTGGCGCAGTGGTTGAGAATCTGCCTGCCAATGCAGGGGACACGGGTTCAAGCCCTGGTCTGGGAAGATCCCACATGCCGCGGAGCAACTAGGCCCGTGAGCCACAATTGCTGAGCCTGCGCGTCTGGAGCCTGTGCTCCGCAAGGGGAGAGGCCACGATAGTGAGAGGCCCGCGCACCGTGATGAAGAGTGGCCCCCACTTGCCGCAACTAGAGAAAGCCCTCACGCAGAAACGAAGACCCAACACAGCCATAAATAAATAAATAAATGAATAAAAAAATTAAAAAAAAAAAAAAAAGTCCTACTTAATTATTTCTCCTTACATGGTTTTATTTTCATAAGCAAAGATTTCACACAGTTCCTACAGTTGTCACATCTCTGGGACAAGCAATAATGCTATACCTCAGGTCATTTTAATTAAATTGCTTTACTTCAATAACATTTAAAGAAACATTCCAAGTGCTTTAAAAAGCTGGAAAGTGCTTTGCTTTGTTCTTATAAAGTTTCTGAACACTCCCACTCAAGGTCCTGTACCTTCCAATTTAAGAAGAGCAGAAGTATGTGTCATATTCATCTTTTAGAGTTAGGTGAAACACACAGGGAATGCTACACAAAAAGAATAAAACAATGGGGTCCACGATTTGGCTTAAGAGCTGCTCTAGACGTATCATGGTGAGCTAGTTATCCATCATTCTGTTTTTTTCTTATTTGCCTCTACAGGGATGCCAGATGAGATGAACCTCAGTGATGTAAAGCAAATCCATCAAACAGACGGTAGTAGTACTTCAGACACAACTGGAGCAGGATGGACAGCAACAACTGAAACTATGGCATTGGCTCTGATGGGTGCAGTGATGTTACTTCCTGGGCTTTGGTAACTGAACCCTTCTGCCCTGATACATATGTCTTATTAGAGTCTTAACTTCTCCCCTCTCTTTCTGCGAGTGGAATAAGAGATCTTTTCAAATGTAACAATTATATTTATGAAAAGGTATGTCACACTAACTTCTTAGAAGCCAAGTTGGTATGTTCACAAAGTATCTAAAAATCAACATTTAAATGAAAGACTGTTTGAAAACATGTCTTCTTTGAATCTAATTTAAACATTCTTAAATTCTAACATATTAAACCTGCATATGTGAAGAGCACGGAAGTGACTCTGAATAAGAAGGATTTAGTATATCTGTAATTTTATTATCCTCAATTCCAACCTCTTCCTTTTTAAAAGAAAAATGTTTTAAATTGAAGGTATATATTCAGGACACTGAAAACAGTACATAGTGTTTCTTAAAATATTGGAATTAGAATTCCATTAAATGAATCAAAACAAACAATGGCAAGTCGTATGCATGCATTTTCAAGAGATTCTTCCATTTTGCAAGTTATAGAAAGAAATTTCTGAAAGACTATAAGTTATAGAGTAGATTGCCGAGGAGCATTTCATGTAATTTCATTGAAGATGCTTGATAATTTTTATCCACTGTAACTTAGCCACTGACAAACCTTAAAGCTGAGTATTTTGATAACATCTGATTTGTATCCCATTATATACAAAATGCATCTTTGGTACTGTGACTCTGTTCCCTCCTCTCTCTTTGCCGAATGGATTTAGCTACATTGCAAACACACGCCTGCTCTAGGAATATCGCTAATAAAGCTGTTAATTATTTGGTGGAAAACTTTAAAGAATATTGATCATTTTCTCCTGGAAAAATGATATATTCATCCATTTTCAAAATATTATTTGCTGTTTTTTTAAACTTGATATTGAACAAACAATTGTCTATACATTTCTAAGGTGCCTATGAATATCTAAAGACGTACTAATACAGAAAATATGGCATGCACTGTTTTAGCTCTTTTCCTATTTTCACATTAGCAGAGCCGCTAATCCACAGTCCCTGATTTCCCAGTTGTGATAAGGTGCCTCAGCAGGCACTGATTAGGATGTCTATTGCTGTACTTAGGAGGAAGAGATAAGTCAGCTTTTATTAAGAAGTATCACATCCAGTTGATAGCCAGAAAATATAATTAATACAAAGTGACAGAATAGAAAAGAGAAGTGCTGAACTTATAAAATTTTTAAAAAAAATTCAAAAGGATTTGAAATGACCTCTGAAAAAGAACTGAAGGGGACTCGATCAACAGCAAAGATTTGCAAGATGAAATTAATCTGTCCAAATGAGGAAACTCTATATGATCAAACCCTGTTCTCCCTCAGGTTCTCAATTATTCAAATGATCTGTTGATTGTCACCTTAAACCACACTATGTTTATACCGCCTAGTCACATTTTCTTGTCTGTTAAAACATGCCTCAGAACTGGAAGTGTTACTTTACCTGCCAATTCTGGAGGTCATTTTCCTAAGCTTCCATTCACCTTAATATGCGTTCCATGATCTGCTTGGCTTATAGCTCATTTGCACCACAATGCTCCAAAAATTACAAACTTAACATATTTTTTAAAATTTTCATTTCAACTTCAGCTCTTTATTTAAATAGCTCTGAAATGAGTAATATGAAGTCAACCATTTGTGGCACTCCAGCCCAAGTCACAGTTGGCTTGCCACGACAATGCTTCTGACCCAAACCTTGAGGCGACAGTAAGAAAAACAAACTGAAGAACATGGTTCAGCAATCTGAGATAAAATCGGTTGATAAGAGATAATTTTAGGTATCGCAGGAAATGGTTAAAAGCAGAGTAGTGACAAAATCAATAGTATGAATGAATATTTTTTATCAACTAAATTTTACATTCTCAAATGGGTGTTGTCTACCTCCACGTAGGCACTTAGGAGACCATATATATACCATAATCGTGTAGCTAGAGCTCAAAACACTTGGAGGTTTTCAGAATTTCTTGAAGAGCCTGAGGCATACTTTTTTAATATTCTCAATGAGGTTATTCATTCTTTAATATTGTACTCTGTAGCAGGTTACATTTGTATAACTCTTTATAATTTACAAGACTATTTCAGATGAGATAAAACATCTCATCTGACCTTCCTCACCCCTCAAGGATGGGCTCAATTTTTAGTCAAATAAAAGCAATAACACTGAGGTTTTGTTTTGTTTTGTTTTTTAATATGGCTCAGAATTTGCTACGGAAGAGTTTTCCATCAGTAAAGTCTAAAAAGCTCTTAAGCAATGGTAAAATTGTTAGAATACGTGTGTGCTTTTCAAGATGACTTAAAGGATAGCATTCAGGTGAATATACATGTATTTTAAAATATCGCTCACATAGTTATAGTCACATACTGGGATCACTTAAAGGAATTTTCTTGAATTTCTGAGTTATTTTTATACAAATTAATCATGAAACAGTCCAGTGTTTTGCATGTATTGGGGAAGAATCAGTTAACAATCTGAGCTAACATTCAATATGCCTTCCCTTTGCGTATATACCATGATAAATGCTTTTATGCACAATCTCCCCAATAATATTACCACCTCCATTTTACCAATGAGGAAACTGAAGCTAGAAATATTATGTAATTTGTTTGGTGTCATACAACTAGTCAGAGTAGAATCAGACAGGTAAGTAATATCTCTAAATAAACTATATACATTCCTGGTTAAAAGATATAATAGTTCTAGAACAGTGGTAAAGAATATTGAGGTTAGCATAAAAGTCATTCAGAGGTGATTTAAGTCTCCAAACAAGGATTTAAAAAACAAATACAATTAACTGTACAATTCTAATTGTATAATTATCAAATTGCATATTAGTGTAAAAACATAGTGAAAAGGAAAAATGTAAACATGAACATTTTCTTCCCTACCAATCAATACTCTCCCACATGTGAAAATTCTATTCAAACACATCAGCCTCTAAAATAAACCAGCTACCAAAAATGAGAAAACACACACACATTTTTTTAACTATAACAGAATCATGAAATTTCATTTTGTTTTCTGTGCAACTGAAGGGTTGAAACATTTCTTTGGCCATAAGACAAAGGATGGCATAAAAAATAAGGAAGGAAGGAAGAAAAGAAGGGAGGATGGGAGGGAGGGAAGGAGGGAGGAAGGAAGGATGGAAGGGTGTGGCAGAATATAATTTTTAAAAATCTTAGATTTGCCTTTTATCTTCTATTTGTTCAGGAACAAACAAATAATGAAACAATGCCTGGAGTGTTCTTTTCTAATTAAAGGACAGAAGTTAATAAGCTATTTCTTCCCAAACACTCAGATTTTCTGAAGTACTCAATAATGATGTTTTGAAAAGGACTCAATTTATTGCTAATTGTTTTCAATCACTTAAGATATTGTTTCTGTCATCAGAACCCTTCAGTTACAATTAAAATTGTTTCTTCCTGCTTAGACTTGCGATTCTATGAGATATTCCCTGAGCAGTCTGTGATATCAGTATTTCTTTAGGTTGCAAAATTGGTATCCTGTACAACGACATGGGTTGTACAAAAACAGAAATAATTGTTAGGTATGACATTGGGCATATCAAGTTTTTCTTTAATTGTAGATTGTTGTATATCAATCATTTCTGATTAAAATATAGATAAAACATTTCTCAGGTTTAAAATCTGCTTTCTTTGCCTTTGCTAGAATTACATGATGACTGAATTACTCTTATATCATCATTATTTTATAAATGGAGATTTAATCAAATACAATCCTAAGCTATCCTGTCTGCCTCCATATGCAAAAAAAAAAAAAACTGAAGAATTTCATCACAATATGATTAATATCTTCACTGTAACAACGGCAATAACTTATTTGGAACATGGTCGTGGTAGAGATGGATATTTGTGGATAAATTTGCAAACATCTGATGCAAGGGTCTCTCCCCTTCCTGCACTTGTCAATTGTCACATTGGAATCATTTTCACCATGAAATATATGAGAGGATCATGCATCTCACCTTCCCTGGAAATTTTTACTTTCACTATATCAAAGAGCAAGAGAAAGGGAAGGGTATAGAGGAATGTGAAATGCCATAGAATTAAAAGTAGACTGAAGAATTTCTAAGGATCAAACTGGCTGGAGACAGGGATTGACCCTTAGCAATAACTTGGGTAATTTGGTGAGTAAATTCTACTTTTATGAGTTTCAATACCTACCTTTGAGCACCACTGAACTAGAAGGAACTAAGGGTCTTAGAAGGAGAGGAAGCAGGGGGTCTCTCTTTGCCTGAGATCACCCAGCCAAGGCCAGCAGCATTAGAAGGGGGGGGGGGGAGCCTAATTTGCA
The DNA here is from genome assembly GCF_965194805.1 of Balaenoptera borealis. NCBI lineage: Eukaryota > Metazoa > Chordata > Mammalia > Artiodactyla > Balaenopteridae > Balaenoptera > Balaenoptera borealis. Next base: position 62,887,831 of record NC_138877.1, read on the forward strand.
AAATAAATGTATGAACAGTACAGTGTGTTTAGCAAGCACCTGTTTTATTCTACCTCTTTAAGAAATCTAGGCACTGACCAGTAAAGAATTTTTAACAACTGCAATTTCTTCAGAATAACACTGAAAGACCCACATAGAATCAAGAAGGATTCCAAGTACAAAATTGTGGTCAAAATTGTCAAAGACTTCCAGAATACAATTAACCAAGTCATTGTGCTTCTCCAACTCACCCCACATTCTCACCCCTCTCCCTGCTGCCCACATACACACTCTCACGGCCCACACACATTTTCTTGCTATTGTTTCTATTGCCTTTTGGTTTTCTTATCTGTAAAATTGAGATAGCTGTATCTGATTCAGAATTGCTTACAGGACTAGATAATGCAACACACATTTAGGACCCACCTGGCACATGATAAACCTTAATAATCCATGCTTGTTCCTTTCCCATTAAGCCTTCTGTTAAAATGCATGTGTGCCCAGGTTGGGACAATACCAAACTATAGAATTATGGATTCTGCCTGTGGATAAGCTTTTGATAGGGAAACAGCATAACAAGGTTTGAGAGTGAATAGAGCTTAGGAAGGAGAAAGAAGACAGAGTGAACGTGCAGGAGAGACCCACCTGCCTGTTTCATGTCTCATGTTTTGCTTAGCCTCATCCTGGCTACAAGGCTTATTCGTTGAAAATGTATTTCCTAAATATAGGGAGTTAGAGAGGGGTCTTGTTTTTATTGATTATAAAGGGATGTTAGCCCTGTCCCAGTGTTTACATGTGAATTGGTCTCTAACTATAACAGATTGAAAACCTCAACACCCCCCAACCCACCTGAAAGTCTAGTTGACTGGTGGGTTCAGACCGCATGTCAGAGTGATTACAGCACAGGCTAGAGAGCAGCCCAAGGTGAGGTGGGAGCTAATAATCAATGAGCAAGCAGTGTATTGCTCAATATCTCCCTTAAAGTCACCACCAAGTGGAGATTTCTGAATGGCAAGGTCACTTCCTTAAGTTCATGTTGCTAACAGGTGACAAAGCAAGTATTCTAAAACAGGTCAGACTTCAAAATCCTTTCCACTGCACCACTCAATATCCCCAAACTCAGAAAACCCTTGAGAAGGAAGCTGGTTAAGTTAGGTTATTTTTTAGGTTATTTGTAGGTTTTACAGGATATTTTTAAAATTTCCCTTGTTCCATTCGCTTTTTATTCTCATCTAGTCTCTCAGATAATTTTCCCTTCCATCTCTCTTTCTTCTCAAATTTAGCTCTGGTAATAAGGTGAGCATCCTGAAGAGATTCCATATGCCAGATGCCCGAGTGTGGCCATCTGATGGGGAGATTGGCTCAACCACTGACTCACAGTCATCCAAAAAATGCTGGAGAAACCAGAACAAACACAGCTTCAAAGGTTTTAGAACTAACCGTCTGTATGACCTTCAGCAAGTCCCACCACCTTTTTGAACTTCAGTTTCTCATTTGTAAAATAATATGCTTGAGCCAAATGATCACTAAATTTCCTTCTAGATCTCTAGTCTAAAACAGAAAACATTGATGCAGCGATACAGAATATTTATTTACTCGATATCTTATATGATAACCTACTATTACTTAATACATAAAAAACACTTTAAAAATAATGCATAAAATGTGATTTTAGTTACAACTTTATGCATACGGTGATAATTCTAATTTGTTTATCACATATAGGGATGTGGCTTTTCTGCATGAGATTGAGTGGAATTATCTTTTCATAAATGAAGGGGAGAATAGCTAGAACAAAAGTTCTTTAGCTTTCATTTAATGGACAGAACAATATGCCTGAGCAAAGAAATCGATCCTGTCATTAAATAATTAGCAACTAATTGCTTATTGTTTTAGCTAATCTTATAGCAGCTATGATAGGGGGTCTTCACTAATTCAACTATGGTGTGTCACAATATTTAAAAACAAATAGTACATAGAGTGGCACCACTGAGGGAACAAAAGATAATAGTGTAGGGAAGTCAGAGATGAATAATAAAAGTGAGTTTGACAGTATTTTCTCTTCTCACAGATTTTCCCAGGAGACCCTTTTAAATAGGCCTAAACAAATGGTATTGTGTCTGATGATTTATTGCAGAACAAGCTGACAGAGCACAGGGGCGTGTTAGCTGGTCCCCTGTAGTATAGGGGTTAATTCAGAAAACAAAGAGACCAGAAGTGCAGCAGTTGGAACAAATGCTCTGTATCATCCAGTGAGCAAGCAGACAGAAGCTGGTAATCACAGCTTACCTGAAAAGATAGTTTCTAAATATTGTCTGTTGGTAATTTTAGTATTTTGTTTCCTTCATTTATTAAAAATATTAATGAGAATCTATGAGAATTTCATCACAGATGGTTAACTGCTATAAATTTATAATAAATTAATTCTACTTTACTACTACTTTTCCTACACATCTATTACAGTATGGATGTAACTGAATGTAAATATGTGAATGCATACACACATTTATCTATATTTATCTATAAAATACACATATACATTCATATATTTACAGGTTTAGATAAAATATAATATATAAAGGCTTTTTATGTTACATTTTCATAAAACTTGCCTTTATATCAATTATTTCTGGCTTTTCAGTCAAAGACTGAGAAGGTCAGCGAAATAGATCATTTTTATAAAGTTGCTGCTTATTACAGTATGGATGTAACTGAATGTAAATATGTGAATGCATACACACATTTATCTATATTTATCTATAAAATACACATATACATTCATATATTTACAGGTTTAGATAAAATATAATATATAAAGGCTTTTTATGTTACATTTTCATAAAACTTGCCTTTATATCAATTATTTCTGGCTTTTCAGTCAAAGACTGAGAAGGTCAGCGAAATAGATCATTTTTATAAAGTTGCTGCTTATTATTTTTCCATATGGACTTTCGTCTTTCATTTCAAATAGATCAACATTGAACAAAGCTCTTATTATACACAAAAGAGCGTATAGGGCCACTGCAGCAATAAGAGGACACATACATAAGGTTTATATTGCAGAAAGTCTCACTGCTACAGCCTTATATATACCCTTTCTATTGTCTTTAAGAGACCATTCCCTGGAGAACAATGCAAAATCACAAATAGTTAGCTTATGTTTCTTACTATAAAATATGTAAAAGTGTGACTTTACTCACTTGCTTTTAGGTTAGCAACTAACTGAAGTTAAGCTGAGCAAGAAAGGAATGACAATTCAAAGAACTCAAATGTATCCTCATTTTCCTCAAGTCACCAGCTGTGTTGTCTTCTCCCTTAGTAATGCTCACCTGTCACTGTCCCGCTGCCTTTGTTATCTATACTCTCAGTGCCTGTGTGGGACACTATGTGCAAAATGGAACTCAGGCTTGGAAATAAGACTAGTCCTGGTTTTGAATATCAGCTCTCTGAAACATCTGTGAAATTGAGATGATCATACCTCCCCGCCCTTGACTGATTTATTGGCAAGATTTACTGAGTGATTGTATCTACAGTGACCGGCACATTGTGGGGATTAAGTAAATATGAGTTAGCATTTTATCAAGACTTGCTTTTAGGTGAAATCTTTCACACTAAGATGTAAGCAACTGATTTAATGAAAAATCATCTGATTTTAAAACTATATGGAAGCAATCCCACTCCTAGGCATATACCCAAGAAAACCATAATTCAAAAAGATACCTGCACCCCAATGTTCATTGCAGCACTATTTACAATAGCCAGGACACAGAAGCAACCTAAAAGGCCATCAACAGAGGAATGGATAAAGAAGATGTGGTACATATATACAATGGAATATTACTCAGCCAGAAAAAGGAACAAAATTGTGCCACTTGCAGCAACATGGATGGACCTAGAGATTGTCATACTGAATGAAGTAAATCAGACACAGAAAGTCAAATATCATATGATATCGCTTATATGTGGAATCTAAAAAAAGGGTAAAATGAACTTATTTACAAAACAGAAGTAGAGTCACAGATGTAGAAAACAAATTTATGGTTACCAGGGGATAAGGGGGAGAGGGATAAATTGGGATATTGGGATTGACATAGACACACTACTATATATAAAATAGATCACTAATAAGAACCTACTGTATAGCACAGGGAACTCTACTCAATACTCCGTAATGGCCTATATGGGAAAAGAATCCAAAAAGAGTGGATATATGTATATGTATAACTGATTCACTTTGCTGTACACCTGAAACTAACACAACATTGTAAATCAATTATACTCCAATAAATATTTTTTTAAAAAGAAAGAAAAAACTATCTGGAAACCTAAATATCATGTATTTCTGTATTTTGCAGAAGAGAAAGCTAAAATCCAGAACACATAAGTGAATTACCCAAAGTAAGAACACAACTAGTTTAAAACAAAAGACCAGCAAACACTCATTTTTTTTAAGTTCTGTGCACTGTACTGAATCAAAATGCATGTTTGTATATCCTAATATTCAACAGAAATCGCACCATAACCACAGGGACTAAACAGAAACAGGCAAACCTACCAACTTGGGAGACTATGCTTAGACTCATGATTTTCAGGAAATGAAAATAAGGCTACCTAGAGAACTTATAAACTCTAACACTACCCTGACATTGATTAAAATAGTAGAGATAATGTAATAGAATTTGAATGTAATGGTTTTAATATAAATGTTAAATCTCTTTTCAAATTCACTTCTGATTCTTGATAAACTGACCAGTTTGCTAACATATGTGGGACATCTTGATAAATAACCTATTCTAACACAGATTACAATTTTCAAATTTATAACTATTTTGCCTTTAAATTATAGGAAATAAAATTAAAATATATTTTATGTCACATTTAAAGGTATTAAAAGAAACATTTCTTTTTTGCCACTGTTATTGTTTTCTACCATATTATTTTGATTCGCAATCTTTAGATTTACCATCTCTGTACCAGATTATAATTAGGTTATATCTTGAAACATGAAGATCAATAGATCATGTTCATGTTCATCTTATTTTTTATTTATTTTTTTGAATTTTATTTTATTTTTTTATATAGCACGCTCTTATTTCTTCCAGGTTGTCCATTTTATTGGCACAGAGTTTCTTGTAGTAGCCTCTTATGACGCTTTGCATTTCTGAGGTGTCCGTTGTAACTTATCCTTTTCATTTCTAATTTTATTGATTTGAGTCCTCTCCCTCTTTTTCTTGATGAGTCTGGCTAATGGTTTATCAATTTTGTTTTGTCCAACAGAAGTGTAATGTGAGCCACCTATGAAATTTAACATTTCTCAGTAGCCATACTAAAAAAAAAAAAAAAAAGGGTAAAAAGATACAGCTGATATTTAATAATACATTTAACCCAATGTATGAAGATTACCACCATTTCAACATGTAGTCAGTATAAAAATCATCAGTAAGATATTTTCTATTCATTTTTATATTCATTGTTTTGCAATCCAGCATGTGGTTACTGCACATCTCAATGTGGACACACTGTGTTGCAGCTGCTGAGCTAGTGGTTCCTGTATTGAACAACACATAGAGGTGGAGACACCAAGGCACCTTGAGAAAAAAGATCATTAATAAGGGAAAAACATGAGAAGACTCCTTTAGTCATAAATCTGAGACAAGAAAATATATTTTAATTTGGAGAAATGTATTAGCAAAACCTGTCCTTCTAAACATGGATAGGAATTGAAAACTCAAAGAGATGTCTCTGAAGATGACAAATATTCTCTCCTTGACCAAATTCTACTCAGCCTTTTCTGAACTCTCTACTTAACTAAGTCCTGATTTTGGGTTTCCATATTGGTTTCCACATTGTCCAATTTTAGCAAGAATCCTGCTAGGTCAGTTTAGCCAGAATCTTCCATCTGCTATATCCAGTTACCTCAATACCCAGGTTCTTCATCCTTTACCATTCCCCAGGTGATTCTGATCATCTTAGACTGCCTTCAGCAAGAATCCTGTTGGGTCACATTAGTCAGAATTTCCCAATACCCATGAGGTTTCCTCTTGAGTAATTTTCCATCAGTTGATGCCCATCTTGTTCTTTGGCTATAAATTCCCACTTATTCTTGTATTCTGAGTTAAACCCAACCTCTCTTCCCAACTACAAAGCCCCACTGCAGTGGTCTTCACAACCTATGTCAATTGCCCCCTAAATAAAGTCTGCCTTACAGTTTTAACAAGTGTCATTAATACTATTTTTTCTTTAACAAAATGTTGTGACTTTCAGAATGGCACTGTGAAGACTCAGGGAAACATTCCCAGAAAAGGGCATCTATTAAGTTGGTCAAAATTAGCAATGATAATCTTTCAAATTCTCTGAAAATTGCTCAAAGGGCTTATAAAAACAGAGAAGTATTTATTCATCAAATCTAAGGAAATCCAGTAAGAACTATTTGAGGCAGTGGCATTCAAGTTAGGATTGCAGCCATCCCCCACAGGTAAGCCTTGGGGGAAAACTGCTCCAACAGGAGCCATAGCTGAAAGTCAGTTTCCATCTACACCCTACCCTGTCGCTCCCCTGCCTCCTTCCATTTTAGGTAGATTCAGCAGCAGGTAATCATCAGCAGATTCCGTTTTTCACAGCTTAGTGCTATAGGAGACCTATATTGGGTCTGGCTGCAGCCTGGTAGAAATGCCTATTCTCTCACTCGTAACTCCCACTTAATAGGGAAGATATAGGCTGGGGTGGTTGGTGAAGAGTGCAGTCCCTCTTTCTCAGGCAACTCGAGTTGCAGCTTCCACCTCCCCTGGCTCCCCAGTGTGGAAGAGCAACTCCAGATAGATTTGGCAGCTGTTCAGTCCCAGCAGATCCCATCCTCCTAGGTTCTGCAGATGATCCATACTGGGTGTAATGGTAAGCCAGCAGAGATGCCAGTTCCAGCCAAGTACTAGTGTAGCCAAGTACAAAACAAATTACAAAGCAAGCAAACAACGATAACAATAATCTCTGGAGAGGAATCAATATCTAGAGATGCTGTGTAAAAGGGAACTTCTTCAACCTGACAAAGTGTATCTGTAATAAACCCCACATCTAATATCATACCTAATGGTGAAAGATGAAAAGCTTTCCCCTTAATATGAGGAACAATAGAAGGAAGTTGGCTCTCCCCACATTTATTCAACATTCTGCTAGAGGATTTAGCAAGGACAATTAAGCAATTGGACAAGAAAAACAGATGAAAGACATCTAGATTGAAAAGAAGGAAGTAAAGTTATCTTAAATTACACATGACATGAACTTGTGTGTATATAAGGTATCCACTAAAAATATTAAAAATAAATGAGTTCAGAAAGATTGCAAGATGAATTACTTTTCTATATCCTAGCAATGAATAATCCAAAAACAAAGTTAAGAAAGCAACTCAACTTAAAATACCATTAAAAAGAATAAAGTGCTTAGAAATAAATTTAGCAAAATAAGGGCAAGACATACACAAGACGTATACACACAAATATAAAACAGTGTTGAAAATAACTAAAGATCTAAATAAATGGAAAGATACCCCATGTCCACGTATTGGAAGATTTAATATTGTTAAAATGGCTAAATGGATCTACAGACTCAATGCAATCTCTATCAAAATCTCATTTGGCTTTTTTGCAGAAATTGACAAGCTGATCCTAAAATTCATATGCAAATGCAAGAAACCCAGAATAGACAATCTTAAAAAGAACAAAGTTGGAAGAGTCAATCTTCCTCTTTTCAAAGCTTAGTACCCAGTTACAGTTATCAAGACAGTGTGGTACTGGCTTAAGGATAAATATATAAGTCAGTGGAATAGAACTGTGAATCCATAATTGATTTCCTAGCTCCCATTGTTCACAAAAGTTAACTCAAAGTGGATCACAGACCTCAATACAAGAACTAAAGCTACAAAAATGTTAGAAGAAAACATATGAGTAAATCTTTGTGGTCTTGTATTAGATAATGGTTTCTCACATACCACACCAAAAGTAGAAGCAACGAAAAGAGATAAATTGGAACTTCACTAAAATTAAAAGCTTTTGTGCTTCAGAGGGCACCATCAAAAAAGCATATGTATGAAAGTATTTAAAAATTATGTATGTGATAAAGGACTTGCATCCAGAATATAGAAATAACTCTTACAACTCAATAATAAAGAGATACATAATCAAATTAAAAATGAGCAAAGGATCTGGATAGACATTTCTCCAAGGAAAATAAACAAATGGCCAATAAATCCATGATAAAATGCTCAACATAATTAGTCATTAGGGAAGTGGAAATCAAAGACACAATGAGATACCACTCCATATCCACTAAAGTGAAAGAAAAATAATAAATGTTGTCAAGGATATAGAGAAATTAGAACCCTCATATACCACAGGTGAGAATGTAAAATTATGCAGCCACTTTAAAAAACAGTTTGCCAGTTCCTCAAAATGTTAAAACATATGATCCAGCAATTCCACTTTTAAGTATATACCTCAGAAAAAATAAAAACATACATCCACATAAAAGGTTGTACATTAAACATTAGTCATAATTCCAAAAAGTAAAAATCTAATAACCATCAATTGATGAATAAAATGTAGTATGTCTACACGTGGAATATTATTTGACATTATTATTTGACATTAGTAATACATTAGCATGTATTACTTATACATGCTACAACATAGACAGGCCTTGAAAAAAATATCCTAAGTGAAAGGAGTTAATCACACAAGACCACATATTATATGATTTTATGTTTATGAAATATCCAGGATAGACAAATCCATAGAGACAGAAAGTAGATTAATAGTTGTCAGGGGGTTGAGGGAATGAGACTTTACTGTTAATACATATTGGTTTCTTTTGGGGGTCATGAAAGTGTCCGGTGATAGTTGCACAACTCTGTGAATATACTAAAAACCACTAAATTGTCCACTTTAAATGGGTGAAATTTATGGTATATGTAATATATTTTAATAAAGCTGTTAAAAAAGAAAAGGATAGGAGAATTTGAATTCTTAAAAATCACTTCTTTCTTCCTGATTCAAAATTAGGTCAAGGGGATTCCCAACCAAGTCTTAATAGCATAGAGAAATCCCTCCCTCACAGAATAAAATTCCCAAACCCCGGGACAGATCCCACAAAGGAAGAGGGCTGGAATTTCTGAGACACTGAAGTGGCAATTACTAGAAGACCCTGGCTGGGGTTGGGGGGGTTAAGAGTAGTGGCCTGGTTAAATGTCTGTATGAATGGGTCAAAGGGAGACTCCTGGAAGTCTGTCATTCTGGTGCGATCTCCCTTTACTGACCTAACCCTGAGGAATGATATGATGCCCTGGAAGAGCTACCATGCCCAGGACAGGAAGCTATACCTGCATCCCGGGCAGTCAAAGAAACTTACTGCTTAGAACTTAGTCTTTAAAGACAATACTTCTTGTTCACAGAAACACGTCTTTGCTGCTACTGTAGACTGAATGTATGTGTCCCTCCAAAATTCATATGTTGGACCCCAATATTATGGTATCTGGAGGTGGGGCCTTTGGGAGGTGATTAGGTCATGGAGGGTGGAATGCTCATGAATGGAATTAGTGCCCTTGTAAAGGAGACCCCAGATTGCTCCCTTGTCCTCTTCTGCCTTATGAGGTTTCAGCCAAAAGATGGCCATCTCTGAACCAGGAAGTAGGCACTCACCAGACACCAAATCTGCTGGTGCCTTCATCTTAGACTTCCCAGTCGCCACAATTGTGAAAAATAAATTTCTGTTGTTCTTAAGCCACCTAGTTTATGGTGTATTGTTATAGCAGCCTGAACACTTAACACACTACAAAAAAATTTTTTGCCATAAATGATACTTCACAATATACAATGGGATTTAAAAGAGCTGAAAAATAAATCACTGAGCTCCTTGATAGAGAGTAATTTGAGGAAGTGTGTCGATCCTCCACACTAGAACCCACTGTCATCTCCCAGCAAGTGGAAAATCTCTCTGAATTTCCCTCCTGACACTTAGGCACCAACTCTCCAGGTTGGTGCTATGGCAGGCCCTCTCAATGCAATTTCTGGTGGTGGTTACAATATCCAAGGGTAGATTTTAGTTCCACATCACAAAAGCTATTAGAATTGCTTCTCTCCTTCCAGCTGCCCCATCCCAGACATTAAACACTTTGGCTTATCAAATATTTACATAATAAGAATGCCTTGAAGAAAGCAGACTATACATCCTGCAAATCCATGTATATGATTATGTTTCACATTGGAATGCTGCTTATGGGTATTATCTGCCCCCAATCTGTGAAGTCTGCCATGCCTATGTTATCCACGCCTTAGCATCTGTGTTGGGGCATGGTTTCCAAGTAGTCAGTTGCAAAATTCTTTGACACATTAAGTCTGTTTTTCTTATCTGCTCAGTTGTTCCATCCCCTGTCCTCATGCCAATCCATCTGACATAGGAACCTTTGACTCCATCATGCTTTATCAGCTTGGGACCTTTGAACACATTTCTTTGACACAGAACATCCCCAGGCAGAAGTCTATACAGATTGATTAACATTTCACTACCACTGCCCAGGCAGTTTCGCTCTTATCTAAGACTGCTTGTGATTCTAATAAATAGGAAGACCCCAAAGCAGGACATGAATAATACAAGCAGGAAAGCATAACTTAGCAGGTTCCTATAGTTGACCTAGCACAGGAGCTCGATATAACCATCACCCCTTGTCTCCAGCTCTATACTCACCTTCTTTTTAACTAAGGTAAACTGAGCAAGTTGCTATTCCTTGCATTCTGAAAGAGCCTAATTGGTACACATATGTTTTAGAAAGTGCCAGAAAGATGTTCCCTTTTGAAGGGACAAGGATGCTTATTAGAAATCACCAGGACTATCCCTGAAAGCGATTCAATTTTATTTTGCTTTGATTCTTTGCTTGTTCAGAATATTCTATTTACTAATGGAGATTTCCATGCATCATGATATTTATCAGTGAAAGACAATGAAGAAAAGTATTACAAGCACTGAAAATGAGCTACAAACTGCGCATTATAAATTCAACTGGAATTCCAATTTATATACCAGTTTCTTATTATTTTGGAGAATGTGGCTAATGTCTCCCTGTTAATTCCAAATGCCCTGACAAAAATCTAGTTTCTGGCTCTTGCCCTCCCCTGCTTGTCCCATGAAGGAAATGCTACCCTCTGAGATGCTATCAGATTGAGAAGCTGACATGTTTATCTTATCACTCTCAAAATAAAACATGTTCTGACTCTTCCTCTTGTCATTCTTTCTCTCTTTAGTCTAGAAGTGTGAACACTGACTCCCTAACATATATTCGAAAATGATGTGTCAATGCTCCTCCAGATGTGGTAACCTGAGATTCTCTCATCTTCCTTACAAGGTTTCTGTAAATGTTTGTTTTCTCGTCATGAACTGTTACAGGGTACACAGTTAGTTGTCATCCCTTCCCATAAACAACTTACTATTCAGATCGATTGAATAGATGGGTGACTGAGACTGCTAATAAACACCCAATATCCATTCTCTCTTTCTTTCTTTGGTAATAGAACTCACTCATTTTTCAGTAAGGATGCTCAAGGTTTCCCAGTCTCATTTGCAACTAGATGAGGCCATGACTTTGTTCTGACCAATGAAATGTAAGCCGTAGTTGCAATGGTTAATTTTATGTGTCAACTTGACTTAGCTAAGGGATGCTCAGATAGTTGGTAAAACATTATTTCTGGGTGTATCTGTGAGGGGGTCTCAGGAAGAGATAGATTAGCATTTGAATCAGTAGACTGAATAAAGATAATCCCCCTCCCCAAAGCAGGTGGGCATCATCCAATCCAATGAGGACCTGAAAAGAACAAAAAGGCACAAGAAGAGTGAATTTACTCTCTCTGCTTAAGCTGGGACATCCATCTCCTTCTCTTGCTCTCAGGGCAAAAAAAAAAAAAAAAAAAAAGTTAGAATTTACACTTTTCCCCTTCTCCCTGCCTTCTCTAACCTACTGCAACAGAATGTGAATCCAGTGTCTGAACTGTGAGACAAGAGCCACACTCTAGAAATGATGTAGAGAAAGCCATCAATGTACTAGACCCGTTATGACTGCACAGCTGGACAGGGACCTGGGTTGGGTTGCCTCAACCCAACTTTTGCAAAGGATTATACTTTGGTACTTAAATGCTCTACTACTAATCACGTTTTTAAGAGAACATATAAGTTAACCATCTTGACTGAATTCTTTCTAAAAAATAGAAAAGCATATAACTCTATGAGCTGATGAATGTCTTCTATCGTTACTTTACTCATTTGATCCTTATTTTTAACATAAAAGCATTAAGGTATAAAAGACACAAAGAGTAAAATTAAATTAGAACAGAATAAAAGTAATCAATGCATATTACATATCCTATACCCAAGATCACAAATCTTCAAGGCCATTTAAGAAATAATTGCTACCTAAATAAGAGGCCTTGGCTTTAAACCACAGGGTGGAAAGAGATTGACCTTGAAAACTTTCTCTCTTGGAACCTTTGAGCTGGGTGTTTAGCTCAAATTCTGAGATTAAAAAGAGAAAAAAAACTAAAATGCTGATCAACAGTATTAGGTCAATGGTTTCCTTTAGTCTTTATTGCACTCCTAAGCACTTAACAATTTTTAAAGTGCAGCTCTTTTTGAATGAAACTGAAGGATATAATTTCAAATATGCGATCGAGTCATTTCACTGTGTGACATCATTCATATCAAGCGAATTTCCTTCTGGTATTGAGCAAACGTAAATAACTGTGAATGTCAATGAGTTCATTGGGCCAGCATGATTTAAAATAATGGAGTGATCTCTGATTGTAGTATTGATCATAAACAAAAATCTGTAATATATATATACTAGAGCTTTGGCTTTTGCATGAACCCTTTTAAGATCCCTAGTTCATACAACCTTTATATAATTTACCATTCCAGGTAATAAATTTCTATCTGAGTTTAGATGCTCATTTCCCATGCATCTTCTCATATGTTTAATCATTTCATGGGGCACATCTCCCTTTGGGCTCAAAACTAGGCTAACATATTATTTTAAAAGTAACTATTGGTTTTGAAATCTATTAAAAGCTAGGATAATCACAATTGACCTCAGAAGAATACACCCTGCATGCAAAAATTAATTATTTTGTATTTTTTAACCTTGCTAATCAAAACCAAAATTGAGAACTCTCTGGAAATTTATATCATCAACACATATCTTTATAACCACTGTATATACCAGCTACCTGTATAAACAGACAGTGGAAAGGATCTTGCAAGTACCACAAACTTAATCAAATAATTCACACTTATTGAATATCTTTACTTCCCAATTATGCTTAGAAATAATTATGATGCATCTTTAATAATAATAACAATTATAGATAACACTTATTAGTCACTTTTCGTGGCCAGAAACTCTTCTAAATGCCTTAAATTAATCTTCGTAACAACTCTACTAGATGGATGTTCTGGTTATCAGTCCCATTTTACAGTTGAGGAAACTGAGGCACAAAGAGGTTCTGTAACTTGCCAGAGATCACACAGCTTACAAACGCAAAGCTGGAATTTGTACCAGGTTCTGGCTCCAGGGTCTATGCCTTCAATTACTATATTATTCTACCTTTTCAGGTGAATTGATGACCCAGGCAGGAACTATCTATGATAAGAGGTAGACCTAGGGGAATAATAGAAGTTCCAGATGATTTAAAGTTGGACAGGGTTCAAATTCTGATTCTGTCAATAACTAAGTATGTGGTATTAGGCAAGTGACCTGACTTTCCTGAGCTTTAGTTTTCTCTTTGAAAAATAAGGAGAGGAATGCCTATCTGAGTGGGTTAATGTGAAGATTAGGAAAAAAAAAAAAAAAAAATATATATATATATACACATATATATATGCTTATACATATACACACATATATAATGCTCGCTAGCCAAATACATAGATAGTGCCCAAAACAGTACCACATACGTAGTAGAAATTAAAACAAGGATGCTTCTTTCATTATTAGTCTCTTTATTAATCTAAATATACAACACAAGCCAGCCTCAGAAACTAGTGGTTACCATGGTGATAGACCGCAAATGAATTGCGCACCAAGTTCAGCTTTCTCACTAACTTTAAAATTTTAATCAAGTCATTTGACCACCCTTGGTCCCAAGATTCCCTTTCATCTCTAACATACACTGAATATATGAACTCACTCTATTGCCTCCTGTTAAGGACTATCTGAGATTCTGCCAAAATTCATTTACTGAGACACTACCCCTCCCCTCAGTATGATGGTATTAGGAGGAGAAACCTTTGGGAGGTAATTAGGATTAGATGAAGTCATAAGTGTGGAGCCCTCATGAATGGAATTAGTGCTCTTATATGAGTCATGAGAGATCGTGCTTCACTCTCTGCTCCCTACCATGTGAGAATACCATGAGAAGTAGGCGCCTGCAACCCAGAAGAGGGGTCTCATCAGAACCTGACCACAGTAGGACTCTAATCTCAGACTTCTAGCCTCAAGGATTCTAAGAAATAAATGTCTGTTGTTTATAAGCCACCTGATCTATGGTACTTTGTCACAGCAGCCTGAACAAACTAAGATACCTTCTAATCACCAATATAGTATTACTCCTCTTTCTTCTCACCCTCTGACAAGCCTGATCCAAAGAAGATATATGTCCTGCTTCCTAACCTCAAAAGGATACCAGACATGGTTCGAATCTCTCTTTGAGAGGTACAGTGTGCCCGGCAAACATGACAGTTATTTGCTTAGAATGTATTATATGGAATCTAAGAAAGCATACTGGGGGAGGAAAGCAAAATAAATGCCAGTGGTAATTCTAAGAAGAAAAGCATGTAAAGAGAGAATGCATGTAAAGAGAGATTACATCAGGACCTTGAACAGGAGCTAAGAGTTAATACAGAAATGAAGGTCAAGTCCAAAGGGCAGAGACTCAGGATGATGGTTGAAAAAAAGAATCAGAAGAAATTAGGATAAGAGCCCCAGTGGTTTAATGACAATCTAGAGGATCTAGGTCAGTTTCCCAAACAATACCAAAATCTTTTTTTAAAGATACAGGAGGATACTGGGCTGATGAAAGCACAGAGAGAGCATACAATGTCCTCCCTGATATAAAATCTTGCACTCCTCCCAAGCAATGCTTCTCAAATTAAATTCTTCTCCAATTAAAATATAGACTCTGATTCTGTGGGTCTGGGGTAGGACCTAAGATTCTGCTTTTCTGACAAGATTTTCATTTATACTAATGCAGCTGGCCAAGGGACCACACCTTGAGTAGCAAAACTCTCAAAACCCTTCCTCTGATACTGACATTTTTCTTCTACCAGAGGTAATCTAGCTTTATCTATGTAATCTCCTGCCCTTCTTCCAGTTCTTATACCCATACCCCTGCCTCCACCTCCAGAAGAGGACTTTACTCCATCTTTAGTACTGAGAGAACTTGCCCCTTCTCTAACAACTCTGGAGCTGTGACATTTAACATCTGTTTCTGTTTGAACACTTGACTATCCCCCATGAGCTGGGGAAGCAGTAGAGAGTGGAGACAAATACATGGGGAATGGAAGCAGGCAAATAAAAAAAGGTGCATGGGCTTCCCTGGTGGTGCAGTGGTTAAAAATCCACCTGCCAAAGGTACCCCACATGCCGCGGACCAACTAAGCCCGTGCACCACAACTACTGAGCTTGCACTCTGGAGCCCACGTGCCACAACTACTGAAGCCCGCGCGCCTAGAGCCCGTGCTCCGCAACAAGAGAAGCCACCACAATGAGAAGCCCGCGCACTGCAGCGAAGAGTAGCCCCTGCTCGCCACAACTAGAGATAGCCCGCGCACAGCAACAAAGACCAAACACAGCCAAAATAAATAAATTAAATAAATAAATTATTTTTTAAAATGGTCAAAGGTGAGTGAAGATGCATCTCTATTATTTCTAAGGTGGAACCTCAAGAAATATTGCTATAAACTTACATAAGGGCTAGAAAAGTACTAGCACTATGCTATGGACTGAATGTGTCCCCTCGAAATTCTTACGTTGGAACCTAGTCCCCAGTGTCATGGTATTCGGAGGGGGAACCTCTGAGAGGTGATTAGGTCACGAGGGCAAGGTCCTCATGTATGAGATTAGTGACCTTATAAAAGTGACTCCAGAGGGTTCCCTTCCCCTTCCAACATGGGAGGACTAGTGAAAAGATATTGGTTCGTGAACCAGGAAGTGGGCTCCCACAAGACACAGAATCTGCTGGCACCTTGATCTTGGACTTCCCAGCCTCCAGAACTGTGAGAAATAAGTTTCTGATTTTTTATAAGCTTCCTGTCTATGGTATTTTGTTATAGCATCCTGAACAGACTAAAACACACCACCTTTCAGCCAAAAACAGTGACAAGATAAGATTTGCCATAATCCAAGTCACTGTTTAAATTATTGTTTCTACAGGTTAATACAGTCTAAATTCCAAAAACCAACCAAAATAATATTTGAATATAATTAATTCAGAAGTTGGGGCATGCTTAAACATATAAAGAAAAATTTTTTTTAATGTACTTGAATCAAGAAACCATACCAGCTAAGTATTTGACATTACTGGATATTTCTAAACGTAAAATAAGCAGACTACCAGAAGCTGTCTCATAGCTATAAAAGTTAAAGCAATATTTTGGTTTTAATAATCATGAGGATTTTTTAAGTTTTGAGGAAAGTTCAGGTTATTTTCTTCTTTGTCTATAGTTTTTAATATTTTAGATCCACTTCAATAATTTTTGTTTTGGGAAGTCTTAAGTTGCTCCAAATTTGTAAAATTTGGTTGAGTTTAAATTATCAGTGATGTTAAGCAATATTTGAATTATTTAATTAACATTTTTAAACTAGATGCTGAAGTTTCATGGAAATAAATCTCTTACCTTATTAAATACTAACTTTCAGAAGTTGATATTTCTTATCTACACCCGACCTCCAGATGAAATGCACCACATTTTATAATAAACATTATGAGCTTAAAAGTTTTAAAAATGTTATTGCTACAAAGGTTTCCTTAAGAAGGTTCTTTTCTTTGAATACATTCTTCTTAAAACAGCATTTATTTTAGCTCTAAAAATTCTCTCCATCAAAACTTTTTTTTTTTTAGAATTTAAATGTACTGTACATAATGTGCTAAAATATGAAAAACTTTGGTAAAAAAATAAGGCCCAGTATCTTCTATTTTTAATAGCATGTCAATATTTTTAGACAAGATGTGTGACTATAAAGCCAATACATAAATATTTGGAATGCCAAAATGATCTAGTCATAACTAAAAGCAAGTTTAAGTTCAGATAATTTCTTTTCTTACTGACCTTAGACCCCAGAACTATAACAAAAAATAAATTCTTCCTACATTCCTGCCTTATAGTTGGTAAAATACCTATTAGGAAAACATAAGCTATCTAAAAACTTCCCATAATGAAAATTTAAAGCAAAGAAAATAAACAACATTCTTTTTCTTTTTGCCCTTTACTTAGAAAACGATAAATTATGGCTTGTACTGCACATAATCCTACCATGTCTTCTAAAATTTTTGTTATCAACTCGCTTAGATATTCCTATTACACTCAAGATGGATAAAAAAAAATCCCTCAGACCAGAAAGAAGAGAGAACTTCCTCCCTCTTCCTCTGGACTTTACAGCTGGACGTCTACCACAGATGCCATAAGGTGCCCCAGTAGCAGGTGACCTAGGGAAACATCACTGCATGAAGAGCACTGTCCCTGTGTTCTCAAACACCCGGCAACACACTATCTCCAGTCTGTTCAGGACAGAAAACATGAATGAAATAAGATGGAACACAGATGTTTCTTTTGTCACAGGGAAGGAGAAAATTGCCCCACCTCTGAAAATGTTCCTCCGAGTGGAGGAGAAAGAGAAAATATTTAGTCATGGAACGAGCACAACTGCACAAAGAGAGTACCAAGCTGTCAACGGCTTGGAGCTCAGAGAAAACATAAAGCCCATTAAGCTTAACATCGACTATTTATAACTAAAAGTTAATTTCCTCTTCACGGTTTCTTGGCTCACCTGAGCCACCAGGATAAAATTATAAAAAGAAAATAATGCCAAAAAAAATTCCCCATTTAACATGCAAAAGAAAAAAAGAGGAAAAAAAGAAAGTAATGCAGAGTTTTTAAAAATTCTACAGAAGAAGATCTTTATAGAAGATCCCTTAGGGTTTATTTCAATATGACATTTGTAATGAGCCTGTGTCTCTCTCTGGTTTTCGTGCTTCCATGGATCGCTGTGGATACCTGAGGATCAATGGACCATTCCTGTAGCTTCATGTAGTCACAGGGTCTTCATTTCAGAAGACTAAAGACATGAACTTGATGATTTTTAAGATTTTTATCAATCCCTGCCTAGGTATAGTTATATTTTTCTCTTCACTCATTATTGCAAAAAGTCTACCCCCAATCACCCTATCAACTACTCAGCAAGCGATACAGTTTCAGTCAGCATGCCTCCGCTCCAAAGCCTGAGTAAACATCCTGCCACATCAAAATAAACTGCTATTAAACTGCTATTAAACTGCTACTAAAGATAAACATGAACACAATCAAATTGAATGCATGCCCATGTTGAGTTTTTTCTTCCACAATTAGTTGCCAATCAATAAAAAAAAAATTTTTTTAAATACTGGCAGAAAAATAAAAACCAAATATATTAGTGATATTTAAAGAATTCAAAGGTTCAAGGAGGAGGAATGAAGTAATAAGCGGTAAACAGCTAAGTGGAAAATCTAATTGTAAAATTTCCAAGTGAATTGTTTAGTAGTTGCTTTAGGGAAAGAAGAGTTAATGGCTTGTCAACTTGAAACCATAGCAGCTCTTGTGCAAATATCACTACTCAAATATCAGTTAATGCTCAAAGGTTAAACAAGACAGTGCCTAGAGTACTACAAGTTTTCTGTCAAAGACGCAGTATTTATAGATGAAGTTGGCCTTGCTACAAAGAGAAAATTGCACTTTAAAAAGTTAATGAGAAACTTTTCGTTGAATTGAACAGCATGCGTTGTCTTTTAATAGCATAATGCTTTCATGACTGTTTCTGTGGCATTTACTCAGTTTAATAATATTACCTAAAAATTAATCAAATGATTTAGGAACAAATTAAAATATTAAATGCCATTTCACTCATGCAATTATTTCATAATTATTTTAATTTTATATCACTAATATATTCCAGAAATAATGATAAGTAATTAGCCAGTTATCTCTTTCATATAATTCTTAGATTTGGCTGCTTTTACCAATTGAATTAGCAAGTACTTCCATTCCCAAGGAGCCACCAAAGAAATTTAAAAATCAGAGATAAAAGGCAGCTTAATTTTTATTATTTTGAAATAACTGCAATTCAGAAAAGTTGAATAGTATAAAGAACATTTTTTTTTACAGAATCGCTTGAGTAAATTTTTAACATGATGCTCCATCGCTTCTAAATATTTTATTTTCTATATGCTACCAAAAAGGACACTTCCTACATAACCGCAATGCAACCATCAACACCAGAAAATTTACATTATTTGTTCAGTCTATGCCACAGACCCCATCAGTTGCCCCAATAGTGTCCCTAATTAAGCCAAAGGGTCCTGTTCAGAATCTTATGTTTTATTTAGTTTTCATGTCTGTTATGTCTCCTTGACTCTAGGAAAATTCTTTAGTCCTTCATTGACTTTTATGACCTTGGTACTTTTGAAGATTACAGGCTGGCTATTTTTCAGAATGTTCCTCAAATTGTGTTTGCTTGATATTGCCTCATGATTAGATTCAGATTTTTCATTTTAGCAGAATTATCAGATAAGTGATGTGTATTCTTCTCATGGCTTAATTTTAAATATGCCTCTATTCACTGAGTTTGCATTTGCAAAACATGTTATGCCATTCCTTTTCAATAACTCCAGCTCTTGGACTCAGCAAGGACCTGAAATATTTACAAAAAGTTAAATAATAAATTTACAAAAATTTAAACCATAAAACTTGCCCTGCCATTTGCCTAGAAAGTGTATTTGCATTTTTAACTTGCAAAGATGCAGTTAGTACACATGTATCACAGTGACTGTTCCCTATCAGCTTTAACATATTGATAACATTATCTTGCATGTTAATGAAAAGGAAGCACACGATTGATACAGATAATTGAATAAAAAGCCTTTACGTGTGGAAGGCATGATGTTTGAATAAAGGAAAGTAGTTCTCACACAGCCATCTTCAAGTAGAAGAAAAATCTATTTTGTGCTCTCTGGTATTCCAAACAACCTACACGATGCCACTTTTCCATTTACTTGAATAACAGCTTTTAAAAACATTGCAAATCCCCTAGTTTGTATTTCTACACAAAGTGTTTCAATAAAAGGCAGAAGTTAGGTTAAATAACATGATGGATCTCAGCCCTGCCCTCTCTTTCTCTCATCCCCCATCCTAGAGATGGATAGAGATTTCTCTAAACAGTGGGGATAATGGAGATCCCGGCTCTGATTGAAAACGTATTGAGACATAATGGACTACTAAGGCACATACCATGGGTGACACTGGTGAAAAATCCTGCATCAAGCACTTGTTTCCCTGGAAAGGTATCCATGCTTGTGCTGAGACTGGTCATCACACCTCAATCCGTTCCTTCACAAGGCTGCACTGCTTCCAAGAGCCAAGCTGCCATATGGCATATTAAAGACGTCTCCTAATAAATCTAAGCTAAGCAGCCCATTCCTTCAAGCTGCTTTTTTTAATATATGTTTATAATAGAGTTTATTGGTTGTTACCAACATCTGGGCCAGGGACCAAGGACAGTATATATCTCACACTGAGGATGCTGGTTCCCTATTATCTGCATCATTGATTTTGAATGTTAGGAAGTATATTTTCCTGCTGATGCATAGCTGTCTTTATGGGATCCTGTAGAAATAAAATGTACAATGAGATGTGGTGCTGACAACAAGGGAGAGGGATGTTTAATCCCCTTTTATTGTATTTTTATGCATGATTATAGAACTAGAAAAAAATATATGTATAGGTAGTGAAACCATAGCTCGAGATTAGGAGATAAGTATGGTCTCTAAAATGGTTGTCAAAATATTATCTATTCGGCTTAATGGTCCAAAGCTTGCTTCTGTGGTTGTCTAGTAATAACACTGATCGTGTGGTATATTTTAATATGGCTTCAGAAAATGTGAGTTTATTTTAAATACTTCCTCAGATCACTCTGTCCCTGCTAGAAGGAAAAGACAAAGGAAGAGGGGTTAATAATAGACACCCCACACAGTATAGAATAAAAGCTACGGAACCTTCTCTAAGATGGTAATTTGTCACAAAAAGTGTGAGACATGGACCAAGTTATTCCCATAACTGAAAAGAAGAGACTTCATCTGAGACACTTGATTTTCCACGATGTTTCTACAACTATGGAGACAGAAAATTGCCAAGGAAAGAAGGACATGGATTGCTGATTACATTTGTGTGGCTTTAGCCAGCTCTTTTCTTGCCTTGGGACAAAAACTGTGAGAAGTAACTAGGATATTCACTTTATTCGTTTATTATTGTATTTGTAAGTAAAATATGTCTTTCTTTTAAGCACCATGATCTTTTTTATATATACCATCACCTTGCTATTAAATGAAATCAGAAGGACTGCAATTTATATGCACCAGTTTTGTAAATTTTTCTGTTGGTTCTCCTCTCTTTTTAGCCTATTTAATGTCATGAGCCAGTCATTACTGGCTTCATTTTAGATTTAGATATTTACCCCATCATTCTTTTATTTCTGGACCCCAAATCACACATCTGGCTTCTGACACATTATGACAATACCAACAGGCAATATTTAAAGAATATATTCCCTGTATCAGATCCCAAAGCCCTTCAGAAACCACAACCTTTGAATAATGTCCTTAAAAAATTTACAACAATGTCTTCAGGGCAATCGAGATATATTCTGAGATAATAAAGTCTGTCTCAGAATGGACTGCATTGTGAAAAGTCCTGAATCTAGAGCTTTGGTAGGATATTTTTCCAACTCTATGAAAGCAGAGCAGAAACAGAAAAGTAAGATAACCAGAGGAGATATAAAAATATGGGAGATGGAAATGAATTTGGGGTAGGAATTAACTCTGTTTAACATTTAAAACCATCTGTCACTAAATAAGTGTCTCTACTGCCAAAAATCAGTAAAATTGAGTGAACTAGCCAACCATGGCCTTGCTGATTTCTCTACCTACATAGAAGGTTAAATTGCTTTAACCACCAGGTGGCAATGACTGACCACCTTCTAGGATGTATACTTTTTTACATGGCCACAGGCTGCATGGCTTTCAGAGAAGACCCTTTGCCCACCAGTGATATCTCAGGCACCAATTTGTCAAAAGAGAATGAGTGCTTCTCTGTTTAGTAATAACTAGCATGGCTACAGATTGGATTAAGATGATGAAAACCATAGTTTACTTGTGGGTCAGTGTAGAAATGCCAAAGCGTGACTTAATGGCAGCATTCAAGAAGAATGTAACTGACTTCCTTTCTCTTCACTGCAAGTAATCCAGGAATGTAATTACTGGAAATTTTTATGTATATATCTTTCTTCATCACTCACAGCCCAACACCACTCATGAAAACAGAAGTGTAAATCTTAGCTTAGCTTTGGTAATCTCTGAGACCCCAGAACCCTCAGAAAGAGTAGAAAGGAATATTTCAAGAAGATCAAACAAAGAAGAAAACTGATCCTTACAAAACTATATAGGGTAGAGGTCAGGTACATGAGTTCTGTAATCAGATTTGGCTGAGGATGGAATCTGTTTCCACCACTTACAAGCAGTGTGACTTTGGTTAAGGAACTGAAATCTCTATGCCTCAGTTTACTCATCTGTAAAATGGAATTTTTGTGAATAATAATAGATATTTAATAGATATTTATATAATAATAGTTATATAATGATAATAGAGATACAATTAGTAATGTTATTATTCATAGGATAATAACAATAGAGCAATAATCATATATGTAAATTATTTCAAACTGGAATATATTTAAATGCTTATAATAACAAATGCACAAAAGTCTCAGCATATTAGATTTATTATTCTTTTACCTCTTATTCCCTGAAGGTCTTACTGTGTTGACTATGTTGTAAACAGGAGGATTGGTAAAGAAGGCCAATGCCTCTTTTTTTAATGTGCTTATGCTGGGTTGTTATGGTAATAATTGTGGAAATATACATTGAAGCTCAAAAAACAGATGCATTTGAACTCCTGTGAAAAACAGAAAGTTAAGGGGTGTCACTGACTCAGTCATATTCTCAAAGCTGATTTAAACAAAGGCAGCCTTCCAGTTGTCCAGGATGTTCTACAGCAGACAGTTGTTTAAGTGAAGTTTTAAACAAAATTGCCAAAAAATGTGACCTTGTAGCATGACCGACAATAAACAACCTCCCATGAATATGATTGTTTATGCTCCTCAGTAGAGTTTACTTGGCCACTTTGTTTCTCCTTATTATGAAACATGCTAGCACAGCTGCCATCCTGTAGACATATCTGGTAAACATTTTATGAGACAGGCGAAGGTTTTAGAATTCCTTTTGAGTTTTATTAAATTGAACGTGTGAAAATGAAGTTGTCCAGTGTGAAGGAGGGAAAGCATTTTTTAGTCTGATTGAAAAGATGAAATCATGCAAGGTAGCTGGAGCTGGCAGCCCTGATTTAGTCACTGCCAAGCCCATCAACATTATTCATTCTGATTGATTAAGGAAAACATTCCGTTTATTTTCATATGAGAGATACAGCTACATCTGTTGAGCTCTTTTATCCCATTTCAATTCATATGGGATTTTTAAATTATTATTTTGCAGAATGAAGATGACTCAACCACAAATAATAAAGGAGTGGTAAATAACTCAATAGTTTTTGTTACTATTCCATGAGCAAAAGAATAAAATAACATTAAGAAAATGAAAGCTATCATGCTCTAATCTTACATGTTTTGTGTAAGGAGGCTATGCTATGGTTGATTTTGTATAATGCTGTTGTTATCTGATTAATGATATATAGTTCGGTCACGCTGTTCACACAGTTTGGGGAAAGCCCTATGTATATGTTTTGTCTTTGGATTTCTGTAGATATAAGTTATTTTTTCATAAAAGGCATTCTTTTGAGAGTTGAATTCTTCATATTAATGAATTATCTTTAGCTGTTTTTCAGTCTCTCTCTGAACTAGAAAAAGAACAAGTGAAATTTTGTCCAAAGAACAGAAGAGAGAAGCTCTTTCTCTGTCTTCACCTTTCCAAAATTTTGTGTATGCCTCCAATCTGTAGAATACAGCTTATGTTAAATACCAGGTTAGAAGGGACTTTGGGGAAAAGACTAGTTCTAGAAACTACTTAATTGGAATATTTTATAGCTGATAATTCCCTATAAATTGATAGGGTTTGTAATTAACCCCCCCAAAGAAAAACAAAGTTATGTTTGGAAAAATTACATACTTCATCAAACCAATGTCTCTTTAGGCATACCATAAAGTTATAGGAAAAGCTTTTCCGACAGTATTCCTTGACAGCTAGTCATATGGAAGCACATTCAAAAAGACCAAAAAAACTTGCCAAAACGGATGGAAAAGCCCTTAAAATGTTTCATGTTGAGCAGCTATGGTTGAACTTTAAGAGGTTAGAGATGCAGAATGGTCTCTCTATTCAAATAAAATTTAAATTAATCAAAGGTGTCTGGAAACATAATATGTTAGGAGCTAGATGGAAATGATTTGGGGAAGGCTAATTTTTCTTCTGATCCTTCAAAGGATTTTTCCCTCACTGCTGTATTCAGATCAACACCTAGTCTAAAGGGAACCTTCATGTGATTTAGAAAAAAGCTCCATCTGGGTGGGCAGCAGCAGCTCTGTGGACATATGGTTTGAAAGTAGTCAGTGACTTTGTGCTAATTTAAAAATTCACCCACTTTTCCAGGATGATGCAACCCCCGTAGGGCACCATGGCTTGGGGAGTAGAGAAAGGATTGTATTTATTTTGTCACCCAGATTGTTTCCTTTTTTTAGGGAATAACTTTGTACAGGGCTCAAACTAGTGTAGGGCACATTTTTCCCCACCTCTATGACCATGCTCTAATCTTCCTGTTCCTTCATTTACTAATTGAAGACAATCAACATGGCAAAAACAACTTAAGATGGTCTTTAAAAGGGAGGGAGCATTCATTGAAGTTTGCCTGTGCTGATTTCTTTAGAGAAGAACTTTGCAAAGAGTTAAATGATGCCAATGTTATATCAGTCACGTTGGATGCTTCAAGCCAGAAAATCAGTTAATTCCAATAATGGTTCAATTTTTTTCATTCAGTTCATGGAATCAAAGTAAATATTTTGGAATCTTATGCTGTCAAAGGTGAAACAACTAATATCATTGTAAAACTATTATAAAATCATTTTAAATGTTCAACATTAAGAAAAAATTTTTCTGTGGTGAAAATATGAACACAAATTTTGGTAATGGTCAATGTTGAGTGTCATGAAATAAACAATATTATTGCTCAGTTAAGAAAGCCTAAAGAACAGAGATGTTCTTGGAATAGGTTGTAGTGGACATATATTTCACAACTGTATTTTTGCTTTGAAGAAAAAAATATTTTTGGAAAGGTTTGTTGAGTTGAACTATTTTATAGGGCCACTGATATAGTAAAGCTATTTATGTGTTAGTATATAAATATTTTTAAAGTTTTGTAACTTTACTTAAAACATTCTTTTTCATTCTAGAAAAAATATATCTTAGGATATATTTTAAATTAGATTTTCCCTAAAAAGAATAGACATATTTTAAACAAAAGCTAAAAAGTGACATGCTCTTTCTCTCCAAATCCATTTTCAGTAATTGGCCCAAATATATTATCCCAATGATCTGTAGCAGAGACTGAATCTTAGGCACATTTCCAGGGATTATAGGAATTCATGCAGCAAGTGAAGGAGAATGAAGGTGGGACAGGGACACACAAGTTAATTGCTAATTGCTCTAATTGGTTGCCATCTGTCAGCTGTTATCATTTTTGAGCTACCAATATTGATGTTATGTTATTTCAGATTGGTATTTAATGAATCCATAAAGTGTTTCCATATGTGCTTTTGTCCCTAAAGAGTGATGATGATGTTGGCTCCATGTGCCTCATTTATAACTTGGATTTTCCAGTGTACTCTAATAGAATTACTTTAGCAGTTGGGAAGTATCCATTGCTTTATGAAACAAAAATGGTTCCATAGATGTGACTTTGGTATCGATGGATTTTAAAGAGGTCATACTAATTTACTATTATTTTACTAGGAAGTTCAGAGTAAAATCA
Source organism: Balaenoptera borealis (assembly GCF_965194805.1). Classification (NCBI taxonomy): domain Eukaryota; kingdom Metazoa; phylum Chordata; class Mammalia; order Artiodactyla; family Balaenopteridae; genus Balaenoptera; species Balaenoptera borealis. Next base: position 62,914,171 of record NC_138877.1, read on the forward strand.
AAGTCTAATTTTATTTTTCCAAAGCAACACCACCAATAATTTTGGAGGAGGTTCTATTGGTCATAACACTATGAATGTTAGCTCCCATAAAAAGAGAAATCATGTAATATATAATTGATATAGATGTTGTTATTGAGAAAAGTTAGTCATAAAAATTGAATAATTTTTCTCCCACAAGATTTATTTTTCAAAACAAATGGATATTTACATATATGAAAATATCTGGAAAATTACTTGGTTGGAAAAAGATTCAATTGGTATCTCAAGAAGGAATCTTTTACAAGTAGCCTTGTACACATATAAGATATCAAGAAAAAATTTAAAATTTTACATTCCAAATAAAATCTTCTAAACTTGTATCATTTAATTTAGAAGGACATTTACTCAGTTTTTAAAAGGCAGTGCTGAAATTCCCATATCCATGAATATCTATTACTAAATTCTCATAAAAAGGAAATATCTGTGTAAATCAAAACACATGAAAATTAATGGGAAAACAAAAACTAGAAATAACTAAATATACCAGATTATCATCTTTCTTATAATGTTTGTAAAAATCAATAAGATACATCGGTTTCTGGTCAGACATGCGAAGAGCTTGGAAGTCCTCACTCCCATCTGCACACACACACAAAAAGTGAATCAAACTGAAAGTCAGTAATGCTTTTTAGGTCCATCAGAGAACTGAGGCTATAAAAACTACTGCCCCCAAATTGGAGAGATAGGCAAATAGAGAGAATCACATCTTGCAGGGAGCAGAAGTGTTACTGGAGCCAGCAACTGGTAAGAATATTTAAGTATAGTTGCCTAATTACTGGCGGCTGAGCATGGACTAACTTGAGAATTAAAAATTTGGGGGGGGGGGGCTGTCCTTAGAGAGACACCCACATTTCCATGGCATTTACCTCCTGGAGCCCTCCCAGTTCTCAGATAAAAGATTAGAAGAAAGTCCCCTCAAGCTTCTCTCAGGGGTAGGGGAAAAGTAACTGCTTTGAAATATACCTAGAGCTTTCTCTTCTTAGAAAAGGCCTACCCGCAAGGGAAACTATTTTACCAAAGCCACTTGGCTTTTCCAAGACACTAACTGAACTTAGAAGGAAATTACCCAAACTCCAGCCCCCTCTAGCTTTTGAAGTGGGGGAAGCGTATACCCAACACCAAGCCCTGTAGACTTCGTCATTGAGGCGGTGGGGGTAAAAGCTGAGAAGCATTTGTGAAGGTCACAGACCAGGCACACAGGTTCACTAAAATTACCAAGACCTAATCAAAAGATTATAAAATATTTTCTCTTTCCCCACACCTTACCACCTCACAATAGGCTTATGTATAACAGGGAATTACAGCTAAAAGGATAGCATGCTTCAGGCTCTATTTAAGAAAGGGTCTCTAGGGAAAACCAAAGACAGCAGTGAGATAAAAATAAGGACATTAAAGGAAATTTTATTATCTGACACCACAGCTACAGCAAAGAATGAACACACCCTAATTACTAACCATAACACAGCCTCACATAAAAATCCTGTTTACCTAACCTCCTTTTACTCAAGACATCATGTTCAGCTTTCAGCAAAAAAAAAAAAAAACAAGATATGATAAATGGCCAAAATGCAGGATGAAAAGAAAAAGCAAGCTTCAGAACAAGATTTCAGATACAGCAGCAATTTTGGAATTATCGGACTATGAATTTAAAATAATTCTGATTAACATGCTAAAGCCTCTGATGGCAAAACTGGACAACATGCAAGAACAGATGGGTGGTGTAGGCAGAGAGATGGAAACACTAAGAAACAAAAGGAAATGCTAGAAATCAAAAACACTATAACAGAAATGAAGAATGCTCTTTGATGGGCTCATCTGTAAACTAAACACAACTGAGAAAAATCTCAAATGAGCTTGAAGATATGTCAATAGAAACTTCCAAAACTGAAAAGAAAGAGAAAAAAATAAAAGAATGAAAACACTGAATGGAATATCCAAGAACTGTAGGACAATTACAAAAGGTGTAACATACATGTATGGAAACATCAGAGAGAGGAGAATGAGAAAGAAACAGAGGAATATTTTAAGTAATAATTACTGAAATTTTACCAAAATTAATTACAGACACCTCATGACAAGATACCTCATGACAGATCTCAGAGACCATATGGAAGACAGAATTAGTGAGCTCAATAGTAGAAATCTAGAAATAATTCAGGTAGAAGAGGAGAGAGAACTGAGATCTTTTTTAAAAAGAAGAAATTCTATGAGAACTATCAGAGCCCATTATAAAGGGCAACACAAGGGTAATGGGTATCCCAGAAGGAGAAGAGAGGGAGAAGGGTGTAGACAGTTTATTCAAAGAAATAATAACTGAGAACTTCCCAATCCTGGGGAAGGAACTGGATAAACAAATCTCTGAAGCTAAGAGAACAACGAATTATCTCAATGCCAAAAGAACTTCTCTAAGACACGTTATGTTAAAACTGTCAAAAGTCAATGACAAAGAATCTTAAAGGCAGCCAGGTAAAAAAGACAGTAACCTACAAAGAAACCCTCATTAGGCCACCAACAGATTTCTCAAGAGAAACTACTGGACAGCAGAGAGTGCAATGACACACAGAAAATATTAAATGATAAAAACTGTCAGACAAGTATACTCTATCCAGCAAAGGTATCCTTCAGATGTGAAGGAGAAATAAAGACTTTCCCAGACAAACAAAAGCTGAGGGAGTCATCACCACTAGAGTAGCCTTACAAGAAATGTTGAAAGGAGATCTTCTACCTGAAATGAAAAAGCATAAGTACACAAAACTTTGAGTAGCATGATAGACAGAATCAGAAAACTGCAACTCTATGTCAGAAGGTGGTTAAACATTTAATTATAGCATAAAGATTAAATGGAAAAAATAGTAAAAATAACTATAGCTACTTCAACCTGATAATAGAATTCACAAAATAAAATGGGATAATTTGAGACAACAGAAACATAAAAATGAAAGAGGAAAATGACTATATGGGTAAATGAAGATAAAATGCTATCAGCAGAAAAAGGACTATTTTATCTATAAGATGCTTTATACAAACCCTCAGTGTAACCACAAAACATACAACTAGAGCAGATAAAAAACATGAAGAAGAAGAAACTGAGAAAACATCATATAAGACCACCAAACAAAATGTCAGACAGAAACACAAGGATAAAGACACAATGGAGATATAGAACAACCAGAAAACAAAAGATAAAATGGCAGTTCTAAGTCCTCACTTATCAATAATTGTCTGAATGTAAATGGAGTGAATTTACCAGTCAAAGACAAAGAGTGGCTGGATGGATTAAAAAACAAGACCCAACTGTATACTATCTCCAGGAAACTCATCTCAGTTCTAAAGACAAACATAAGCTAAAAGTGAAGGGATGGAAGAAAATGGCAAAAATACTCCAAGAAAATGGCAGCTGAAATAAAGCAGGTGTAGCCATATTCATACCAGACAAAATAGACTTCAAGATAAAATGTAACAAGAGACAAAGATGGACATTATATAATGGTAAAGCAGACAATTCATTAAGAAGACATAACATTTATTAATAAATGTGCACCTAAGATAAGAGTACCAAATACACAAAACATATTAAGAGACCTAAGGGAAAAAATTGACAGCAACGCAATAATAGTAGGAAACTTTAACAGCCCACTTACATCAATAGATAGATCATTAGCAAGGAAACAGCAGCCGTAAGTGAAACATTAGACCAGATAAACTTGATAGATTTATACAGAACATTCCATCCAAATGCAGCAGAATACACCTTTTTCTCAAGTGCACACAGAACATCTCAGGGATGGACCATTTTTTGGGACACAAAACAAGTCTCAATAAATTTAAGAGGACTGAAATCATATCAAACATCTTTTCTGACCACAGTGGTATAAAACTAGAAATCAACTACAAGAAGAAAGCTGGAAAAACCAAATATGTGGAGGCTAAACAACATGCTACTGAACAACTATTGTGTCAATGCAGAAATCAAAGGAGAAATCAAAAATATACCTAAATACAAATGAAAATGACACTATGACATACCAAATTCTATGGGATGCAGCAAAAATGATACTAAAAGGGAAGTTATTAGCAATACAGGCCTACCTCAAGAAAAAGAAAAATCTCAAATAAACAATTAAACCTTACACCTATAGGAACTAGAAAAAGAAGAACAAACAAAAGCCCAAAATTAGTTGAAGGAAGGAAATAATAAAGATCTGAGTGGAAATAAATGAAAGAGACTAAAAAGATAACAGAAAATATCAGTGAAACTAAGAGCTGATTCTTTGAAAGATAAACAAAATTGACAATTCTTTAGCTAGACTCACTGAGGAAAAAATGAGAGAAGGCTCAGATAAATCAGAAGCGAAACAGTAGATATATGAGGGATACAACAGAAATACAAAGGATTATAAAAGAATACTATAAAGAGGTGTACACCAAATTAGACAACCTAGAAGAAATGGATGAATTCTTAGAATCATACAACCTTTCAAGACAGAAATCATGAAGAAACTTAAAATCTCAATAGAATGAGTACTAGTAAGAAGATTGAAACAGTTATAAAAAAAACTCCTAAAAATCTAAAGTCCAGGTGAATTCTACCAAACATTCTTAGGAGATTTAATACCTATCCTTCTCAAACACTTCCAAAATACTGAGCAGGAAGGAGTATTTCCTAACTCACTTTACAAGGCAAACATTACCCTGATACCAAAACCAGACAAGGACAACACAAAAAAGGAAAATGACAGGCCAATATCTCTGATGAATGTAGAGACAAAATTCCTGAACAAAATATTAGCAATCTGCATGCAGTATATTAAAAGAATCATACACCACGATCAAGGGGGATTTATTCCAGAGATGCAGCAATGGTACAACATCTACAGATCAATCAACATGATAGACCACTTTAACAAAATGAAAAATAAAAACTAATGATCATCTCAATAGATGCAGCAAGTATTTCATAAGATTCAGCATCCATTTATGATAAAAACTCTCAATAAAATAGCTATAGAGGGAACATACATCCACATAATAAATGTCATATATGACAAGCTCACCACTAACATCATACGTTCAACAATGAAAAACTTAAAGCTTTTCCTCTAAGATCAAGAACTAGAAAGCTCACTCTTGTCACTGTTATTCAACATAGTATTAGAAGTCTTAGAGCAATTAAACAAGAAAAAGAAATAAAATCCATTTAAATTGGAATGGAAGAAGGAAAACTATCACTATTTGCAGATGACATAATTTTATATACAGAAAACCCTAAAGACTCCAACAAAAAAAAAAGAAAAAAAATTAGAAATAATAAAAAAAAAATAGAGTAAAATGCAGGGTACTAAATCTATATACAAAAATTTGTTGTGTTTCCACACACTAATAAAAAACTATCAGAAAGAGAAATTAAGAAAACAATCCCATTTACTATCACAACAAAAAGAATACCTAAGAATACATTTAACCAAGGAGCTGAAAGACATTTACACTAAAAACCATAAGACACTGAAGAAAGAAACTGAAGAAGACACAAATAAATGGAATGGTATTCCATGTACATAAATTGGAAGAATATTGTTAAAATGTCCATACTACCCAAAGCAGTCTACAGAGTCAATGCAATTCCTATCAAGATATCCATGACATTTCTCACAGAACTAAAACAAATAATCCTAAAATTTGTATGGAACCACAAAAGACCCAGATAGTCAAAACAATCCTGAGAAAAAAGAACAAAGAGGGAGGTATCACACTCCCAGATTTCAAATTACACTATGAAGTTATAATAATCGAAACAGCATGATATTGGCAGAAAAACAGACCAGAGGTCAATGCAACAGAATTGAGAGCCCAGAGATAAACCCACACATATATAAAAAATTAATTTACGACAAAAGAACAAAGAATATACAATGGAGAAAGATAGTCTCTTACAAACAGGGTTGGGAAAACTGGACAGCCACATGTAAAAGAATGAAACTAGACCAATATTTTACACCATACACAAAAATTAACTCAATGGGTTAGAGACTTGAATGTAAGACCTGAAACCATAAAACTCCTAGAAGAAAATATAGGCAGTATGCTCTTTGACACCAGTCTTAGCAATATCTTTCTGGATATGTCTTTTCAGGCAAGGAAAAGGAAAGCAAAAATAACCAAATAAGATTACATCAAACTAAAAAACATTTGCACAATGAAAATCATCAACAAAACAAAAAGACAACCTACCAAATTGGAGGATATATTTGCAAATGATATATCCAATAAGAGGTTAATACCCAAAATATATAAAGAAGTCATACAACAAAAGAACAACCTGATTAAAAATTGGCAGAGGATCTGAACAGACACTTTCCCAAAGAAGACATACAGATGGCTAATAGGCACATGAAGATATATTCATCATCACTAATTAGGGAAATGCAAATCAAAACTATCTTGAGATATTACCTCATGCTCATTAGAACAGCTATCATCAAAAAGACAAGAAATTACAAGTGTTGGAGATGTGGAGAAAAAAGGAACACTCATACACTGTTGCTGGAAATGTACATTATTGCAGCCACTATGGAAAAAAGTATGGAGGTCCCTCAAAATTTAAGAATAGAATTACCATACAATCCAGCTATTCCACTTCTGGGTATTTATCCAAAGAATCTGAAAACAGTAATTCAAAATGATATATGCAGCCCTGTATTCATCACAGCATTATTTACAATAGTCAAGATATTGAACAACCTAAGTGCCCACTGATGGATGAATGGAAGAAGAAGATGTGGTATATAAGTGCAATGAAATACCACTTGGTCATTAAGATAAAATCTTGCCATTTACAACAATGTGGATGGACCTTGAAGGTATTATGCTAAGTAAAATAAGTCAGACAGAGAAAGACAAATGCCATATGATTTTACTCATATGTGGAATATTAAATAAATAAATAAATAAGCAAACAAACAAAACAAAAACAAGCACATAGACACAGAACAGATTGCTACCAGAAGGGAAGGGCAGAATGGGTAAAGGGGGTCAACTGTATGGTAACAGATAGAAATTAAACTTTTGGTGATAAGCCCACTGTAGTGTGTACAGATGTTGAAATAGGTTGTTCACTTGAAACTTAGATAATGTTATAAACCAATGTTACCTGAAATTAATTAATTTTAAAAAACAGAGAAAGCATAAATGGCATGGAAGGAAAAAAATTAAATACAACTAGAAAACAGCTACAAAATAGAAGATATTAGTCCAACTATATCAGTAATCACTTTAAATATTAATGTTCTAAATATACCAGTTAAAAGAGACTGAGAGAGTGGTTTTAGTAGAGAAATTAAATCAATAATTAATGTTTCTTCCAAACAGAAGACACCAAGCCCAGATGGTCTCACTGGTGAATTCTACCAAATATTTAAGAAAGAAATGATACCAATCCCTGTAATCTATTCCAGAAAATAGCAGAGGGAATACATCCTAACTTATTCTGTGAAACCAGGATAATACAAAAATAAGACAAAAGCATTACCAAGAAAGGAAACCTACAGACAAATACCTCTTATGATCATAGCTGCAATCCTTAACAAAGTATCAATAAGGCAGATTCAACAATGTATGAAAAGAATTATATACTATGACTGAGTGAGATTTACTCTAGTTATACAAGCCTTGTTTAACAATCAGAAATCAACTAATGTAATTCATCATATCAACAGACAAAGGATTAAAGATTATATGATCATATTAATAGATGCAGAAAAAGCATTTAACAAAATTCAGCACTCATTCAGGACAAAACCTTTCAGCGAACTAGGAGTAAAGAGAAATTTCCTCAACCTAACAAATAACTTCTACAAAAGCCCTACAGCTAACATTGTACTTAATGGTGAGTAACTGGATGCTCTTCCCTAAGAACAGAAACAAGGCAAAAATAATTTCACCATTCCTATTCAATATTCTACTGGAAATCCTGACTAATGCAGTAAGACAATACAAGAAAAAAGTATACAGATTAGAAAGGAAGAAATAAAAGTGTTTCTTTGTAGATTTCTTGACTGTCTATGTAGAAAATCCTCAGGAATCAACAAAAAGTTTCTGGATCTAGTAAGTGATAGTAGCAAGTTTTCAGGATACAAAGTTAACATACAAAAGTAAATTTGCTTTCTCAAATACTACCAATGAACAATTAGAAGCTGAAATTTAAAAACAACACAACTTATATTAACAACAGAAGATGAAATACTTAGGTATAGATTTAACAAAATATATACAAGATTTAAATGAGGAAAACTACAAAATCAGATGAAAGAAATCAAATATCTAAGTAAATGAAGAGATATTCCATGAGGATTCATGGGAACTCTGTATTTTTCTGCCCAATTTTTCTCTAATCCTAAAAATGCTCTAAAAATAAAGTCTAATAAAATGAAAAATATTACTGTGAACAATAATGTTTCAAAAGAATAGAAAAAGGCTGAAAGAAAATATCCCAAAATATGTTACATCTAAGTGGTATAACTGTTTTTACTTCTACACTATAGACTTTCCAAATAAAAGCATACATTACTTTCATAAGAGGAAAATAATTACTCCTACTTTGAATCAGTAGCTTAATTCAGAAACTTTCAGCGATTAACAGTTTTGTTTTATGTAATATCCTCATATTTTTTACAATATGAAATGTAATCGATTTTAATTCACAAAGAAGGATTATATCCTTGTGAAATTTTATCAGAGTTGTAACCCTGTTATGTTAAAAAAAAACTGAACTTCAAAACAACACTTAAATCATCATTCTTAAACGTATAAAAGGATGTTCACTTCACTCAATTTTTAGAAAGCAAAATAAAACTATGAAGTATCACCTCTCACATATCAGATTGGCAAATTTAAAATGACTATAAACTGGGTTGTCAAGACTTTTAGAAAAACTCACTCTCACACATCAATAGCGGAATACAAGATAATTCCCCTTTTGAGAAGAATTTGGCAACTTCTAGCAATACAACAGATGAATGTTCCTTTTCATCCAGCAACCCCAATTCTAGAAATCTATCCCAAAGACACATTTTATAAATACAAAATGACATTGTGAAAAGATTATTCATTGCAGCGTTATCTGTAATGGGCAAAAATTGGAAATCCATCAAATGTTGATTAATAAAGAGCTGGTGAAATAAATTTTGGAAAATAAAAACAATGGAGTAATATATAGCCCCCACCTCACACACAGCTCCCAACAAAAAGAATGTGGAAGATTTCTCTATACTGATATGGAAGAACTTTCAGGATATATTGTCAAGTGAATATAACAAGGTGAAGAAAAGTGGATATTGCATGCTACGTTTAGTAAGAAAGGGAAGGAAAAAGAACAGATACATGCAATACACACATACTTATAAAAACAATCACTACCACCACAAAAATCCTAAAAGATAATCCAGAAGTTAATAAAAATGGTTACATACAGCACATATTGTAGTAAGAAGAGTGCAGTGGTGACACAGATAAGACTTCTAAGTATGCCTTTCTTTATAGCTCTGGTTGGGAGACCATACCAATGTTTTACATATTAAAACTTTAAATCCAGTCAAAAAGAACAAAAAAGCAAGACCTAAAATTGAAACCAAAATAAAACAAGCAAACCTAACTGTATAACAAATTAATAGCAAACCACCTCAGAGAAAAAAAGATATTTCAGTTAACAGTACTTACTTGTCCATCCTTAATAGAATGTATCCTATGGTAACAAAGAACTAGAAGGAAATTTTAAGCTGCACTAAACAATTGTTATTTGTAATATTGAAATTACTGTTTTATGCTAGTTTATATATTTTCTAATTCAAAATATATAGTAAATTTAATCTTAATATAAATATGTAAGTAATATATTTTATTAAAAATGTATTTATATTTTTATATTTACATACATAAGTAATATATTAGGATAAAGCAAATAAGTCATTATTTTGATATTATTAAAACCAGATTTTCAATGTAGGACAAAATATATTCAAGAATAAAATCAGTGAAATTTAGTATATCTCTGACATGTTGAAATGGAAATAACAGTACTTTTTTTTTTTTCCTTCACTGAAATGGCCTGGCAGTCATAAATTTCCCCAGGAAAGTGGTCCAAGATAGTGGGATAACTGAATGGAGGTAACAGGGAGAAGGACACAAGAAAGATATAAGGGGTTGCTTAATCTTTATATAATCCTGCTTTTGGTCAAGCCTGGGCACTTTCCTAAAGATCTTTGGAGCCTCCTTGGGCCTCCCCTTAGTCCAGAATTGGGGATTCATCAGGGCCTCTCCACCAGTGGGGAGTATACCTATTCTATTTCTCCTTTTCTTCCAGATGTGCAAAGTTCCAGGGGGTAAATTTTATTTCAGTCATAAGCCCATAAATATATGGAGGTTCACAGAGAAAATATAATCATAAATGGGGAACAATGTGACAATGGCATACTCCAATCAGCCTCTAAAGATCTGTGAGAACTCGGGCAAGTACTGACCCTCTAGAAGTTTCTATTTGTTTATTTGTAAAATAAAGGGGATGAAAGGTGACCTCCAAGTTTCCTTTTAATAAAAGAAGGATATTTGAGTGTTCAATAGGACTTACTTTACATAGCAGGAAGTCTTATTTTATCAATCAACCGAGACACTATGCTTTGGGGAGGGTGTGGAAAAAGGCACTACTTTTTTTGTCCCAAAAGCACTCATTTTACAATAAGGAAGGAAATAGCATTTTCTTAGCATAAAAACACACATCCTCACTTCCTTTAAGAAAACCTAAGGGTTGGCTGTCAATGCACAAAAGCAACATAAAAAGTTTCTCTCGTCAATTGGATTCTGACAAACAGCCTTTTTTTTCTTCAGTGCATTTAAAAGTACATTAAGAGGACTTCCCTGGTGGCACAGTGGTTAAGAATCCGCCTGCCAATGCAGGGAACATGGGTTCGAGCCCTGGTCCGGGAAGATCCCACATGCCATGGAGCAACTAAGCCCATGTGCCACAACTACTGAGCCTGCGCTCTAGAGCCCGCGAGCCACAACTACTGAGCCCACGTGCCTAGAACCTGTGCTTCGCAACAAGAGAAGCCACCGCAGTGGGAAGCCGGCACACCGCAATGAAGAGTAGCCCCCGCTCACCGCAACTAGAAAAAGTCCACATGCAGCAAGAAAGACCCAAGGCAGCCAAATAAATAAATACATTTTCTTTAAAAAGTACATTAAGGGGGCTTCCCTGGTGGCGCAGTGGTTGGGAATCTGCCTGCCAATGCAGGGGACACGGGTTCGAGCCCTGGTCTGGGAAGATCCCACATGCCACGGAGCAACTGGGCCCGTGAGCCACAACTGCTGAGCCTGCGCGTCTGGAGCCTGTGCTCCGCAACAAGAGAGGCCGCGATGGTGAGAGGCCCGCGCACCGCGATGAAGAGTGGCCCCCGCTTGCCGCAACTAGAGAAAGCCCTCGCAGAGAAACGAAGACCCAACACAGTCATAAATAAATAAATAAATAAATAAAAGAACATGAATTTCTTTAAAAAAAAAAAAAAGAAAGAAAGAAACCCTGCGAGAGGGTTTCTAAAAGCCCTTTATTTAAAAAAAAACAAAAAAAAGTACATTAAGGAAGTATATCTGTCCCAGAAAATAACTTTCAGCAAATAACATTTTTGAAGGTATAAAAAGGAGACAAAAGAAGGGAGGCCTTGTGTAGATGGTACATTTCAACCCTGCCTCCTTTTCCCAACAATTGAGTTGCTATTTGGTTTTGCTTGAACAGTTTGCCTGCTCTCTTTTTTGACCACCTCAAAAGAGTCGTTTCTACACTAAAACACTGTGATCAAAACAACCTCCCAGAGAATAAGACTTTCTTTTAAGTCTCAGGTCCTAATAGAAAGAAGAGGAATAATAGCAATGCAAAAATCTAACTTGTACATGAGAGCGTAATTTGAAGGCAGCAAAGTCTTTTTCTCAGAAAGGACAGACAGGTTGTCACACAATTACCTTATGCAGCAGAAAACAGGGTTGACTGCCAAGAAAAACTGACCATCCTTTCCTAAATCTTGAAAAGTATTTGATTTCTAAAAGATTGGTTTGGTGTACAAATCAATTAACTCATTCGCTTCAATCACCCATTCTTACTGTCGGTGACACAATTATCACTGCTCCAGCCTTTTCCAAACCAGCCTGATAATGCCCATTAATCTACTTGTGACAGCTATCATTTTGAGTGTGAAAGGGCAGTAGGTGTCCTGGTTTTGAAAACAGAAATGGCAAAGATAATAAATTCCCTTTCAGTGCAAGTTTGTTCAAAGCTCAATAACCTACATCATAAGGGGGAAAAAAATTGAACCCACTTGAAGACACACGGAATTCTGATGCTAGAACTGGATGCTGGTTGGAAAGTTAGACGTTCCTGGGAAAAAGAGAAAGACTTTGCCTTCGTTTTACATTACTTGAAACATGAGCGTTCTTGGTCTGTTTGTAAGGTTCGGGGCCAACCTAGGTAGGGAAGTACTCATTTCTGTAGAGGAGATGAACTTTATTTCATGATCAAAAATAAAGGGTTTCATTAAGGATTCATTCAGGATCAGGTGTAAGGCAAGGGCCCTTGAGGAAGACTGTGGCCCAAAAGTCAGGTCTCAGCTCACTTAATGGGAGAACCAAATCCAGGTCCAGGTAGGCACAAGGTGGCCAGATTAGTGGCAAAGATAACACTTGGGTCAAGTCAGGCAGGTTAGACACAGTGACAAATGGATGCCATTAATCCGAAGCTCAATCCCAGAAACCTTGGGTATCTGGTTAGGAAAGACAGACAGCTGATGGCAGGAGAAGTGGAAGGGAGAAGGGGAAGTCAGAGGGAAAAAGGGACCTCCAATCTGGCAAGAGGAGTTACAAGTGGAAAGCGAGCAGGGTCAATACACAGGTAACTGAAGACATCTTGGGTTGTGCTTCAGTCCCCAGGACTCCGCTCAGGAAGCATCAGGGCTTAGTGCAGCATCCTGAATACATCAGTCAGGCAGCAAACAAATCAGAGGTTTCCATCTCTAAGTCAGCCATTTATCTCCTCTGCAGAATTGGGATGAATTTCTAAACCTCTCTAAGTCTCTTTTACACATCTGCTAGATGGAGAATAATCATCCATGCCTCATACGTTGTTGTGAAGATGAAATGAAGTAATGATTTTAAAGAACTTCACCTGATCCCTGCTACATGGTGGTCATTCTCACTAATGCTAGCTGTATCACCTGAGATCTTTAGTTAGCCCCTAAGAATTTAGGTCTAATTGTCTGTAAATGAAATTTGGGGAGCAAGCAAGTCAGGAGCTTGGTTTTCAGCGTCTCAGAGGATAAAAAGGAGGAAGAAAGAGATAGCAGTGGAAGCCTTATCTGTACTGACTGCCTCAGTACACATCACTCGACCACTATGACTGTCGGGCTGATGGCCACATATACAGGTCAGGAAGGGATCAACAGAGCAGGTCCCCACCTTTGAGAAGCCAGGGTGGTCAGTCCTCTTCAACTTCACCAGGTGTCAGTGACAGGTTTTGAGTGCTGTGCCCCTGACTCCACTCTGTTCAATAATCCCTATGGTCTTGTTATTTTTCATAGCACAATGATTTTTAGAGCACATATATATCATTATAGCAGAACCAACTGTTCTATGAATCCTATGTAATATTTATATTCATTTTTACTAATTTCACTTTATAGATATTTAAAACCTCAAAAGAAAAAAAAAAAAAAAAACCAGCAGGAAGGAAGCAAGTAGACCAGCAGCTAGTTCTGATTCAAGACGAGGAAATGCCCCTTCAGCAGAAGAAGCCAAGATCTGGGCCCTGGACCCCAGTCCTACTTCAGCTAAAGCAGCTTTGCAAATAGCTTGCTTTACACGTTGGACAATGCAAAAAAATATTTTTTTAAATCCCAGGTCTATTAAAGTTCCGCATTTGCAGCTGTGAGCAGTGAAGCGAGACGTGCTCAAGGTAACATATCAGAAGCCTTTGTCTTGATCAGCCTGAGAAGCTCTGGTACCCAGTCAGAGGACGCAGGGAGGTGAGGTAGCGGGAGGGGAATTGAACTGGGATGGAGCAATTAAGAGTGAGTAGCGTGGATTTGGGATTCTGCAATCACTCAGGCAAAAGCTTTAATCATCTTGAGTTTCAGTCTTCTCACATTAAATGAGAATACAAATACCTTCCTCGGAATAGGTACCTTCAGCATATTTGTTAATATAAGGAATAGAACCATTGTAAGAATTGAAAGAGAAAGATACATCACGAAATCATTGACATGTAGGGTCTGGCACATAGATTTTCAATAAATAAAGTGTGTGTGGATCTGCCTGTGTGAGCATGTATACACGTTGTTTGTACTTCCACCACAAATAACTACGTAACATACCAGCATCGAGGGCCTCCTGCAAGCCCCGAGGCTGCCGCTGGAAATAGGGAACCTTGGGTATCAAGATAGAAAGGAGATGAGGGAGGCATCAGTTCAGATGCAATTCATTCCATTTTGACTCACTAAAAGGTCTTTGCATCAACTTACTCCCTGCATGCAGTGAGAATAAGAGTCAAGGGTCTTGTAATCATTTTCCCAACAGCCAGCTTACACGGACCCACCCATGCTGTACAAGGAAATTTCTAGCCAACAGTTAATGTACATGGTACAGGGCAAGGCCACATAAATCTGAACGATGAAGGGAAAAGAGCTCCAGAAACAGTTCTCATAGTCATTGAACCTTCACTGGTATCATTCTGTTTTATTCAAAATGGTTTCCCATGCTAGTTTCACATTATATTTTACATGTCAGCAATCAAACTGAGGTCAGTAGTGTGTATGTTTTGAGAGACCGATAGTCGAGAGCACCTTAACCATCAACTGAAAAGTCTGAAAGTACCTTCCTTATGAGAATTGGTGGTTTCTCATTTATTTCTTACTCAGGCAAGAGAATGACAGCAACATGAGAACCACAATCAGTCTCTTTCTTTCAAAGCAGTCTCTACACTGGGTCAGTGTCTGCTGCGGAAAATGCTCACGTCTGCTTCATTCTGATTAGTTGTACTCAGAAAGTCCAGGAGAGGAATGAAAGAGGGAAGCCACAGGATAATTGCTTTTATTTCAACTCACCGCAGAAGGAAAGTGCATGACAAATAATGTAACACATATGCATCAAAAGAAGGTAATTCAATTCTGATAAAAGTATGGGTCCAGAGGAAATGAAGAGTAAACCCTGCAGTGTCCGCAGATCTAAAGGATGAGAGAATTCCAATGGAAGGGGTGTGAATTCACCTTTAAAACAGGAATTCATCTTTAAGATATCTGAAAAGTCATGGCTTTGTAGGATAAAACAGGACCGTGGAGGCCACCTTTCTTTTATTCTCATCGTAAATCGGCATTTTCTGGCTGCTCTACAGCAAGCAGTCTGAGATTTGAATTCAGTCCTAAAGGCCAAGTGTTTAAGCTGCCCCAGCATTTGTTTATTTCACCGTGATTTAGATAACTCACAGAGGGGAAGCCACTTCCCTTGATTCAAGTGAAAAACAAAAACAAGGGAGAAAGGGGGTCCCCAAATCTAATGGCCTGTCAAAGTAAATGAATCATAACCCCTTGAAAGACTCGGCAACTGAACAAGCTGCTGCCTGCCTCCCTTCTTAGGGGCTATGCTCACACAACACCTTCCAAGGAAAGAGGCAACAAGAAGAGTGCCATCTCTAAGAAGATTCCATCTGTTTTGTGATTGTTTTAATAAGACCCAGTGTAACTTAGGGAGGGCCCCAAGAATGGACAGATTCCAAATCTGTGTGCTGTATAAAGTCCTTCAAACTACAGCTTATTGTTATCTGTGTTTAAAAACTGCTATGAGAAAGCTCCAATTAGGTAGTATTCTATTATTCTCCAAATCATTACAGTCCATCAGAAATAGATGTTCCTACAGTTCATTGTTTTTTCTCACCCAGGTATCTGACGGTGATTTGAACAGAAGCAGCCAGACCATATTTCTTCTCAGGAGGAACAGATTACAGAAAGGGTATCAAAGAGAACAGTTCTGAAAGCAGCCAACTATCATCTGAGTTAGACATTCGCAGTAAGACTGGAAGTTGTTTTCTGGTGCTGTTTATGGTTTCTGACTTAACAACACAGAGCACTGGGAGTGAACATCCAATATCAACCACAACAATTTCAAAACAGAGCTAGGAAACAATAGCACAAACATCTGGTGAATTCTTTTTCAGTCACTTAAATCTCCAAAACTCAAGGTCATAGATTTTTAAATTCTTGTAAGACATAGCAAGGCATTAAATTAAAACTATTATCTAGGATGGTTATGAAATGCCCAATTTTTATTTTATTTTTATTTCATAATGGACCACCATTTAAAAATTATTTTTCATATCTTTTCTATTTTAAAGGTTGAAGAGCATAAAACTTAGGAATCTGAGTTCTGTTCTGTCCTGGCTTTGATTCAGTTAGCTGTGTGACTGAGCTAGGCCATTACAAAGGAGATGGATTAGATCATTTCTAAAGTCCCTTCTGGTTCGAAAGTTTTTTTCAAAGTATTTGCAGTGTTCCCACGGAAATTGTTGGCACTTCAGTGGTGACTCTTTATCCAGGGAGTGAATGCTATATTGGGGATACTGCGTATTCCAAAATCAATGAAAAAAAGGAAACTGTTAAGCTTTACTATATGTCTGCTGTTTTGCATATATTATATCATTTAATCCTAACAATGATCCTGTAGGATACTTATGCCTGTAGAAATGCCAGTCAGTAACTGCCAAAGCCAGGAATTAAATTTAAGCTTCAATAGCTCCAAAGTCCACATACTTTCTTCAACACTGCTCCCCTTATACATTAACGTTCTCTTGGAAATGTAAACACACCAGGTTTTATTTTATAATGACGTCAACAATGGCACAATGGCATTTCTCTTAGACTCCAAGCTCCTTGAAAGCCATAGTGTATGTCATTCATTGCATCAGCAGGGCCAATGATGATATGTCACACATTGAATATTTTCAATAAATGCTAGGTAAACAAATGAATTAATTGCCTTATAGGTGATAAATGAATGACTGAAAAATTTATCTAAATATGAGTGAGCTCTGCAGATATATTTGACTTGTCTCTGAAAAAAATACAAATTCTTTAATGGTTATATGAATTTTTTTCAAAATGTGTTTCTTATTCCAGGAAAAAATTTTATAACATTTAAAAGGAAAAAACCCAAGAGTACATTCCAATATTGAAAAGGCATAATTGTAATGTATTAGAATATGAATGTCCAAATTCAGCATACCAGAAGTTGCAGCTGTAACTAAAAGAAAATAAAATATATACAATCTTGATAGGTTCAAATGATTCATAACTATAATTTGCTAACATCCAAGAAGTATTGCTTTTTTAGGAAATCCTCGAAATAACTGAACATTCCATCCAAATTTATCTATCTACATGAACTGAGAGTTTAAGAAATACAAATCAATACTTTGCTATAAGCATTAAAAACTCCAGTTTTTCTACACTAATATCTCTTTCATCTTTTCTATCTTGAATGAGACATTCCTTTAAGTTGATTTAGAAGAGAGATTACCAATCTCAGTTTTATAATTTAAGTTTATCACTATTTGTATAAAAGGGAGTTATAGCATCATGTAAACAAAAATTTAATCCACCTTTGTAAAAAAAATTTCCAAATTATGTCTTTGAGCCATTTTAATATTGTGTTACAAACCAAACCACCTTTTATAGGAGATCTGTTGCCACTAAAATGAGTTTGGCACCATGGCAGAGTTCTTCACATTCTAAATCCATTTTACAAAATACACAGCTCATTTTCTACTGTCTTTATTTACCTGGCTCAGAGTTTTGATTACCCTCAAGGCATTGATCCTGTACAAGTGAAAACTAGATTATAGTTTTGCCCCAGATTTCTAATGGATACTATAGAACTAAAAGGACATCTGGGAAAAGAGCATATTGAACACACTGGCAGCCCCTCCACACACAAACACATATCCCTCAGCAAGGAGATATGTTTAAAGACATAAGCATACAAAGACAAAAAAAAAGGGATAGAAGGTGATAGCCACACAATTTTGCCAACTGTAAAACAGAGCAAGCAATAATGAATCAGCAGACCCAAAGAAGTTGAAACTCAAGCAAGCACTGAAAAGAATCAAGAAGCAACCCAATTTGCAATGCACACAAAGTATCTGATCTAATCAAAATCATGATACAACAGAGGTGGAAGGACAGGACATGGGAAATGTGTGTGTGGTTGAGCTGAATCATCTTCCATAGTAAGATATGAACACTTAATGCTTAAAGTTGAAAAAGCAAAGAGTAGAGATAAAAGCATATTATTTAAAGATATGGAGAGAAGAGTAAAGCTAATAGGTGTTTTAATAGCTGAAAACATTGGTTACCTCTGAGGAACAGGAAAGTTGGAGTGAGAGCAGGGTGATGCTGTTTTTCACCCGAAGACTTACAGAATGCATGTAGATATGTGCATTTGTAACTCTGATAAAAGCAAACAAAACTCAACAAAAGAAACAAATAATGGTAATTCTTTTGCTGTAATGACAAATAATAATGATAAAATCATTCTAAGGCCCACATACACACGGAGTTCTCTAAAGAGCTTTTTTTTTCCCCATAATCACATTTACCAAAATACAGCATTAGACTGAACACTCCCATGAGTTAAGACAGCTAAATACTTCCTTTCCCACTAATAGTACATGGCCTTGGGCTAGTAACTTAACCACTTAGGAATCCATTTTCCACCTATCTAAAATCGATACAGTCTTTAGTTAAAGTCTTAAGACTTTTTTTGGAACACAGACTTTGTTACAAAATAATACTGTATTAAATCTTTCAATTGTTTGAAGAATAGGTTTCATTATTTATATTAAGAATGACCCATGTCTTTTTCTTCCCCCTGTGCCTCCCCTCTCCCTTTGCCCTCACCTTCTCTGTTCAGTGTTACTCCTGATTGTTGCTCCTACCAAATGAGCCAGGTGGGATGGGAGTGCATACCAGTATTGACATTGTATTGGAAGATGATACCAATACATGGTGTATCCAAATAAATCACCAAGAAACACACTGTTGGAAGGAATGTGGTGTAGTAGTTAAGAATTTGGACTCTAAAGGTCAATAGCATAGGTTCAAATCTCAGCTCCATCACTGACTAGCTCTGTGATCTTAGACAAGTTACTTGCCTTCTCTATGTGCTCCTATTTCTAAATCTCTAAATTAGGATTAGTAATAGAACCTCCTAAAATTGCTGTGAACGTAAAATGAAATGATGTATTTAAATTCTTAGAACAATGTCTGGAGCGTAGCTGACACACACTGATGTTAATTTCATTATTACTGACCTCAACGAATAAGCATTTTGTTGCTATATGGCTGGGAACAAAGGAGAAGAGCTAGTTTTATGAGAAAGTACTACAAATTACATTAATATATTAAAATAGCATCTTCCCTTTACTAATGGAGCTCTTTATTGTGGAAGAGGTATATTGCTGGTGCAAGAAAGCGTAGACTTTTTATTCTTATGGCATTAAGATCCTGGTTCCGTATGACTGCAGATATTTAGTGTTTGGTTAATGATAATTCTAAAGTCAAGTAGAGTTTATACATCTCCACTGGATACTTAGTAAACATGAGTTTACAATGATAACATAGTGATCCATTAGACCTTGACTTTAGAATATTTTAAATTGCTTTTTCTTCTTGCTGCTTGTTAATTTTCAGGATTTAATTGCACAGCTTAAAAGTAATGTGTATCTTGCAAAGAAAATATTTACAAACGGCAGGTAAGAGAACACACAGAAGAACTGATCGTGTACAAAAACAGCATTCCAGATGCCATAACTCAGAGTATTAATGGAAGTGGCCAGTATACTTAGAGTAGCACTGATGAATTTCTGTTTGAAAACTGTAATAGCCTACGAAAAGGTCAATCCACTTCCAATCGCTCTTACATACACCTGCCCACAAAATCCTTTCAGGTACTGTTACAATCATAGCAGTGCCCTGTTCAAACACCTTCAGTGGCTCCCCACCTGCTATAGGAAAAGAATTTCACCTGCTTGATCCAAGGCACAGCACAATCTGACCCACACTTTCTAATGTGCATGGAACACGGCTTGGCTTGGCTTTGCAAGATACCACCAAAGCAGAATATTGGACTCCTCTTAAATATGCCCTATACCAGTCACCTCAATGCCTGTAATTAGGCTTTATTCCACAATTTTCCCACACCAGTCTACAGGATAGCCCACCTCTGGCTTTCCAAGTTATATTAATTATTTATTAAATCAAAGAGCACTCTTTACAAAGCCTCAAATTTTTCTTTTCAGCATTTTCACAGTGTTTTTGTAGCTATATTTTAATGCTTCTTATATTGTCATGCATTATCTATATCTACTAATAGATGTTTGTTTTGTGGACGACAGACTCTTATCTTGTAATTGTTTTTTTTTTAATTCATTCATAGAACTTGCTAAAGTGCTTCGAACATAGACCATGTTAAATACTTACTGAATTAAATTGAGTTATATTGACCACACTTACTCAAATTTGCCCTCTTACCAATAGAGAGTTTAGTTTTTATAGCTGTAAACCTGTATCCCATTATATAAGTGATTTTCTAATACCAAATGCTTAAAATCCTAACAATGATTAAGCCAATCTTAGAAGACAGTGAGTACACCATTCATTAGCCCAGAAAAATAAGCTGGGACAAAGTGAGAGAGTGGCATGGACATATATACACTACCAAATGTAAAATAGATAGCTAGTGAGAAGCAGCCGCATAGCACAGGGAGATCAGCTCGGTGCTTTGTGACCACCTAGAGGGGTGGGATAGGGAGGGTGGGAAGGAGACGCAAGAGAGAGGGGATATGGGGATATATGTATACGCATAGCTGATTCATTGTTATACAGCAGCAACTAACACAACAATGTAAAGCAATTATACTCCAATAAAGATGTTAAAAAAAAAAAAGAAAACCTATTTTATGTTTAAATTACTGAACTAACACAAGCGATAGGGTTATCAAATTAGAACCACATGAATCAGAGGTCATCTGTTTTTGGTTTTCTTTTGCTGTTGTAACAAATTACCACAAACTTAGTGACTTAAAAACAACATGTAGGGCTTCCCTGGTGGCACAGTGGTTGAGAATCTGCTTGCCAATGCAGGGGACATGGGTTCGAGCCCTGGTCTGGGAAGATCCCACATGCCGCAGAGCAACTGGGCCCGTGAGCCACAACTACTGAGCCTGCATGTCTGGAGCCCGTGCTCTGCAACAAGAGAGGCCACGATAGTGAGAGGCCCGCGCACCGTGATGAAGAGTGGCCCCCGCTCTCCGCAACTAGAGAAAGCCCTCGCACAGAAACGAAGACCCAACACAGCAAAACTAAATAAATTTAAAAAAAAAACACGTAATTTTTATCTTACCATTCTCAAGTCAGAAGCCTGAAATAGGTTTCACTGGGCTGAAATCAAGATGTCAACAGGGCTGCATTCCTTCTGGAGGAACTAGGAGAGGATCCATAACCTTGGCTTTTCTAGGATCTAAAGGCTGCTTGCATTCCTTGCCTCATGGTCCTAGTCGCCATTTTCAAAAACCAGCAAAGTTGGGGCTCTGAGTCCTTACCACACTACTATTTCTATACTTCTCACTCATCTGCCCTTCTCCTCTACTTATAAAGACCCTCGTGATTACATCGGACCAATCCAGATGACCCAGGTTAATCACTCCATAACAAAATCAGCTGATTTGCAATCATCTTAATCACATCTGCAGCCTTAGTTCTTCTTTGCCCTATAACATAACATATACACAGGTGCTGAGATTTGGGATGTGGATGCATTTGATGGGCCAATATTCTGCCTACCACAGCTAGTATCAAGATGATTACTAATGATTTCAAGAAAATAAGCAATTAAGAGGCCCAGGGGGGGCAGGTCGGCCATCCACGTAGCTCCCCAAGTCCTCACTATTCTAAATATGCACTCTCTAGCCCATCCAGAACAACAGAGGGCATCTCTAAGTAAGATATAGAAGGTTTTTTTTCAGCAAGCAAGGAGCATTTATGTGTTGATCATCTTCAGTTTATACTCAGATCATTTAATGGCTTACATGATATCCTCCAGGGAACCTTGCTTCATAAATCCATATATTGTATTTGTCTATTATAAGAAATCCTAAAACATGGATATTCTGCCAAAATCTTTCTACTGTATAAAAGTACTGATAAGTACTTTTTCGCTAGCCAATAGCATTAATCTGTTTACCATGAGGCTCATTACCATCAGCATGTTTATAAATAAGTTAGACCAATTATGTGCTTTCTTTCCTTGGGAGAATCCTTTGGTAATGAGAGGGAAAGAGATTACAAACCAGCTGCTTGAACTACTTCCTGCACTATGCCAGGTGCTGATGCTAGAAGGGATACAATCAAGGATAGAACCTCTTGTTTTTGAGGAGCTCACAGTGTTAATGCAAGTAAATAGGGAACTTAATAATCAGAGTAAGTGTGCTATGTTCTGCTAAAGAAACATGACTTAGTGGTGAAATAATGGGGAGCCACTGAAAGATCATTTAGTCAGATAGGATTAGAAGGTGGGTCCATATGGAGATGGGAAAATATACTCAAAATCTTACTACTAAAGTAGAGAAGAATGCTAACGAGCGTCCTAAGGAAAGCAGATAGTGTGGAAATAAAGAAAAGGAGGAAATATAAAAATAATTGGGAAAATATAACCTAGCATACTTGGTGAAGGGTGAATATGTCAGGGATTCCACAATGCAGAAGAAAAACACATGAAAAGGAAGAAGTGAAAAAGGAAACAGACTATATTATCTGGAGTGGTAGATGCCACAAAATGTAGTGTGGGCAGAAAGATATAAAAGCACATAAGAACACCAAACACGGTTATGGGGAGCTAGAAAAGAGTCCACATTTGTAAAGATGTCATCTAAGTTGAGTCTTGAAGCACATGTAAGAGCTAACCAGGGCAAAAGAAAGGGAAAACAAGTGTAAAACTATAGGGAGTCTAACCTTTTTAAATAATCACAACTTATTTACTTCCAAAAACTGAATATTCATATTGACCATATATTTTATTAAGTTCTCAAACTCCTCAAATTTTATTAACTTGATCAAATGATTTAATCAATCCTCAAGATGAATATTTATGGTCATAGAAGATATTCTAAAATGATGCATCAGCTTGTGAAGAGGATTCTAGTAGAAATTCAAAATTTGTTTATAAAATGCCTCTAAGTTTTATTGCACAGTTGTAAGCACTTGATTAATGTTAGCTATTTTTATTTATTTTTAATTATGAAATATTAACAATGCTGGAACACTATTACTACTTTGAATCACTCATTTAGATAGAAAATTTTATGTTAAAAAAGGCAGTCACATGGCTTATGCCCATAGAAGATTAATTGTTATAGCAATTGCCTTTTCATCATTAACAACTAGGAAATGGGACAAAATATATATTTTTAAAAATGCTTTTCAGACAGTAATCCTAGAAAAGGGAAACAAAGTGAATCTATGATCACTCCAGTTTACTGCCTAGAGGCAGCTTGAGGCTTCAGTAAATGGAGGGACAATGCAAACAGAGGTTGGCAGACTCACAGAGTGAAAAAAACAAGATAGGAGGTTGGGGAGGCCATGGTGGCTAGAATGTGAGTGACAGAGTTTAGAAGAGAAGGAGATAGAGTTTTCCAGAAATCTATACAGAACTCTCCTTGAGTGGTCGGCTAAGTACTCATCAACACATGAGCAATAGGGAACTACCTGAAGCCAGAAAGGAATGACCAGAGAGCAGCATGGCAAACAATCCTCATACCTCTCACTGCTGTCTTCGCCACTAAAATAGCTCCATTATTCAAAGTAGAGACACTTTGTAACATGTACATTGGATAGAGTCCTCCAGTAAGTCATGCCTTAGGAGTGCAGCTAAATTGGTCCCAGACTAAATGCCACTCTGAATGCCATAAAAATTTTTGAAAAGTTTCAACTAATTGACATGTTATTTAACCAAAGGCCAGAACAAAATCCAACACTCTTAAAAGGAACTCAACAAAATCCAGCTTCCAATCATGTAAAATGCATGATGTTTGACATCAATCAAAAATGATTGGGTATGAAGAAAAGAAGAAAAATATTACCCATAACCAGGAGGAAAAATAAACAAAAACAGCCACAGAGAGATAGAAAATAAAATAAAATAGAATGAAAATAACTAACTAGAAAAAGAAATCCTGAACTACAAGTCGTGGTTGAAAGTGGGATAACCCCATAGACTCTCTCTCTGTACAGTGACAGCAATCACCTACTGTACAGTGAAAGCAATCACCTAGCCACATACAGATCCAAAAATAAAAGTTAGAAACCTCAATCTCAAAAGACAATCCCTGAGCATTTACTAATACTGCTGACCAGTACAACTTCTAGGAGGCCAGATGTAAAATTAAGAAAAAAATAAGTGATCAGAGACATCATATATGCATCTAACAACAGAGCACCAAAATACATGAAACCAACACTGGCAGGACTTAGAAAGAAATAGACCATTCAGAAATAATAGCTGGATATTGACAAAAGAGAATAAACTAAGAAGGACTAACATTTTTAGAATATTTAAATCAGAAATCAATTTGGAAAATTCACCAATATGTGGAAATTAAACAAGTAATCCATAAATATGCATCAAAGAAGAAATCACAGGGAGATTAGAACATGCTTTTAGATAAAAGAAGGTTAATATACAACATACCAAAATTCATAGGGTAAAGTTAAAGAAGTAGTTAGAGGAAAATTTATGGTGATAAATGCCCATATTTGAAAAGAAGAAAGATCTGAAATCAGTAACTAAGATTATACCTTAAGAAAGAAAAACAAATGAAACCCAAAGCAAGCAGAAGAGCTAAAAATTATAGTGAGAATAAGTGAAACAGGGAATATAAAAAATGATAGGGAAACATAAAGAAAACCAAAAGGTGTTTCTTTCAAAGATCAGAAAAAATGACAAACTTTTAGCTATACAGACGAAGAAGGCAAAAAAGAAGACAAAGTATTAAAGTCAGGAATAAAAAGTTAAAACAGGAATACTATTTAAAAACACTCTATGCCAGAGGCTGGGGGAAAATAAAAAACTGTATGTCACCAAATTAGATAACTTAGATGAAAGGGACAAATTATAAGAAAGATATAAACTACCAAAACTGATGCAAGAATAAATAGAAAATCTGAATAGATCTATAATTAGTAAAGAAATACCATTAGTAATCATCATCACCATCATCATCTACTCACAAAGAAAAACCCAGGTCTAGATAGCTTCACTGGTGCATTCAACCGAACATTTAAAGGAGATTTAGTACCCATTTTTCACAACCTCTTCTAAAAATATGGAAGAAAAGGGAACACTTCCCAATTCATTCTGTGAAGCCAGTTTTATCCTGTTACCAAAACCAAAGACATTACAAGAAAACTACAAACCAATAACATTTATAAATACAGATGCAAAAATCCTCAGCAAAATACTAGTAAAACATATTCACCAGCATATAAAAAGGATTATAAAACATGACAATGTGGAATTTATCCCCAAAATACCAAGTAGGTTTAACATCTGAAGGTCAGTTAATGTAAGGCATCGTATTAATAAAGGACAAAATCTACATCATCTCAATAAATACGGAAAAATTGTCTCACAAAATCCAACACTTTTCATGATAAAAACATTTAATAAACAAGATATGCAAGGAAACTTTTTCAATCAAATAAAGAGCCTCTATGAAAAAAACATAGCTGACATTATACTTAATGGTAAATGAATAAATGCTTTCCCCAATGCCAAGGACAAGACAAAATGCCTGCTCTTACCACTTCTATTTAATACTACACTGAAGTTTCTAACCAGGGAAATTGATAAGAAAAAGCATCCAGAATAGAAATACAGACAGACTACAAAGTAAGACATAAATGTATCTCTATTTATAGATTTCATGGTTTTATATAAAGAAAATCCTAAGGAATCCACCAAAAACTATTAGAACTAATAAACAAATTAAGTAAGACTGCAGGATACCAGATCAATACACAAAAATCAATTGTATTTCTATACACTAGTAATGAACAATTCAAAAGTGAAATTAATAAAACAATTCCAATTTCAATAGCATCAAAAAATAATTTAAAAAGTACCTAGGGAGAAGATATTTGCAAAACATAAACATCAGATAAACACTTCTATCCAGAAAATATAAAGAGCATTTACAAATCAATATTAAGAATAACCACCTGACATTTTAAAAAATGGATAATTGATTTGAACAAATACTTCACCATAAGAAACATGCAAAAGACAAATTCATCATTAAGGAAACATTATTAATCATCAGGGAAGTACACTATAAAACCACAATGAAAAACCACTACACATACACTAGAATAGCTAAAATTAAATGAACATAATACAGGAGCAATTGAAACTCACATACATTGCTCATGGGAAAGCAAAATGGTAAAGATACTTTAGAAAATAATTTGGCTTTTTCTCATAAAGTTGAACATATAATTATTATACATCCTAGCAATCCTCATCCTAGACATTTATCCCAAAAATGAAAGCATATGTTAACATAAATATAGCCTAGATGTCTATCATCTGGCAAATGGATAAACAAATTGTGGCATATTTACCAATTGAATACTATTCAACAATTCAAAGAATAAACTGATACAGGCAACAACATGGATAAAGCTTAAAAGTCATCAGGCTGAGTAAAAGAAGTCAACACAAAGGATTACAAACTGTATGGTTTCATTTGTATGAAAGTATAGAAAAGGTGAAACTACAATGACAGAAAGTGGATCAGTGGTTGTCCAACGGTAGAGGAAAAACATTAACTGCAGAGGGATATGTGGGAAATACTGGGAAAATGAAAATATTCTATATTATGATTGTGGTGGTAGTTACACAAATTACCTATTTGTCAAAACTTAATAAACTGTACTTTAAAATGAGTGAATTTTATTTTATCAAATTATATTTTCAAAAAGATGTTTTGTTAAAGAAAATACTTAAGCACATTATCTTATAGGAAATACCTTGCATATAAATCAAAGAAAAATATTAATTCAAGGCTAGAAAATATATTTAAGCCTTGCTGCAGAGTAATCATAGTCATTGGTGATGTGTAAAATTTATTCCACTGGATTATAATGTCCATGTCTGACTAACCCACCAAATAATTTTGTATTTACTTTAAAATTAAAATTACTGAATTACTTCTCTAGTGTGTCATCAAATAATATAGGCATTCCTTTATTTTTCACAATATAAAATATTAATAATTTAAAAAGAAGTTGAGACCAGTGTTGATTTGCTTTTCTCTCCTAGAAAGCAGTAGAAGAAATAAAAAATTAGAATTCTCAAATTCAACGTGAACTCTATTTTCCTTTGTGAATTTTTAAATATATTCTTACTTTTCTCCTACTTGTCCTTCATAAAAGTATATAGAAAGTACCATTATAAAGGAATTGATCTCATTAAGTATTATTCACTTTTTAACTCACTTCATTTTTATAAATACCCTATCATCTCCAAGCATGTGCGCGCACACACACACACACACACCACATAAACACATAAACACACAATTAAAAGTCTATATTTATCTTCAGAAAGAAATTTCATAGGTTTTAACCATTGCTTTTGAAGTTTGAATAATTACCTGGAATCTTGAAACCATTTCAAAACAGAGTTGTTAAGGTTTCAAAAAAAAAATCTCAACTGAATATTCTATAAGATAAAATGTGTTTCTGTGCTAATTAACCATCTAATGAATAACCTACGATCTTTTCACAAGTGAAAAACTTATTGTTCCAGAAATTTCATCTCCACCTAGTCAGAAGAATGCAAGAAGCAATCTTTTCCTTTTCTAGGTAATTAATTGCTCTCAAGATATGGTGGCCCCATATTTTTAATGTTTGGGATACAAAGATGGTTGATAATTGGTGTGTGAATATTCTGAGTGGATGGAATCTAAGTAGTTTATCAAGCAGGTGAAATAGGCATTATTTGTGATTTAAGGACACCAAAATTTTATGTTCTCCATGTCTTAAAATATCTCCAATCTAAAATTTCCAGTGTATTTTAAATACAGCTCCTCTCAACAAATAATTATTCACCAACGCTTTCCTTAGAAAATTGAAATCACTTGTGAAATGTGTTCCCTAGAGAAAATAAAACTGGTAGGCCATTATTAGCTACTAAATCTAAGTAAAGATTAGATTATAAGATTAGCACCCACAAAAATATACAGTGCACAAAACAAGTTATAGCATGAAGGAAATCGGGAGTAATACACTCACAGCCCCAAATTTTGCATTTTGGCTTCTTTCTCAATTACTCTACTAGAGGTATTTGTCAATAATGACATTTATCAACATTTATTCCTATGCTCTTTTCAAAGCCTTCCCTTCTCCAACTTCAAAAGTTCCAACATTTGGAACTGTTAACCAACTCTTCTTTTATAAAACCAACTCCTCTTAATGTATCCATTATTTCTCATTTTCTTTCTCAGTCTCTGACCATTTCTTTCCTGTCTCCTCTCTTAATTGTTTCTAATCCTTTTGTTCCTAAAAGGTAGGCATTCCTCAAAGTTGTGTGCACAGCTTTCTTTTTTTCCCTCTCAATCTTCACCATGCATAGCCTGACCATTTCAACATTATGACTGTCATATAATGTGAATGACTCCAAAATTTACAGTTCCCAAAATTAACCACTCTTTCCAATTGTATATTGTATATTGATATTTCCAACCACCTGTAGGACATTAATATCTATCTCCAAGTACCACAGGTATTTCAAATTCTTCATGTACAAAAGTAAATTAGTAATTTCTCCTTCTCAGACCAGTTCCTAGTCCTGAATTTCTATTTTCTTCAAAATACCAAAATTCTTCCTGATGTGCAAACTCAGAATCATACCTTTTTATTTCCTTCTTTCCTCACAATCTGTTACTAAGTCCCACAGATATTTTCTTGACATTGCAGCCCTGTCTGCCCTCTCTTTTCCTATTTCTAGGACTACTTTCCTCTTATAGGTTCTTACCTGAGCTGTTATATCAACTTTCTGATTTATTTTTTAACACTTAATTTCTCTCCTCTTTAATGAAAATAGTGCATGGTCACAAGATTAAATCTCTACTTGTGATGCTTTTTGAAAAAATGTAAATGACTTCCCTTGTTAATGAATATAATGCATACTCTCTTATTGGACATTTGGGGATAATCAGATGGGTTCTCAATCTATGTTTTTTAGCCTTCATTAAAATCCACCTGGATTATTCACAAATCTTTGTGCATGTTTGATTTTCCAATCCCCCATGCCATTGCACATATCGATTTTCCATCCAGCATAGTTTCTCCCATTTCCTCTAGTTGAAATCCTATCCATATCCCACTTTAAATGTGATTTTCTTCATAAAGCTTTCTTTTTTCTCTGACTAAAAAAGATCTCTCTCAACACAAAATTTTCATAGACATTTACATCTGTGTCTTCTGCCTAGAGTATAAATGTGCCTTATCTTCACTACTAGCTTACAACATTCTGAAGATGGGTACTGGGTCTTATTTTTATATCCCCTAAAATAGGGTTACAATATAGATGGTCAATAAATGAACTTTTGAAAATAAAGCACAAAGGGCAGGAGCGGCCAGAAAGATCTGTGAAAATACGTTATCAATAAAAAGAAAAGAGTTATTGATATAACAGCAATAAATCATATTATCCACCTAATATGTTACCAGCACTGCTCTAGGCACTGGTAAACACATTTTAACATAATTTGAAGTGACTGAGTATGGTAGACTAGATAGTGTCTTGTCTTTCTTGTGGGTTTGATAGTTTATTTTTCTAGGAATGCCAGAAATGCTGCTTGGTAACTAAAAGGAAAAAAATACAGGTGACATTATATTTTCCCTTCCTCTCAAAATTTTCCACAGATAGCACATAAAGTGCATTTGGAGTCCTAAATGAACCAAGCAGAAATTTTGCTCATAGAAATGATGAGATGGAAAAAAAAGGTATAGGAGCCAGATAGAGTCTATAGAATGGGAGGTCTATAGTGTCTCAGGAGAAGCAATAGAGCAAGTTAATTAAACTTAGATGCTCTGAAGTTGGACGGCCTGGTTGTGAATCTATGATACAGTATTACCTAGTTTTATGACCATGGTCAGGTTAGTCTTTCCAAGCCTCAATTCTGTAAAACGGCAATAATAATATAACTTATGGAGTTGATGGAAAAATTAAGGGAGTTAACACATGTTAAGGGCTTAGCATACTACCTGGCATGTAGTATGTCTTAAAAATTGTTACCTATTATTTTTTCTATCCTATTTTTTGCTCTAAGTTTAGTTTTTATAATTGCCAAAATAATCCATATTATAAGTTTTTTTAAAGATGTGAAAAATAAGAGGAGAAAGGTCTCTGAAATCTTAACCAATCTTGAGAAAATCATGTTAAGTTTTTGGCATTTATTATTTTCTTTCATATTTTGTTGGTGCCTTTGTAAAAAGAAAATCCGTCTATATATCTCTGATAACAAAACTTAACTCACCCTACAATTCAATTGTTCAGAGAAAATGTAAACTCACTCATTTTACACAGTGAATCTAGTCTTCCTCATGTACCCCCAACAACTAGCTTGCAGAATAAAACAAGTAATGGTGTCCAATGTGATGTACAGTTTAGTCTCATCCCACAATTTAAATAGGTTTGTCTTTGGTGGGGGGCAATTTTGAGCACCTCTCAGTATATGTGTTCTGTGCTTAGGGAAACGTAATGCTAATTCAATCACTCAGATTTCTCAGTTTTAGGTTCTCCAAACCCAGTTTATACTCAAGATGACATTTCGGTATGAGGATTGGGAGGGAAAAGGGTATGGCTTTGAAGCCTCACAGTGTAGAGAAGAATTAAGATTATCTAGCTTCTATCTCCTCTAGCCTCTTACCATTTCAAATGTTCCTTGCTCAATCAGATTCCACTTGCCCTGCTGGCATTTGTAAATAACATCTGTGGCTGGTGAGATTATGATCGATTCTTATGACTCAGACAATTCTTAAGGATCGTCAGTATCCATACATATCAGTATCTCCATTTTTCTATTTTCACAGGCTGGATATTTATTTTTTGGTCTGGATGTTGGCTTTCATTTTCTTTCTAACAGATGCTGGTTTGTATATAGCAAAGCTAATGGTATTTTAATAATAATTAAAATCTAATTAAACTTTATTATTGTTTATAAAAGTTTTATTTTTTAGTTGTTTTTCTTGGATTTCCCCAAGGTTGAAAGTACTGCTTTTATTGAGGTGATTGTAGAGCTAGCAGGAGTATCAAGTGAGTGGTTCTCCTACTGTCTTTTGTATTCTAGGACAGAGCACAGAGATCCAGCAGAGCTGGGCCTCAGGTTCTGGGAGAGGGCCCCAGACCTTGAGCTGTAAGCCTGTAACCTTCACGTTTAAGGAAACATCAGCTTCTCTAAAAGGTGGGATAAGACTGGAATTCAAACTTTTCAACTGTAATTGACAGTGACGCACAGAACCTGTGGACATAACCTCAGATCCATAGAGCTCTCTAGAGATGCAAGCCTTCAAGGAATCAATTTAGTTTAATTCTTACTTCTCGCATAACCTCCCTAAATAAATACGTTCTCCCTATTCTTTTAAACATGTTTGCCAGTTAGTTTTTTGTCTTAATTGCATTGGCTAGTATCTGCAAGAAAATGTGAAAAATAATGGTGATTAATAACTTTTCTATTGTTTCCAACAATGTTTTATCACTGAACACTTAAGAATCATATATAGGAATATAATTGCTATCTCTATATGTGTATATATGTATATATTTATAAACTGTCTTACATATTTTCCCCAAATCTGATTCTATCTGATTGTTTTCTCTTGGTGTTAACTTATTCCATTATCACTTCTCTTTTCTATAAACTGGAAATAAGATTTAGAGGCTTAACAAAGAGCTTCAAAATTTTGTTTGAAGTTGTTGAAGATTTTTTCAAAACAGCTTGAAGCATTTGGAGTGTTTGCTTATTATAATGTATATATAAAGTTTTATCAGGAACAAAGATGGAATTTTATCCAAGGCTTTTCCTGTCTATCAAAATAATTATATGGCTTTCATTCTTTAACTGTAGTGAATTGTACTAATAAATTTCCTCACATTAAACCCTATTTGCACACCTTGGGATAAACCCTACTGTAGTCATATTGAATTATTTAATATGTGGCTTTATTATGTGAGTTTTTGAATATTAGTCTTTAGAGTTGTGCCATGTTTGTTGAATTTTGCCATCTTAGACCCATGGCTTCATAACAAGAAATAGAAAGCAGACCTTTTATTTTGGGGGGTTGTGCTTTTTTGGTGGAATCATTCAACATGAAAATTAGATGTTCTGAGATTGGATTGATAAAGTTAAACCATACAGTCATCTGAACCTGGTAATCTTTTTAAGTATAACTCTTAGACAACTTTGAGAGTTTTTACCTCTGGTTATTTGTATTTTTGTGTTTCGTGTTTTCATTCCATTCTTAGGTCCATTTTAGATAGTCCAATTTTAATACAGTATAACTTACCTATCTTGGTTATCGATTTATTAACATAGAGTTGGGTGAAATAGTAAAGTATTATCATAAAATTCTTTAATGTCATCAATAATTAGTTTTCTTTTCTCCTATCTAATGTTCTTATGTTTCAGTGGCATTTTCTCTTTTTCTCCTAAGTGGTTCAAATTATTTTTTTCCGTTAAAATAAGCTGTTGGCAATCTACCATTTCTGTTTCCTAATTAATTTATTTATGCTTTTGTCTTCATTAATTTTTTTTCCATTTGTGTTCCTTAGGTTCACTTGGTTGTTTTTCA
The DNA here is from genome assembly GCF_965194805.1 of Balaenoptera borealis. NCBI lineage: Eukaryota > Metazoa > Chordata > Mammalia > Artiodactyla > Balaenopteridae > Balaenoptera > Balaenoptera borealis. The sequence continues at coordinate 62,947,197 of NC_138877.1, forward strand.
TCACTTATAGATTTTATACATTATTTTCATTATTTTTGATTGCAGTAAAAATATTGAGACTATTATTATCACTATTTTATAAATACTATGAAACTGGTTTTTTAGTTCCTTTTGCTCCAAGAGTTCTTTAGAAAAGAAAGGCATTAAAATGTCAGATGCTTTGGGTTTTTTGTTTCTAAATTTGACATTTATTTTTCACTTTATTAGATTGTGGTTTTAGAATATGATCTAAAGTATTTTTCCTCTTTGGAACTGAAAGAGTATTTCTTTTTGGCTAATATGTGATTATATTTTTTGTAAAATGCTCCAGGGGCCATTGAAAAAAAAAATTTTTTTATAGGTTATAGCTTTTAGTATATATGTTTATTTATAGACTAGAATATATCAATCTTTCACAATACTGTTTAGATTTTTCATGTAGGAACAACTTTTATATACATGATATTTCAAGGACAAAAAAATTATCTCTTAAATTCTCTCTCTCCCATTGCTCTTCCATCTGTTTCTCATTTCAGTTCCCACAACATTTTCTTCAGGTATTCTGATGTTATGTCAGTGGAACAGAAAGGCTCATTGAGAACTTGTTTAATTCATAATTTTAAAGCCACCATGTTCCCATTTAATAACTTTTTTTCTAAAATTATATTTTGCATAACCTTGATATTCCCTTCTTTTTGTTTACATATGCTGATTATATCTTAGCCCATTACTTCAAATTTCCTAGTTATTTTGGACAATTTACTAACATGATTTGGAATTTAGTTATGAGCCCATATGGGGTTATATTAATAACCCCATATAACTTAATATTCATATAATATTCCTTCCAGTGGTATTTTTTGTTATGCTTTGTTTCCATTGCCCACAGGAGTAGAAACTGTTTTTAATACTGTTAGAGATTATGTTTATACATTTAAATAAGATAGTTAGGTGCCTATGTATCAATGTACCTTCTTCAGAAAAACTGTCCAGAGAGGCTACTATTCAAGAGAGACACAGAAACTAGAGTAAGCCCACTACTTCTCTTCCTTGTAATTTTCCACCTCAGCTTTTGTGGTTCTATTTGAGGTTTCCTCTCAGTCTATTATTTTCAAATCATAACTCTCTTAAGATATATTTCAAGAATTGTCCTTTGTGTAACAGTATTAACCACATTTACTTATATAATTTATTTGTATTATTTTTATTTTAAATGAATCTTGTGCTTGCCTCTGGTGTTTTATTTGTCAGCATTCCTATCTGTGAGCTGTATTTTCATGTACTTTCATTGGAATATGTAATATGTCCAGATACCTCACAATTCAAAAACTATAAAAGGGCATATAGAAAAAGTCTGACCTTTACCTGTGTCCTCAGCTCCCTCCAGCCAGTTTCTGTCTTCACAGATAACTAATGGGATGAGTTTGTGTGTTTGAGTGGGGGGGCATGTATACCTCCAAAGATATTTTATCCAGAAATGAGACTCTTCCACTTACTGGTTGTGTGATGTGGGTCAAGCTATTTAATCTACTTGAGCTTTAGTTTTTTCATCTTTAAATAGGAAATCCTTTATTTATTTATTGCCCAAATATTTAGTGAGCACTCTATGTGTCAGGCTCTGTGGTAGGTACTGAAGATAAAGCAGTAAATAATGGGGCTTCCCTGGTGGCACAGTGGTGAAGAATCCACCTTCCAATGCAGGGGATGTGGGTTCAATCTCTGGTCAGGGAACTAGATCCCACATGCATGCCACAACTAAGGACCCCACCAGCCACAACTAAGGAGCACATGTGCTGCAACTAAGGAGCCTGCAAGCCGCAAATAAGACCCGGCGCAACCAAAATAAATAAAATTAAATTTGTTTAAAAAGCAGTAAATAATACAGATGTGTTGCTTATGGTGTAGGAAAAGGAATGATAGTACCTTCCTTACAGAGTGATTTCGACTAGAAGGGATAAGAAGTGCTTTGTAAGTGTTGGCTCTTACATGTATATTCTTTGTTCTTTTTCACACAACTCAGTGTTGTACACATTGGTCTACCCTTTGCCTTTTTTATTTAAAAATATATCATGGAGGTTTTTCCATACTCTACATAAAGACTTTTATCATTATGTTTTATAGCTAAATAATATTCATTGTCTGATGTACCATAATTTAATTAACTAGTCCCCTATTGATACATGCTTAAGTTTTTTGTAATATTTTTCTTTTAAAAGGAGATTGCTGCAGTGACTAATGTTTTCACTTTGTACATAACTGAATACATTTTAGGGGTCAGATTGTTGGATGCTAAGGTATGTCATGTGTAATTTTGATAGATAAAACCTCCCCCACAATGGGACTGTACCAATTTACATTCTTACAAGCAATAAATGGGTGTGGCTTTTCTCTTCACCCTCACTTGCAGCAGATGCTATTAACCTCTTGGATTGCTGATGACCTAAAAGGTGACAAATGGTATCTCACTGTAGATTTACTCTTTATTTCTCTCATTATGAGTGAGTTTGGTTGAGGATATTTCCACATATCTAAAATCCAAATTGTCTTTCCTTTTCTTTGCTATCTTTTCATAACCTCTTAAATATTTTTATATTTATTTATTGGTCTTTATTTTTTCAATTTGTAGGAATGCTTTATACGTGTGGGAAATTAGACTTTCGTCTATGGGTTAATCTGCTTGAATTTTGATTTACTTGTGATGAATTTTGGCCTTTTTTAATTGCTGTTTTTATTGTGTTTAAGTAGCTGAAAATTTCAGTCATTTCTCTTATGGATTCTGGGTTTTCTGTCATAGAAAAGCCTTCCTTGTTCTGATATAACATTTTTACCCAGGGATTCTTATAGTGGTTTTATGGCTTTATTTCTGTCTTTAAATTTTTTGTTCATTTGGAAGATACCCTGATATAAAATATGAGACATGGAAGAAAACTTTTCAGTACAGATGGCTAGCAAGAGTCCCAACACCATCCGGTTTTTTTTGTTGTTGTTTTTCGTTTTTATTCTTAATTTTATTTATTTATTTATTTAGTTATTTTTTTTTTTTTATGGCTCTGTTGGGTCTTCGTTTCTGTGCGAGGGCTCTCTCTAGTTGCGGCAAGTGGGGGCCACTCTTCATCGCGGTGCGCAGGCCTTTCACTATGGCAGCCTCTCTAGTTGCAGAGCACAGGCTCCAGATGCGCAGGCTCAGCAGTTGTGGCTCACGGGCCTAGCCGCTCCGCGGCATGTGGGATCCTCCCAGACCAGGGCTCGAACCCGTGTCCCCTGCATTAGCAGGCAGACCCCCAACCACTGCGCCACCAGGGAAGCCCCACCATCCGGTTTTAATAAACAATTTTTTCACCAGGATGCAATATTTATCATTTAGTAAATTCCCATATGATTTGGGCCTGTTTCTGGACTTTTTTATGTGATTCCATTGATGTGTTTATTTATGAGTAATATCACACTGTTTGAATCACTGAGCCTTAGTAATATGCTTTAACATCTGGTAACACCTCCTTACTCTTCCTTTTCAGAATTTTCCTATTTATTCTTGCTAGTTTTTGGTTTCCACATGTATTTTAGGAATTAACTTGTCTCTTTCCAAAAGTATTCAGTTAGGTAATTTTTTATTGTATTGAATTAAATGTATAGGTTTATTTAGGGATAACATATCTTTGTGATGTTGTTTCTTCCCATTAAAGTACATGCTATTTCTTCTTAGCCAAGAAAATAGTATGCCTTTCATTTGTTCAAGCACTATTTTGTAGCTCCCTGAATCATCTCAAAGTTTTCTTATAATAAACATTGCAATTTTAATTGTTAAATTTATTACTAGATATGGTAGGAAGAACAATGCCCCGCCCTGCCCCAAAGATGTCTACACCCTAATGCTCAGAAACTTTGAATATGTTAGTTACATGGCAAAGGGGAACAAAAGTTGCAGATAGAATTAAGATTGCTAATCAGCTGCCCTTGAGATGTGGAGATTATCCTGGGTTATTCAGGTAGGCCCAATGTAATCACAAAGCTCCTTTATAAGTGGAAGAAGGAGGCAGATGAGGAAGAATCAGAGAGCTAACAGTGCAAAAAGAATTGGCCTGGTTTTGAAGATGGAAGAAGGTCCTGAGCCAAGAAATGTGGGCAGCCTCTAGAAACTGTAAAGAGCAAGGAATGTGTTTTCCCTTAGAGCGACCAAAAGAAGTACAATACAACTGATTTTAGCTCATTTAGAACCATTCTGGACTTCTGACATCCAGAACTGTGAGATAATAAATTTGTGTTGTTTTAAATCATTAGGTTTGTACTAATTTGTTACGGTCACCACAAAAAACTAATATACTAGGCATTCTGTATTTTACTGTTGCTAATATAAATAAGGTCTTCTATTGCATTATGTCATGTAACTTATTATTTGTATCAGTGGAGACTATTGACTATGTATATTAATTTTGTACCTTACCACCTTACTGAATTCCCTACTGAATTAGTGGGTTTAGCTGAAAATTTTAAGGTTTTCAAATACATAATCATATCATCTGTAAATAGTATTAACTTAACCTCTTTTTTTCCCCAATTTTTGTAGTTTCTTCCTCTTATCTAAATATGTTGGTTAGTATCTGCAAACCCAATTTAATTAATAGTGGTAATAGTGGAGTATGTGCCTTGTTCCTGACATAGATGAGAATACTTCTAAAGTTTTATCAATAAGGATTGTTTCAGCCTTTTGTTTGAAATTTTTTTTATTATTTTGAGGTAGTATTCATATATTCTGACATTTTTAACTGTTCATATCAAGAATAGATATATAATCTTGGAAAATGCTTTTTCAACATGGAAATGATAGTAGGCTGTTTCTTCTTAGATCAATTATTATGATTAATTTTAGTCATTATAGAACTATCATTTCTTGAATTAATACCACTTTGCAGAGGTATATGGTGGTCTTATGTGCTGCTGATTACTTTGGCATTTTGCTTCCATATTCATAGTGAGATTGGCTTGTAGTTTTCTTTTTGTATATTAAACTTCTTTGGTTTGTGTTTGTTTTTCTTTTACTATTCTTCTTTGCTTTTTAAAAAAACAAAAAAAACTTTATTTTGTAAGAGCAGTTTTAGATTCAGAGCAAAATTAAAAGGAAGTGACTGAGACTTCTCATATACACCCCTGTCCCAACACATGCATAGCTTCCCTGTTAACAACATCACTCACCAGAATGGTACGATTTTTACCAAGAATGAATCTACACTGACACATCATAATCATCCAAAGCCCATAGTTTACCTCAAGGTTTACTCTTGTTTTTGCACATTTTATGGTTTTAGGCAAATGCACATGACATTTATCTGTCATTATAATATCATACAGTAGTTTCACTGTCCTAAAATCTTCTGTGCTCTATTTATATCTACCCTCTACACCACTGGCATCCATTGACCTTTTTATTGTCTCCATAGTTTTGCATTTTCCAGAATGTCATATAGTTGAAATCATACAGTATGTAGCCTTTCAATATTGGCTTATTTCACTTAGTAATATGCATTTAAGTTTCCTCCACATCATTTTATGGTTTAGCTCATGGTTTTTAGCACTGAATAATATTTCATTATCTACGGATTTTTTTGATGGTAGCCATTCTGACTGGTGTAAGGTGATATCTCATTGTAGTTTTGATTTGCATTTCTCTAATAATTACCGATGTTGAACATCTTTTCATGTGCCTCTTGGCCATCTGTATGTCTTCTTTGGAGAACTGTCCATTTAGGTCTTCTGCCCATTTTTTGATTGGGTTGTTTGTTTTCATGATATTAAGCCGCATGAGCTGTTTGTAAATTTTGGATACTAATCCCTTGTCAGTAACATCATTTGCAAATATTTTTTCCCATTCTGTGGGTTGCATTTTCATTTCGTGTATGGTTTCTTTTGTTGTGTAAAAGTTTTTAAGTTTAATTAGGTCTCATTTGTTTATTTTTGTTTTTATTTCCATTACTTTGGGAGACAGATTGAAAAAGATATTGCTGCAATTTATGTCAGAGAGTGTTCTGCCTATCTTTTCCTCTAAGAGTTTTATAGTGTCCAGTCTCACATTTAGGTCTTTAATCTATTTGGAGTTTATTTTTGTGTATGGTGTTAAAGAATGTTCTAAGTTCATTTTTTTACATGTAGCTGTCCAGTTTTCCCAGCATCATTTATTGAAGAGACTGCCTTTCTTCCACTGTATAGTCTTACCTGCTTTGTCATAGATTAATTGACCATAGGTGCACGGGTTTATTTCTGAGCTTTCTATCCTGTTCCATTGATTTTTGTTTCTGTTTTTTGTGCTGATACCATAATGTTTTAATGACTATAGCTTTGTAATATAGTCTGAAGTCAGGGAGCCTGATTCAACAATAAATGCTGGAGTGAGTGTGGAGAAAAAGGAACACTCCTACACGGTTGTTGGGAACATAAATTGGTGCAGCCACTGTGGAGAATAGTATAAAGGTTCCTTAAAAAACTAAAAATAGAGCTACCATATGGTCCTGCAATCCCCTTCCTGGGTATATATCCGGAGAAATACATGATCCAAAAGGATACATGCAACCCAATGTTCATTGCAACACTGTTTACAATAGCCAAGACATGGAAGCAACCTAAATGTCCATCAACAGAGGAATGGATAAACAAGATGTGGTACATATATATAATGGAATATTACTCAGCAATTAAAAAGAATGAAATAATGCCATCTGCAGCAACATGGGTGGACATAGAGATTGTCATACTGAGTAAAGTACGTCAGACAGAGAAAGAGAAATATTGTATGATATCGCTTATATGCGGAATCTTAAAAATAATGATACAAATGAACTTATTTACAAGTTCATTTGTAAGGGGGGAAGGATGTGGGGGTGGAGGGATAGTTAGGGAGTTTGGGGTTGACATGTACACACTGCTATATTTAAAATAGATAACCAACAAGGATCTATTGTATAGTATAGGGAACTCTGCTCAATATTCTGTAACAACCTAAATGGGAAAAGAATTTGAAAAAGAATAGATACATGTATATGTATAACTGAATCACTTTGCTGTACACCTGAAACTAACACAACATTGCTAATCAACTATACTCCAATATAAAATAAAAAGTTAAAAAAATATTTCATTGTCTGCATGTATCACAGTTTATGTGTCCATTCACCTACTAAGGACGTCTTGGTTGCTTCCAAGTTTTGGCAGTTTATGCAAAAGCTGCTATACATCTGTGTGCACTTTTATGTGTGTACATACATTTTTAGCTCCTTTGGGTAAATACCCCATGGAGCACAGCTGTTGGATCATACGGTAAGATTATGTTTCATTTTGTACAAAACTGCCAAACTGTCTTCAAAAGTGGTTTGACTATTTGGCACACCCATCAACAGTGAATGAATGTTCCTACTACTCTATCTCCTAGCCAGTATTTGGTTTTGTCAGTATTCGATATTCCAATGGGTGTGTAGTGGTATCTCATTGTTTTAATTTGCATTTCCTTGATGACATATTATGTCGAGCGTCTTTTCATATGTTTATTTGCCATCTGTATATCTTCTCTGGTGAAGTGTCTGTTAAGGTCTTTGGTCCATTTTTTAATCAGGTTATTTGTTTTCTTATTGTTGAGTTTTAAGAGTTCTTTGTATATTTTGGATAACATTTCTTTAACAGTTTTGTCATTTGCAAATATTTTCTCCCAGTCTGTGGTTTGTTTCTCATTCTCTTAACATTGTCTTTCACAGAGCAGACATTTTTAATTTTAATAAGTCCAGCTTATTAATTATTTATTCATGGATAATGCCTTTGGTGTTCTATCTAAAAAGTTATCACCGTCATCACCATAGGTTTTCCCTTATGTTATCTCATAGGAGTTTTATATTTTTGTGTTTTACAGTTAGGTCTATGATCTATCTTGAGTTAACTTTTGTGAAGGGTATAAGGTCTGTATCTAACTTTTTTTTCTTTTTTTGCATGTGGATGACCAGTTGTTCCAGACCATTTGTTGAAAAGACTATATTTGCTCCATTAAATTGCCTTTGCTCCTTTGTCAAAGGTCAGTTGCTATTTGTATGTGGGTCCACTTCTGGGTTCTCTATTCTCTGGCATCAATCTATTTGTCTATTCTTTTATTAATGCCACAATTTTCTTGATTACTGTATCTGTGCAGTAAGTTTTAAGTCAGTTCTCCAACTTTGTTCTTCTTCAATATTGTGCTGGCTATTCTGGGTCTTTGCCTCTCTATATAACATTTAAAATCAGTTTTTTGATATACATGAAATAACTTGTTGGGAGTTTGATTCTTTTTGTCAATTAATATATTTACTTCATAAAATAATTTTTCAGTGTCTTGTAATTGTTTAAATAGCCCTGGAGATATTGGTTATGAAGATATGGTTGAATTCTCCCTTGGAACTACATAGCTTAGTGCTATACTGGGTAATAGTTCTTTGACATCTTTCTCTGTGTCTTCAGTGATAATTTGTCCTTACATGTGTTTTTGTTTTTGTTTTTTTACTTCTAAAGTTAGTTTTGGTTAATTTTCCTACAAAAATTAATTTTTCAATTCTTTTTAATAGCTGAGTAGAACTATATTGTCTAGAATGAGCATTTTTATTTTCTCTGTATTTGTGGTTCTCATTTCTATCTTATTTTAAGTATTTGTGTGTCCTCCCATTTTTTTTCCTCAATCAGATTAACAGTTTATCTGCTTTACTTTTTCTTTCAATGAACACACTTCTGCATCTATTTCTATCCAGTTTTCCGTGTATTCTAAATTACTAATTTCCCATTTTATCTTTATTAATATCATTAACGATACCCTAAATTTTGTTTTATTGTTCTTTTCCTACTTTTTCAGGTAAATCCTGAATTAATTTTTATTAAGTTTTGCTTATTAATATAACTATTTAAGGATATAAAATTTTCTCTAAGATCTGCTTTAGCTCTATTGCAAAGTTTCTAATTAGTAGTGTTATCATTTTTATAATATTCCAGATATTTTGCAGTTGAGAATTAGGTTTTCTCTTACAACAGGAATCAATGAAAGAAATTGTTATTGTTTTTGTACATTTATTTGTTTAGTTTACAAAAAGTAGTGACTTCCTGTGTATTTAATTTCTAGATGTATTTGTATCTCTGTTTTCAGTTTGCAATGTTTCAATATTTTCTTAAATTGACACTTTTTTAATTTATTAGGATTTCTCTTGAAGTCTATATATTTTTATAACTCCTTCAAGAGTAGGTAAAGGCCAAATGTAAAATAAATAGCTAGTGGGAAGCAGCCGCATAGCACAGGGAGATCAGCTCGGTGCTTTGTGACCACCTAGAGGGGTGGGATAGGGAGGGTGGAAAGGAGGGAGACGCAAGAGGGAGGAGATATGGGGATATATGTATATGTATAGCTGATTCACTTTGTTATAAAGCAGAAACTAACACACCATTGTAAAGCAATTATACTCCAATAAAGATGTTAAAAAAAATAAAAATAAAAGAGTAGGTAAAGGGATATAAAATTTTAGGTATGAAATTTGATATATTTCAAGGATACCTATTGTATTAATTATACCATTCGAGTCTTTGATATCTTTACATAATTTTTGTTTACATCTGTCATGGACTAAAATCTATGAATTAAATTATATTTTACTGCCAATGATATATGTTCATTTCTCTTTGTATCTCCTGTAATTTCTAATTTATGCATAATGATGTTAGGTTTGTTCATTCATAGACATTTATAACTGTTAGATCGTCTTCACTGTTAATTGCACACCTTAGCATGCTCCTCTTTGCCTCAATTAATTCTTTAATTCAAACTTGACTGAAAGTAAAATCATAACTCTGTTTTGTTTTGTTTTTTTGCATTTGCCCAACATATCTCTCTCCATATATTTATTTTTCAACCTTTCTAAATTATTTTGGAAGTCAATTCTCTTGTAAATAGCATGGTACGTGACTTTGCTTTGTAATCCAATCTGAAAGTCTTCTTCATTGATATGTCTACTTACATTTGTTGATAAATTTGATTTTAATTAATTTAACTTATGCTATATTTTCTGATTTCATTACTTTAAAACATTTCACTGTCATGTTTTAAAGTTTTTTAATGTGTCCTATGTTTATGCTTATAACTTAGCGTATAATCTTATCTAATACAGATAATACTCCATTTTGTTTGACAGTATGTATTAATTCTCTTCCCTTTTAATTCTAATTTTGTACATTGCCAGTGCATTTAGCATTTACATTCTACTGTCCCCCCATCCCCATGCTTTTCAGTGTTTTTAGTACATTCAAATTGTAGTAAGGATTGCTAGTGGTCCCACAGTAATATCATTTTCCATTTTAATAATAAGGTCCTTTCATTTTAGCTGTGCTCATAGTCATCAAACAATAGGCTAAATTTCCCAGCCTCCAATCTACCTAGGTGTGTCTTTTTGACTATGTTCAAGCCAGTCAAGTATGAACTAAAGCAATGTGTTCTCCTTCCAGGATAGTTCCTTAAAGAAGAAGCTGCCTGCTCTTGACTTCCATAATTCCCTAGGAGCATGGATTGGGGATAAGTCAGTATAAGTCGTGCAGATGAAATCTGTAGTCATCCTGGGAGATGGTGAAGAAATAAGATGTGTAGGTCTAGGTACCTGAGTGCCCTCCTGGAGTATAGCTACTGCATCAGCCCTGGACTACTCACACCTGGATTATTTCATGAAAACAGAACCAAAAAAACCCACTTTTATCCAATTTAAGCCAGTGAATTTGGAGATATTCTCTTACAGTGGCTTAGCCTCTACTGTAGGTAATACTAAAATAAATCCAATGATCATCATTGATTTTTTTATTTTTTTGTAAATTTTCCAGTCACATCTTGATAAGCTAAAGTTTTTCCTCCGGTACATTCCTCAAAAAGAATTCATGGGGAAAATATTCTCTTCATTTGTGCAACTCAGAAACTTCTTGTCAAGCCTCTATATCTAATTTCCAGTTTACAGGAAATAAGAGTGATAAAGGAGCAGGTTAAACACCACCAAGAGAAAAGAATCAGATAAATGCAGAATTGGAAAAATATGTATGTCGCTTGTCCTGAATTCTTCAAAAAGTGAATGTAGTGAAAAAAATTGTTAAGTCAGGGGGATTTTCTTACTAAAATAAACTATAAGCAGACAAAATCACCAATGGCATAGCAACAACCTAGGTTGGATTTCAGTTCCTAAAATAGAAAACTGTCAAATATATAAATTGTGATGATTTAGAAAATTTTAGTATGGACTGGATTTTAAATGAAATTATGGAATCATTTTCTATTTCTTAGATGTGATAACAGCATAATGTTATATAAGAAATTATCCTTATCCTTGGGAAATGAATGTTTAAGTAATTAGGTATGAAGTGACTTGAAGTCTTAAACTTACTTTTTTTTTTTTAATTTACTTTATTTATTTATTTTTGGCTGTGTTGGGTCTTCGTTGCTGTGCACGGGCTTTCTCTAGTTGCAGCGAGCAGGGGCTACTCTTTGTTGCAGTGTGTGGGCTTCTCACTGCAGTGGTTTCTCTTGTTGCAGAGCACGGGCTTCAGGTGTGCGGGCTTCAGTAGCTGTGGCACACGAGCTCAGGAGTTGTGGCTTGCAGGCTCTAGAGCGCAGGCTCAGTAGTTGTGGTGCACGGGCTTAGTTGCTCTGCGGCATGTGGGATTTTCCTGGACCAGGGCTCAAACCCGTGTCCCCTACGTTGGCAGGCAGATTCTTAACCACTGCACCACCAGAGAAGCCCTTAAACTTACTTTTAAATAGATAAAGACAGAGAGAGAGAGAGAGAGAGGAGGGGAGGGGCGAAGGGCATAGAAAGAAAGGAGGGAGTGAGATGAGGCTGGAGATAAATCAAATATACCACAAAAGATAAAAATTGTTGAATTCAAATGGAGGATATATACAAGTATTTATCAAACTATTCTAGTATTTTTTTAAATTTCTAAAATAAAATTTGACGGAATAAGTAAAAAATATTTAAAACACTCAAAACCATGTAGATTGCCTTTATACTCGAATGACAGTTGGTTAGACATAAAATCCTTGGGTGTATTCTCTTTCCTGTAGCATTTTGTAGGTATTGGTCTATGACTACTTGCGTAAAAGATTGCTGTGGAGAAGTATAAGTTAAATTAATTTATACAATAAGTTGCTTTATATTCTCATCAGGCTTCCCAGATGAATTCTTTTTGTACATTAAAAGACAAATAGGGGCTTCCCTGGTGGCGCAGTGGTTGAGAATCTGCCTGCCAATGCAGGGGACACGGGTTCGAGCCCTGGTCTGGGAAGATCCCACATGCCGCGGAGCAACAGGGCCCGTGAGCCACAATTGCTGAGCCTGCGCGTCTGGAGCCTGTGCTCCGCAACAGGAGAGGCCGCGATGGTGAGAGGCCCGCGCACCGCGGTGAAGAGTGGCCCCCACTCGCCGCAACTAGAGAAAGCCCTCGCACAGAAACGAAGACCCAACACAGCCATAAATAAATAAATTAATTAATTAATTAAAAAAAAAAAAGACAAATAACTTTCTTGAAATATGTCTCATTGTTAACCATCATTTTCTTCTGGGAACAACACAATATAGCCTTTCAATTTGCAAGTTCATGGTTTTTTTTTATTTCAAAAATAGTTATTAACATATCCTTATATAGTCATTCTGTTTCACAATTACCATCTCTTCATAGAGGATTCCAATTAAGCATGTGACTTCCAAATCCGTCATATTTTAAATGTCATTTTTTCCTTAATTACATAATTCTCATATTAATATATTTTCCTACTTAATTTCATTTACTTTTTCCATTGTCTTTATTTTCAGAACAGTCTATTCTTAAGTGAACTTCTTGCAAGTTCAGCTTAATTTGCTTAATAGATTTGTGTTTTTTTATACTTCCCTGAGCTCAACCAGATGATATGTTGTCTCAACATATCTTCCCCGAGCTTTTGCATTTTTGCTTTGTACCCTTGATAGGAGAGTTAATTTATATATTGATATCTTTTTAATTTTATAATGAAAATTTTCCTTCCTGTTTTCCAATTCTGTCTTTGAACAGATCCTGTGCTGGTGCTTTCTTGTATTATTTATCATTGAAAAATGTGTTTCCTGCACCAACTATTTGCCAGGAGTATATGTCAGACAAAAAACAATAGTATTCAGGACAAGCATGAATTCTTCTTGTGATCAAGGATTCTGGGTGTGATTTTCCCCATGCAATGGAGACAAGTATCACTGAACCTTTTCTCAATTCAATCTCCTTTCTGCTGCAACAGAGACAGTACTGCTTGCACATATGGGTTGTCCATAGGATTGCTCATTTAGTCCCAATTCCTCTGCTTCCTGGGACCATACTGAGTCAAGTAAAACGAATGCCAGATGTACCACTCTATCTGCTGCTGAAAATAAGAAACTTGGGTTTTTCACCTGGCATGACCTTCATCTTTGATACTGTACTTTTTGCTGGCTCTTTTTCTGATTTGAAGCTCTCTTATGCCATCTCTACATCATCATTTATTGGCTTCTTTCCACTCACCCCACTGCATGATTTCTGCTCTAAGCCATTCTTCCAGATATCTTTTTTTAAAACCATTTTATTGAGGTACAATTGACATACAAAAAGTTGTACATATTTAAAATATGCAACTTAATGAATTTGGAGATAAGGATACATCTTTGAAACTATCACCACAATCTATGCCATAAACATATTCATCGTCCCCAAAAGTTTCCTCCTACCCTCTTTACTTATTATTATTTTTTGTATCTTGTGATCTTGGACTTTAGCTGTCTTCCAATTTCACCAGACATGGTTTTTCTGTCTTTCATTCATTGTTCTCTTTGGTGTTTTTGGATGAGTTCTAGAAGAAAAGGGGAAAATGCTGATTTTTACATTTCTATGTTCAAACAAAGAGATCTGTTCATGATTCCTTTATTTTGAATTTTCATTCTTCTATTTTTAATGTGGCTAGATTTGGTCTTCAGGAAGATTTTTTCTTAATGGTTAATAGATGATATATACTATGAGCCTTTAAACATTTCTTCCTGTCCTCTTTATACACAACACTTGTATGTATGGACTAGATATAAGTTATTGGGGAAAAAGTCTTTTCTCCTAACTCTAAAGAAAGTGCTTCATCATCTCCTGTTCTTGAACATTGCTGTGTGGAAATCTCAGCCCAGCCTCAATTCCCCCTTACATGTGATTATTTCTTCTTTCAGAATGATTATATTGTTCTTTCCTTAACCTTAAAGTTCAAAAGTCTCACTATGTTATGTCTGTCTATTATTCTCTATTAATTTTTCATTGTCTTGCTACACTCATAGTAACCCCTTTCAGTATGTGTGACATTGTGTTTTCAAAATCACCACAATATCCTCTAGCCCACATGCTCTTCTTAAAATGTGACACTATCACTCATACAGAGGTGGAGTGTATGGGCCCTTATCTGAAATGTTGGCAGGCTTGTGACTCTAGGAGACGTGACTCTGAGTGACTCTTTTTTTTTTTATACATCTTTATTGGAGTATAATTGCTTCACAATGCTGTGTTAGTTTCTGTTGTACAACAAAGTGAATCTGGGGGCTTCCCTGGTGGCGCAGCGGTTAAGAATCCACCTGCCAATGCAGGGGACACAGGTTCAAGCCCTGGTCCGGGAAGATCCCACATGCCACGGAACAACTAAGTCCGTGCACCACAACTACTGAGCCTGCGCTCTAGAGCCCGTGAGCCACAACTACTGAAGCTTGCGTGCCTAGAGCCCGTGGTCCGCAACAGGAGAAGCCACCACAAGGAGAAGCCCACGCACCACAATGAAGAGTAGCCACCGCTCGCTGTAACTAGAGAAAGCACGCGCACAGCAGCGAAGATCCAACGCAGCCAAAAATAAAATTAATTTATTAAATTTTAAAAAAAGTGAATCAGCCATACGTATACATATATCCCCATATCCCCTCCCTCTTGAGCCTCCCTCCCACCCTCCCTATTCCACCCCTCTAGGTCATCGCAAAGCACCGAGCTGATCTCCCTGTGCTATGCTGCTGCTTCCCACTAGCTATCTATTTTACATTCGCTAGTGTATATATGTCAGTGCTTCTCTCACTTCACCCCAGCTTCCCCCTCCCACCCTGTGTCCTCAAGTCCATTCTCTATGTTATTTGTAGCAAGGTGGATGGACCTAGAGTCTGTCATACAGAGTGAAGTAAGTCAGAAAGAGAAAAACAAATACTGTATGCTAATGCATAGATATGGAATCTAAAAAAAAATGGTACTGATGAACCTAGTGGCAGGGCAGTAATAAAGACGTAGACATAGAGAATGAACTTAAGCAACTTTTGGGGGTAGGTGATGAAAATGCCCTAGACTTCTGCCTTGTTCTCTTAAAAAAATTCTCTTGGAAGTCTTCAGTCACTTGGTAAGTCCAACTGCCCTGAGGCCCTAATGCTCTGAAGAGACCCAAAGTAGGCCACCGTGAGACCCCATGGGGAGGCCCTAATCGTTTCATAAAGAGAGAGAGATGCCTGGCCAGCCTCAGCTATTCTAGCTCTAGCTACCCCATGAGAGTCCTGAGCCAGAACTACTCAGGAAACCATGAAAGATTCTTTTTTTAAATTGTTATTGTTTTAAGCTTTTAAGATTTGGACTAATTTGTTATACATCAATAGATAATGATAAATATGCATATTTAAATCCCCCTTTATTTAAAGAAAGTTTTTGCCTACATTTCCTTAAATATTTTTCATAATCTCATTGTTGTGTTCTCTTCCTAAGAAACCCTAACTGTCCATTAGTTATCCACATATTGTGTGGGGATATATAGCCATTCCCCCATAACTATCATTTTCTCTCTAGTCATTTTTGTTCTTATAAATTTTTTCTGTTCAGTATGTATGATCTTATCTACCCGACCTCCTACATCACTTCCTTGTTTTTTAGTATTTACTGTGGTTTGTTTTCTTGATTTTCACTGTACCAGTTCTAGTTTCTTCAAATGTGGTTTTTAAGTATTTTCACATTTTATGTTTCTTCTCAATGTCTTTCCCTGAATTTGTCAGTAACCCCATTTTATATGATCCCTTGTTACATAGAAATTTCATACTCACTTTAATTTCCTTAAGAATGCAGATAATTTTTAACATTCTTTTCTTTCCTAAGTTCCTCTTCTAAAATTCAATCTTCATAGTCTTTTGAATGTTAACCATTTCTTCATTTGCTTGTGTAGTGTTATATGCATGCCAGATCTTTTGTATTTATTAGTCATCCTTAAATGCAGACCATGGTATCTGATTTACAACGTGCAGAAAGATAGTGTTGGTGAACCTCATTGGCTTACCTCCTTTTTCAGTAAGATGTCCTTAGAATCATTCCTCTATGTCTCCAGCTGGAGAACTAAATACTGTTTGTTTATTTTGTTTCTCTGGTTCCCTCTTTAACTGCTTGTGAGTGTTGAAAATATGAAAACAATGGAAATGGTAAATGTCTCGGGGCAACACTCAGCTAATGTATAAACATTTATCTCTACGTTCCAAATCTATTCTGTCCTCTGCACAGAAACAGTTCCTTGGCTTTAGATGACATCCTTCATCTCTCAGTCATGACATTTGTCACTTACTTCCTCCAGAAACTATGTCTTCTCAGATGGCCTACTGTTCTTTCACCAATGCCTGTCTTCTTTTTGCTTCTAGAGTATCATTTGACACCAGGCTACCTCTCTATTTAAGCCTTATGAAGAGTTAAGATGACATAGAAGTTCAAGAGCTCTTTCAGGCCCAATTCCATGCTCTCCTAAAAAAAGACAATAGTCCTCAAGCAGTGGGCCCCTCACTGCACTTCACTCTCGGCTCCTTCATGTGCCTTATGCTTGTTTTTCCATGATAAGGACTATTGTTTTTATGATCCCCAAATCTATCTTTTTCTTTATAGAGAACAACATCATATTTACCATTTTGCAGTTATGGTGAATCTCAGAGCCCTCTTTCATTTTGTTCAAAATTTCCCTGTATCTGCCAGATTTTCTTTATAAAGTGTGTCAAGAGGTTGTTCAAGATCCATGGTTTGATTATAGATTAGTTTTCCCTTTCTTTCATATATTTTACATGTCTTAGGGAAATATGCACAATATTCAGGGAATATTGAATATATTCATTATTCAGGGAAAAGAGCTATGCCAATGTTTAATAACTCTTCCAGTGTTACCCCAAAACCCCAATCAGCCCTTTCAGCACGACAGATTTGTGATTATTTCTTTCTCCTAAATTTACATATGCTGCCAAGAAGTTCACAGGCTTCCAGGAATTTTTATTAAGAATTTCAGATATTTCAGCAAGGAATTTTATCTCTGCTGACGAGATCTAGTGTATAATTGGAACTAACCTTGCCTCATTTCATGCTAGCTTGCTGCTCTTCAAGTAAATGTGAAACATCCTTTTGTGGCCAAATATACTATTCAATGGAATTGTGTTGCCTCAATTCTCTAAGTGCCTTGTGAGTGGCAAGGGGGGTGAGTAAACCTTTTCTGATTGACATATGTCAACCATCACGAGCTTCATAGACATATGCAGCTATAAAGAAAGTTAGTGACTGTTGGGATTCATGGATAAAAGCATTTACTATAGAATCTAGTGCAATAGACACAGTGTTAACCCCTCCTGGGCTGTGGCCTGGCTCTGGCCTTAAGTCTGCATTAAGACAGGCTGTCAAAGATAAGACAGGAAGTGAAAGAGATCCTGTTACAGGGCACCTCAGGTAAGGTTTTAATAGCAATCTGTGCCTGAATAAGAATCTTCCTGACGCCTAGTTTTTCCTCCTAGTACAATGAAATAATATCTTCATATTTCTTAAATGACATTTCCATCCGGGAGAAAGAATAGTTCACTGCATTAATTGATGCCAATTTCACATGGAACAATTTTATGGAAAGCACTTGGTTCTGATTTTCTAGGTATATAAGAATGACACAACTGCTCCTGTTTCACCAGGTAAAGAGTTGTCTACTTGTATAGTTATGACAGGAAAAAGAAAATGACCTTGGCTTCTATATAAGTGTAGGATGTATGTTATCAGTTAGAGTTGGCATTCAGTTTGCCCTCCTATTTATAAATATATCCAATTGGTGCCACAGAAATAAAATATATGCCACTGCATTAAACTAATGCAATGTTTGGTGGTGGGAAAACAGATGATGGGTAAAGTGAGATGGATTAGGAAGGTAACAGATGGATGATAAATTATAAGATAAATAGACTGAAGGGATGGATCTTTCCGCTTTTCATTTTTCTTTCTTTCACAGATGTTCTCATATGTTTTTCTATAAAGCACAATAACATTCCTTGCAATATAATGTTGAGTATTTATATCTCTGCTCTGAACCAATTTTTCTTATACATTGCTCAGTCATGACACAGAGCAATATCTCAGTGGTGTCCCAAGGATTATCAGTCAATCACAAATATTCACTGAACACACGGTGTGTGTGTTGAGAACCATACCATCCATTTTGAAGTGGTTCTGAGAAAGCAGGAAATCAGCTATAGCCCTTGATCTAAAGATAAAAAGAACAGACAGATGAAGTAAAATACAATAGAGAACATAATTTGTGGGAATTTCCAAAGGCTTATTCCAGGTTTCTCTCCTCTCTTTCTCTCTCTCTCCTCACTTCATAGGGGTTTCATTTATTCACAGAGGCATTTTAGTTTGTTCTTTACACAAACATGTGCTGAGTGTTCTTAATGAGTCATGTACTTGGTCAGGGGCCAAGAATTCAAAGAATAAGATCCTCTGTCCTCAAAGAGCTTGCAGTATAGTGGTGAAAATGAGCACACAGATGATATAGTAAGTGTCATTATAAAGGAAATGCATTACAAGCATATGAAGCACAGAGTAAGGACATCTAACCCTGCCTTTTAGGGAGTAGAGAGCATTCTTGGAGGAGTTGATATTTGTGCAATTTTAAAGTATGAAAAAGAGTCAGACATGAATAGGAGAAAAGATATATTCCAAGCAGTTAGGACATCAGGAGCAAAGTCATAAAAAGAGAAATGGCATGACACGTGCTCGGTGTTGCTGAAGCAGAGTGGAGGCGAAGCCAGAGGGGCGGAGGGTCTGTATGCAGAGCTTTGATCTCTGTGTTAAGAAACTTAGACTATATCCTCTGGGCAACAGGAGCCACTCAAGAGTTTTAAACAAAGGAATGACAGGGTTGGGTTTCTATTTTAGGTCTGTCTGATGGATTTGAAGGGAAAAGGCTGAAGTTGGGAAAACTGGTTTATAGACTGTTTCAGGGTCAGCTTGCAAGATGATGAGGGTGTCACCCAAGATAGCATTTGCAGATGGAGAAGGGGGCATAATTGAAAAATGTTTAAAGACAAAATTGGCAAGGCTTTGTATTACAGGCACACCTTGGAGATATTGCATGTTTGGTTCCAGACCACCACAAAAAAGGGGATATTGCAGTAGAGTGAGTTAAACAAATTTTGTGGTTTTCCAGTACAAGTAAAAGTTATGTTTACACTATACTCTATTAAGTATGCAATAACACCATGTCTTTTAAAAGTCTTAATTAAAAAATACTTTATTGTTTAATAAAATGCTAACCATCATTTGAGCCTTCAGTGAATTTTTGCTGGTGGAGGGTATTGCCTTGATGTTGATGGCTGCTGACTGATAAGGATGGTGGCTGCTGAAGGTTTGGGTGGCTTGGAAATTTCTTAAAGTAAGACAACAATGAAGTTTGCTATATCTACTGACTCTCCCTTGCAGGAATGAGTTCTCTGTTGATATTCTGACTTCTTCCCATGAATCATGAATGTTCTTAATGACATCTAGAATGGCGTATGTTTTCCAGAAGGTTTTCAATTTACCTTGTCCAGATCCATCAAAGGAATTACTATTTATGGAAGCTATAGCTTTATGAAATGTATTTCTTAGGTAATAAAACTTGAAAATCTAAATGACTTCTTGATCCATGGGCTGTAGAACAGATGTTGTGTTAGCGGGCATAAAAACAACATTAATCTCATTGTACATCTCCATCAGAGCTCTTGGGTGAGCAGATACATTACTGATGAGCAGTAATATTTTGAAAGGATTTTTTTCTTCTGAGCAGTAGGTCTCAACAGTGAGCTTAAAATATTCTGTAAATCATGTTGTAAACAGATGTGCTGTCACCCAAGCTTTGTTGTTTCATTTATAGAGCACAGGCAGAGTAGATTGAGCATAATTCACAAAGGCCCTAAAATTTTCAGAATGGTAAATGAGCACTGGCTTTAACTTAAAGTCCACAGCTGCATTAGACCCTAACAAGAAAGGAGTCTGTCCTTTGAAGCCTTGAAGCCAGGCATTGACTTCTCCTCTCTAGCTATGAAGTCCTAATTGGCATCTTCTTCCAATATAAGGCTGTTTCATCTACATTGAAAATCTGTTGTTTAGTGTAGCCACCTTCGTTAATTGTCTTAGCTAGGTCTTCTGGATAAATTCTGGAAGCAACACCTTCTACATCAGCACTTACTACTTCACCTTGTACTTTTTTGTTATGGAAACAGCTTCTTTCCTTAAACTCCACACACCAACCTCTGCTACCTTCAAACTTTTCTTTGGCAGCTTCCTCACCACTCTAAGCCTGGAACTGAAGAGACGTAGGATTGCTCTGGATTAGACTTTGGTTTAAAGGAACGTTGTGGCATATTTGCTCTTCTATCCAGACCACTAAAACTTTTCCATATCAGCAATTAGGCTGTTTCACTTTCTCATCATTTGTGTGTTCAGTAGAGTAGCACTTTTAATTTTCTTCAAGAACGTTTTCTTTGCATTCACAACTTAGCTAACTGTTTAGCACAGGAGGCCTTGCATTCAGCCTATCTAGGCTTTCGAAATGCCTTCCTCACTAAGCTTATTATTTCTAGCTTTTGATTTAAAGTGAGAGACCTGCAACTCTACTTTCTACTTGAACATTTAGAGGCCACTGTAGTGTTATTAATTGGCCTAACTTCAATATTGTTATGTCTCAGGGAATAGGGAGGCTGAGGAGAGAGAGAGACATGGAGAAAGGGCTGGTTGGTGGAACAGTCGGAACACACACAACATCTATCAGTTAAATTTGCCATCTTACATGGGTACGGTTCTTGGTGCCCCAAAACAATTACAATAGTAACATCAGCTATCACTGATCACCATAACAATATAATAGTAACAAAAGTTCTAAAATATTGTAAGAATTACCAAAATGTGACACAGAGACACAAAGTGAGCAATGCTGCTGGAAAAATGGTGCTGATAGACTTGCTGGATGCAGGGTTGCCACAAACCTTCAACTTGTAAAAAATGCAGTATCTATAAAGGGCAATAAAGTGAAGTGCAATAAAACAAAGGTATGCCTATACTTAGATCTGGGATAAGGGAGAGAGCAGAGTTAAAGAAAACCCAAACTTCCCGATACGCTCCACAAAAGAGTCACAATATTCAAGGACCCAGGTATCTGCCCCAAGTGAACACAATTGTCTTTGGTGAACAATTTAGAGGTAAGTGGATTTGCATGACTGTCATTCACCCATGTTTCCAACTCCTAAGAAACATTTCATTGACGTTGGAATCCGAGACACAGCAATTGAAAATACCTGGTCCAAAGTTTCCTGTCTTTTCCCGCATGTTCTGAAGAAGAACCTTGGCCAATTGCCTTCTACCATGCACAGTCTCGGGGAGCCTCTGTGTCTGTTTCTCAAGAGCGTGTTATAAGTAAGAAGGCAGATGGTGCAGAAGCAAATGTCAGAGTCCACTTGTATCCTCTGGATGGCAGGATGTTTCTTTCTCTGTCTCTTACCACTACTGCCATCATTTATGCCACATCAAAAAGTGTACACAAAAAGGAAGGAAAATGTGAATCTACTGCCAATAGAACAAAACACAACTCTTGGAGTCAGTTACTTCATTATGCTCCAGGATGTATGGCACCTGGCCCACTCACACCGTAGATATTTGAAGAAATAATAACTATGCATGAAATGTCAGAGCATCTTCTCCATCCATCCCAAAAGTTTCATTTTCTCAACTAAACGGGAGACAAGAATATAATGTTTTCTACAAATTTTAAGCTGGCTGTGGAGGGAGAATATTTCCCTCCATGTGCTCTAGATTATTCAGTGTATTGACACTTCATTAATATGCTGTTAGTAATATTAATGATACTAACAATATTAAATGCTTAGAAAATATACTTGCAAATTTTAAAATGATGAATTAAGGAAGAGTTCTTTCAATAGAAAATGTCTGTAACCTTTAAAAAACATCATTAATGAAGTATAGACTAAAAGCCTGAGACAAAAAGCCATAAAATATCCTTAATACAGAGAAATGACACAAACTGGGTCAAGTAATTAGACCTAAATCAATAAAGCTGTAAGAAATAGTTACCTGAACACGGAGAGGAGCTTCAAAAACTCATTTAGGAAAATAGAAAATTCCCTTTAAGATACATTCTCAAAGTTAGTGCATAATTGGAAGTAATTCATAAAAGGAAAGTAAGGCTAGCAATGCATAACCAAAACAACAACTGCTACAATGTTAAAACAGCAAAAGCCACAACCAAGTAAACAGTTTCTATTATAGATTCACAGACGGAAATTTAAGTGGAAAATTACTGTGCTATCTTCCAAATTAAGTAAACATGGCTACTTGCGTGGCGCTAAAACTCATCCCATGCACAGCCTGCCTCTTGCTGGTATCTTGATGATTGCTGAACTATGTATTGTAAACAAGTGTGACAGGAGGAGCATTTCAAGAGTGACATATTCATTTTATAGAGCTAACCCAAAAAAGTGCTGCTAATGAAAATAACATAGCAAAGAGACAAATTCATTTCCCTGTTGATATGTTCATAAACTATTTACTGTATTTTGGTTTTCTTTCAGAATTGCCACATAAGCATGTAACCGTCCTTAACTAGTCCTATCCCTCACCTTTTCAGAACTCTGTCATAGTCACCTACTTCAACCAGCAGTCTTACCTTATTATCCGAGTGTGCTGTACAAATTCTATAATTTTCTATGTGTGCCATGATGTGAAAAATTCAGGAGGAATTGTTTTAGGAAAGAGGCTTTATGTTTCAGTGTGTGTGTGTGTGTGTGTGTGTCTACATTTGACTTTAATATTTTGGTTTACCTCTTTGTTCCTAACTAGTGTTTTGGTCTTGTGCAGGCATGGCTTGAAAGAATGTTCTTTAGTAGGTCAGTATCTAACAGCTGCCTCTGAGAGAGATACAGCAAGTTCCATACTACAATTTAATAGTATTCTGTCTAGAAGAATTTCATTATCTGGATCTTTAGTGGGTGAAAACACCAGGTGAAAACTTAATAGTCTTTATAGCTTCCCGTGGTTCTATGTTTAGGAACTTAATGACAAATTTTTCTCACAACGAAGGTACTCATTCATATCCCTCTTAGTTATTTGCCACAGGAAAAATATGGAGGTAGAATGAAGTGCTACATATGGTGATTATAATACATTCCCCCTTTCCTCTGGAGTTCAGGTCTTACCTCTCCCATGTTGACCCTGTGGACAATTTGGGTTCATTGAGGTAACATGAGGCCACTGAACTGAAAGCAGCATTTGCCAGGCAAAGTGCCTGTTGACAGTACACTTAGCAGCCAAGATTGCAATTGATAGAGAAAACTACAAGTAACATAAAGAAGAACACTCATGAGTATTTCCAGACATCAAGGTCATTTGAGGATATCTGCGTTGCCGAAGCCACAAAGTGGGATTTAACCTAGAACAGATCTCTTTCCTGATTAAAAGCCTCCAATATTTAGAATATAATACCAACTCCACTTTGTCCTTCATGGCTGAGTATAATCTGAGCGCCCTCAAGTACCCATCTCACCTGCTTTTCCCACCCCTGGAACACTGCACTGTAGCCACATTGGCTTTCTTTTAACTATGTGCAAATATTCAAGCTCATTCTAACCCAAAACTCTTATACAAGTGTTTCTCTGCCTGGGTGTTCATTCTCCAAGTATTTTTGTTTTCATATTACTTATTATAATTAAGTAATTATAATTACTTATTATAATTAATTAATTAATTATAATTAATAATTAATTTGTATTATTCAAAGATGGCATGATGCTATTTCTCACCCTGTATATTCTTTTTACAAGATGAGCTTGCTGCTCCTTCATCAAAGATGGAGTCTCTAGCCCTTCCCCTTGAACCTGGGCAGAACTCTGTGACTGTGACCAATAGAATGCATCACAAGTGACACTATGTGGCTTCCAAAGACAGGTATAGAATAAAACTGGAAAACATTAAAATGATATGAACCCAACAGATCAACAAAAGGAAGGGCAAAAGTTACAAACCCATCCTAAGATAGTGATTCCCACACTTTCGTGTGCACCATCAGAATCACCTGGATAGATTGGTTAAACCAATATCTGGGCTCTGCCTCCATAGTTTCTGATTCCATAAATCTGGGTCAGGGTCTGAAGCACTGCATTTCCCACAAGTTTTCAGAGGATGCTGGCTGCTGCTCCAGGAACCACGCTTTGAGAAATACTAGTGAAAGGAAATACAAACTGAGACAACAGGACTCTGTTTGTAAAAAATTAAACTAAAAAAGAAAAAAGTTCAATGCTATATGTCTTTAATAGTACATAAAACTCAGAAAAACAAAAAAATAAACCTAGTAGTTAAGGAAATTTTGGAACAAGGCCCTTACTCCTTAAGCTTTCCTCAACAAACTCAGTAAATATAATTAATAATTGATTAATCACTTACAATGGATTGAATGTTTATGTCCCCCCAAAATTTATATGTTGAAATCCTAAACCCCAATGTGATGGTATTAGGTGGGGCCTTTGCCAGGTGATTAGGTCATGAGGGTGGAGCCTTTATGAATGAGATTACTGCCCTTATAAAAGAGACCCTGGAGTGTTCCCTCACCCCTTTCCCCATGTGAGGACATAGTGAGAAGATGGCCATCTATGAACCAGGCAGTGGCTCCTCATCAGACATCAAATCTGCTAGTACATTGATCTTGAACTTTCCTGCCTCCAGAACTGTGGAGAATAAATGTTTGTAGTTTAAGCTATCCAGTCTATGGCATTTTTGTATAGCAGCCCACATGGACCAATGCACCACTATAATATATTTTCACTTGGGCAAACACCTAAAAATAACTTAGATCATCAGTACTACAAAAGAATATAGAAATTCAGCAAAGTAGGACAGTTTCAGAGGCCTATACAGACATGAAAAAAACAAAACACTCTTTTACACTTACAGTATTCAAAAGATCCTAGATATTTGAGCAACACCTCACGCTAAAATACCTTGGCCTTTGTCCCTAAATTATAATTTTGGGAGATTAGCCATTTTTCTGAGCAAGTTAAAGAATTATTAACTCAAATCTGTGACTAATTCAGTTAAAGTTACCATGAAAGAGCTAGAATTAAGCCCAAATTACTCATGCAACCACAGTTACAAGCCAAAATAGCAGAGCACATTGCTGACGTACAGGAGTAGTCTTCTAAATGTTTAATCAGGACAGTATGATTATGTGTTACCTAAAGGGTTACAAAGTCAAAAGAAAATGTTCAGTTTTATTTGCTCTTAAGAGGAAAAATGTTGGGGGAGGGGTGAGACAATCACTACTGTCTGCTAATAAAATACAATATTTTTAAATCATCAAGCATTCTTTCATACTAGAAAGAATCCCATTACACACTTTTTCAGTTGTTATTTTATATATTTAATACTAACAAGAAAAAAATGTTAACAGTTTCTGTCATTTTATAGGTTCACATTCCTTATATATGCTGGTTGTCAAAAATAGCTAGACTTTTTTTCTTCTTCCCATGAGAAAATGTTGAATCAAAACAAACATGATGAGATGTATATGCAAAGCAATGTAGGAGCATTGATTTTGTTTGCCATTTTTCTCAAACATCTAGATAAAAGTCCAAGTGCCAGTTGTCCTACACAATGTTAATTACTCAAGGAACTGATAATCAAATGACAAAATCTTTCAACTATTTTCCAAATATTTAATACTAGCAACAACTTTAAACCCAGCAATCAATACTTGTGCTATGATTTTACAAGTATAGAAGAAGGAAACATTGCTTGGATAAAAATTCAGATCTAAACATTATAATTTCTTAAGGGATTTTATTTTTTCTTGTCCAAAACATTGTTTTCTTGGCACTGACACACTAATTCTCTGGAATTTTAACAAATATTATTATTTTTATATTCAACAAAAATAGTTTGAGCTCCCTATAAGTGCCAGATAACCTGGTAGGAAATGGGTACTTACTAAAATAATAAGATTGACGTTTTATTCTTGGGATTGACATGTCTACACTGATGTGTATAAAATTGATGACTAATAAGAACCTGCTGTATAAAAAAAAAAATGATGTTTTTTCTCTCAATAGTCCATATTATCTAGTGGGATGTTAAACATGAAATTAAATCATTGTAATACATTTTGATGAGTGTTATTTTGGAGATAAGTATTGAAGAGTTGAGACACAAAGAAGGGTTAATAAATCACTGTGCTTAATTTGGTATAGAAACTCTTCACAGAAGCATGAATTTAAATTTTTAGGTGTCCACCTAGTAGAAAATATGGAGATGGGATTACAAGGAGAAATAATGTAACAATCTGTATGGAATAGCCTGGAAAGTGTAGAGAGTTAAGCAATAACGGACAGTAAAACATCCTTACTTTAGTGGCAAAAGATGAAGTTTAAGAGGCAAGCATAACCATAACCATAAACATAACCATAATCATAACAATAACTGTAACCCTAACAGTGGATCATGGGGGACTCCAGTAACACCAGTAGCCAAAAAGATGCCACCCAGGGAGTGGCATTACCCATTTAGCTTCAGATTAATTTACTACCATTGCTCCACTGAAGTACAGACTCCTGAAAGAACACTCTACTCATAGGAAATTGATTAATTTTCATGAAGGGGAAGGAGAGTGTCCTGAATTGTCTATATGCCTTGCATCACTAGAAAGGATGAGGTTCTTCTGTGCAGCTAGTGATTAATTAATATGGAAGTTCTTCCTGGGGTCCCTGGCTGAGTTGGAGCATTAAAGCTGTGCAAGGCAAACCACCCACTTCAACAATTTAACCCTTGAGCCTGCGGCAATCCTTTTGAACAGCATGCAGACACAGTCAAAGAGTTCTTGAGTGCTATCAATATACAGAGGAAGAAACTGTTTGACTGCTCTATGAATTAGTACCAACATTTATTTAGATTAGATAAGACACTTATGGTACACTGAAAACAAAGTGATTACAAACACGTTTAGGCAAATCTCATTTGTGGCAGATAAGGCTCTCAGATTTGGCAGTTGTGTGATCTAAGCAAATATGGTTTTAATAATGAATTAAGGTTTAATTTATAGATTTTCCACATTGGATTGTTTAGAAACTAGTGCCTGTTTGGGAAAGATCTGTTGCACTGAAATTAGTGTATAGGGACTGGTATAAGGTTAATGAATTTGGGTGTTTAGAATACATTTGTTCACTCAGTTCATTAGAAAGACAGCCTGAGGCCTTAAAAATAAAACTATCACCATCTGAACAGCAACAGTTAGTATTTATCAAACTATATAGTCAAAACAACCACTTAGGGCCTATCAAATCTACAAAAAGAAACTGTGAGACCCTTAGCCCAATTTCAAGCACTAAAATATGAGACCTGAAGAGGTTAAATGATTTGTCTAATGTCATACTTCTGGCATAAGCAAAGCTACAACTTATAGCAGGTTGCTGACTTTAAATCAAATATTTTTTTAGCCACACCATAGGGTCTTCGATACCATGGCTACTTATTTATATAAAATGGAACATTTTTTTTTTCTCTCAAATGTAGACATCAGTCATCATCCCAGATTGAATATGAGCCTATCAGTTCCCTAAGCACTGTGGTTGGTTAGCATGTAAATCTTACAAAGTATCTGTCTGGCCTGTAACCTCCTCGTTTTTATTTCTGGAAATTTCCCTGACATTTCAAAGGGTTGGACCTCTTGTAGCCATGTTTGTACTACATGACCCAACCCTGCAGTTTACAAGCTGTAGATGGACATTGGAGTTGGACTGAGTTAGACCAATAGGATTGTCATTCTAGGATTTTAGCACTGTAACTGAGAGGTTCTCTTCCAGTCCGAGCTATTCACTTGAACTGAAGTAATGGAAACTCTGGGACTTCAGGGCAGCCAGAAGAACTGTAGGAAGAGCGTCAGCAGAAGACAGGAGTAAAGCTGACATGCAGAGAGCAGCAGAGGCGAAGACCAGGTAGCCCCAAGAGAGACTGCCTTGCTTCCGCATCATTTTCCAGTTCCTGATGACTTTCTATCAATAGTTTCAAGGCTTAGCTATATTTTCTACTTTTGCCTTCTATAAAATACCTCTGAATCCTCATACCAGGAAATAGCATCTCTTGTAACAGGCTCTAAGAGAAAGTGTGGTATTGGCTGAGCCACAACGGCTTAGCTATGAGGACTCCCCCTGAGCCAAGCCTGAAGCTAGCATTCTTTGGAAATATACTGAAAGAATATGAAAATATGCTTGGTAATTCTCAGAGATTTTGAGTATACCAAACCAGAAAGAGCTAAACTCTAATCCAGGCTTTTTATACTGAATGTGGAGAAAATTAGGGCATATACATAGAGACAGCTGATGTCTGTCTAGATCAAGAAATGTATGATAAGAAAATTCTATGCTTTGCCCCTGTAATCAGTAAAGATAGGTTAACTACTGTGACAAGCATCAAAATTCCTGAAGCTTAGCATACTAAAGGATTATTTCTCACTCCAGCAAAAGCTCTGTTTAAGGCAGCAATTTTGGACAGACATCCTACAGGTAATATCTCAGGGACACAAACTCCATCCATCTGTGGCTCTACTATGCCCTAACTCTGATTCCATTGTTGAATTCTCTGCATCCAGATAGTAGATGGGGGAAGAGAGAGAATCCAGAAGTTTGGAGCCTTGACAGTTAAAGCACTGCCTACTTCAGACTCCAAACAAGAGTTAAGACTGGAAAAAAAAAAATTGAGCTACAGAAGTCCCTTAATACTCAGCCCCACAAAAATGATCAGATTCAGAGTGTAGCCATCCCATCTATTCTTTCAGAAGGCATTAAAGTGGCCAGATACAAACTGAGAAGGAGGCATGAGGGCAAGAAGGAATAGACATAAATCAAGCTTGAGCATTATATCTAGGAAAGAATTTGGCTGGTGGTCACTGATACATGAAACCTACTACAAGCAAGTACATCAGCAGCCTACTAAGTTTATAAGGGGATTGTATTACCAAAAGCAAATTCCAGAGTTAATACACCTTTGTTTGTAACAGGCTTAATATAAATTTTGGGTACTCAAATTTGCACCAGCAGGAAATGGGCTCAGAAAACCACGTAGCCACTAAGGAGAGAACAGCCTTCAGGGTCGATTTTAGATAATTTAAAAGAAAGCATCTTCAGAAGATGGAGCCTGAGTTCACAGAGAACAACAAACAAGGCAGTTCCTCCAAAAGAGTAGAATCATGTTCTAATCAAGGAAATTTCCTTACTCTTTGGGTAAGATTTTGTAACTTTTATGAACCAATTATTGCCATATCTCTACCATTTTTCCTATTTCTGCAAAGGAGTTTTATTGCTATTATCTTTTGCTGGTTCACAATTATGTGGGGGAAAAGATGGAGGAGATAACTTGTCTTTAGTCCTAGGTCACTGAGTGAAGATGCCACACTTTAGTCTGATGGAGATTATGAGCAACACCTAGAAATACTGGACTTTGAGCAAATGTGGTGGCCAGATGGGACTCTGGGTTATCTCTATGTGTAGGGAAAAGAGTGAAACAGATATTTGGTCACCAAAAGAGAAGACTATTGCAGTTGCAGAGAGTGGCTTGCTGTTGACCAAGTTAAGGTGATTTTCCTCTAGGGCACACAGCCAAATTTTCCTCCCTTGCAATTAAGTGCAGTCATGTGACTGAGTTCTATTCAATTGGAAGAGGCCTTTCCATTTCTGAAGCTCGGCAATACAAAACCCTTAGAACCAATCATCTCTCTCTTCCCACATCTACTAGTTGGAGACACAATCCCATGAAGTCCTTACAAGCAAATTTTTTAAGATGGCAGAATTAGCTTAAGTTCTTGAGTGACTGTCCTCTCCACTGGTAGCCAACTAGACTTGTGAGTTAGAAACTTCTACTGTGTTAAACCAAGATTTGGGGGTTTATCTGTCAACTCCCAAAATTATCTTTGCTAATAAATCACCCCCACACACACACTGTAAAAAAGTTTAATGAGCTGATTGAAAGGTGGTAGCTTCTTGGCCATTAGAATAGAAATAACAAAAAGGATCCAACTTTGAGACCATTACTCAGGCCCTCCAAGGACCCAGCTCCAATGGAATGAAAATAACCTAAATAAATCAAAACAAACAAAGTAAAAATAAAACAAAACACCACGATCTCTAAAGATGGAATGTAAATAGTCTCCACTATCTCCACATTTTTATTATCAATAATGCCCTGAGGTTAAGGCCACTGAGAAGGTGAATAATAGAGACAGAATAGCAACCAAGTTTGCTGCTAAGAAACTGAAGTTTTATACTACCCCTGGTCCAAAGCTGGCTTTTAATTCAAATCAGCAAGGATATTACCAGAGTATGACTTTTTAAGAATTCTTAAGAGGTATTATAGTAAACTAAAGGCTCACATATAAAACTGAAGTTATTGTTATAGGATTTGTAGTATCAAAAAATACCAGCTATACAAAAGGGGTACCTTAGGGCAGTCGGTTCCATGTGCACTTGAGAAGTGTAATCTGCTGTTTTTGGATGGAATGTCCTATAAATATCAATTAAATCTATCTGGTCTATTGTGTCACTTAAAGCTTCTGTTTCCTTATTTATTTTCATTTTGGATGATCTGTCCATTGGTGTAAGTGAGGTGTTAAAGTCCCCCACTATTATTGTGTTACTGTCGATTTCCTCTTTTATAGCTGTTAGCGGTTGCCTTTTGTATAGAGGTGCTCTTATGTTGGGTGCATATATATTTATAATTGTTATATCTTCTTCTTGGATTGATCCCTTGATCATTATGTAGTGTCCTTCCTTGTGTCTTGTAACATTCTTTATTTTAAAGTCTATTTTATCTGATATGAGTATTGCTACTCCAGCTTTGATTTCCATTTGCATGGAATATCTTTTTCCATCCCCTCACTTTCAGTCTGTATGTGTCCCTAGGTCTGAAGTGGGTCTCTTGTAGACAGCATATATACAGGTCTTGTTTTTGTATCCATTCAGTGAGCCTGTGTCTTTTGGTTGGAGCATTTAATCCATTCAGGTTTAAGGTAATTATCGATATGTATGTTCCTATTACCATTTTCTTAATTGTTTTGGGTTTGTTTCTGTAGGTCTTTTTTTTTCTCTTGTGTTTCCCATTTAGAGAAGTTCCTTTAGCATTTGTTGTAGAGCTGGTTTGGTGGTGCTGAATTCTCTTAGCTTTTGCTTGTTTGTAGCTTTTGATTTCTCCATCAAATCTGAATGAGATCTTTGCCAGGTAGAGTAATCTTGGTTGTAGGTTCTTCCCTTTCATCACTTTAAGTATGTCATGCCACTCCCTTCTGGCTTGTAGAGTTTCTGCTGAGAAATCAGCTGTTAACCTTATGGGAGTTCCCTTGTATGTCATTTGTTGTTTTTCCCTTGCTGCTTTCAATAATTTTTCTTTGTCTTTAATTTTTGCCAATTTGATTACTATGTGTCTTGGCGTGTTTCTCCTTGGGTTTATCTTGTATGGGACTCTCTGCACTTCCTAGACTTTGGTGGCTATTTCCTTTCCCATGTTAGGGAAGTTTTTGACTATAATCTCTTCAAATATTTTCTCAGGTCCTTTCTCTCTCTCTTCTCCTTCTGAGACCTCTATAATGCGAATGTTGTTGCATTTAATGTTGTCCCAGAGGTCTCTTAAGCTGTTTTCATTTCTTTTCATTCATTTTTCTTTATTCTGTTCCACAGCAGTGAATTCAACCATTCTGTCTTCCAGGTCACTTATCCGTTCTTCTGCCTCAGTTATTCTGCTGTTGATTCCTTCTAGTGTATTTTTCATTTCAGTTATTGTATTGTTCATCTCTGTTTGTTCTTTAATTCTTCTAGGTCTTTGTTAAACATTTATTGCATCCTCTCGATCTTTGCCTCCACTTTTTTTCTGAGGTCCTGGATAATTTTCACTATCATTATTCTGAATTCTTTTTCTGGGAGGTTGCCTATCTCCACTTCATTCAGTTGTTTTTCTGCGGTTTTAGCTTGCTCCTTCATCTGGTACATAGCCTTCTGCCTTTTCATCTTGTCTATCTCTCTGTGAATGTGGTTTTTGTTCCATAGGCTTCAGGACTGTAGTTCTTCTTGCTTCTTCTGTCTGCCCTCTGGTGGATGAGGCTATCTAAGAGGCTTGAGCAAGTTTCCTGATGGGAGGGACTGGTGGTGGGTAGAGTTGGCTGTTGCTCTAGTGGGCAGAGCTCAGTAAAACTTTAATTCACTTGTCTGCTGATGGGTGGGGCTGGGTTCCCTCCCTGTTGGTTGTTTGTCCTGAGGTGACCCAACACTGGAGCTTACCCGGGTCTTTTGTGGGGCTAATGGTAGACTCTGTGAGGGCTCACGCCAAGGAGTACTTCCCAGAATTTCTGCTGTCAGTGTCCTTGTCCTCACGGTGAGACACAGCCACCCCCCGCCTCTGCAGGAGACCCTCCAACACTAGCAGGTAGGTCTGGTTCAGTTTCCTATGGGGTCACTGCTCCTTCCCCTGGGTCCCGATGTGCACACTACTTTGTGTGTGGCCTTCAAGAGTGAAGTCTCAATTTCCCCCAGTCTTGTCGAAATCCTGCAATCAAATCCCGCTAGCCTTCAAAGTCTGATTCTCTAGGAATTCCTCCTCCCATTGCTAGACCCCCAGGTTGGGAAGCCTGACGTGGGGCTCAGAACCTTCACTCCAGTGGGTGGACTTCTGTGGTATAAGTGTTCTCCAGTTTGTGAGTCCCCCACCCAGCAGTTATGGGATTTGATTTTATTGTGATTGTGCCACTCCTACCATCTCATTGTGGCTTCTCCTTTGTCTTTGGATGTGGGGTATCTTTTTTGGTGAGTTCCAGTGTCTCTATTTAAAAGTTTTTACACCTATTTTTTTGAGGGATTTTGGTGTATAGTTTTTTTTTTTTTATTAATGTCTTTGGCAGATTTTCACTACCGAGTAGTGTTGCCCTCATAAAATGATCTAAAAGAATTCCTTTCCTGATCTATTTTCTAAAAGAGTTTGGTAGAGTTAGTGTTATTATTTTTTAAATTGTTTGATAGAATTTACCAGCAAATGCATTGTAGCTCAGAGTTGTCTTTGTGGGAAGATTTCAGTTATTAATTCAATGTCCTCAATAGATATAAAGCTATTTAAATTTTTTATTTCTTCTTGAGTCAATTTTGGTAATTTGTGTCTGTCAAAGAATTTGCTCATTTCATGAAGGTGGTACAATTTGCTAATATAAAATTACTCATAATATTTCCTTATTACCCTATAATGTTGAATCTGTGTTGATGTCCTTTCATTCATGATATTGGTGTCTTTCCTCTTTTCTCTTGATTAATCTAATTAGAAGTTCCTCAATTTTATCACTCTCTTCAAAGAACAAGCTTTCGTTTTCACTGAGTCTTTTCATTTTCTCTTTCACTGCTTTCTTATTATATCCCTACTTCTATTTAGTTTGAATTTAATTTGCCCTTTCCTTTCTGGCTTCATAAGGTGGAAACATAGATAATTGATTTTGGACCTTGCTTCTGTTAATTATAAATACTTAAAGCCGTAAATTTTCTCTTGGTGTCGTATTAACTGCATCCTAAAATTTCAGATTTTTATATTTTTGCTTTTGTTCATTTATAAATATTTTCTGATTTCCCTTGTGATTTCTTTTTTGACCCATTAGTTAGAGGTATGCTTGTTTGTTTTTTTTTTAATTTTCAGGTATTTGAATCTTTCCTAGATATCTTATTATGTCTATTCCTAATTTAATTATATCATTGGCAAAGAACATACTTTGTATGGGTTTAGTCCTTTAAATTTATTGAGACTTTTTAATAGCAGCATATAGTCTAGCTTTAAGAATGTTTCCATGTGCACTTGAAATGAATGTGTATTCTGCAATTGCTAGGTGGAATGTTCTATATTGTCAGTCAGGTCAAGTTGGTGACAATGTTGTCCTAGTCTTCAATATCCTTACTGATTTTCTGTCTCCTTATTCTACTGATTACTGACAGAGGACTGTTGTAGTCTCCAAATATAATTGTGGATTTAGCTATTTTTCCTTTCAGTCTGTCAGTATTTGATTCATGCATTTTAAAGCTCTATTATTAATTATATACACATTTAGAATTACTAAGTCTAATTAATAAATTGACCTTCTATCATTTGAAATTCATCCCTTCATCCCTTGTTGTGAAGTCAATGTTTTTAAGATTATTGTTTACCTAGTATATATTGTTTCATCCCTCCAATTTTCATATAGCTGTTTCTACATATATTAAGGGTTTCTTGAAGACAGTTCAATTGGGATTTTATCATCCAATTTAACAATCTCTGATTTTTAAAGAAGTGTTTAGATTATTTACATCTAATGAAAGTATTGGTATTGTTGGGTTTAAGTATAGATTATGCTATATGACACTTCTGCAGGGTAGAAAATTCTAGGTTTACCAGTTGTTTTTATGTACTTTACATAAATTTTCCTTCCATTGTCTTCTCTCTTGCATAGTTTCTGATGAAAATTTATAGTCTTTTAATCTTTTTTCCACCATATATAGTGTGTATTTTTTTTCTCCAGCTACTATTATGAAATTCTATTTATCACTGGTTCTCTGAAATTTCATTATGAGGTGCCTTTTGTATTTTTCCTGCTTGGAGATTTTTTAACTTCTTAGATCTGTATTCATTTTTCATCCAATTTGAAATAAATTTGTCATTATTTCTTTAAATCTTTTTTCTGACACTCTCCCTCTGTGGAATCTTACTACATATATGTTAGGATACTTTACTGTCACACAATTCACTAAAGATCTGTTCATTACTTTTCAGAATTTTTTTCTGACTGTGCATAGTCTTTATTATTAGGATTTAAGTTTATTGATTTTCTTCTGAAGTTTCTAATCTTCTGCTAATACCATCAGTGACTATTTCATCTTAGATACTGGTTTTTTCCTAGAAGTTTTCTTTTATTTTGTTCTTTTGTATATATTCCATTTCTCACCTATCTTCATATTTTCTTTTATGTAGTTGAGCATATTTGTAATAACATATTGGTAATCCCATCACTTTTCACTTGTGGACCTTTTTCTATACACTTATCTCTCTTCTGATTTTGTGTTAAAATGTCTCGCTTATCAGCATATCTAGTAACTTTTAATTGAAAGCCAAACATTGTGAACTTTATGTTGTTGAATGTCTGGTCTTTGCTCACTACATTTAAAGGATGTTGATTATTGTTCTGCTTATCAGTTATGTTATTTAAAGTTAAGTTTGATCCTTTCAGTATTTACTTTAACTTTTTTGGGGTACTTCTATAGTAGCTTATACTCTAGGGAATGTTTAGCCACATTTCTAAGGAATAGCTTTTTGGATGTCTAGTGAATGCCTTGAGT
This sequence comes from Balaenoptera borealis, assembly GCF_965194805.1. Lineage (NCBI taxonomy): Eukaryota > Metazoa > Chordata > Mammalia > Artiodactyla > Balaenopteridae > Balaenoptera > Balaenoptera borealis. Next base: position 62,982,878 of record NC_138877.1, read on the forward strand.
GATCAATGAGGACTTGCAACTCTGACTACTGGGAAATTAAACATCTTTCGATCCCGTTGTGCAAGGTCTAGAAACAATTCAGCTCACAGCTCACTCATACTTCTTTGTCCAACCATATGGAGTTTCATCCTATACTTGGTCAATTTAATATTCAGAATAGAATCAATAGGGCACTTAGGCAGATTTATGGAGCACTTGTTCTGTGTAAATCCCTTATTTTCAAAATCTACCACCACAACTTTCAACCATGATCTACTTGTGATCCTTCTCCCTGCTCTAAGGTCTAGATCATGCCTCCAAGGAGAAAGCCGAGGTAACTGTAGGAATAACCTTGTTTCCTTACCCACTCTCAAGAATCACAGTATTGCACTGGATGTTTTCCAATATATGAAACCTGTTCATATTTTTTTTTCTCATTTTCTGGTTGTTTTTGATGAGAGGTTAAATATTATCCCTGTTATTCCATTGTTTACCAAAAGCAAAAATTTTATCTGAGAAGTGGGTAAAGCAGTATAGATTGGAAACAATTTTAAGGGGGACATTGTTGCTTATTAACACCAAGCATGGGAAACAGTAATAGTTTTGAAGTTACTACAAAACAAAAGCCAATGGATTGTAATATTTATTGCAAACCTGACATAATAATCAAATAACAATCTTACCAATAAGATCAATGTGGTTGAATAGAGAGATTTTAAGGAAAACTTTAAGAGCCTTTCTCTGATTCAAAATTGTATGCCAACAATTTGGAAAGGTAATCCTTAATGCAGATGATTCTAGAGAAGCACAGAGATAACGATCCCCAAATAATCATTCACTGCTCAAAGTACTGTTCCAACATCTTACACAGATGAGTTGCTGAACAAATGATATAAACTGTCAATATCCAGCTCTGTTCAGGTTTAAGAGAAGGATTTAGGTAACAGGGAAGTGAGATGTATAACATTTCAAGGGAAAATGTCTCCTATTGTAAGATGAGTTAAACAAACAAAATAAATACAAAACTGTGCAACAATTAAAGGGTATTGTGGGATGGGTTGTAGTTGTGTACTGGGTGTGGGGAAGGAAAATAAAAAGTTCATGAAGAAAGGTATGTTAAGATCATAATTTAAGAAATTTAATTCACTATTCCAGAAAACAAAAGAAATTTTAATATAACTGATTCATGTTATCAAGGATATAAAAGAAGATGTAGACATTGAAACAAAATATTCAGAATGCATTACTCAGTAAGAAAACAAGATGAAGCAGTTACTGACTGATCAGATAGTTATTGCCTGAGCAAAGAAATTCAATGGATAATAATGCAATTGAAGACTTAACTTGGAAGGAATAGAAACTTTATAGAGAAGCAGAGAATATACATTATTTCGATGGGGAAGATATTCTGAGAAAAATCACAGAAGGAAAAATAAAAGAGAAGAATAATGAGGAAGAAAGGTGAAGGATATTGAGGGCAAACAAATATGAGTTAACATATAGGTATTTGATGTATCTAAAGAAGAGATGGGGGCTTCCCTGGTGGCACAGTGGTTGAGAATCTGCCTGCCAATGCAGGGGACACGGGTTCAAGCCCTGGTCTGGGAAGATCCCACATGCCGTGGAGCAACTAGGCCTGTGAGCCACAATTGCTGAGCCTGCGCGTCTGGAGCCTGTGCTCCGCAACAAGAGAGGTCACGATAGTGAGAGGCCCGCGCACTGCAATGAAGAGTGGCCCCCACTTGCCACAACTAGAGAAAGCTCTTGCACAGAAACGAAGACCCAACACAGCCATAAATAAATAAATAAAATTTAAAAAAAAATTTAAAAAAAAAAGAAGAGATGTGTACAAATGAAGCAAAATGCATTTTTAAATAAGAAAAAAACAGAAAAAATTAAGGAAGACCTGAATCTACAGTTGAACAGGCCGCCCTATCCCAAAAAAAAAAAAAAAAAAAAGAGTTACAAAACAAGGTATACCTTAATGATGATATTCTTTAGCTTCAAGGGGCAAGAAGGAAAACTTACTTAATAGGGAAAAAAAGGAAGAAATTATCTACCAATCAGAGAAGAAATATGTGACTGGCCTGAACATTCTCAGCAACCTCAGATAACAAAGTTTTGATGGGAAAAGTCTTTGACAAAATTATATATTCAATCAGTCTGTTATTAATCATCATTGAAGGGATTAAACAGGCAGTCTTAAATATTCGGGGACTGTGGAATTGATAGATATATAGATAGATAGATAGATAGATAGATAGATAGATAGATAGATAGATAGACAGACAGACAGACAGACAGACAGACAGACAGATATTTCCTGGGGAGAAAAATGTTTAACCCAATCCAGGCAACAAACATATTCAAATAAAAAACTCATAAATGAAGAACTCAGAGCATGAACTGGCTAATAGGAATCAGAGGATAAATATAAGCACCGACTTATCTTAAATTTTATTAGTATTTATATTCCCAACAGCTGAACTATTGTAAAAGTTAAAAGAATGCTATAAAGAAGGAATTTAAGTTATAATAGTAATAAAACTGAATAATAGATTGGCACCAAAACCCAAGATTGTGTTACCAAAAAAGGAAAAAAGAAGTGGAGAATTTCATCACCTTTGGGGATAAAGAAATTCAGTGTCTGCTGTTTAATTTCAGAAGTTTACAAATTAGAAAATATATTAAGTATACATTTAAGTTTATTATTTGAGTTATAAAAGTAATAATTAGTTGAACTGAAAACATGCAGCCTACCTAACACATTACTAGTAATGGTGGCTAGGGATTGGGTAACAGACGATATAGCAAAATTTAGAAAATAATGAAACCAACAAAGAAGTCTAGAGCAAACATAAACAAGATGGAAAACAACAAACTTATCTAAATATTATGACACTGATGTATTATGACAATAAGTGTAAATAGGATTGATTTCCATAATAGTAATTGATTTAACAACAATCTGAGATCCTTGTACGTGCCAGGCACTAGAAATAAGATAGACAATATAGACCCAATTTACACCTTTATTTAGTTTGCCAGATAACAGACGACTGGAGAAATAATGAAAGTCTTATGAGCGCTATGAAAGAGAAATACAGAATTCTAAGAACTGTGTAACAGAGAGAACTAAATTGGTCTCAGTGATCATGGAAGGCTTCTGAAGAAGTGCCGTTTATCCTCGGACCTGTGAGTGAGTAGGATTACTTAGGCCAGATGAAGGGAGAGGGTTAGAGGGCATTCCAGACAGACAATAGAACGAATACAAAATCACTCTCCAGAAAGAATATAGTGAGATGAAAGAATGTTGAAAAGTAGAGTATGTCCCAACATTGGCAAATGAGAAGGAAAGTTTCACATCACAAATCTGGCAGGGTAAGCAGGAAGGCCAACGTTAAACTTTTGAATGTGAATTTATAAACAATGAGAAGACCTGAAAGGTTTCACACAGGAGTCGGGTCTAATCAAATTTGCTTTCCTACTAAATGATTCTGGAGGCAGTGATGAGAATGAATTAGAGCAGTGTTTCTTAACCTCAGCACTATTGACATTTGGGGCCAGATAGTTCTTCGTTGTGGAGGAGTGTCCTGGGCACTGCAGAATGAGTAGCCATATCCCTGACTTCCATCTACTAGATGCCATTAGCATCTGTTGGTGAGGATGTGGAGAAAAGGGAACCCTCCTACACTGTTGGTGGGAATGTAAATTGATACAGCTACTGTGGAGAACAGTATGGAGGTTTCTCAAAAAACTTAAAATAGAATTACTATATGATCCAGGAATTCTACTCCTGGGTATATATCCAAAAAAAAAAAAACATTAATTCAAAAAGATACATGTTTAATAGATATTAATATATGTTTTACATTTCAGATGTTACATGCAATATGTATCAAATATATATATATATATATCTGTTATTTTTTTTTCTGGAAACCTAATGCCTAGCATATCTAATTAACGCTAATATTAATGGCTACATAGTAAGGAAATATCATTCAAACTGATTATCTTGTTGATATAGATGCCCTAGAAGTTTGGGTTGACTTTAGCCTTTTATATTTTTAGTTAATTTATCCAAATTAGGTTTAAATTTTCATCCTTTGATCCGTTTGACAATATGGATAGAAAGTCTAATCCATTCATCTCTATGATGAACTGCAGAAATGCTCATTTTTCATGGTTTTTTTTTTAAAGAAAAATAGAAAGTAAGATTTACTTCTGATTCATGGCAGTCTACAGTGCTACAATACCCTGTTTCCAAATTTGCATAAGCTAAGTGGATTCCAGGAATAGGAAGGAAAAGAACTTGCATGTGAGCAATTCAAATCCTTTCAAATTTTCTGCATTGTGAGCACAAGGACCTCCAGTCAGAAAAAAAATCCATATTTTTTTTCTTGACTTCCTTTATTTTCACACTGATTTAAGTAGAAAGTAAATATTTCTGACAAGTACTTGGTTGGCAAATACTTTGTAGATGTTTCCATTACATTTTCCTCCGAGGAGTAGACAGGCTGTTTCAGGTGTCCAGGGTCTGCTGTACTGACAACATAATTAATGAAAAGTCACTGAAGTGTGCAAAGGTCCAAAGAGGCCAAAACGCCAACAGTCCCCACCACTACAATTCAGCATATTTCCTGAGACTTCCCCATTTCTAATTGTGATCTAATTCAGGTTGGCACCTGGCAACTGGTTGTTCTACTAATGGTACTTTCCTAGTAACAGACATTTTGTTTCCTCAGATGTTTGTCATTGCATCATAGCAGCTTCTTGGAAGCACTTTGATGGTAACTAGAAAAATCAAAACTCATCTGAGATAACATTGAAGACATCTTCATTCCTTGGGCCTGCTCTAAATGTGAATACAAACAATGTAAAAATGTGTTTTACTAGGTGTGTCCATTGGTCAAACCTCAGTCCAGATATATTTTCAACATGTGTATGATGAGATATTAAGCTTTAGGAATTACCCAGGGAGTACTTGGGAGATGGCTTACTCTGCCAAATTTGTACACATCTGAACTGAAATAAGGGCCAGGGCAACCTCTGTGACAGATTTACCTTTAACTGTTTGATGGAATATGTAAATTTTACCAACACTCTAATATCAGTAGATAACTGCAGACATGACAATGAAATAAAACCTTTTAAGAAATGATGGTCTCCAAATTCTCATGCAACCTTCAGATATATTCTAAAAGCCAAGTATTAATTCAGAACTATATCTAGTTATTCCAGTTTAATGGTGACTGTAGGGGAAAGGAAGGAAGGAAGGAAGGAAGGAAGGAAGGAAGGAAGGAAGGAAGGAAGGGAGGGAGGGAGGGAGGGAGAGGGAGGGAGGGAAAGGCTCTTAGCACATAAAAGTATTTTATTTATATTAACTTAATGAAAAGAGCAAAAGAAGGTGTTAAAATAAGTCAGAGGAGTAAATCATTCTTAGGCTAATGAAGAGGACATGGAAAATATAATATTGGCTTATGGTAAAGAGATAGAAAAATTTAGTTTTAAGAAATTAGATTCTCCTTTAGGAGAAATAACATTAAGTTTCACCTTTAATCACTCAGATGACAAGACTGAATTTACTATAATCTCCTAAATAGGCATTCAGATATAGTATGCAAAGGCAGTGTGCTATTTGATCTTATTTCCCCATCACCAAGCACAGGACCTGGCATATTCATTCACTGAGTCAATAAATCTTTATTAAGTTACCATATGCAAAATGCTATGCTAGGCACAGACATGTAACACTGGAAACTCCTCCGTAAAACTACATTCTGACGGGAAAGACAAACATTGAATTAGAGACTGACACATAAAAGACATTCAGTAATGGATAACTAGATGGACGGATGGACAGACGGATGGACAGATGGATGAATGGAATGCATACTAAAATAGATGACCTAAGAAGTTGCATGAGGCTCTGCAACCTTAGCCTTTAGTACAGTAGTGTCTGGTATACAGCTGATGCTGAAGAAATTTTGTTCAATGTATAAATGATTTGCTAAATGACAACATGAAAGTTCTAAATTACTTCAAATACTTCCTCTATTGGCCTATTATGTTCTAAATGCCACAAACAAGTCTTCTATTAGTCTGATATAACTCTTTAAAATTTCACTATTAGATCACTCATTTCTAAAGAATATGCCAGAGACAGCTCATTCTCCACTGCTAACTTATTAGGGCTAATCACAGTTAATGAATAATCATAGTTGGTCTCACAAATGAGAGAGACATTTTCATAAAAGTAAGAATCTCCTTACCAAGAAAATGAACAAACGTATGTTGAAGGAGTTGAGCAGTCAGGGGTGTAGGATGGTAATGGAAAAAAGTCTTTAGTTCAAAATTTACTTCTTGGATGGCCAACATGGTTAAAGAATTAGGATTTTTAAATTGTTATTAAATAATAACTGAACAAACCATTGATTCATTTCAATGATGTCATCCTAAGTGGAAAGTTAATAAATAAATAAATAAATAAATAAGATGTGGAAAGTACATGCACAAAACCACTTACTGAATACTCATGTTATTATTTTCCCATTACATTTATAGACCAAGCAACACAATATTATTAATATTAAAATCTGAGAAATCTAAGAAATTTACATACAGTCTACATATGTATAGGCAAAGTCTGAAATTATAGTCATACTCAATTGCTAATCACTTTATAAAAATTTTGGTTGTCTTTAAGTCAATGTTAATTATTATTGGGAAAAACCAATTCAACTTCCTCTTACCTGCATTGACTTTGTTCTCTACATTTGGACTATCTATAAGCCCAGCAAAAATGCATTAAAATTAGATTCTTATTATTATTTTCATTCAAACTGTTCATTTCCTAATTAGTACCAAAAAAGACCAAATAACACTGGGCACTTCTGCTGAAAATTCTGTCTTGACGTCATAGCTTATCAACACTGGGGAAGATTATATCCATTTAGTTCTGAAATTGTTCTGAAGTCATATTCATAAGATCTAGAATGAACAAGTCAAAATTTTTTATTCTCCACATTCAGTATTATTGAAAATATCCAAAAGGCAAAGAGCTACTCTGACCAGTACCATTGTAGGAAATGTGTTTGATGCAAGAACTGGAAGGGAAAAAGAAATGATTGGGTTTAAGGCTATAAATGTGTATGTCTGAGTCATATTCAAAAATATTTGTGAAATAAGTGAGATTGCCTTTTAACAGGAAAATTTTAAAGTAATACCCAAAAAGAATTTAACTGTATTAGACACTGAAACTATGACAACAAAATGAATGGTAGATTTAGTTGACCTCAATTTAGAAATTCAATTAAGTAATAAAAAACAATACAGCCATCCTTATTTGGCAATGTGTTGAAAAGTTGATTAATTTCTTTTTTCTTTTTTCTTTTTTTTTTGCTTTGAACTTTTCAGCCAGTTGCTTTTGTTCCATGTGAGCCACAGCTTTAAATTCCAGAAACTAAAGAGCTTGTCAAACTGATGGTTAATATTTTAGAAGAAACCCAATTAATTATATTGTTGTTTTTCCACACCCAAAGGGTGAATCAATTAAAAAATAAGACAAAAAGTTAGACAGAGTGAAGATTTTAAAAATCATCTGTATTACTGATAAAACTAACACTGATTAATGTGGCTTTAAAAGGGAACTACAACTGCTCCCTCAAGGCTGCCCAGAGTGGGACAATTTACCCACCCACTCAGAGGCTGCACGAGGCAAAACTCCCTACATGGAGACTTTCTTTGTCAAACTTAATTCCAGGCAGAGGTCAGAAGGCCTGTTTTCTACAGGCAGGTTGACCCTGGAGAGAAGGGTGGGGAAAGGTCAGATCCCCAGTGCTTCTGCCAAAGTCAACAGTGAAGGAACTCTCTCCACCTCCTTGGGGAGAAATAAATGTTAGGATTCAAGGTTGAGAGTATTTAGACAAAAACATATCCTCCTACACAGAAACTGTCATGAAAGTTTCCCTTCCACCCAAAAGTTTTATCAGGAAACTAAAGTTCATAATGGAACTAAAAAAACCCAAACTCTAGAGTTCAACACGGACACAGGACAAAAGCATCAAATGTTTAGAAAGAATTCACCTCTTTCCTAAAGAAAATCAATTATGGGAGCTCAGAAGCCAAGCCAAGTTTCTTAAATGACTAAACTTTCATTAAAATATTGTGTGCACACTCACTGATTAGTCCAGGTTTTAAAGTCATGTGCTTGTTAATATCTGATATGATAACAATATTTTCAGAGGCAATGGCCTGATGTTGAAATATCCTAAAAATTATGCCCCTACATATGCTTTTTTTTTTCTCCTAATCCTATACCCTATTCCTGCATCTATAGTGCGGAAAAGAGGTTTACTATAAGGTTAAAAACATTGACAGGTAATATTGCGATTTTGAGATTTGTGATTGATTTACAATTTTTTTCCTGCTGTATTTTCCCTTTTCCCCTCACCACACATATTTCAACTGCGTTCTTTCCTGTTCCAAACAGGGAGCCAGCTCAGAGGAAAGAAGGTATGTAAAAGAACTCAAAAAATGGGTAGCCTGCAACATTTTAGAAAAATTAGTAAGTTTGTTGAAAAAGAAAAAAAGCAGATTGAAAGTAGAGGCAGGTTGATTTGAAGAGCTCAGGGAGACATCCTTTAGCCATGTTTTCAACCCCTACACAAACTATGTATATAACGTAGTGCTGGGAAGGGAACGAGGAAGGGGTCTATTGTGGTGGATCCCCTGGCTTGGTGCAGACACGACCCCAGAAAGAAATGTATTTCTAGGTCTCTAGCACAAAGTTGAAGACCTGAAGGTGCTATTTGGTCAGGAATATTGGTTGTCTTAGGGTAACTTGTGGAAATGTATGATTTGGTGATCCTTCCCCGACAAATCTAACACTGTGAAGTCCCAGACCCTTACATAACCTTGAAAAAGAAGGGAAGCCCAAGATTAACTGAGATTAATTTCTGTGCCCTCTGAGTAGGATATTAGGCTTAATGTGGAAATCAACTGATCGATGGAAAATAGAGAAGTGTATTGTTCCTTGCTTGCTGAATGTGTAGCGTGATATTCATGCCCAGAGAAAATTCTAAGTGTTCATTTTTTATTATGATACCAGATAATACTCAATTTGTAGAAATTTAGTTGAGAATTTATGTGGGAAATCAACAGAAAGTTTATTTATTTAACAACATAATAGAGAGATCAGTATACAAAGAATCAGAAAAGTTGTGTTCAAGTCCCATCACCACTGTTGACAGTATTACTTTGAGTAAAACACACTTTCTTGTCTGTAATAATTCTTAAACAACTATCCTAATGGCTTGTTTTGAAGAAAAAGACCAGGGAATTTCTGAGTAGTTTGTAAATCACACTAGTTCCATGTATTATTGTAATGGTTATGACTAGGAATATAAACAATATCATCAGATGATATTTAGGCATAATTGGAGGTAGATAAGAAAAGAGTAATTCTCGCATGAGAAATATGTAATTTTACTGGAATTTAATTCAAGGTTATTGGCCTTTTCCCTTTAAAAATAAATTCAGCTATCACTGTATTTTTACAGCCAGGCATACATTTTATCCCATTCAGACAGAAAGAGACTGAGTATCAAATACTCTATATTAGAAAGTATAGACAATTAAACCTCTTGAATAAGGTCAATCAGTGATTACAGTTTGGGAAAAACAATATTCAGGGCAGGTGCCTTTTTGCTGTAATTTCTGAGCTTCAATTTCCACTACTATCAATAGCAGCAGGGATGAGATAAAGAGATTTGTGCAAGATGTTATGGGTACTGTGAGAAGAGAACTTAGCTCCACTGGATGGTCAGGGAAGACTTCAAAGAGGAGGGATACTTGATTGGTAGGTAGTCTTACAAGTGGACAAGAGGAAGGGTGAGGTGTTGTAGGCAGAAGGGACAGAATGTACAACATCTTAGGCAAGAGAGAACACGGCACAGTAAAAAAAATTCTAATGCTGTGGAGTAGTAGATGTGGTGGAATGCTGGGAGTTGAGTCAAGAATGATGGTTGGGGATGAAGATGATGGCCCTTCTTTGACATATTCAAGAGTTTATAATTGATCCTGTAGGTAGTAGAATTCTGAAGCATCATTTTTAAGCAGAACTTATAATATTGATATAATAGAAATTTTCTAAGACTGAGCAAATATGGTACCTAAAGCTTTTGAGACTCCTTCACTACCTCGTGCTCCTGCTTCACCTCAACTATAGAATCCAGAAGAGCCAAACTTGGAAATTAGTTCTTACTCTGATAGAAACCTAAATATACCAAGGATGAGATAGTTCATTAGTCAATGTATGGATCCACTGTATTAAAGCTTTGACCTACACAAATTGCCTTGGTTTCCTTAATCACGGTTTTCAGTTTTTAGTGGATCTATAATTGATAATCCGCACGTGTCATGCTCATTTTCAACTTTAATGCCTTCCAGGTCCTCCAAGACCTATCTGTTCTGACTCATTGTCAAATTCTGATATTTCATCCTCTTTCTGGTTCTGATTTGATTGTTTTCTTAGCACAGATAGCTCATAAATTTATCACCTACTTAAATCTACTTTCTACATTTTGCTTTGGGCTTCTTATCTAAAGCACATTTCTTGAGTTTCAAACCTCTTATGTCCCCAGATCCTTGTATAGTGAGCAGTCTTATCAAGCTCTCTCTTCCCACGAAGGAGAGCCAAATTTCCCCACTCTTTCAGTCATATAGGTGAAAAAAAGGAAAAGTCAACATTCAGGTCAAACATCATTAGCAAAACCAGCTTGGGTTTATGTTGACAACAGTAGAGTTCCTTGAACAAAAGAAATGCCAAAATATACTCTTTTTCTCACAGTTATAAGGAACCTTACAATCCTGAGTAGGCCAGCTATGTATGCAAGGTCATTCTATATCTCCTTCCACATTTTTATTTGACAGGAAGAATATGCATATCTCCTTCCCTAGACAGTCATGGAATTCTTGTTACCATTATCCAGTACCAACAAGTCTGCTGCCAAAAGAAGCATGGTGAGATGGGAGCTGCCTGTAGCAGCCTGGCTGTGTGACTGCCTTTGAACCTTGTCATCACTTATTAATCATCATGTTCTGCTTGAAACACATTGGACTTTTACCAAGTCCCAGTAACCAGTATGAAATGAGGCAAAACACACCATCTTTTTTTTTTTTAACTTACTTTTGTCTCACAGTATCAAAATCATTCAAAAATAAAATAAAATAAGCTACAAGGATATACTGTACAACACAGGGAATATAGCCAATATTTTATTATAACTATAAATGGAGTATAACCTTTAAAAATTGTGAATCATTATACATCTGTAACTTTACATAATATTGTACATCAACTATACTTCAATTTTTAAAAAGACCATTGTTTTGACCTCAAAAAAAAGAATCTTGCTTTTTTCCTACAGGATAGAACTCAATTCAAGTTTTAGATTTTCCACTTAAAAATATGATATTCCTTCTTAAAGGAATGCTATCCTTCTGTTATTAAAAGATGACATGTTTGCTCACAAAATCTGGAGAGCAATATTTTAGTGGAGTAGCTTTATGATTTAAAAGTAACAAAAGAGCAAAGGAAAATATCAAAAAGGAAAATTTACATATACTTTGATCTGGCAATCCAATTTCTAGAAAAATATACTACAGTTATACTTACAAATGTGTAAAATCACTTTACAAGAGTATTTCTTGTAGCATTGTTTGCAACAGCAACAAAAAATAGTAATCTAAATCTTCATTAACAAGAGGTTGGTTAAATCTATTGTGTTGTATTTCTAAATGGAATAAAATGTAACTATTTAAAAGAATCAGGCAGCATTTTGAGTACTATTAAGAAAGACTGCCAAGGTATATTGTTAAGGAGATCGATCCTCATTATTCATTTTTCTGCATCTGCAGATTCACCTACTTGGTAAAATTTCTTTGTAACTTCAAAATCAATACTCGAACTTTGCATTCATTTGTGGATATGCACAGGGCAGCAAAAAATTTGAGTCCCCCAGTGCACATGTCCCTAGCTGAAGTCAAAGAAGGTGACTCTCTGCCTTCTTATTTCATTCTTATACTGTAAAGAAGTATTCTTTGGGGACTCTGTTTAGTGCCTCATTTTTTATATTTTGGGGTTTTTTTTTCGAGATTTTGCTGTTTAAAATGGCCCCAAGCATAGTGCCCAAGTGCTGACTAGTATTACTCGGCACAAAAAGGCTTTGATGTGCCTGATGGAGAAAAATATATGATGGAGAAAAAAATATGGCTACAGTGGATTTGCACTTTGGGGAATTTTATATCACTTGCATGTATTACTGAATCAAAAAAGAAATAATTTTATAAAAGAACAACATTTTATTCTCCCTGTTTACAGTGATTTGAAGAGTGGCTTCTGTCTTGTAGTCAGTACAACAAGCAGATTACTTAAAGAAGATTATAATTCCCAACATCTACCTCCGAATCTGTTTTAGCCAGGAAGAACAACTCCTGCCTGGGATAGACTGTCATCCTTGGTGCTGTCCATACTTAGTGCTGAAAAGGGTGACCAGATTACATGCTTTGTATATTTCACAGAGAGAGAAGCAAATGTACACTCTTCCAAACTTTCAGTTGGGAAACAAAAAGGGCAGAAGAGGGGATTAGAGTTTGCTTTTTTAGTGAGAACATGTGGCTCTTTATTACTGTAGTTTCACAAAAGAGTATCCCGTGCATAGTACTAATATAAGCACTATCACTGAAAATAGCTTCAGGTGTCTTTATAGGAATTTAAATTAAACCAAAACTTTGTTCAAGAAATATATATATGTGTGTGTGTGTGTGTGTGTGTATATATATAATATATATATATATATATATATATATACACACACACACACACACACACACATGCTCATGATACCACACTTATTTGCTCAGATATCTTTTGCTTGAGGTAGGAAAGAAGTGATTCAGAGATGAAAAAAAATATTTGATAGAACTTTGGAATCTCTAAATCTGTCTTTATAAATACAAGTCAGGGATAAGGGGACATGCCAATAGCATATATAAATATGGAGTAGGATCTATGGTAAGATTTCTCTTTTTCTAGCTTTTTTAGGATATAACTGAAATCAGGGATGTTTGAGTGAAGAGAGAGTTTGTTATAGATAGTTGTAGGCAATTATAGTAATGAGAGCAGAGGTGATAGGCAGCAGTTTCACAGAACCTTGAGAACACTGGCAACCAAGGTCTTTAGACTCATTAGCAAGTCTGTTACTGTATCAATGTGAGTGTACAAGGATATAGCATTGTGAAAACCACATATACTCCTTTCTAATTTTGGTTTATCATGTGACCTTCCCCTGCCTGAAGTAATGTCAAAAACCTTTCTGTTAACCAGGAGGACCTAAAGTGAAAACATGATAAAAATATTTTTCCATTGATAATACCTTTGAACTGAAGCACATTAAATTTAGTAAGAGCTTTCTTGAAATGAACAGAGATGCAAATCAATTAAAGATAGGGGCACTTTTCAAAAGAAAATATTTCTGGAGTGTTGGATGTTGTAGGTAGTGCCTGCCCTGTTTGGACATTTTTTATTTGAACTTCCCAGTTACACACTTTGAACAGAGTGTAATAAAACCAATGTTTATTTGAGCATTTAAAAAATAAAGCAGCTCCCTCACTTCACAGCTTCCCTTCACCACCATCACCATCACACACACACACACACACACACAGCACAAACACACACATTTTTAAAATCGGATTTTACTCTTGGTCCCTCGTTCCTTACCTTGGCTTCCATTTTGTTTTCAGCCCCCTTTGGGTTTGTGAGGTTTGCTTGTTTGGTGCTTTTCTTTTGGGGGAGCTATCTGGGCTGGTTGAAAATATGTGTTTTACTGTCAGACAAGTACCTGCTTCAACATTTACTAGCTGTGTTATTTCTTTATTGCTACTGTAACAAATCACCACAAACTTCGTGGCTTGAAACAACACAATTTTCATCCACACTTCTTGAGGTCAGACCTCAAAATGTGCTCCATTGGGCTAACATGAAGGTGTCAGCAGGCCTGCATTTTTTCTGGATGCTCTAGGGAAGAATGCGTTCCCTTGCCTTTTTCAGTTTCTCAAAGCCACCCACATTCCTGGGCTCATGACCCTACCTCTATTCTCAAAGCCAGCAGTGTAGCATCTTCAAACCTCTCTCTGACTTTGACCCTCCTACCTCCTTCTTTCACTTATAAGGACCTCTTTGATTAAATTGGGCCCACCTAGATAATCCAGAATAATATCACCATCTCAAAATTCTTAATCACATCTGCAAAGTCTCTTTTGACATGTAAGGTAACATATCCACAGATTCTGGAGACTAGGACATGGACATCTTTCGGAGTGAAGTGAGGTCATTATTATGCCTGCCACACTAACTATCTGTCACTGGACAAGTTATTTGTTCCTTAAGCCTGTTTCCTCCTCTGCCAATTTAATATAATAGTAATGTTTATCTCATTAGGTGCAGGTCTTGATTTGGGGGGATTAAAAGAAATCTAGTTTCAGATTTTCCACATTTTTCATTTGCCTTTGACAAACACTCTACTAAGAAAGGAATTTTGGAATCTAAATTTATTTTGAAAGTTTCTTTATACCAATGAAAAAATTAACGGCTATTGAATGTTTGGAATTTTAGTCCCTTTTCAGAGTATGACATTTCTCAAATGAATTTTGTTCATATTAAAGATCCACAGATCTGCTCTTACTGCACTGGATCCCACCTCATCTCATCTCTGATCTCTGTCTCTCTGTCTCTTTGTCCCCTCCCTCCCAACTCCACACACACACACACACACACACACACACACACACACGAGCACACAGACACACAGTGTGAAAGATGTGAACTGTAGCATCTAATGACTTAAAGGTCATCCAGCCCCATCCTCCCACTGCTATTTGAACAATAAGCTTAACACATAGTGCCACGGTCACTGCTTGGTGGAATGGGAGGACCTTCAAGATGGTGGAGGAGTAAGACTTGGAGATCACCTTCCTACCCACAAATACATCAAAAATACATCTACATGTGGAACAACTCCAACAGAACACCTACAGAGTGTTGGCAGAAGACCTCAGATTTCCGAACAGGAAAGAAACTCCCCACATACCTGGCCGTGTGGCTGATAGGGTCTTGGTGCTCTGGCCAGTGTCAGGCCTGAGCTTCTGAGGTGGGAGAGCAGAGCCCAGGACACTGGACCACCAGAGACCTCCCAGCCCCACGAAATATCAATCAGCAAGAGCTCTCCCAAAGATCTCTGCCTCAACGCTAAGACCCAGCTCCACTCAATGACCAGCAAGCTCCAGAGCTGGACACCCCATGCCAAACAACTAGGAAGACAGGAACACAACCCAACCTATTAGCAGAGAGGCTGCCTAAAATCATAATAAGGTCACAGACACCCCAAAACACAACACCGGACGTGATCCTGCCCACCAGAAAGAAAAGATACAGCCTCATCCACCAGAACACAGGCACCAGTCCCCTCCATCAGGAAAACTACACAAACCACTGAACCAACCTTACCCACTGGGGGCAAAAACAACCAACAACAACGGGAACTACGAACCTGCAGCCTACAAAAAGGAGACCCCAAACACAGTAAGTTGAGCAAAATGAGAAGACAGAGAAATGTGCACCAGATGAAGGAGCAAGGTAAAAACCCTCCAGACCAAGCAAATGAAGAGGAAATAGGCAGTCTACCTGAAAAAGAATTCAGAGTAATGATAGTAAAGATGATCCAAAATCTTGGAAATAGAATGGAGAAAATACAAGAAACGTTTAACAAGAAGCTAGAAGAACTAAAGAGCAAACAAACAATGATGAACAACACAGTAAATGAAATTAAAAATTCTCTAGAAGGAATCAATAGCAGCATAATTGAGGCAGAAGAACAGAAAAGTGACCTGGAAGATAAAATAGTATAAATAACCACCACAGAAAAGAATAAACAAAAGAGAATGAAAAGAATTGAGGACAGTCTCAGAGACCTCTGGGATAACATTAAATGCACCAACATTCGAATTATAGGGGTCCCAGAAGAAGAGAAAAAGAAAGGGACTGAGAAAGTATTTGAAGAGATTATAGTTGAAAACTTCCCTAAAGTGGGAAAGGAAATAGTCAATCAAGTCCAGGAAGCACAGAGAGTCCCATACAGGATAAATCCAAGGAGAAACATGAGAAGACACATATTAATCAAACTATCAAAAATTAAATACAAGGAAAAAATATTAAAAGCAGCAAGGGAAAAACAACAAAAAACATACAAGGGAATCCCCATAAGGTTAACAGCTGATCTTTCAGCAGAAGCTCTGAAAGCCATAAGGGAGTGGCAGAACATATTTAAAGTGATGAAAGGGAAAAACCTACAACCAAGATTACTCTACTCAGCGAGGATGTCATGCAGATTCAACAGAGAAATTAAAACCTTTACAGACAAGCAAAAGCTAAGAGAACTCAGCACCACGAAACCAGCTTTACAACAAATGCTAAAGGAACTTCTCTAGACAGGAAACACAAGAGAAGGAAAATCCGACAAAAACAAACCCAAAACAATTAAGAAAATGGTCATAGGAACATACATATGGATAACTAACTTAAATGTAAATGGATTAAATACTCCAACCAAAAGACACAGGCTCACTGAATGGATACAAAAACAAGACCCATATATATGCTGTCTACAGGAGACCCACTTCAGACCTAGGGACATATACAGACTGAAAGTGAGGGGATGGAAAAAGATATTCCATGCAAATGGAAATTAGAAGAAAGCTGGAGTAGCAATTCTCATATCAGACAAAATAGACTTTAAAATAAAGACTATTACAAGAGACAAAGAAGGACACTACATAATGATCAAGGGATCAAACCAAGAAGAAGAGATAACAATTGTAAATATTTATGCACCCAACATACAAGTACCTCAATACATGAGGCAAATGCTAACAGCCATAAAAGGGGACATCGACAGTAACACAATCATACTAGGGGACTTTAATACCCCAATTCACCAATGGACAGACCATCCAAAGTGAAAATAAATAAGGAAACACAAGTTTTAAATGATACATTAAACAAGATCGACTTAATTGATATTTATAGGACATTCCATCCAAAAACTACAGAATACACTTTCTTCTCAAGTGCTCATGGAACATTCTCTAGGATAGATCATATCTTGGGTCACAAAACAAGCCTTGGTAAATTGAAGAAAATTAAATCATATCAAGTATCTTTTCTGACCACAACGTTATACAACTAGGTATCAAATACAGGAAAAAGACTGTAAAAAATACAAACACATGGAGGCTAAACAATATGATACTAATAACCAAGAGATCACTGAAGAAATCAAAAAGGAAACCAAAAAATACCTAGAAACAAATCACAATGAAAACACAAAGACCCAAAACCTATGGGATGCAGCAAAAGCAGTTCTAAGAGGGACGTTTATAGCAATAAAATCTTACCTCAAGAAATAAGAAACATCTCAAATAAAGAACCTAACTTTACCCCTAAAGCATTTCGAGAAAGAGGAACAAAAAAACCCCAAAGTTAGCAGAAGGACAGAAATCATAAAGATCAGATCAGAAATAAATAAAAAAGAAATGAAGGAAACAGTAGCAAAGATGAATAAAACTAAAAGCTGGTTCTTTGAGAAGATAAATAAAATTGATAAACCATTAGCCACACTCAAGAAAAAAAGGGGGAAGACTCAAATCAATAGAATTAGAAATGAAAAAGGAGAAGTAACAACTGACACTGCAGAAATACAAAGGGTCATGAGAACTTATTACAAGCAACTATATACCAATAAAATGGACAATCTGGAAGAAATGGACAAATTCTGAGAAAAGCACAACCTTCCAAGAATGAACCAGGAAGAAATACAAAATATGAACAGACCAATCACAAGCACTGAAATTGAAACTGTGATTAAAAATCTTCCAACAAACAAAAGCCCAGGACCAGATGCTTCACAGGCGAATTCTATCAAACATTTAGAGAAGGGCTAACACCTATCCTTCTCAAACTCTTCCAAAATATAGCAGAGGGAGGAACACTCCCAAACTCATTCTACGAGGCCACCATCACCCTGATATCAAAACCAGACAAAGATGTCACAAAAAAAGAAAACTACAGGCCAATATCACTGATGAACATAGATGCAAAAATCCTCAACAAAATACTAGCAAACAGAATCCAACAACACATTAAAAGGATCATACAACATGGTCAAGTGGGGTTTATCCCAGGAATGCAAGGATTCTTCAATATACTAAATCAATCAATGTGATACACCATATTAACAAATTATAGGATAAAAACCATATAATGTCAATACATGCAGAAAAAGCTTTCGACAAAATTCAGCACCCATTTATGATAAAAACCCTCCAGAAAGTAGGCATAGAGGGAACTTACCTCAATATAATAAAGGCCATATATGACAAACCCACAGGCAACATTCTTCTTGATGGTGAAAAACTGAAACCATTTCCACTAAGATCAGGAGCAAGACAAGGCTGCCCACTCTCACCACTATTATTCAACATAGTTTTGGAAGGTCTACCCACAGCAATCAGAGAAGAAAGAGAAAGGAATCCAAATCAGAAAAGAAGAAGTAAAGCTGTCACTGTTTGCAGATGACATGATACTATACATAGAGAATCCTAAAGATGCTACCAGAAAACTACTAGAGCTAATCAATGAATTTGGTAAAGTAGCAGGATACAAAATTAATGCACAGAAATCTCTTGCATTCCTATACAGTAACAATGAAATATCTGCAAGAGAAGTTAAGGAAACACTCCCATTTACCACTGCAACAAAAAGAATAAAATACCTAGGAATAAACCTACCTAGGGAGACAAAAGACCTGTATGCAGAAAACTATAAGACACTGATGAAAGAAATTAAAGAGGATACAAACTGATGTAGAGATATACCATGTTCTTGGACTGGAAGAATCAACATTGTGAAAATGACTATACTACCTAAAGCAATCTAGAGATTCAATGCAATCTCTATCAAACTACCAATGGCATTTTTCACAGAACTAGAACAAAAAATTTCACAATTTGTATGGAAACACAAAAGACCCCAAATAGCCAAAGCCATCTTGAGAAAGAAAAATGGAGCTGGAGGAATCAGGCTCCTGGACTTCAGACTATACTGCAAAGCTACAGTCATCAAAACAGTATGGTACTGGCACAAAAACAGAAATATAGGTCATTGGAACAGGATAGAGAGCCCAGAAATAAACCCACACACATATGGTCACCTTATCTTTGCTAAAGGAGACAAAAATATACAATGGAGAAAAGACAGCTTCTTCAAAAGTGGTGCTGGAAAAACTGGACAGCTACATGTAAAAGAATGAAATTAGAACACTCTCTAACATCATACACAAAAATAAACTCAAAATAGATTAAAGACCTAAATGTAAAACCAGACACTATAAAACTCTTAGAGGAAAACATAGGCAGAACAGTCTATGACATAAATCACAGCAAGATCCTTTTTGACCCACCTCCTAGAGAAATGGAAATAAAAAGAAAAATAAACAAATGGGACCTAATGAAACTTAAAAGCTTTGGCACAGCAAAGGAAACCATAAACAAGATGAAAAGACAACCCTCAGAATGAGAGAAAATATTTGCAAATGAAGCAACTGATAAAGGATTAATCTCCAAAATTTATAAGCAGCTCATGCAGCTCAATATCTAAAAAACAAACAACCCGGGCTTCCCTGGTGGTGCAGCAGTTGAGAATCTGCCTGCCAATGCAGGGGACACGGGTTCAAGCCCTGGTCTGGGAAGATCCCACATGCCACGGAGCAACTGGGCCCGTGAGCCACAATTACTGAGCCTGCGCGTTTGGAGCCTGTGCTCCGCAACAGGAGAGGCCGTGATGATGAGAGGCCCGTGCACCGCGATGAAGAGTGGTCCCCACTTGCCGCAACTAGAGAAAGCCCTCGCACAGAAACGAAGACTCAACACAGTCATAAATAAATAAATAAAAGAACGTGAATTTCTAAAAAAAAAAAAAAAAAACAAACAAACAACCCAATGAAAAATGGGCAGAAGACCTAAACAGACATTTCTCCAAAAAAGATATTCAGATTGCCAACAAACATGTGAAAGGATTCTCAACATCACTAATAATTAGAGAAATACAAATCAAAACTACAATGAGGTATCACCTCACACCAGTCAGAATGGCCATCATCAAAAAACCTACAAACAATAAATGCTGGAGAGGGAGTGGAGAAAAGGGAACCCTCTTGCACTGTTGGTGGGAATGTAAATTGATACAGCCACTATGGAGAACAGTATGGAGGTTCCTTAAAAAACTAAAAATAGAACTACCATACGACCCAGCAATCCCACCACTGGGCATATACCCTGAGAAAACCATCATTCAAAAAGAGACATGTACCACAATATTCATTGCAGCACTATTTACAATAGCCAGGACATGGAAACAACTAAGTATCCATAGAGAGATGAATGGATAAAGAAGATGTGGCACATATATACAATGGAATATTACTCAGCCATAAAAAGAAACGAAATTGAGTTATTTGTAGTGAGGGGAATGGACCTAGAGTCTGTCATACAGAGTGAAGTAATTCAGAAAGAGAAGAACAAATACCATATGCTAACACATATATATGGAATCCAAAAAAAAAAAAATTCTTCTGAAGAACCTAGGGGCAGGACAGGAATAAAGATGCAGACATAGAGAACGGACTTGAGGACACTGGGAGGGGGAAGGGTAAGCTGGGATGAAGGGAGAGAGTGGCATGGATATATATACACTACCAAATGTAAAATACATAGCTAGTGGGAAGCAGCCTCATAGTACAGGGAGATCAGCTTGGTGCTTTGTGACCACCTAGAGGGGTGGGATAGCGAGGGTGGGAGGGAGACGCAAGAAGGAGGGAATATGGGGCTATATCTGTACGTATAGCTGATTCACTTTGTTATACAGCAGAAACTAACACACCATTGTAAAGCAGTTATACTCCAATAAAAATTTAAAAAAAATTTTTTTTTAATAATTCTAAATGATGCTTGTGAGATTGTGCCATTCGGTAAGATAGACACATGGAGTAGAGTTACAGTATAAATACATGTAAGGGGTATAGCCCAGGGGAGAAACAATCTTTAGGTTTAGACTAAGACAATCCCAAGAGCACTACCATGATCAGTCAGAGTGCTAAGTGTGCGACTTCATGTCTCCAGAATGTAACCAACTGACTAATCACCCTGATTGAGAATCTGACAAAACTCCAGACTCCACGGAGCTGCGTCTAAGCCAAATCATTTTAGGGGATATAAAAATAAGACTGAGGAAAGTCTTATAATGTCTAGATAAGATGACCCAAGGAATAAAGCTTACAGGGATGTCCAATAAGACTTTCTGAACTTGTTTTCATAGATGAGCTTATCAAATCTAAACCCATCCTCTTCCTATATGTTCACTCTAGTAAATTTAAAACACACAGAGACAAGAATAGACAGGGACAAAACAAACAGTGGTTTTATTAGCCACAAGGCAAGTTCCAATCAAGAATGAGAGTTCATCAATCCAATTAGTTACCAAAGAATTCTCAAAGGAGAAATATTTTCCTAGGGAGAAATATAAACTTACCATTTATGGCTCAATGAAAAATAACTGGAGCTCTGATCCAATTAAAGACTTGCTCCCCACCCCCATTCTAGTCAGGGGAAGCTGCAGGGTCTTATGTTGTAGCATTGAGAGGCATCTTAGTTGGACTAAGTGAACTTCAAGACAGTTGAAATTTCCAAAATAACTAATTTTAATAAAGTAAAAACTAAGGTTATTTAAACTCACTTCAGTAAGAGAGAAAGAACACCATCTTGACAAAGTTTTAAGGTATCAGTAGGGGGAATTTAGAAGTGAGATATTTATAGGGTTTGGATTCTGGCCTCAATTGGTTTAAAGCAGGCTTTTCAAAGAAGGGAACTGATTGGGATCAAAGTTCAAGACATAGTAGCTCAGGATTGGTGGGGATAGTAAGGGAAGGGTCTTGAAGTAAGTGTTGCAAAGTAAACTTGGTTTGATAAGCAACCTGTTTGAACAGATGAGAGCAACAGACAAACTGACTGATAATTTCCTGAAGCATATAGAGAAGTTATTTATTGATTTGCAGTCTTATCTTTTCTGGGCTGAAACAAACAACTACATCATGTTGACACAGATGCTCTTGGTTCTTAGTACTAACAGTTATGTCATATTGATGTAGGTGGTCAGAGTTCTCAGTCATGTCACCACCCACATTTTCCTACCCCTGACCCCTGCTTGCAGGTAGGTGGGACCACATATCTTAATTTTGGACAATGGGATAAAGGTGGAAGTGATAAATGTAACTTTAGAGTTGTATTCTTAAGAAGAAAAAAATGCACAATCTTTCTTCCCATTCTCCCTCCCTTTCCAGTGCTTGGAAAGTGATAAAAGGATCCAAAGCAGTTACCATAAACCATAGGAAGAAAATTCAATGTTGAAGATAACAGAAGAACAAAATAATAGAACTCTAGGTTCACATCATTCCCTAGGACCTCAGTCATAAACTGCTTATATTCAGACTGTTACAAAGAAATAGTCTATCTTTTTTTTTTTTTCTTGGCTGCATTGGGTCTTCGTTGCTGCACACGAGCTTTCTCTAGTTGTGGCGAGTGGGGGCTACTCTTCGTTGTGGGGCGCGGGCTTTTCATTGCGGTGGTTTCTCCTGTTGTGGAGCATGGGATCTAGGTGCGCGGGCTTCAGTAGTTGTGGCACACGGGCTCTAGAGTGTAGGCTCAGTAGTTGTGGCGCATGGGCTTAGTTGCTCCATGGCATGTGGGATCTTCCCGGACCAGGGCTAGTCTATCTTATTTAAACCACTTTCATTTTCATATGTTTTTCAACAGTTCAACCAGCATCCTAACTAAATCTGCATCTCAAAATTAGTATGTCTACTTCTCTGGTTACTAGATTTTTTTCTTTTTCACTTAAAAAGCACACTCAATCCTTTAGCACGTCCTATGAAATCCTTCAAACCTCATCTCCAAACCTTCTACTTCTCTCTCCCTCCATGCCCACCACTCTAATTCCAGCCACCAGCATCTCTTGCCTAGAGTACTGTAGTAGCCTCCCATTCAGTCCTTGGTTTCACACTTCATCCCTGTTCAATCCATACTCTATCTAACTAAAGAATGGTCACTCTAAAACATGAAACAGGCCATGCCATTGCCCTGTATAAACCTTTCCTTTACACCTAAAATAAAATCCAAACTCTCTCCCATGGCATACAAACTGCAGTATGGTCTAACCTTTGCCCACCTCCACAGTGTCAACTCTCATCCCTCTCTTCTCCACTCACTGTGCTCCAGTCACACTAGCCTTCTTTGAATTCCTTGATAATCCAAAGGGATTCCCTCTTCAGTTGGCTCTCTGCACCTGATCTTTCCTCTACCTAGATTGTACCTCCCTCTGATCTTTATGATGTCTGACTTCTTATCATTCAGATCTCATTTCAGATGTTGCCTTGCATTCAGCCCTTTCCTGAGCACCCAATCTATTATTACGTTCCCTTCCCCTTCTTTAACTCTCTACTACGTTACCTGTATTGCTTTCTTCCTAGCACAGCACTTTCTGAAATAATCTTATGTTTTGGTTTGTTCATTTCTTATTTATTGTCAGTCTTTCCTACTAAAATTAAGCTCCATGAAAGCAGGGACTCGTGTGCCTTGCTCATCATTACAATCTCAATGCCCACAACAGCACCTGGAACACAGCACACACTTAGAAACATGCATGAAGGAATGAAGGAAATGGAAGCACGTTTGCTAATTGCTCTCCAAAGTGTCTAGAACATAACCAAAGAAAACTAAATCATAGGTCATGTGCTGTTGTTGAGTTGTTGATGAGTTGAATTCTCCCCTGACTCAGCTCTACAGTCCTAGTTTAGTATTGTCCAGGTCCTGAGGGAAGAGAGCCCTCCATACTCCAGGAGCCTGAGATCCTCTGAATCCCATCAGCAGAGTTTCCTTCTCTTCTCTCACCGACACCAAAACCACAAGGGAGGGATACAATGCCAACTCATTTGGGAGTAGTAAGTGTGTCACAAAATACTTGATTGCATTTCATGCACTAACAATGACCGCAAATATCTAAACCAGCAACTTCATAGCCCTACCTAATTTGAATCTTGTTTCCCAGTTTATAACAAAATTTTTGTGTGGTTCACATTACTTCCTCTAAAGAGCCTAAGGGACAAAACTTTATAGACCGTTGAGCTGGAAGGGTCACAAAGCAAAAAAGTGTTAGAAATGAACTAGAATTTGACATTTTGTTTCATAGTCCAACACTCCCTCTATCTCACCATGGAAGATATCTATGGAAAACAGATGTATTCAAGCCTCTAGAATATAACCCTCCAGACCTTAAGATGTAAACCTGAAAAGCTGAGGAAGAATTTTGAAAACCATATACATATAAAAGAGTCTTGAGAATAAAGTTACTATATGTTATGTGTATAAAGATTGAGATTTAGTTCCCCAAATGTTCAGATCCAATATCACTCTGGGAGCCCAGAATGTGGAAGCTACATACAATGGACACCAAGGTGTTTTCTCCTTTCAGTTAATACCCTTCTCATCTTTGTGGCAATAGGAGACAGAATAAAGCAGAAAACATATATTCTAAATCCAGCAAAGTTAACACTTTAAACCTCATCCAGCACAAACATGGTAATATTACTTTGGGAATAATGAAAATTATAGTATTTAGAAAGAAAGAAAAAACAGAGTGAAAGAATCTAAGTGCATTGTGTGTTTCCTGAGTCAGAAAGATGTGAATTAAAACTACTGTGTTATTGGCAGTAGAGCCAATTGCTATTTATGTTATGCCAGGGACCTTTATTTGTCTCTCTTTATTTCAAGGATTTAACTGTTAAGAGAGAGAGCTACTGACCAATTAGAGAAGAAATGAGAAAAAGGATTAACAAGGTAGAGTGTCCAAAGTAGCAAGAAAACATGATACTACAGAAAGAGTATGGCCTCCAATCATCACCTCTGCTCTTTCTAAGCTGACTTTCCTCAGACAAGCTGCTTAATCTCTCTAAATTTCTCCTCTGCATCTATGAACAAGAAACTGTCATGCAATCTGTACCTAATATGTGTTCCAAAATAATGTATACTTCCCTAGTAGATCACCCCAATCATAGCCTTCCTGACCTTTTGCAAGTTTCACACTTTGTAAATCAGTTGCTATGTACAAAGTCACTGGAACAGCCGAGACTACTGTTAATAAATAGTGGTATGTTATATTATCTTCAACAGGTATTTCTCAATTCTATCTCCCCCTTTTTAATTGCCTTATCTCTTTTTAATTCATTTAAAATTATTTTTGCCCCTTATGTATATATCATCTAGACAAATCTGACTTAACCTCTTTTATATATGGATAAAATATAATAGAGTTGTTGGGTTATGAAACACCAGAACCATGAAAATTCATACTATGTTCCTTGGATTGTCTGGACTTGAGGTTAATTACAAAGTCTTTTTATACACAAACACACACACACACATATTTTATTAGTTCTGTTTCTTTGGAAAACCGTGACTAAT
This sequence comes from Balaenoptera borealis, assembly GCF_965194805.1. Lineage (NCBI taxonomy): Eukaryota > Metazoa > Chordata > Mammalia > Artiodactyla > Balaenopteridae > Balaenoptera > Balaenoptera borealis. The sequence goes on from NC_138877.1 coordinate 63,008,546, forward strand.
AAAAATACATACCAAACATGTTACCACTGGATTTCTTGGAGCCAACAATACAGGTATTTGATACAAGTCAAAGACTGAATAAACCACAGGTTACTCAGAAGCCATTTTCTTCATTCTGAAAGGAAAGGCTAGCCTATTGAGTATTATTTCCTGAAATGATACTTTTGCTGAGGCAGTTTCAACTGGGGCTCTTTCAATTCAGAGAAACAATTTCTCAGACTGCCTTACTGTTAGATCTACATTGACCAGTATTCAATCTACAGTAATAGTCATTACACACTGATACCTATTATGTTCCTGGTCCTTTTCACAACCCTGCAAAAAACATATTGTTATACTCATTTTAGAAGAAATTGCCCAGGTAAGCCCTTTATCCAAAGAGATACCTCAATCAACATTGAAAGGTAAAGAATATCAGTATGATAAACTACTAATTAACCACTTAATCAGTAAGCATTCATTGGACATGTTATGTGCATTGAATACATACCATGTTACATTATGAAGGTCTAAGACAGGTCAGCAGAGATATATTTTGGAAAGATTTTCTAAAAGCCAAAAAGATGTCTCGTCAACTCTCAAATGTTCAGGAAAAAAACAGTTCATCAGAGATCCCCCTTCCCTAATCATTTAAGTTACAATTATTTTCCAAGCTCCTGCTTCACCAAAGACCTCCATTCTCTTATATCCAGCTGCCTAGTCGAAATCTCCACTTGACTGCATAACACATTAAATCTCAGAATTAACTTGTCCCTGGTTTCCTTCCTTTCATTACACACCAATTCCAATTGATCAACCACTGGTCCAAGGTTGTATCCTGAACCAGACGACAACTAAGTATTGCTCCTGGTAGAATCTTGAGCTAAGGCACCACCATCATTCACCAGGACTGCTGTTAGAGCCTCCTAATTTGCCTTCTTGCTTCTATTCTCGTTCCCCTTCCCCAGAAGCCAGAATGATCTTTCAAAGTTTAAATTAGGTTCTGTTACCCCTCTCCCCACTTACAAGACTCTGCACTTGTAATAAAAATCTAAACTCCTTCTCATAGCCTATAAAATTTAACCCTTGTTTTCCCTTTTGTTATCACCTTTCATCACACCCCAACTTGCTGACTGTACTTCAACCACACTGGCTTTATTTCTATCCCTGTATATGCTATTCTCTTTCCTGATTCACTTGTTTTCATCTCTCTAGAAGACTCTTTGTTATCTATCATCCCATTCTATCACCATTCAGTACCACCTAAAATGCCAATTCCTCAGATAGGTCTCCTGTAGATGCAAAAATTCTCAACAAAATATTAGCAAATCAAATCCAATTATACCATTATCAAGTAGGACTTATCCCAGGGATGCAAGGATTTTTCAGTATCCACAAATCAATCAATATGATACACCACATTAAAAAATTGAAGAATAAGAATCATATGATCATTTCAATAAATGCAGAAAAAGCTTTCAATAAAATTCAACACCCATTTATGATAACAACTCTCCAGAAGCAGGCATAGAGGAAAAATACCTCAACATAATAAAGGCCATATATGACAAACCCACAGCCAACATTGTTCTCAATGGTAAAAAACTGAAACCATTTCCACTAAGATCAGGAACAAGACAAGGCTGGCCACTCTCACCACTATTATTCAACATAGTTTTGGAAGTTTTAGCCACAGCAATCATAGAAGAAAAAGAAATAAAAGGAATCCAGATCAGAAAAGAAGAAGTAAAGCTGTCACTCTTTCCGATGACATGATACTATACATAGAGAATCCTAAAGATGCTACCAGAAAACTACTAGAGCTAATCAATGAATGTGGTAAAGTAGCAGGATACAAAATTAATACATAGAAATCGTTTGCATTTCTATACACTAGTAATGCAGTATCAGATAGAGAAATTAAGGAAACAATCCTATTTGCCATCTCATCAAAAAAAAATAAAATACCTATGAACAAACCTATCTAAGGAGGCAAAAGACCTGTACTCTGAAAACTATAAGACACTGATGAAAGGAACTGAAGATGACACAGACAGATGGAAAGATATACCATGTTCTTGGACTGGAAGAATCAATATTGTTAAAATGACCATACTACCCAAGGCAATCTACAGGTTCAGTGCAATCTATATCAAAATACCAGTGGCATTTTTCACAGAACTAGAACAAATAATTTTAAAATTTGTATGGAAACACAAAATACCCTGAATAGCCAAAACAATATTGAGCAAGAAAAACGGAGCTGGAAGAATCATGCTCCCTAACTTCAGACTATAATTACAAAATCTAAACCCAAGAACAGAACTAAAATTATGTCTTAGTCAGCTTGGGCTGCCAAACAAAAGACCATATACTGTGTGGCTTAAACAACTGACATTTATTTCTTACAGCTCTAGAGTCTGGGAAGTCCAAGATCAAGGTGTCTGCAGAACTGATATCTGATGAGAGCTCTCCTTTTACAGAAGGCTTTCTTCCTTCTGTGTCCTCACAAGGTAGGAGAAAAGGACACTAATCCCATCATGCAGCCCTACCCTCATGACCACTTCTAAATCTAATTACCTCCCAAATGCCTCACCTCCTAACACCATCACTTTAGGGATTCCAACTTCAACATATGAATTCTGGGAGGGGATACAAACAAAAGTCCATAACAAGTGGCCTTGCCAAAAAGAGGAGAGAGAAGTAAATATGCATGTTAATGTCTAACTGTATTTTTAAAAGGACAAAGTAACTGCAAAATAAAAAACGAAATAAGACATCTTACTTTATATCACTCAAAATCATGTAAATAAATACTGCTAAAATAATAGAGTTTGGATTAATCCCTGGAGTAAATGAATCATTGCAACATTGATCAAAGAACAAATACAAAGCTATCTTTTGGCATTATAAGATTAATGAATAAAAGTAGTATTCCTTAGATCATATTTTAATTGGGTAATCACAGAATTAGAATACTTTCAGAAAGATTGAACAAATTTTATATAGATGTCTTCAATTAATGCAAGTTTAAAGTTGTATTTTTTAAAATACTCTTTTTAAAAACTTTAAAAATACTCTATTTCTAAACTTAATATGTAGTTAAAGGATCTGGATAACAGCAAAACAGCAAGGTAAAAGTTAAAACTTTCAATAACTCTGGCATTTACTGTCAAAAATCCTTCAGGATATTTTGGGAGAAACAAATGCATAAGTAGCTCAAAAACGTACATTTTCTCATGCATGTAAAGCAGCCAGATATTTCCTTCTTGAGAAAGAGTTATGGTTTTTGTTTATGTTTTTGTTTTTTTTTGGAAAATGTTTGAGCTCCTACATAAATATCATTAATTGTGCAATAACAATTGTTTTCTGATACTATCTTTAATCTTTTCCTCCTAAGTTATCTATAAAATTACACTTCTACAGAACAGTACAGTTTCTAATGCTGTTTCATAAGGAAAAAAAAAAGTTTCAGTGTTAAAAAGGATAAAGAATTATATAATTTTTCATTATTACAAAATTCAAAGAAACACAAGAGAGAAAAACATAAAACCCAGAGCCTGTTAAAAAACTCTCTTCTTTGATCCTATGCTAACACCCATGGTTTGTCCTACCCTATAGCTTTTATATCAGTTATGAAAATCTAAATTGTTCAACCAACCCTAGATATGTGTACATTTTTTCCTGTACAATCTGTAAACATGATTTGCAAGAAGTGTCAAAGAGAAGGAGAGATTAAGAAACTTCACTCCAAGGCTATAGGAGATAATGGTGAGAGCCAGGAACTGACACTAAGCAAAGCTGAACTCCAAGCCAGTCATTCTATTGCCTTCCAATAGCCATGGATTAACTGGCATGAAGAATAAAAGATTAGGTCAAGGGAAATAGAATTACTGGAAAATGTAAAGGAAGTGAGGGAGATAGAGATTATTTCATTACCAAAAAGACTTAGCACCCTAACACTAAATCTGGTAGTAAAAGAGAAGCCAATTGAGTAGCAAAAATCATATTTTCCATTGTGATACTTCAGCTATGATGAAAGAAGCTACCTAAATATAAAAATCATGTTTTAAAACAGGTATTTTCTTAATACAATGTGAAGGTGGCAAAAGCAATAAATCATGGGTTGTACCATCAATGAGCATAAACTCTAGTATGGAAGGCAAAATGTAAGTGACTATAAAAAGGTCTTAATAAAAAACATCAAGGAAGCAAGAAGATCAGGTAAGATAACTGGGTAAAGATGATAATATTCATTTGTTTAAACATATTATTATTATTATTAAAACAAACATAATATATACTTATATCATAATGATGTGGTTATAAATTGATAGTTTAATTTATAATATATTTTATATTAAATTATATTATATATTGATATAATAAATATAACATATAATAAAATAATACTATTATTTTATGATGAGAATAGGGGAATCCACCTTATTCTACGAAAATGAAACAAGTCATTTTACTTAAGAGAATAAAAATCATTAAATTAAGTATAATTTTTAACATATAAGTAATAATGATTTAGGATTCAAACTTCATTGTATTTCAGAATTATATTATACAAGGCAATATAATTAGACCAAAATTATTACATAGTCAGAGATTTCTTATACCTCCATACTATATTTAAAATCACAATAGCATTGCATTGCTCGCACATGTAGATACATTTTAGAGAATACTGAATATACTGTGTTCTTTGTATATAAACATATGCTGATGTCATCCATATAAGAGTATCAGATTTTCATGTTCATAAAAACATAGTTTGTAGTTTTTCTGTGTTTCTTTTTGTTTTTATCTTTCCATTCCTCTGAGAATAATAGTGGTCTTTTGCAAACTGGAATTAGCACCACTTCCAATATTTTTGGTTTTCTCCAAAAGACAAAGGGTATATAACTCAGTACAGATAGGATGTTAGCACTAAATGAAACTGCTGCATTTGTTCTCTGTGCTTTTTCTAATAATAATTGTGCCACCCCATTCTTCCCCACCTAGAATTTTTAAGTAGATTTAGTGGGAGTTTTTGTACGGCATGTAAAATATAATCATAACCTTTAGAATCTAATTTCTCCTTCAACTAATAGTCTTTAGAGTGGATCAGTCAAGATTTCCCCCCTTAGCTCCTATACTCCTGTTTAAATCATTATTTAACACTTCTTAAAGTTCTTTATCTGATCATCATTTCTCAAAATTCTGAAGCATGACAGCCTCCTGAAATACCCACTAAAAAGCCATATACCTAATTTCTGTACAGGGACTAGACACGGTATTATTCTCCTATAAATTGTCAGTCTCATCTTCCCAGGCTTGTAGAGAGCACACACAATGATGCCGTTCATTTATCAAGCCCACATTTATTAGAGTGCACTACTTAACATTATTCAGGAAGTGAGGCTCTCCTGTCAAAAGACCAAAGTGTCAAATGAAGTCTGCACATTCAGGAGATTTAAAGCAAAGACAGCTTTGGTCCAATAGGTATCCCTTTGTACTTAGGAACCTAACCCCAGATGTGTTAATCTGTAAAGCTGTAGAATAGGTGTGATGGGGTTTCATAGATCAACCCAGTGAACATGTGGCAGACACATGGATATACTAGATCATATGACTTTGCAACATATCCACTCCTCAGAGAAATGATTTAAGGACAGCAATATCCTGAGGACTAGCCACTTAGCAAGCATTTATTGAGTGCCTACTGCAGTCTTCATCACAAATCAGGCAAAAATTGTCTTTGCAGCACATATTACTTTGAGGTCACTATTTTTTCTTCATACATAGGGCTTGATCTGAGGAATAAAGAAGACCGATGTGGGTCTCCTCCCATATTTGGTTTCACGTGAAACAACTTTGAGAAGGGCTCATGAGCAACTGTTTAAAGTAAATCTGACGATAAAATGGAAGTAGTGAACTCAGTAGTTCCACTCTGCTCTGTCTTGATCCAAACTCCTTTCAAGATTTTTTCTGTGTAACTACTGTTTTCAGCAATTAAATGTTGTACATGAATCTTGGAAAGATAATTCTCTAAAATTCAGAATGTTATTAAAGTTATTTAAGCAGACATGATTGGTCTTGTGTGTGTTACTAAAAGTTAGGAAATTTTAGCAATTAGAAGAGAAGGAAAAGGTCAAGGATTCTGTTAACAGGTTGTTGTTTTTTTTTAAAGGATAAAGTTTAAATACATTTTTGCCATTAACACCCTACCTTCAAGAATTAAACCCAACAACAACTACCCCAAAAAAGAAAAGAAGTGGATCGTTCTGACTACTTGATATATAACAACTTCTATACTTTATGTCAATTTTGGAAAGAAGTGAAAAATTACACGTAAAATGAGATTTTAAACTAGTTGGAGTTGATGAGACAGAGAGGTACACAGAGGTTACAGGAAGAGGGGCTTTAGATTTTTCTAAATTATCTCATCTTTTGCTTTGACCTGCACTGTCTTTCCACACCTAGAAATCTCTTGAAAGTAAATACACTATCTTACAATATTCTGCATATGGTGAAAGATAGATGGAAAAGTGCCTTTCGAACACCTAGAATAAGCACTAAGGGAGAATAATTGGGCAACTTCCACATACACCCTTTGCTGATGACATCATCAGATCATCCTACCTATTGTTTAGCCAAGGCTGACCTCTGATCAAGAAACAGAGTTAGGAGAGAGGAGGAGGATAAGGAGGAGGAGGAATAGGGGCAAGGGGAGGGACAAAGACAATGAATTATAATTAAAGAGAAGGAAAACATGTATTTCTTAGCCTGGCTTTCAATGCCACTAAACAGCAAAACCATAGAATATAATTCCAATTTTGTCTATTTCTTTCTTTCTTTAGTCCACCACTCTAGTCAAAGAAGTCCTCAATGTGCACGCTGCATTTTCTCACATCTCCTCTTGTATCCAGTCATTTCTTTTCCTGGAACGCTTTTCTTCTCTCCCATACCAAAAGTGACCTTTTTTCAAGATGCACTTTAGATCCCATCTTCATGAAACAGTTCCAGGTGGGGCCCCCTCAATATGATCTCTACCTTGTAGTTCAGTTCATTTGTTTTCATTTATTACTCTTTAAATCTGGTCTTAGCACATCAGATTTCAGAGGAATATGCCGGTAGCTTGAACTCCAAGGGTTTATCTCAACAGATAAATGAAATCTGGTGGTAGGCAGTGCAGAGGATGTAGAGCAGGGATCAGTAAACTACTGCTCTTTCTATGGGAATACAGTCCTAGCCATTCATGTACATATTATCTATGGCTCCTTTTCACTGCAATAGCAGAGTTGAGTGGTTGCAAACCTTTACAGGAAAAGTTTTCCCACCCTCAGTTTAGATACTCCATTTAGTATTTGACATCACTGAGGATTCAAGCCTCCTCTACAATGTACTCCAACATCCTCAGTAACAAACTTTTATCCCCATGGCTGGCCAAAAAAAGCAACCCGGGGCACATTTAGGTAAGGATATCTCCATGAATAAGAATTACACAGTTTTTTCCTCCCAGCTGGATTATAACTTGCCTGAGGATAAGGACCATACTTTATATTTACTTATATTTTTAATAGTTTGCATTTAGAAAAGTAAGAAATAGTTTTATTAGGTCTACAAAAAAATCCGAAGAAAAAACTCAGGGACACTTTTGATACTCTCTGTCTTCGTTTCTCAGAAATAAATTACCGATATTATTTTTGTACATGTTCCATTGTTATCCATAATCTACAAATTCCACTTGGAAAGAAAAAGGAACAGTGCTATTCTAGCATGTCAAATAAAATGTAATCATGTCTTCTTGTCCTTCATCATCATTATCATCATCATTATTATTATTTTAAATAAAACCAAGGATATTTCAAACGCCATTTTATTCTCCCTGTTCTGTATTTTCCTAGTGTTCTTTTCTCTACATACCAAAAAGGTATTCCAGTGATTTCAAGAAAAGCTAGTTTTACATGATGGGTTCAGGGTTGGGGTGGGGGAGGGGTGAGAGGCATTAGATCCTAGTTGAAACAAACTATGTGTTTAATTATTTCACAGTTATCTCATAGATTCTAGTAAGATTAAAAAGTTGAATCTGGTATAGAATTTGACTAATATGTGACTTCTTTCCCTTTTTTTTTTAAAGTGAAAAAAGGGGCACTCTCTGTGAGGATAGTGGGGGGCCAGGTGGGCCCACAGGTCCACATGGTATGGGCAGCCCACCAGCCCTTGCTTTCCATGCACCCAACTCCAAGGCTGCACCCCTCGCCCTGGCCTTATTTCACTTTTTAAGGACAGAATACTCATAAGGCTATAATGAATCTGACTAGGTTAATTATTTTTTAAGTTTTTGGTTTGGCTTTGCTTGCGTGTTTGTTTGTTTCTAAAAATAAGAATATTCACATGGAAGCAACCTGAGTGTCCATCAACAGACAATTAGATAGAGAAGATGTGATATATATATATACAATGGAATATTAGCCACAAAAAAGAATGAAATACTGCCACTTGCAGCAACATGGATGGACCTAGAGAATATTATGCTTAGTGAAGTAAGTCAAAGGCAAATATTATGTGATTTCTCCTGTATGTAGACTCTAAAAAATAATACAAATGAATGTATTTGCAAAACAGAAGCAGACTCACAGATATAGAAAACAAACTTGTGGTTACCAAAGGGGAAAGGGGATGGGGGAGGGACAGGTTAAGGGCATGGGATTAACAGATACAAACTAATATATATAAAATAGATAAGCAACAAGGATATACTGTGTAGCACAGGGAATTATAGCCATTATCTTATATAACTTGTAATGGAGTATAACCTGCAAAAATACTGAAACACTATGCTGTACCTGAAACTAACATAATATTATAAATCAACTATACTTCAATTAAAAAGAATATATTAATGTGTAAAAAGTTTTTCAGTTGAATAACTGTTCTCACTGTGGTTGTGCTATGTGCAACATGTAAATTACACAACAATTGTTTTGGTTTGTCCATTTGTGGAAAGAATTAGGCTCAATAAAATGTAAAATATACATTAAAAAAAGAATATTCATAGAAAAGAACCACTGCAGAAATGGATTCATGTTTCTTTATCAGTTATGTGTAATGACAACCATCAGAGAATCTTAGGTAGAGACGTCTGAACTTTTTAATTTCAAAACTAACAATATCTGACTAAGAGATATAATATTATATATCTGTTTCTAACTAGGTACGTACATTTGATATTTAGTTCATATTGTTCTTATTCTTTGTGGGAAAAAGCAAACAGGATTACTTCTTTAGTTGTCACAGGCTCTACAAGGTTATTAGGAAAGGCAAGAATATACAACTTTTGTAAAAAACAGTTTATCAGCATATACCATGTGTTTTGATTTTGGAATGGCTTTCACACTCCTTTGATATGAATTACATGGTGGAAATACTAACTTAAACAGGTATTACAAGTGCAAAAACAAAGTGTTCTCCATCCTACAACATGTCTCTGCTTCACTATGATAACTGGTGACAATGGCCTTGCCTTGAGGAAGTCATTTAGTCTACTTTGATCCTTACAATGCACAAGAAATACTTTCATCATTGACAATGATTTGTTATGCATTTGACTTTTTGATGAAATAGAGGGATAAATCCCTCCTTGTTCTATTAGTATGATGGCATAGCTTTACAAATTACATGTTTGTTTTCTAGTACAATATAAATGACACTAGAGAAAGCAATTTATTCTAAAACCATAGTATAAACTCCTATATTTTCAAAGAACTGATGTAATCAAGTTGATAACCCATGAACCAGGCTTATTTAAATGAGTCGTCTTTTGGCATATGGAGAGAATTATTTTCTGTTATGGAAATCAAACAAGCTGTTAGTGAATCACAGAAGACAAATATAGAAAACTGCCTTGAGAAACCACATTTCAGGAGAATCCATTGCCCATAGCAATGATAAAAGAACAACTGGAATAATCAGAAAGAAATGTGTCTTAGTAATAGGTTCTAAATATTGTTCTAAACAAATTAAATATTAATCATGCCAATAACATAAATGTTTGAATAACTGAAGTATATATAGTACTGCCAAAGCCCCACAAAATTAAAACTGTGTTTCTAGGAGTAATGGTGGATTAGATTCTCTCACGGCGCCCGTCATTGAAAAACAACTAAAAATGCTGAATAAAATATTTTTCTAATCTTTTAAAACACATTAATGAACTGACAAAAGCACTGAGGAATACAAAGAGGTTAAAAAGAAAGTAGAAGCTGTATCTCAGAGAATTAACCAGAGCACTGAGTCTTACAAATGGAGAGAAAGATTTTGTTGACCAAGAGAAATTCAGCTTTAGTTTTCATAGGCTTTAAGGAAATCAATGCCTAAAGAAAAGCCCAAGCAACATCCAAGGTAGATAGGCTATTAGAAAACTTCCAGATATCTCTGGGAACTCAAAGTTCTTCACCTTTGATTTAAAGGTGAATTAGAAATAATCCTGGACCCCAAATGTCTACTATGGAAGATTTTCAGAAAACTGGCCAAGTAAAAACTTAGTGGTGAATTTGAGGTGGTATTTGCTGGGAATTTATAACCATAAGTGTGTCTTCCCTCAGTTTACAACCAGTTCAAAAAGCTTCAAGTTAAGAGTTTGATTTAAAGAGGTCATGGATTGGAAATGCCTCAGACCTCTGGAAGGAACAAATGTAAATCATCACTGGAGGAAAAACTTCCATATAAATTCTTAATATTGAACACAAAAAAGTTTTCAGTAAATAGGAGGATTCAGTCCAAAAAACAAACACACAAGGAAACAAAACACCATGAGGGACAACAATAGCAGTCCTTCAAAAGATATGAGGTGTTGGGATTGTCATATATAAAACACCATGTAATTGTACTTTACACAATTTAAAGAAATAATATAATTTAAAAGTTTAAAGCAAAAATATAATAGAATGACAAAGGAACAAAAGGCAAAAAATTAATTATCAAATATATTTGAAATGTAAACAAATAGAAGTTCTAGAAATAAAAAAAATAGACATTAAAAAGTCAATGAATGAGATTAATAGACTAGAATAGTTGAAGACAGAAATAGTAAATTCCCGTATACATATAAATCCAAAGGGCAGCACAGAAATACAAAGATGTAGTTATTAAAAACAGTGTTTGAAAGACAAGGACCAAGTGACAGTTCAACTTATATTCCATTGCAGCTGCATAAAGGGAAAAAGAAGAGAATAGAGCAGAAGCAACTTTAAGAGTAACGATAGAAATTTTGACAAAAGTTGAAAAGCGCCAATAGATTCAAGAAGGCCATTGTATTACAAACAGGATAAATAAGAAGAAATCCATACCACAGTGGCAGTAGAGAACACAGACAAAAAGAGAAGATCATAAAATAGCCAAACAGAAAAACACAGATTGCTTAAAAGGAAGGTATTTAGAATGACAGCTAACTTACTGACAGCAACAGGAAGAATACAGTGAAATAACATCATCAATGTACTGAAAGAAAACATCCATCAACTTCAAATTAGATACTTCGCAAAAAATATTATAAAGGTTATACTTCAGGAAGAGGGAAAGTGACCCAATATAAAATGTTTAAGTCATGAAAAAGAATGAAAATTAAAAAATGGTAAATATGTAAAACTAAACAAAAAATAACTCTTTACAACATTAATAATTGCAACTTGATGATTTTTTTAAAATACAAAAGATAGATTAACGTATGAGACAAAAAACAGTATATAAATCCAGAGGGCTCATGACAAGGAAAAAGTTCTTTTAGTTGCTGTATCATTTGTGAGGCTAATGGTACTGATTAGCTTTAGATTTTGATCAATTAAAAAATCAGTAGGGGCTTCCCTGGTGGCGCAGTGGTTGGGAGTCTGCCTGCCGGTGCGGGGGACGCGGGTTCGAGCCCTGGTCTGGGAGGATCCCACGTGCCGCAGAGCGACTGGGCCCGTGAGCCACAATTGCTGAGCCTGCGCGTCTGGAGCCGGTGCTCCGCAACGGGAGGGGCCGCGGTGGTGAGGGGCCCACGCACCGCGATGGGGAGTGGCCCCCGCTTGCTGCAGCTGGAGGAAGCCCTCGCACAGAGACGAGGACCCAACACAGCCATAAATAAATAAGTAAAATTAAAAAAAAAAAAAGGAATCAGTAATAGCAACAGTAAAAGAATGTCAATTTTCTTACAATCCCATAAAGGTCTAAACAAGCCAAGATCCCAGCATTTTAGAATAATTTGAAGGGAGTTACTAAAAAGACAATTAAAAGGGGATGAGTATAATGCAGGGGAACCTAAAGGGAGAGTTCAGTATATTGGGCTCTTACCACCTCCAGACCCAATGGGATGAGGGAAGAATCCTCAAGAAGAAAAGCCTACAGAGATGGCTTCCTTGAGAGGAACTGTAAACATGAATAAGGTGACAAAGTCAACCTGAGATGACCACACAAAATAATAAGTACCCTGAATCCTTCTCCTCTCTATCATCATTGCCCTGCCAGGGTTTGTTGTTAGCTGAATCCTACCAGGAAATAGATGGCAAAGAAATATATTGATGTAGTTCTTACATGTCAGTCTCCTGAGGCAGAGACTCTGATGGAGAGGCAAGACAATGGATGTAGAGAGTAAACAGATTTCTAGGAGTCATATTAGATTAAGCTTCACTGCTGCTTTTTTTGTGTGTGTGTGTGGCAGCAGACAATAAGAAGAACAGATAGTTAAAATGTGGTGGATGCACACCATGAAATTCTAGGCAGCAATTAGAAGGCAGACAAGATGCACAGTGAGTAAAAACTCAAATTTTAAAGTGCTCATGCTGCGTGAAAAAATATATATATAAAGAAGATGGAGAGATCTAACACAATAACATTTATCTAAATTAAAAATACATGCATAACAGCAAAGGAAACCATAAACAAGACGAAAAGACAACCCTCAGAATGGGAGAAAATATTTGCAAATGAAGTAACTGACAAAGGATTAATCTCCAAAATATACAAGCAGCTCATGCAGCTCAATATCAAAAAAACAAACAACCCAAACAATCCCAAAATGGGCAGAAGACCTAAATAGATATTTCTCCAAAGAAGATATACAGATTACCAACAAACACATGAAAGGATGCTCAACATCACTAATCATTAGAGACATGCAAATCAAAATTACCATGAGGTATCACCTCACACCAGTCAGAATGGCCATCATCAAAAAATCTACAAACAATAAATGCTGGAGAGGGCGTGGAGAAAAGGGAACACTCTTGCACTGGTGGTGGGAATGTAAACTGATACAGCCACTATGGAGAACAGTATGGAGCTGCCTTAAAAAACTAAAAATAGAACTACCATATGACCCAGCAATTCCTCTACTGGGCATATACCCTGAGAAAACCATAATTCAAAAAGAGTCATGTACCACAATGTTCATTGCAGCTCTATTTACAATAGCCAGGACATGGAAGCAACCTAAGTGTCCATCAACAGATGAATGGATAAAGAAGATGTGGCACATATATACAATGGAATATTACTCAGCCATAAAAGGAAACAAAATTGAGTTATTTGTAGTGAGGTGGATGGACCTAGAGTCTGTCACACAGAGTGAAGTAAGTCAGAAAGAGAAAAACAAATACTATATGCTAACACATATATATGGAATCTAAAAAAGAAAAAGTTCTGAAGAACCTAGGGGTAGGACAGGAATAAAGATGCAGACATAAAGAATAGACTTGAGGACATGGAGAGGGGTCAGGGTAAGCTGGGATGAAGTGAGAGAGTGGCATGGACATATATACACTAGCAAATGTAAAACAGGTAGCTAGTGGGAAGCAGCCTCATAGCACAGGGAGATCAGCTTGATGCTTTGTGACCACCTAGAGGGGTGGGATAGGGAGGGTGGGAGGGAGATGCAAGAGGGAGGGGATATGGGGATATATGTATATATATAGCTGATTCACTTTGTGATACAGCAGAAACTAACACAACATTGTAAAGCAATTATACTCCAATAAAGATGTTAAAAAAAAAGTACTTGCATACAGAAACCATCCACATTTTGTAAGACCATGTAAAATCAAAAAGATTAATATGAGGTAAATTATGTGGAAAAATAATAATTATGAGGAAAAAGGAATAAGTATAAAAATATACACATAGTACAAGAGAGGATTTTGCACACAACCACTGGTGATAATGATAATGTGCCATGAACTGAGGATTATAATTAATTCAGTGAGAAAACATACTTGATAAATCCAAAAGAGAGCAAGAAAAGAGGAAAACATTATGGTGGAAATAAATCTATCTTTGATTGCAACAAATATAAGATTACATAAAATATTATTAACTCTAAGAGAGGGATACTAATAATGAGAAAATTTTCAATTCTCCAGAAAAAATGTAAAGATTCTAACATAGTATAGACTAATAACTTCTGAGCATACAAAATAAAAATTAATAAAACAAGAGAAACTGACAAATTCATAATTGTACTGGTAGATTCTGACACATGTAATTATTGATTAAGCAGACAAAATAAATCATTAGTAATATGGAAGAGGTAAACAGAAACATTTATAGATGATCAACACACACAGATATAACAATGCACCCTAAAATTTCAGAACACTTATTAGTTTCAAGCTTACATAAAGGATTTCTCATTCTGGTAATAATGGTTCTCTTATTGTAGACCAACCCTGACAAAATATAAAAACTATCAGTCCAAAGACATTTAAGACACAGTAATGCAATGAAGATTTAATGGACAAATATCTTGGAGGAAGTGAAAAACAGCCCACTTCAGCTTCATTCCCCACTTTTATTCTCAACATGTTTGCTGATTTGCTAAAAGCACAACTTTCAGCAATCTTAAGGGGCTATGGAGCCAACAATTAGTGTAACTGACCCTTCCATAGAGGAAAAATCCCTAATAAACGCCTCATGCTTTCAGCTGAAACTAATGAAAGGCTACATGCTAGGAGTAGAATTGAACCAGAAATTAGAGCAGATCTCATAAGACTGAGGCTCAGTCTCTAATTATATCCCTTTTAGGGGACAAGAAAACATCCAGAGAATCATATTACCGCTAAAACTTTTCTTACACCATGTTCAGCATCACTAAAAAATTACCCAAAAAACTAGGTCACAAGACCATATGACCAAGCAAGATGAGAAACATGGTAGAAAAACACTTGGAGGTCACCCAGAGGTTGGAGTTATCACAAAAAAAGTATATTTATTTTGTCTAGTAAACAAACAAAATAATAATTTGGAAAGTGTCATTTGATAACTGAAAACTATAAAAAAAGAATCAAATATGTATTCTTAAATGAATACATATAAAGTTGAAATAAAGTTTAAGGAACGTAGGAGGCAGGATTAAGACGTCAGAGTAGGAAGACTCTGAGCTCATCTCCCCCAGTGGAACACAGCAAAACTACAACGACATATAGAACAACTCAAATGATCTGAAGACTAACAGAACAGCTCTTCTACAACCAAGACTATACAGATAGAACAATACACAGTATAGTAGGAAGGGAGGAGAAGCAATCTAGTTAGGACCCACACCTCTAGCAGAAGAAGAGGGGGATATTATAGGCTCAGGGATCATCTCTAAGGAGCAAGGGGTTCAAGTCCCATATTAGGCATGCCAGCCCTGGGGTCCAGCACCAGGAAGAAAAGCCCCATTAGCTGGTTTCAAAACAGAGTGCGGTTTACCAGAGAGCTGTGAGAAACTGAGACTCCACTCTTGAATAGTGCATGGATGAACTTCCCAGCTCCCTGTCCCAGCACAGAGGCAGCAGATTGAAAATTGTCTGGCGCTCTGGCCAGCCTGCCAGGACTGCCACTGCACACCACATGCAGCCGGGACCAAGCTCCTGCCCCAGTCCCTCCTCTCTGGCACCATCACCATCACATGCACACACACTAGAGGAAAAGTGGAACAAGCTCAGAAGTGCAGCTATAACCCATCAGGCCCCAAACAAGCCACAAACCAAGGCAGAAACAACCATCGCCATCACACACGTGCACACACTGGGAAAAGCAGAGCCAGCTCAGAAGTGCAGCTCAAGACCCTCAGGCCTCTTCCATGCCCCCAACCAAGGCAAAGACTCCTATTGCTCTGAAGCAAAGCCCAGTTCCCTCAGGACTCCTGCTCCAGCCCCTCAGGCTCCACTCCACCTCCCAATAGGACAGAGACTGCCATTGAGCCTGGGAGAAGCCCAGGCACACACCTGGCTCTGGCTCTAGCCCATCCTACTCCAGCCATACCTCCCATCAAGGCAGTGGCTGCCAGAGCACACTGGGATATAATGTACCCCCTCTCACTTCAGATCCAGCTCTCCCACCAAAGCCACTGGGCACACACAGACAGCATAGGGACTTTCCCTCACAAGGAGACACCTTCAAGACTGGGAAAGATAACTGTTTTGCCTAATTTCATAGAGATAAACAGAAAAAGTAAAACAAAATAAGAAGATAGAGGAATATGTTCCAAACAAAAAAACAAGATAAAAACCCCAGGGGGAAAAAAATGAAACAGAGATAAATGATTTACCTGATAAAGAGTTCAATGCAATAGTAATAAAAATGCTCACTGAATTCAGGAAAGAGTAGAGGAGCACACTGAAAATGTCAGTGAAGAACTAGGAAAAATTTTTTAAAGAACCAATCAGAGCTGAAGAATACAATAAATAAAAAGGCACTAGAAGGAATTAATAGCAGGTTATGTGATACAGAACACACAAGCAACCAGGAAAATAGAAGAGTAAAAATCACCAAATCAGAACAATGAAATTTTAAGGAAGATAATTTAGATAATTTAAGGGACCTCTTAGACAACATCAAGCATATTAACATTCGTATTTTAGGGATCCTAGAAGGAAAAGAGAGAGAGAGAAGAGGGCAGAAAATGTATTTGATGAAATTATGGCTGAAAACTTATCTAACCTTCCTAACAGATATCCAGATCTAGGGAGCACAGAGAGTCCCAAACAAGATGAATCTAAAGGGATCCACACCAAAAATACCTTAATTAAAATCTCAGAAGTTAAGAACAAAGAGTTTTTTAAATAGTGAGAGAAAAACAAGGAGTCACACACAAGGGAACTCCCTAAGGCTATCAACTGATTTTTCAGCAGAAACTTTTCAGACCAGAAGGAAGGGGCATGGTATATTTAAAGTGCTGAAAGGAAAAAACAAACAACCTAGGATACTCTACACAGCAAAGCTATCATTCAGAATTGAAGGAAAGATAAAGAGTTTTCCTGACAAGTGAAAACTGAAAGAGGTCATCACCTCTACACTGGCCTTGCAAGAAATGTTAAAGGGTCTTTTTTAAGTGAAAAACAAAACAAAACAAAAAACACTGTAACAAGAAATAGGAAAATATAGGAAGAGAAAAATCTCACTGGTAAAGCAAATATACAGTAAAGGCAGTGGATCAACCAGTTAAATAAGCCAGTATAAAAGTTAAAAGGCAAAAACTATAAAATCAACCGTAACTACAATAAACAGTTAAGAGGCATGAAGACATAAAATATGATGTCAAAAACACAAAAGGTGGGGGGAGTAAAAATCATAGATCTTTTAGAATGTGTTTGAACTTAAATGATTATCAGCTTAAAACAAGTAGATGTAGCGATAAGTTGATACATATGTATATCATGGTAACCACAAATAAAAAAACTTAGATACATAAGAAATAAAGAGAAAAGAACCTGAATAAAACACTAAAGAAAATCATCAAAGCACAAGGGAGGAGATCAAAATAGAAGAAAAGAGAAGAATGGCTAAAACAACCAGAAAACAAGTAATAAAATGGCAGTAAGTACATACCTATCAATAATCATTTAAAGTGTCAATGGACTAAATGCTCCAATCAAAAGACATAGGGTAGCTAATTGGATTAAAAACAGACCCAACTATATGCTGCTTACAAGAGACTCACTTCAGAGCTAAAGACACACACAGACCGAAAATGAAGGGATGGAAAAATATTCCATGCGAATGGAAATGAAAAGAAAGCTGGGTAACAATACTCATGTCAGACAAAGCAGACTTTAAAACAGAGTCTATAATAACAGACAAAGAAAGGCACTGCACACCGATAAAGGGGTCAATCCAAGAAAAGGATATAACATTTGTTGACATATATGCACCTAATATGGGAACACCTAAATTTATAAAGAAAATATTAAGAGACATAAACAGAGAAATTGACAGTAATTCAATAATATGGGACTTTAACACCCCACTTACATCAATGGATAGATCACCCAGACTTGAAGCAGTGGCCTTAAATGACACATTAGATAAGATGAACTTAATAGATACCTACAGGACACTCCATTCAAAAACACTAGAATACCAAGTGCACATGGAACTTTCTTCAGGATAGATCACATGCTAAACCACAAAACAAGACTCAATAAATTTAAGATTGAAATTATATCAAACATCTTTCCCAACCACAATGGTATAAAACTAGAAATAATTACAGGAGAGAAAACGGAAAAAACCACAAATGTGGAGACTAAACAACTTGCTACTAAAACACCAATTGGTCAACAAAGAAATCAAAGGAAAACTCAGAAAGTGCTTTGAGAAACAACTTTCCAAAATCTATGGGATGCAGCAAAAATAGTTCTAAGAGGGAATTTTATATTGATACAGGCCTACCTTAAGTAATAAGAAAAATCTCAAATAAACAACCTAACTTTCTATTTAAAGGAATTAGAGAAAGAAGAACAAGCAAAGCCCAAAGTCAGCAGAAGGAAAAAGAAATAAAAATCAGAGTGGAAATAAATAAAATAGAGAGCAAAGGAAAAAAAAAAAAAAAGAAAAGATCAATGAAACAAGAGCTGGGTTTTTTTTAAAAGATAAACAAAATTGATACATCTTTAAACACATTCACTAAGAAAAAAAGAGAGCCCAAATAAATAAAACAGAAATGAAAGAGGAGAAGTTACGACTGATATCACAGAAATACAAACAATCCTAAGAGACGACTATAGACAGTTATATGTCAACCAGTTGGACAACTTAGAATAAATGGATAAATTCTTAGACATACACAATCTTCCACGACTGAAACAGGAAGAAATAGAAAATTTGGACAGATTATTAGTATTGAAATTGAATCAGCCATCAAAAAACTCCTAACAAACAAAAGTCCAGGAAAGAATGGCTTCACAGGAAAATTCTAACAGACATTTAAAGAAAAGTTAATACCTATCCTTCTCAAACAATTCCAAAAAAACTGAAGTTGAGGGAACACTTCCAAACCCATTCTACAAGGTCAGCAGTAACCTGATACCAAAACCAGATATATATTTTACACAAAAAGAAAATTACAGGCCAATATCACTGATGTGTCTATCATATAGATGCAAATATCATCAACAAAATATTAGCAAATAGAATTCAACAATAAATAAAAAGGATCATTATGATCAAGTGAGATTTATTCCAGGGATGCAAGGATGGTTCACTATCCTCAAATCAATCAATGTCATACACCATATTAAAAAAACAAACAATAAAAATCACATGATCATCTCAATAGATGCAGAAAAAAGCACTTGACAAAAATCAACATCCATTCATGACAAAAACTCTCAACAAAGATGGTTTAGACGGAACATCTCTCAACATAATAAAGGCCATTTATGAAAAACCCACAGCAACACCATACTCAATGACGAAAAGCTGAAAGCTTTTCCTCTAAAATCAGGAACAAGACAAGGATGCCCATTCCTGTCATTTCTATTTAACATAGTATTGAAAGTCCTAGCCACAGCAACCAGACAAGAAAAAGAAACAAAAGGCATCCAAATAGGAGAGGAAGAAGTAAACTTGTCTCTATTTGCAGATAACATGATACTATATTTAGGAAACCCTAAAGGCTCCACAAAAAAACTTTTAGAACACATAAATGAATTTAGTAAAATTGCAGGATAAAAGATTAATAAACAGAAATTGATTGCATTTCTATACACTAATAATGAACTATCAGAAAGAAAAATAAAGAAAGCAATCCCAGGACTTCCCTGGTGGTGCAGTTGTTAAGAATCCACCTGCCAATGCGGGGGGCACTGGTTCGAACCCTGGTCCAGGAAGATCCCACATGTGGCAGAGCAACTAAGCTTATGTACCACAACTACTGAGCCTGTGCTCTAGAACCCGTGAGCCACAACTACTGAGCCCACGCACCACAACTACTGAAGCCCGCGTGCCCTCACCCTGTGCTCCCCAACAAGAGAAGCTACCGCAATGAGAAGCTTGTGTACCACGAGGAAGAGGAGCCCCTGCTCACCAAAACTAGAGAAAGCCTGTGCACAACAACAAAGACCCAACGCAGCCAAAAATAAATAAGTAAATAATATTTTTTTAAATAGAAAAAAAATAATGAAAAAAAAAGAAAGCAATCTCATTTACAACTGCATCACAAATAATAAAATACCTAGGAATAAATTTAAGCAAGAAAGTGAAAGACCTGTACTTTGTAACTATAAAACATTGATGAAGGAAACTGAAAATGATACAAATAAATATAAGGATATCCTGTATTCATGAATGGATGAATAATGTTAAAATGTCCATACTACTCAAACCGTACTACTTAATGCAATCCTTATCAAAATACCAATTATATTTTTCACAGAACAAATAATCCCTAAATTTGAATAGAACTATGAAAGACCCTGAATAGCCAAAGCAATCATGAGAACAAAAGAAACAAAGCTGGAGGTATCAGGCTCCCTGATCTCAAATTACACTATAAAACTATGGTAATCAAAACAATATGGTACTGGCACAAAAGCAGACATATAGAGCAATGGAACAGAATTGAGAGCCCTGAAATAAACCCATGCACATATAGTTAATTCACCTATGACAAATGAGGCAAGAATATACGATGGAGAAAATAAAGTCTCTTCAGTATGTGTTGGAAAAACTGGACAGCTACATGTAAAATGAACTTAGAATATTTTCTCACACATATAAAAAAATAAACCCAAAATGGATTAAAGGCCTAAATTTAAGAATGGGAACCATAAAATTTCTAGAAGAAAACATAGGCAGTATGCCCTTTTATATTGGTCTTAGCAATATATATTTTGATCTGTCTCCTCAGGCAAGGAAAACAAAAGCAAAAATAAACAAATGGGACCTAATCAAACTTAAAACTTTTTGCAAAGCAAAGGAAATGATCAACAAAACCAAAAGGCAACCTACTGAATGGGAGAAAATATTTGCAAATGATATGTCTGATAAAGGGTTAATATCCAACATATATAAAGAACTCATATATTTCAACATCAAAAAAACCCCAAAAACTAACAACCTGGTTTTATAAATGGGCAGAAAACCTGAACATTTTCCTAAAGATATACAGATGGCCAACAGGCACATGAAAGGATGTTCAATATTATTAATTATAGGGGAAATGCAAATCAAAACCACAATGAGATATCACCTCACATGTGTCAGAACAGCTATTATTTACAAAAATAGAAAGAAATAACAAGCACTGGCTAGGATGTGGAGAAAAGGGAGCCCTGCTACACTGTTGGTGGGAATGTAAATTGGTGCAGCCACTATGGAAAGCAGTATGGAGGTTCCTTAAAAATTAAAAGTAGAACTACCATATGATCCAGCAATTCCACTCCTGGGTATTTCTGAAGAAAACAAAAATACAAATTCAGAAAATATGCACCCCCATGTTCATAGCAGTATTATTTACCACAGCCAATATATGGAAGCATTCATCAACAGAAGGATAGATAAAGAAGATATGGTGTATACATTTACTTCTTTTTTATGGCTGAGTAATATTACACACACACACACACACACAATGGAATATTATTCAGCCATAAAAAAAAGAATTAAAATTTACCATTTATGACAAAATGGATAGACATGGAGGGTTAGTGAAATAAGTCAAAGAAAAACAAATACTATATGTTTTCATTTATATGTAGAATCTAAAAATAAAACAAACAAACAAAAACAAATATAACAAAAGAGAAACACACTCATAGATACAGAGAACCAACTAGTGTTTACCAGAGGGGAGAAGTTTAGGGGGAGAGATGCATAGATGAACGGGATTAAGAGGTACAAACTACTAGATATAAAATAAATAAGTTGTAACAATGTAATGTACACCACAGGTAATATAGCCAATATTTTATAATAACTTTATATGGAGCATAATCTATAAAAATATTGACTCAGTATGTTGTACACCTGAAACTAATATAATATTGTAAGTCAACCATACTTCAATAAGAAAATAAAATTTTTAAAAATAATAAAGTTTAATGGATGTAGTTAACAGCAGACTAGAAACAGCTGAAGGAAAACTAATGAAATTGAAGATAGGTTAGAAGACAATAAGACTGAATCTTAAAGAGAAGAAAAGATGAAAATATTAAAAGAAACTTAGGAGTCATAGGATACATAGTCCAAACTTCTACCATGATGTAATTGGAACTCCAGAAGAGAGAGTAATGAAACAGAAACAATATCTGAAGATATAAAGGACAAAAATGATAAAATTCATCAAGGCATAGATCCAAGAAGTTCTAAAAACCACTATAAATAAAGAAGAAAGAATGCATACTTATGTAGATCATAATGAAACTGGTGAAAGTAAAAGAAAATCATTAAAAGTAGCCAAGAAATAATAAGTATTATCTTCAAATGACAAATAGACTAAAAATTGATTTCTCAACAAAAAAAATGTAATTCAGAAGTCAGTGTAATGATATCTTCAGTTTCCCAGTAGAAAATAACTGCCAACCTAGTGAAAATATTCAACAAAATTAAGGCAAAATAAGAATATTTTCAGAAAAACAAAAACTGAGAAAATATATCATCAATAAACCCAAACTAAAAGAATTACTCAAAGGGGTTCTTTAGGCAGAAGGAAAATGATTCAAGGGATGTATAGAGATGCTAAAAGAAATTAAGTGTAAAGAAAAGGTAAATATGTTAGTAAATCTAAATAAAGATAAATAATAACACTGCCTTTTGGAAATACATTTATAATCATAACTTGTACTGTACTTTAAAGTAACTTGTACTTTAAAGCAAGAAGCATATCTAGAAATATAAAGGACATTTTACAACATAAAAAGATATGTGTTATTATACATACATAACATACATCAAGGTGCAGATTTAAAAATTATGAACATATATATCATATTCAATAGGATCAAAATATATGATGTCCTCAGAAATATAGCTAATAAAAGATGTGTATGGCATTTATAGAGAAACTTATAAAGCATTACTATAAGGCATTAGAGAATTAAATAATCTAGAAAATGTACTATAATCATGGATTGGATGACAATATTATAAAGGTGTGGCACTTTTCCCCAAATTAATCTATACCGTCAAAGTTATTTCCAATCAAGACATTTCAAATCAAAATCACAACTTTGGAGGAAACAGAATGAATGTCACAAGCTAATTTTATAATGTATATCAAAGAACAAAAAACTATAAACAGACATTCTGAAGAATTAGAGAAAGGTGAGAAGATTTGATTCACAAGATAACAAAATGATACCTTTAAATAATGGCATTTTTGTATTAGTGCAAAGATGGACACATTTGACCATGAAGATCCCAGAAATAAGACACATGTTTATGGCAGAGCAAGTATTACAGACACCTGGGAGAAGAAAGAGACAATTTGATAAAAGATACCTGCACATTTGGGTATCCATGTGTGGAATAAATATGAAATTGGACCCCTACCTGACACCATCCACAAATACTGTTTTCAGGTAAATTAAAGCCAATGTAAAAGGCAAAATTTTGAAAGACGGTAAAATCTATTCATCAATTCAAGTAAGGGAGGGGTTTCTTAATCAAGGCACAAAAATAGACAGCAAAAGAGAAATAATGAGAAATTTGATGACTAAAGAATTTCTCTTCATCAAGACATCATATAATAAAAAGAAGAGCCACAAACTAGGAGAAGTATTTGTGGCATATTAGTTCTCAGATATGTAAAAACATCTAGGGCTTCCCTGGTGGCGCAGTGGTTGAGGGTCTGCCTGCCAATGCAGGGACACGGGTTCGAGCCCTGGTCTGGGAAGATCCCACATGTCGCGGAGCAGCTGGTCCCGTGAGCCACGGCTACTGAGCCTGCGCGTCTGGAGCCTGTGCTCCGCAGCAAGAGAGGCCGCGACAGTGAGAGGCCCGCGCACCGCGATGAAGAGTGGCCCCCGCTCGCCACAACTGGAGAAAGCCCTTGCACAGGAACGAAGACCCAACACTAACAAAAATAAATAAATAAATAAATAAATAAAAATAAAGGAATTCCTTTAAAAAAAAAAAAATCTACTCATAAATAAAGAAAAAATAATGTAATTAGAAGAGCACTTAATACTCACCACCCCAAGTGTTGTAAAGGATGAAAAACAACTAGATCAATTTATTTAGTGTTGGTGTGAGAACATATTCTTGAACAAAAAAATACGCAAATTGCAAACAAACATAAATTCATTTATATGAAATTCAAAAACTTAGAAAATGAAGCCAAACATCATTTAGGGAAATAAACATATGTAGTAAAACTATAAAGAAAAACAAAGTATAAGGTAATGATTAAAGCATAAGCCAGGTAGTGATTACCTCTGATGGATACACTGGGGAATTCAAAGATAATGGTTATGCTCTTTTTTGTTAAACTTCGTTCAATATCTCATAATCCTTGATATCTGACATCTGTCTTATAAATAATCCTTTGTAACTATTCAAATTGTAAGCGCAATTTTCAAGAAGAGTTTAGGTATTCTCCTAGACTGACTCTAAGTAGCCATAATAGTCTGCCAATAATTTCCCAGAAACGGTACACTGGCTCCACAGCCTAGACAGAATATTTCACAATATTTGGAATTCAGCAACTTCTGGCAACCAAAGCCTTTCTTTTTTAAATACAGGTTTTCATTAGTTATCTGTTTTATACATATTAGTGTATACACGTCAATCCCAATCTCCCAATTCATCCCACCACCACCACCACCCCACCGCTTTCCCCCCTTGGTGTCCATACATTTGTTCTCTACACCAAAGCCCTTTTGTAAACTTAGGTAGTGTATTATTGGCAGAAGGTGATAACGGCTAATCAAGAGGAAATCCTTCCAATGTATCTCGGAATGTCCAATAATTAGTCATGAATTATTATGGATTTTTAAAGAAATGTATTCACAAAGGAAGACAACCCTCTCAGCACGGGGTAAATTCTAACAGGGCACCCAAGAACCCAAACCCGTGGGATATTATAGCCCTGCCTTACGGAGATGGATATGTGAATTGAATTTTATGAACTAAAGGTGGCTTCCTTTTAGTAAGCTTCTTAACAATGATCATAACTTAATTTTTCAATATTAAAACTCAGATGAGAAGCAATACTTTCTGTATTAAAGTTTGTGCACCGGAAGCTGGCTGAAGGCTTCCAGTGGAGGGCAGGCAGGAGTTCCTGACAAAGTGATATGACTTCGCACCTCTCCTGACCCCCAAAATATATTCTTTATAGCCTGCTGCTACCTCAAATCCTCATCTCATGTTTAATATCTCTAGAAAGGTGACAATCATCCCTTAGAGAAAGAAGTTTATAACGTCCTTTCCTGAGAGAAATACATCATAGAGTGAGTCAAATGAAGACAAGAAAGAGGAAGGACTCAAGTCCAAAATCATCTGACTTCATGACTAAGGGCAGCAGGGAAACATATAGCATTTAAGTGGTGAAGGAGTTACCACAGAAGGGAGAGACAGGCGAAGAGAAGTTTATTCCGGCTTGCAAGGCGAATTTCACCTCACTATTTTATCACATTCCAACATTTCATAAAAATTCTTATAAACTCTACATTCACTGAGCTGAAAAGAGAGCAGTAGTGCAGAGGGAGAAGCAAACTATGTTTACCTTCAACAAAAATGTATGAACTGACTGCTAACAACCAGGATTTTGATGGAGTGGTAAAAGAAATGAGTTGTATTTTCTTAAATATTGTTTATTTACTTGACCTACAAAGGAATGTTTTGGTTTTGTTTTTTTTTTTCTTTTAGGTCTACGTGTTTCCATGAAAAGCTCAACATGTAAAAATTTATCTGGAAACCAAGAAAGAAAATCAGACCATCTGAATATGTAATTGCCCACCTTTAACATGTTATCTCTTTCTTCATAATTGATGTAGGTGAAAGATTAAATAAACAGTATGAAACTGACTTTAAACTCTACTGCTAATACACAGACACTATAAGGCCTCTGTCTATATGGCAGTCACATGTGACTATTGAGCACTTCACACATGGCTGCTATGACTGAGGAACTAAATTTTAAAATTAAATTTAAATTTAAATTTGAAAACTAACACTGAATTTCATTGTTGGAAAAAATTTTTAAGTATGCTTAGAATAATTCGAGTATGTGAATCTGCTTTTTTGACTTTAAATTTTATGTCGTATACAAGTTAAGTATTTCTCATGAAAATTTAGCATCCAAAGTGAGATGTACTTTAAGTACACACCAGATTTCATAAATTTTGTACAAAAAAAAAAGCATGAAATAAATCATTACCAATTTTTAAATTGAATACATGTTGAAATGATGGTATTTTTGATATTTGGGATCAAGTAAAATATATATATTACTAAAATTAATTCCACTGATTACTTTTTACCTTTTGTAATGTGGCTCCAGCAAAAATGTAAATGTCATGTGTGCCCCCTGCTATATTTCTGTTGGACAGTACAGCTGCGAAGGACAAATTTGGTAGTGTAGAATACGTAGAATACATTTAAGTCTGGGCTTCTTCAGTTTATACTTATGTGAACAATTCACTTAACCTCTCTGAACTTTATATTTTATGTAAATCAAGGTAATAATGTTGAGCAAACAAGACTGTTATAAGGCTTAAATAAAATACCTTATGTAAAGGCCTTTAGAAAACCCCAAAGTACTGGGCAGATGCCACTTATTTTCAGATATTTTATTTTTAATCAAGTGTACATTTGAATTGCAAGCTAAATGAACGTTAAGAGTTAGTCGACCTTCTACTCAATCACTGTGAAAAACAAGGTTGGCCCTAAGCTGTAAAACTCTATGCCAAGAAGTTTCCAAAATGCCAAGAACCTATTTTATAGCACAAGTCCAAAGTGCTGATTTTTAAGGTAGAAAAAGTCAGGTTCTTTAATACTTGGGCCACCCTAGTGGCTGCCTTTAACACTTTAAAGCTATTGCCTGTAATCCACTTTAATAAATTTGTTTTATTGGTGAGTTGAACAGAAAAACAGCAGAGTAGAGTATAAGGCATTGAGGACTTCCAGTGGGTGCCAAAGTGAATCAGGTCCTGTTTTCTTCTCAGAACAGGCACAGGAGAGAAACTAAATGTACAATAAACAAAACTAAATAGTAGTTTCATTCATCTTATTTAACAGATTAATCTCCACTGGAAGAGTGGGCTGGTAAAATATTGGTGTAGAATGGAAAAATTTGAGAAAAAGGCACAAGGCTATTCTAAATATTAAGACAGAGGTGACTCTGAAAATAACTTCTGAGCAGCCTGCATTTTACAGAAAGCCTCACTTTAAAGGTGATGTGGAAATAGCTAGCTCTCTTGCATACTGTAATCAATTTACATAAGTCATATTGTCTCTGTTAATCAATGACAGGTCAATAAATTGATTTAAGCGGCCCCATTTTGCATTGCAAAACCTTGGTCAACAATGACAACAACAACAACGGCCTGAGTGAAGGACTTTATTTCCAGCAGCTTCCTTATCAAATGCATTCTACTGCCAATCCTTGAGCTTTGTCCAAAGTCTACAGTGTAGACCGAAATGATTTACTAAAGAAAAGGAACTTGCCCTACTTGGCTTACATTATATCTTATTATGTGTACTCCTTCTTTCCAAGAATTGTTAACTTTTTTCTTATCAAATGGAAAATTCACAGCCGAAGCTCTTCAAGAGTGATGACCTTCACTATTTTATCATATTTTTGAATGATTCTGAGGTTACAAGTAGATTTGAATTACAAGATTTCAGCAAAAAACTCCCTCACTCTTTCGGTAATATTGGATACATAATACTTGACCACTCACTTCTAGTTTCCTAGAACACCATAAACCCCTTGGACAGCCAGAGGCTAACCCATTAAAATTCTCTTCTCTGCCCTTTTTGCTATACTGTCTAGTGAGATTATTCATGTGATTTCTATGTTAAGCATAGGTGGAAACTCTGTGACTTTTGAATGCTGACTCTTTCTTTGGAAGCAAGTCACAATGTAAGGAAAAGGAAAAAATATCACAAAATTAGTATGATAAATAAAATGGTTCACTTTTTAAAGTTATCATTTAGGAAGAAAAATATAAAATTTCCAGAAAAAGCTTTAAGCGTTTTGTTTTCATTTTTAACAGTAGTGCTAATAGTGGACATTTATTGGATATCACGTCAAGTGCCAAAGATGAGTTATCTTTGATTCTCACGACCATCCTAGAATATAGGTACTACTATTGTGTAGACTTCAAGGGCTCTCTGCAACCTAAAGAGATTAAAATCTCACATGATTGCTGTGTGGGTCATTCAGGCACCCAGGATGATAGAGGTTCCATCTTTACCTGTTCTTCTAAAACGCTAGTCTTGGGGAAGGGAACACAGTGATTCTGCACTGGTTTTTTAAGCTTCCATCTTGAAATGATACACAGTTCTACTCACATTTCATTAGCTAACACAAATTACATGACCACATCCAACTTCAAAAGGAGAGACAAAATGAAATTCTCCCTTGTGCCCAGAATAAGAACCGGAACCACTGTAAACAGCATTAGTGACCACCACACTTATTAAAGATATGCTACTTAAGTGATTTTGCTCTGGTCTAGGCGTTATATGAACACAATATTATATACCTTATGTTTCACCTGTAACCATCCCAATTCCTATAATTTACTTATTGACATATGCTATATTTTCAATGTAGAGATAAAATTGCCCTAAGAAAATGTCTATAACTTGGAGTACAATAATAAACACTTATCTTGAAAATCCCTCTTTATTTTTCTCATTGTATAGTTGAAACAGAGACTTGGAGATGCTTATAATAACCCATATTACCCCACTTTTCTCCCTGAATATCCTTTCCAAATAGATTATTCTGCATCATAAATAGCCTTCAAGTTGGTGTTCTTATGCTTCACCTACACCGTAAACATAATTTTAAAAATTAAGAATTTCAGTCCCTCTCCTTAGTTTCTTTACTCCCTGTTTCCATAGATAAGCAACTAGCTTCTTTTCTTTTTTCTCTTCTTTTCTTTCTTTGGAGTTATGTGCCACCTAGGAATTGTTGCATAAGGGATGTAGAAATTCCTGTGAGTGATATTTAGGTGTGGTCCTGACTTGACCTTGACATATTAATTCACATTAATAGCTTTAAACCTTTATATTTTCTAGTAAATTTTTATTCACTTGTTTAATAATTTCCTGTTCTATAGTTGTAAAAATATTTCACATCCTACAGTGTTTGGTTGGCATTGTGGAATCCTTCTCTCCACATTCTTCCCATGATAACACCATAAAATATTTTAAGTGTCCTCTGTGATATTTTATTCGTTTTATTGAAACCTGAGAGAATATGAACATAACATATGGGCAATGACTAGAATGGTTAGAGAATAAATAATTCAGAAAATAAATATTAAGATCCGGTAAGGTTAAACTTTGTTCTTTTGTGTGGTGAAACACTAAAAACAGCTTGAGTTATTTTGTATGGTGTCTGGCCGCAATAATAATAAAAAAAAAATAATAATGCTCTAAAGGGAAAAGAAATAGAAACATGAAAAAACAACCAAAATAAACTTTTTAAAATTTTGTTTCTTCCAGTTTTCTTAACATTTTATTCTGATTTCATGATAATTATCTTATTCTTTTGATTAAAAAAATGATTTCATTAGTCAACAAATTTTGATTGTTTACCTGTTATAAGCTACATATAGATCTTTTCTACTAGAAATGATTTAAAAGGTGATGTGACCAGCACCACATTTTGAGGATAAAGCTCTTTATTTAATTACATTTTTAAATGCAACAAATGATTTCATCACTAGTCTAAAAACATGATGAAAACAACTTGTGAAAAACTTATGTTGACATCCTATATCTTAACTGGAAAGTTGTTCCAGAATATAAAACACTGATTTTTCTTTTATTAGTCTTCTTTGTCATCAGAAGTGATGTCAATGTAAGTAATATGATTTTATTTTAGTACTTTATTAGTAATTTTATGAGTATAATTAACTGTGCCTGATTAAAACCTATTGGGCCTGACACTAAATTTCAAGAAAACCTCTAAGCATATAAGTAGATATATATAAAAGAACTGAATTTTAATATGTGTGTTATTTAGATTATATTCTAAAATGTATCTTGGTGTATATTAACATATAAATTTTAAAGAATAAGATGATCTACATTAATCCAAAGCTCCAAAGCTACAATAATTGTTATATTTCTCTTCACATTTATCAATTTTTCTTTTTCCCCCTCAACTGAAAAGTCTGGGAACAAGAATACCCTCTCGAGATTTTTTTTTTTTTTTAACATCTTTATTGCAGTATAATTGCTTTACAGTGGTGTGTTAGTTTCTGCTTTATAACAAAGTGAATCAGCTATACATATACATATATCCCTATATCTCTTCCCTCTGGCGTCTCCCTCCCTCCCACCCTCCCTATCCCACCCCTCTAGGTGGTCACAAAGCACCGACCTGGTCTCCCTGTGCTATGTGGCTGCTTCCCACTAGCTATCTATTTTACATTCGGTAGTGTATATATGTCCATGCCACTCTCTCATTTCATCCCAGCTTACCCTTCCCCCTACCTGTGTCCTCAAGTCCATTCTCTACGCCTGCGTCTTTATTGCTGTCCTGTCCCTGGTTCTTCAGAACCATGTTTTTTTTTTAGATTCCATATATATGTGTTAGCATACGGTATTTATTTTTCTCTTTCTGATTTATTTCACTCTGTATGACAGACTCTAGGTCCATCCACCTCACTACAGATAACTCAAGTTCATTTCTTTTTATGGCTGAGTAATATTCCATTGTATATATGTGCCACATCTTCTTTATCCATTCATCTGTTGATGGACACTTAGGTTGTTTCCATGTCCTGGCTATTGTAAATAGTGCTGCAATGAACATTGTGGTGCATGACTCTTTTTGAATTACGGTTTTCTCGGGATAAATGTCCAGTAGTGGGATTCCTGGGTCGTATGGTAGTTCTATTTTTAGTTTTTTTAAGGAACCTCCATATTGTTCTCCATAGTGGCTGTATCAGTTTACATTCCCACCACCAGTGCAAGAGGGTTCCCTTTTCTCCACACCCTCTCCAGCATTTTTTGTTTGTAGATTTTTTGATGATGGCCATTCTGACTGGTGTGAGGTGATACCTTGTGGCAATTTAGATTTGCATTTCTCTAATGATTAGTGATGTTGATCATCCTTTCATGTGTTTGTTGGCAATCTGTATATCTTCTTTGGAGAAATGTCTATTTAGGTCTTCTGCCCATTTTTGGATTGGGTTCCTTGTTTTTTCAATATTGAGCTGCAAGAGCTGCTTGTATATTTGGGAGATTAATCCATTGTCAGTTGCTTCATTTGCAAATCTTTTGTCCCATTCTGAAGGTTGTCTTTTCGTCTTGTTTATGGTTTCCTTTGCTGTGCAAAAGCTTTGAAGTTTCATTAGGTCCCATTTGTTTATTTGTGTTTTTATTTCCATTTCTCTAGGAGGTGGGTCAAAAAGGATCTTGCTGTGATTTATGTCATGGAATGTTCTGCCTATGTTTTTCATTAAGAGTTTTATAGAGTCTAGCCTTACATTTAGGTCTCTAATCCATTTTGAGTTTATTTTTTTGTACGGTGGTATGGAGTGTTCTAATTTCATTCTTTTACATGTAGCTGTCCAGTTTTCCCAGCACCACTTATTGATGAGGCTGTCTTTTCTCCATTGTATATTCTTGCCTCCTTTATCAAAGATAAGGTGACCATATGTGTGTGGGTTTAACTCTGGGCTTTTTATCCTGTTCCACTGATCTATATTTTTGTTTTTGTGCTGGTACCATACTGTCTTGATTACTGTAGCTTTGTAGTATAGTCTGAAGTCAGGGAACCTGATTCCTCCAGCTCCGTTTTTCTTTCTCAAGATTGCTTTGGCTATTCGGGGTCTTTTGTGTTTCCATACACACTGTGAAATTTTTTGTTCTAGTTCTGCGAAAAACGGCATTGGTACTTTGATAGGGATTGCATTGAATCTGTAGATTGCTTTGGGTAGTAGAGTCATTTTCACAATATTGACTCTTCCAATCCAAGAACATGGTATATCTCTCCAAGTGTTTGTATCATCTTTAATTTCTTTCAGCAGCGTCTTATAGTTTTCTGCATACAGGTCTTTTGTCTCCAGAGGTAGGTTTATTCCTAGGTATTTTATTCTTTTTGTTGCAATGGTAAATGGGAGTGTTTCCTTAATTTCTCTTTCAGATTTTTCATCATTAGTGTATAGGAATGCAAGAGATTTCTGTGCATTAATTTTGTATCCTGCTACTTTACCAAATTCATTGATTAGCTCTAGTGGTTTTCTGGTAGCATCTTTAGGATTCTCTTTGTATAGCATCATATCATCTGGAAACAGTGACAGTTTTACTTCTTTTTTTCTGATTTGGATTCCTTTTATTTCTTTTTCTTTTCTGATTGCTGTGGCTAAACCTTCCAAAACTATGTTGAATAATAGTGGTGAATGTGGGCAACTTTGTCTTGTTCCTGATTTTAGTGGAAATGGTTTCAGTGGTTCACCATTGAGAACGATGTTGGCTGTGGGTTTGTCATATATGGCCTTTATTATGTTGAGGTAAGTTCCCTCTATGCCTACTTTCTGGAGAGCTTTTATCATAAATGGGTGTTAAATTTTGTCGAAAGCTTTTTCTGCATCTATTGAGATGATCATATGGTTTTTCTCCTTCAGTTTGTTAATATGGTTTATCACATTGACTGAATTGCATATACTGAAGAATCCTTGCATACCTGGGATAAACCCCACTTGATCATGGTGTATGATCCTTTTAATGTGCTGTTGGATTCTGTTTGCTAGTATTTTGTTGAGGATTTTTGCATCTATGTTCATCAGTGATATTGGCCTGTAGTTTTCTTTCTTTGTGACATCTTTGTCTGGTTTTGATATCAGGGTGATGGTAGCCTCATAGAATGAGTTTGGGAGTGTTCCTCCCTCTGCTATATTTTGGAAGAGTTTGAGAGGGATAGGTGTTAACTCTTCTCTAAATGTTTGATAGAAGTCACCTGT
Organism: Balaenoptera borealis; assembly: GCF_965194805.1. Taxonomy (NCBI): domain Eukaryota; kingdom Metazoa; phylum Chordata; class Mammalia; order Artiodactyla; family Balaenopteridae; genus Balaenoptera; species Balaenoptera borealis. The sequence continues at coordinate 63,041,905 of NC_138877.1, forward strand.
GAAGCCATCTGGTCCTGGGCTTTTGTTTGTTGGAAGATTTTTAATCACAGCTTCAATTTCAGTGCTTGTGATTAGTCTGTCTATATTTTCTATTTCTTCCTGCTTCAGTCTCAGAAGGTTGTGCTTTTCTAAGAATTTGTCCATTTCTTCCAGGTTGTCCATTTTATTGGCATATAGTTGCTTGTAGTAATCTCTCATGATCCTTTGTATTTCTGCAGTGTCAGTTGTTACTTCTCCTTTTTCATGTCTAATTTTATTGATTTGAGTCTTCCCACTTTTTTTCCTGATGAGTCTGGCTAATGGTTTATCAATTTTGTTTATCGTCTCAAAGAACCAGCTTTTAGTTTTATTGATCTTTGTTATCATTTGCTTCATTTCTTTTTCATTTATTTCTGATCTGATCTCTATGATTTCTTTCCTTTGGCTAACTTTGGGGTTTTTTTGTTCTTCTTTCTCTAATTGCTTTAGGTGTAAATTTAGGTTTTTTGAGATGTTTATTCTTTCTTGAGGTAGGATTGTATTGCTATAAACTTCCCTCTTATAACCCCTTTGCTGTGTCCCTTAAGTTTTGGGTCATTGTGTTTCATTCTCATTTGTTTCTAGGTATTTTTTGGTTTCTTCAGTGATCTCTTGGTTATTTAGTTGCATATTGTTTACCCTCCATGTGTTTGTAATTTTTACATTTTTTTCCTCTAATTGATATCTAGTCATATAGCATTGTGGTCAGAAAAGATACTTGATACAATTTCAGTTTTCTTATATTTACCAAGGCTTGATTTTTGACCCAAGATAAGACCTATCCTGGAGAATGTTCCATGAGCACTTGAGAAGAAAGTGTATTCTGCTGTTTTTGGATGGAATGTCCTATAAATATGAATTAGATCCATCTTGTTTAATGTGTCATTTAATGCTTGTGTTTCCTTATTTATTTTCATTTTGGATGATTTGTCCATTGGTGAAAATTGTGCGTTAAAGTCCCCTACTATTATTGTGGTACTGTCTATTTCCCCTTTTATGGCTGGTAGCATTTGCCTTATGTATTGAGGTGCTCCTATGTTGGGTGCATAAATATTTACAATAGTCTTTATTTTAAAGTCAATTTTGTCTGATATGAGAATTGCTACTCCAGATTTCTTTTGATTTCCATTTGCATGGAGTATCTTGTTCCATCCCCTCACTTTCAGCCTGTATGTGTCCCTAGGTATGAAGTGGGTCTCTTGTAGACAGCATATATATATGGGTCTTGTTTTTTGTGTCCATTCAACAAGCCTGTGTCTTTTGGTTGGAGCATTTAATCCATTTACATTTAAGGTAATTATCGATATATATGTTCCTATTACCATTTTCTTAACTGTTGTGGATTTGTTATTGTAGGTCTTTTCCTTCTCTTGTGTTTCCTGCCTAGAGAAGTTCCTTTAGCATTTGTTGTAAAGCTGGTTTGGTGGTGCTGAATTCTCTTTGCTTTTGCTTGCCTGTTAAGGTTTTAATGTCTCCATCAGTTCTGAATGAGATCCTTGCTGGGTAGAGTAATCTTGGTTGTAGGTTTTTCCCCTTCATCACTTTAAATATGTGCTGCCACTCCCTTCTGGCTTGCAGAGCTTCTGCTGAAAGATCAGCTGTTAACCTTATGGGGATTCCCTTGTATGTTGTCATTTTTCCCTTGCTGCTTTTAATATTTTTTCCTTGTATTTAATTTTTGATAGTTTGATTAATATGTGTCTTGTCATGTTTCTCCTTGGATTTATCCTGTATGGGACTCTGCACTTCCTGGATTTGGGTGGCTATTTCCTTTCCCATATTAGGGAAGTTTTCAACTATAATCTCTTCAAATATTTTCTCAGTCCCTGTCTTTTTCTCTTCTTCTTCTGGGACCCCTATAATTCGAATGTTGGTGCATTTAATGTTGTCCCAGAGGTCTCTGAGACTGTCCTCAATTCTTTTCATTCTTTTTTCTTTATTCTGCTCTGTGTAGTTATTTCCACTGTTTTATCTTCCAGGCATGTCACTTATCCTTTCTTCTGCCTCAGTTATTCTGCTACTGATTTCTTCTAGAGAATTTTTCGTTTCATTTATTGTGTTGTTCATCATTGTTTGTTTGTGCTTTAGTTCTCCTAGGTCCTTGTTAAACGTGTCTTGTATTTTCTCCATTCTATTTCCAAGATTTTCGATCATCTTTACTATCATTACTCTGAATTCTTTTTGAGGTAGACTGCCTATTTGCTCTTCATTTGTTTGGTCTGGTGGGGTTTTGCCTTGCTCTTTTATCTGCTGTGTATTTCTCTGTCTTCTCATTTTGCTTAACTTACTTGTTTGGGGTCTCCTTTTCACAGGCTTCAGGTTCGTAGTTCCCACTGTTTTTGGTGTCTGCCCCCAGTGGCTAAGGTTGGTTCAGTGGGTTGTGTAGGCTTCCTGGTGGAGGGGACTGGTGCCTGTATTCTGGTGGATGAGGCTGGATCTTGTCTTTCTGGTGGGCAGGACCACGTCTGGTGGTGTGTTTTGGGGTGTCTGTGAACTTATGATTTTAGGCAGCTTCTCTGCTAATAGGTGGGGTTGTGTTTCTGTCTTGCTAATTGTTTGGCATGGGGTGTCCAGCCCTGGAGCTTGCTGATCATTGAGTGGAGCTGGGTCTTAACGTTGAGACAGAGATCTCTGGTGAGCTCTCGCCAATTGATATTACGAGGGGCTGGGAGGTCTCTGGTGGACCAATATCCTAAACTCGGCTCTCCCACCTCAGAGGCTCAGGCCTGACACCCGGCCAGAGCACTAAGACCCTGTCAGCCCCACAGCTCAGAAGAAAAGGGAGAAAAGAAAAAACAAAAAATAAATAAAATAGTTATTTAAATAAAAAATTAAAAAATATTTAAATAAAAATAAGTAATTTTAAAGTAAAAGAAGAGAGCAACCAAACCAATAAACAAATCCACCAATGATAACAAGCGATAAAAACTATACTTAAAAAAAAAAAACGGACAAACAGAACCCTAGGACAAATGGTAAAAGCAAACTTATACAGACAAAATCACACAAAGAAGCATACACATACACACTAACAAAAAGAGAAAAAGGAAAAAATATAAATATTAAAAAAAGGAAGAGAGCAATCAAATCAATAAACAAATCTATCAATGATAATAAGCTCTAAATACTAAACTAAGATAAACGTAAAACTAGAAACAAATTAGACACATAAAGCAAACCCCAAGTCTATAGATTGCTCCCAAAGTCCACCGCCTCAGTTTTGGGATGATTCGTTGTCTCTTCCACAGATGCAGGGTACATCAGGTTTATTGTGGAGATTTAATCCGCTGCTCCTGAGGCTCACAGAGAAATTTCCCTTTCTCTTGTTTGTTCACACAGCTCCTGGGTTTCAGCTTTGGGTTTGGCCACGCCTCTGCTTGTAGGTCACCCTCTGGCATCTGTTCCCCACCCAGACAGGAGGGAGTTAAAGGAACGGCTGATTCAGGGGCTCTGGCTCACTCAGGCCAGGGGGAGGTAGGGGTTCGGAATGCGGGAAGAGCCTGTGGCGGCAGAGGCCGGCATGACATTGCAACAGCCTGAGCTGCTTCATGTGTTCTCCCGGGGAAGTTGTCCCTGGATCACGGGACCCTGGCAGTGGTGGGCTGCACAGGCTCCCAGGAGGGGAGGTGTGGATAGTGACCTGTGCTCGCACACAGGCTTCTTGGTGGCTGCAGTAGCAGCCTTAGCATTTCATGCCCATCTCTGGTGTCCGCACTGATAGCCATGGCTCGCGCCCTTCTCTGGAGCTCGTTTAGGTTGTGCTCTGAATCCCCTCTCCTCATGCACCACAAAACAATGATCTCTTAACTCTTAGGCAGGTCCAGACTTTTCACTGGACTCCCTCCTGGCTAGCTGTGGCACACTAGTCCCCTTCAGGCTGTGTTCATGCAGCCAACCCCAGTCCTCTCCCTGGGACCTGACCTCCGAAGCCCAAACCTCGACTCCCAGACCCCGCCCGCCCTGGCAGGTGAGCAGACAAGCCTCTCAGGCTAGTGAGTGCTGGTCGGCACTGATCCTCTGTGCAGGAATCTCTCTGCTTTGCCCTCTGCACCCCTGTTGCCGCGCTCTCCTCCATGGCTCCAAAGCTTCCCCCCCCCACCCACCCCCCATCTCTACCAGTGAAGGGGCTTCCTAGTGTGTAGAAACCTTTCCTCCTTCACACCTCCCTCCCAGAAGTTCAGGTCCCATCCCTATTCTTTTGTCTCTGTTTTTCCTTTTTTCTTTTGCCCTACCCAGGTACACAGGGAGTTTCTTTCCTTTTGGGAAGTCTGAGGTCTTCTGCCAGCGTTCAGTAGGTGTTTTATAGGAGCTGTTCCACATGTAGATGCATTTTTGATGTATTTGTGAGGAGGAAGGTGATCTCCACGTCTTATTCCTCCACCATCTTGAAGGTCCTCCCCTTTCAAGATTTTTTTGTGAGATTTAGAGTGTTTCCATGACATTTCATTAAGGCACCTGAGTAAAAATGACTAAAGAGGCAAGTTCTACACAAAGGCAACAAATCATTTTGGAGCTGAAACATATAGCAGTATCTTAAAAAATAAGAACTGAATATATCCAACAAAACATTTCCATCAAAGTGTTTCTTTTAATATGTTCCATTTTGTTCTGTTGCATGAAATGTTTTTCAAAAGAATAACCACTGTTATCATATAGCAGTATCCATTCATTACTATGTGGCAGGCAGTAATCTGACAGCTAGACTTACGTTATCTCATTCAGACTTTATGTCAAGCCTGAAAGGTAGGTGTTTTTACCAAAATTTAAAATATGACCAAACTAGGTTCCAACAAATAAAGAAACTTGACCAAGCTTAAACTTACCAAGTCTTTAAGTAATTGTACTATTTTATTTACTATGAGTACATGAACCAAGCAGAATCTTTTCCATATAGCTTTGTGCAATCTTTGAAACCTAATCAATTTAAATTTTTTCTCCCTAAATTAACTAGGTTTCTTTTTCCAAAATACATTTGTCCCTGTCTTTGTCCAGTGATTGCATCATTTACAAGGTTGATTACAGGAAGATCATAAGGGTTTGAGGAAATATTCTTAGCAACATTGCAGATGGAGCCACACATTTACCTTTTCCAGAACTGAACATGATTCTACTTTTGTCATCCAGGATTTCCAGCATTTACTAATTGTTCAAAAATGTCCTTCAAATGATTAGTAAATTTCCCAGAATTCATGTTAGTTCCCATATGAACTATCAGAGTCATGGATGCCTCAGGATACCCTAAGGGTGTTAGTTGTTACTGGCTTGAGAGTGAACTTGCAAGATGCCATCGGGCAAATGGTTATTTCTCTCCATGGCTTTGGATCAGAATCCTAGAACCCTCAGAAAAACAATGCTAACCTCTGTCAGTAGTACTTTAAAATGAAAAAGTAATATACTTTTAGCACTTGAATAATTCTTTCTGAGAGTTTGACCAGATAAATCATAGAGGGAAAGCTGTAATATATTTCACAGGCAAACTTTAGTATAATCAGGAGATTGGCTTCGTACTCTTTCTTAAGTATACTTATATCATTATAAAGGAAGTTCAAAATTATACTCAAAGATTTAGATTTAAATAATTACTAGGGGACAAGTGAAAGAAAATGTTAATATTTTTCAAATAACAAATATATTGTCATTATGGTATATTCCTTTTGTTCAGCATTCTTGAATATCCTTAAGTAGATAAATGATAGATACAGAGATACTTAGATACATAGACCCGTACATGGACAAATTATTTTTTGGCTTTTGACAACTGAGATATATATATAACTCATAAATTCAGGAACTCTTTTAAAGCTCTAATTTATAGTTCTGAAATAAATTGATAAGATCAACTGGAGCTTCCTAGGGTACCAAAAAATATTCTAGCTTATTCAATTCAGCATGGTTAATTAAGTTAGCTATGTGAACAAAATCCATGTCTCATATTAAACCCCATATCTATATTTAGGGAACCTGAAATAAGATACTCCTCTGGAAGCTTAGCAAAAATAAAAACAACACCTTGCTCTCTGCAGGAAAATAGGTGGAGACCAGACCTTTAAGGGGTTTCACAGAAATCAATAAATAACTAGAAGATCTGCTGTAAATATATGTTTGAATATAAAATAGTTTGGCAGGTAAGAATGTTACTTTGTTTAGGATAACCTTAGTTTCAAATAGCCCCGAGAGGTGACAGGTAGGAAGGCAGATAGACAGAAAGGCAGACAGACAGACAGAGAGGAAATGATTTCTGTTAAAATTCCCAGAAGAACTCATTAAAAGTAATTTTCAAGGTATAGGGATGATAAAGGGGATGCAAAATATAATTTGTAACATTGACAGACTAATATTAGTTAATATCTTCTTGACTTATCAGACTATTTGGTGTTAAAGTTCCTGGAAGAAAAGACACAAGCCTCCCCTGGAACTGATCTCTACCTTAAAACATGGGAAGTCCAAGAGATCCAACTGAAACTAGGTTCACCGAAAAATATAGTAGAGGTGGGAATGAGTCAGTAAACTCAGAGAGTAATAGAATAAGCATGAAGTTGGGGCTTTCTAAGGGAAATGCATATTTATTTACTTTTTTTTCTAAATTTTCAAAATAAGATTTTATAGAATCGTATGATAAGAAATAGGAAAATCTCAGCTACAGTTTAACAATGGTCTTCTATGAGCCCTGGGCTTTCCTAGGTATAATATCTAGTCACATTGATATCACATCCCCACTGTAACTCTATAAATTGGGTACTATTGTGTCCATTTTAGTGTTTAAAAGAAATCCTCAGTTTTCCATATACAAGTGCATTTCAAATTTGTAGGCATATAAGAACTAACAATTACTTGACAAAAATCCAGATTCCAGGCCCCTTCTCTGCTGAAGTCTAATTCAGTAGGTCTGGGATGGAGATTGAAAGTCTGCATTTTAAATACGTATCTACAAAAGATTTTTTTTTTTTTTAGAGGCAGCCAATTTGGGGAAAACTGCTTTCCACTTAGATTCTCTATGAAAGAAATGAGCAGATCTTGAGTTTAAGAGACAGTCAAGATAAATTGCGAGAAAAATATGCATATTTGTCTGTTTTAAAAGACAATTTTATCATCTTATAAGTGAATGAACAAAAATCACATTTTTGTTTAATTGCACATGAATATAGGACAAAGACACTTTTAGACTTGTGTTAACATGGCAAGTGTGGCAATGTAGAGATGATCAATGTATTCATTAGAAATAACTCATGACTAGCTAGCATAAGCACAGCATTATATGAAGCCAAGATAAGCATTCAACCTAGCAACAGGTTGAATGAGGGGACAGAAAAGGTTTACAAGAAATGGTTGCTCCCTTCCAGGGACTTAAAACAATTTAAGGGAGCAAATATACACACATATGAAAATTATTAGGTAAAAGTAAACTTCTTGCACAGAATATTAATTTTATGACTAGATAATCTAGTTAATGAAGAAATTTCACAAACAATATGCATTCATCTCTAATGTAGGCAGAAGTTGTGGTGGAAGGGTCTTCTAGAAAAGTGCAGTTGACTTAGAGCCTTGAAACACAGGCAGGTATGTATGTTGGAGGGGAAGAAGGAGATCATACAGGACTGCAAAAAGAGCATAGTGCCGAGGCCTGGTGAGGGGACCAACATGAGTTGAGTGTGTGCTTAGCTAGGATAAAAATTCTTAATAGCTTTTATCTTAACTTGAGAGATCTTTGGAAGAACTCTACAGGGTTTCCTTGCCATTGCACATCATCTCAAACTGCATACTCATTCATTCATTTTAAAAATTTGAGCAGTGGTCCTTGTATAGATAAAGTTTTAATATTATAAATCATTCCATGCCAGCTATTATAAAGCACTATTATCTTCTTTAAATTATGTGTCTAGTCATATTTATTTCTTCTCCCACAAAGACAGTTGGGTGATAATTTTTTAAACAAAATTATTTTAAAAACGAAAACATTTTTGTCTTCTCACTATAGCTTATCTAATATGCACTAAGTCCCCTACATACAAATGAGTTCCTTTCCAAGACCACATTTGTAAGTCTAACAAAGTTAGCCTAGGTACCCAACTAACAAAATTGGCTACATAGTACCGTACTGTAATAGGTTTATAATGCTTTTCACACAAATAATAAGTGCATAAAAAACAAACACAAAAAATAAAGAAAACATTTTTAATCTCACAGTACCTTGAAAAGTACAGTTGTGTAGTACAACAGCTGGCATACAGGGGCTGGCACATACGTTTGCATCTTTGAAAGTTCACAATTTGAAGGTTTGTATGTACGGGACTTACTGTATTATGATTTCAGAGTCATAATTAAAGCTCAATAGACTGCAAGACACCAGCCCCCAAAATCCAGAGGTGCAGAAAAGTGTAACTTTCTTTATACTGCTTTTATTTTAAAAAATAAGGTAATTTTAATTGCTAATGGAGACTTATTTAGCAGATAAATGCTTTCAGCGATCTGACTCAGACTTATGGCTTCATGTTGTCTCCGTCACTGAGGCTGGATGACGGCTGAAGGAAAAAAACTTGTTACCCTCATGAAGTTGAATAGGCTCTTCAATCAGGTTTTCTTTTATTCGTAACACTTATCTCTAGTTTGATTCCAAATGGTTTTATTTCTTGTTTTAAACTCATGTACTTGAAAATTATTAGTCTCAGTTGCACTACAAATTTAAGCAAGGGCTGATGGTATCTGCACGTAATGGATACCCTCTCAGAGTTCAGCAGTATGTACCCCTAACAGAGATAAACAGGAAATGTTTTATCAGTGGCATTTCTATCAGACCTAAGAGGATCAGAGTATATAATAGTTATTATCTAATAGGCACTTTTCCTTTACAGAAACAAAAAGTCACTAGAAATAGTAAATGATCTTTTTCATCGCTTACCACCTTCTGAGCGCTTGTTTTTATTACCCCTTTACACTACCATTACAAGCACAAGTACGATGCCAGTGATGAAATAATCTTTTCTCATAGCTCCTCCATACACTTCTCCTCACATTGCACATCATAACTGTGGTCAATAGAATTTACTCAAGAGCCACATGACAACTGAGAGAAGAGAGACCTCTTTATGGTATCAGATAATGCAAGTGAGCCCTCTGGTTCCCTGTATCATGTCCCCAGTTCCAACTCTGATTTCAGCCGCAGCTGGGATGGACAGCGCTGTGTAAGTTCCCACTGATGGTCACTCTTCTCAAGCATGCTCCACATATCTTTCTACGTTCTGCCCAGAACATGCTTCAACACTATGAGGTCCACTTGCCCCTCATACAAACACAACCCAAAAGTACTGGGTTAATACTCCAGTGGCAACCCTAAACTATTGCAGGACAGGAGCCAGTGGGTAAAGGCTCCTGCCTTCTGCCCTTTAGGTTGGCAATTTAGGAAATTCAGGTAGACATTCTGTCTACTTCTCAGGACAACTTGATGGAATCAAGAGAACGTTGTACAAGCAAAAGCAGCTACCTCAGTTACACACCTGCATGCTCACTTCATTACATCCCTTCATGACCGTCTCCTTTACCCCCACCTCCTAGATCACCTCCTGTATAAACTACTTGCATCCAGGTCCTTGTCTCAAGCTTCACTTTCAAGGAAACACACAACTAAGACACTTAACCCTGTTTACTACCTGTTCTTGCTTTAGAGCAAGGACCCATAAAATTTTTCTCTAAAGGGACAGATTGTAAATGTTTGTAGTACATATGGTCTTTGTTGCTGCTGCTCACTTCTGCCATTTTAGAGTGAAAATAGCCATTGGCAATACACAATGAATGGGCCTGACTGCATTTCAATAAAACTTTATTTATAAAAACTGGTGGTGGGACTGATTTGGCCGATGATGCATGGATCACTGCCCCTGTGAGTCTCCTAAATTTTCCTTGTAATGAATTAGGATATACTTAGATCTCCCTGAGCTTCAGTATCCTAATGATAATAAATGATGAGATTCATAATTACCTTTTAGTAAAATTATTATGTACAAGGCACTATTCCTAGCAGGTGTTTTACACACATTATCATGTTTTATTCCCAACATTTTTATTTCATGTGTGAAGAAACTGAATCTCAGGAAAGCTGTGTTAGTCATTCATGCTGTTCGGAGTTGCAATTCTCTGCCTTCTAAATACATGATTGGGTTGCAGTTCTTGGTCCTCTTTCTAGTAAAGTTGAGGCCATCCAATTATTTTCAGGCAATGCGTTATGAGAGTTAATTGATGCCAAATGATCCTCCAGAGCTCTTTTCCCTTTGTGACAACTATTGACAAGTTCCAGATATTAAGCCTCAGCTTGAGAATAATCTGATGCAACAAACACCCAAAGAGGAGAAATACAGCTGAAACTTTGGAAGTTATTTGTTACCATTTCATTTCTTAGCCATCTTGTCTAAGACAGAAACTAAGTAACTTGAGAATGACAACAGATAGTAAGTGGCATAAACAAAATTTGAATATAGGTCTTCAGACTCCAAGACTTGATTTCTTTCTGCTATACCTCCCTCACTATGTATATGTCTGTTCCTGCACATTAAAAAAAAGAAAAAGAAAAAGAAAAAACAAAAACATGTTAAGGCAACTCCTTCCTGCAGTGGAAACCACTGTAATGAGTCAAAGACCTTCTTTCTTAGCTGAGTTCAAAACGCAAGAAAAGAGGAAAATCTGGAAAAGAAAGAGCAAAAACAAACACTGATTCCAGAAAAAAATGTCAGGTATATGAAATTTATATTCAGGGTCCTGCCATCTCTTTCTTACTCTGACCCACACTTCTTATAGACAAAACATTCTGGGACATCTGTCCAATCATGGAGATTTACGTTTCTGAGCTAACTATTCCCCATTTCTCTCCAGTGAGCATGGGGACTCCCTACTCTGTGAATAGACTATTTCGAATTGACCATGGATGGACCCCTGATCCAAGATGGGACAATCAGCTGGTCTTCCCAGGGAAACTGGAATCTGGGCTGACCCACTGAAGTCAATCTTTCCATTGCACTGAGCCCATGACCTTACAATTCTGAGACTGTGAAGCAGCAGCCTTCATCATGTCATCTGAACTAAGGTCTTCAGAGAGAGAAACATAAGCAGAAATGCAGAAAGGAGCTGAGAGAAAGATACACAGAGAGTCTTCACAGCATCTGAGGTCTTTGTTCCAGGTCTAGCTGCACTCCTGACACTGAGGCTAATGAGATTTTCCTCAAGTCTGGTAATAAATTCTTTCAGTTTGCTTAAACCACATTAATTTTTTTATTATTATTTGCAATCAGAGTCCTAAAAAATACAACTCCCAGCCTATGAGCACTTTTTCACAACTGCTCAAAAATTTAATGGTAACGAATGCATTACATCTTCTAGTAAAAATAATCGATCACAATGGCTTCCTCAAAAAGACTGATAAAATATTTCAGTCTTAAGTATCTTATAGGAGAGCCATTAAAAATAAATAAATATTTGATTGCAGAATCTGAGTATAAGTTGAGATATTTTAATCAATTACCTTTCCAATACTCTTCAAATTATACTCACACCCTTTCTCACATCACACTAGTGCTAACACAGTACATGTTTCCCAACTCCAGGATCAGAAAATAAATACTTCTTAATGTAAATAGGAAAACTAAGTAAAAGTTTAAATTTTACTATCACAATTTATCTCCTTTTAACTAGAAAAACAGGAAGAGAATAATTAATTCAGTGTTTTGGTTTTCAAAATATGGTCAGTCCTTTTGGATTAATCTTTCCAAAAATACATTTTAAAACACAAAGTATTCTTGCTAAAATAAAGATAAATTGTTCAAACTAAACAAATATCTCATTTTTTTCTCACAAAAGAAGGAATGTTATATTATATGGTAATGTCAGTAGCAAGTAACATGATTCTATAAATGTATAGACCAGCTCACTTTTCATCATTTGCTATATAAATAGAAAAAAAAGTTTAGTTTTAAAAAGGAAAGAGATAAACAGCTATTTCAGAAATAAACAGCTATTTCAGAAATAAATCATTTAATCCTTTGATTAAACCATAAACATAAAATAAATATAATATGTGGTCTGCATCAAAATTTCCTGAAATTCAGGAGGCTAAACTGAATTAAAATTATTTGTTGCCTCAGGAGTTGCAACTGGCTGCCTTGGGAAATATATATATATATATAGCTATATATCTTCTAGACTGTGATATAAAACAAAATTTGAGAAAATAAGACATTGTTTACTGCCTGAATATTTACAGAGTGGGAAATTTTAGCATCAATAACATTTTCAGACATGCTGATGTTCATTTGGGCTTAGTTTATTCTAAAATAACTGCAATTAGAGTCTAATTATAATTTTATATTATCTCATCCTACATTGAACCAAATGATATTGTTTTTATTCTTCTTATTCTTTTATGTCTTTTACTCCTATTTTTAAATTTATTCCATATAGCATTTAGAAACATATTTTTGAACAGAGATTTTTCTACAGAGATTTTACTCAAATAATAAAAATTTTCATAACACTACATATTCTAAAAATTTGTAAGTGATCTGTTTTCATTCAAATATTGGAATATTTACAATAAGGCAGACCTTGATTGTTTAATGTATAATTTTCAGCAAAACTTAATTTCACATTAGTACAAATAAGTTTTTAAATGACATTACACTACAGAATTAGAATTCCTAATATATCAATTCATTTTTATAATCACACTTTGAAGAAAACTGTGGAAACATTAAACTGCTCACATAAAATTTTCAAAGATGTAACTACAAAATGAAAAGTAAAATTAGCAGTGCCATCTAGCTGGATAATTTATTTAAAATATGATAACTGTAAACCCAGGTAAACCTACAACCAAGATTACTCTACCCAGCAAGGATCTCATTCACATTCAACAGAGAAATTAAAACCTTCAAGACAAGCAAAAGCTAAGAGAATTCAGCACTACCAAAAAAGCTCTACAACAAATGCTAAAGGAACTTCTCTAGGCAGGAAACACAAGAGAAGGGAAAGACTTTCAATAATAAATCCATAAAAATTAAGAAAATGGTAATAAGAACATACATATCGATAACTACCTTAAATGTAAATGGATTAAATGCTCCAACCAAAAGACATAGACTGGCTGAATGGATACAAAACAAGACCTGTACATATGCTGTCTACAAGAGACCCATTTCAGACCTAGGGACAAATACAGACTGAAAGTGAGGGGATGGAACAAGATATTCCATGCAAATGGAAATAAAAGAAAGCTAGAGTAGCATTTCTCATATCAGACAAAATAGACTTTAAAATAAAGACTATTACAAGAGAAAAAGAAGGATACTACATAATTATCAAGGGATCAATCCAAGAAGAAGACATAATAATTGTAAATATTAATGCACCCAACATAGGAGCACATCAATACATAAGGCAAATGCTAACAGCCATAAAAGGGGAAATCAACAGTACACAATAATATTAGGGGCTTTAACATCCCGCTTTCACCAAGGGACAGATCATCCAAAATGAAAATAAATAAGGAAACACAAGCTTTAAATGACACATTAAACAAGATGGACTTAATTGATATTTATAGGACACTCCATCCATAAACAGCAGATTACACTTTCTTCTCAAGTGCTCATGGAACATTCTCCAGGATAGATCATATCTTGGGTCACAAATAAAGCCTTGGTAAATTTAAGAAAACTGAAATCATATCAAGTATCTTATCCGACCACAACACTATGAGACTAGATGCCAATTACAGGAAAAACTCTGTAACAAATACAAACACATGGAGGCTAAACAATACACTACTAAATAACTAAGAGATCAATGAAGAAATGAGAGGAAATCAAAAGATACCTAGAAGCAAATGACAATGAAAACACGACGACCCAAAACCTATGGGATGCAGCAAAATCAGTTCTAAGAGGGAAGTTTATAGCAATACAATCCTACCTCAAGAAACAAGAAACATCTCAAATAAACAACCTAAATTTACACCTAAAACAATCAGAGAAAGAAGAACAAAAAACCCCCAAAGTTAGCAGAAGGAAAGAAATCATAAATATCAGATCAGAAATAATGAAAAAGAAATGAAGGAAATGATAGCAAAGATTAATAAAACTAATACCTGGTTCTTTGAGAAGATAAACAAAATTGATAAGCCATAAGTCAGACTCATCAAGAAGAAAAGGGAGAAGACTCAAATCAATAGAATTAGAAATGAAAAAGGAGAAGTAACAACTAACACTGGAGAAATACCACGGATCATGAGAGATTACTACAAACAACTATATGCCAATAAATTGGACAACCTGTAAGAAATGGACAAATTCTTAGAAAAGCACAACCTTCTGAGACTGAAGCAAGAAGAAACAGAAAATATAAACAGACCAATCACAAGCACTGAAATTGAAAGTGTGATTAAAAATCCTCCAACAAATAAAAGCCCAGGACCAGATGGCTTCACAGGTAAATTCTATCAAGCATTTAGAGAAGAGCTAACACCTATCCTTCTCAAACTCTTCCAAAATATAGCAGAGGGAGGAACACTCCCAAACTCATTCTATGAGGCCACCATCACCCTGATACCAAAACCAGACAAAGATGCTACAAAAACAGAAAACTACAGGCCAATATCACTGATGAACATAGATGCAAAAATCCTCAACAAAATACTAGCAAACAGAATCCAACAGCACATTAAAAGGATCATACACCATGATCAAGTGGGGTTTATCCCAGGAATGCAAGGATTCTTCAGCATATGCAAATCAGTCAATGTGATACATCATATTAACAAACTGAAGGAGAAAAACCATATGATCATCTCAATAGATGCAGAAAAAGCTTTCAACAAAATTTAACACCCATTTATGATAAAAACCCTCCAGAAAGTAGGCATAGAGGGAACTTACCTCAACATAATAAAGGCCATATATGACAAACCCACAGCCAACATCATTCTCAATGGTGAAACACTGAAACCATTTCCATTGAGTTCAGGAACAAGACAAGGTTGCCCACTCTCACCACTATTATTCAACATAGTTTTGGAAGGTTTAGCCACAGTAATCAGAAAAGAAAAAGAAGTAAAAGGAATCCAAATCGGAAAAGAAGAAGTACAACTGTCACTGTTTCCAGATGATATGATACTATACATAGAGAATCCTAAAGACGCTACCAGAAAACCACTAGAGCTAATCAATGAATTTGGTAAAGTAGCAGGATACAAAATTAATGCACAAAAATCTCTTGCATTCCTATACACTAACGATGAAAAATCTGAAAGAGAAAGCAGGAAGCAGCCACATAGCACAGGGAGATCAGCTCGGTGCTTTGTGACCACTTAGAGGGGTGGGATAGGGAGGAGATATGGGGATGTATGTATATGTATAGCTGATTCACTTTGTTATACAGCAGAAACTAACACACCATTGTAAAGCAGTTATACTCCAATAAAGATGTTAAAATAAAATAAATTAAAAATAATAAATAAAAAAAACAGGTAGCAGGTCATAATTATAATTTTTCTCAGTGAAATCTGCATTTGATCTCTCTGCATTTAGAGAATTCAGCATTTTTGCCCAGTCTTATAAGGTTTAAAAAAAAATAGCCAAACTAGACAAAGTGCAATTACTATTCCTTAATAAGGCAGTGTGTAAGACACAAGTATAGTGATAAGTCTTACCATTTCAAGGAGAAACACTGCAACAAAAAGAATAAAATACCTGGGAATAAACCTACCATGGAGACAAAAGACCTGTATGCAGAAAGCTATATGACACTGATGAAAGAAATTTAAGAGGATACAAACAGATGGAGAGATATACCATGTTCTTGGATTGGAAGAATCAACACTGTGAAAATGACTCTACTACCCAAAGCAATCTACAGATTCAATCCAATCCCTATCAAACTACCAATGGCATTTTTCACAGAACTAGAACAAAAAATTTCACAATTTGTATGGTAACACAAAAGACCCTGAATAGCCAAAGCAATCTTGAGAAAGAAAAACGGAGCTGGAGGAATCAGGTTCCCTGACTTCAGACTATACTACAAAGCTACAGTCATCAAGACAGTATGGTACCAGCACAAAAACAGAAATACAGATCAGTGGAACAGGAGAGAAAGCCCAGAGATAAACCCACGCACATATGGTCACCTTATCTTTGATAAAGGAGGCAAGCATATACAGTGGAGAAAAGACAGCCTCTTCAATACGTGGTGCTGGGAAAACTGGATAGCTACATGTAAATGAATGAAATTAGAACACTCCCTAACACCATACACAAAAATAAACTCCAAATGGATTAGAGACCTAAATGTAAGGCTAGACACTATAAAACTCTTAATGGAAAACATAGGCAGAACATTCCATGACATAAGTCACAGCAAGATCCTTTTTGACCCACCTCCTAGAGAAATAAAAACAAAAATAAACAAATGGGACCTAATGAAACTTAAAAGCTTTTGCACAGCAAAGGAAACCATAAACAAGATGAAAAGACAACCCTCAGAATGGGTGAAAACATTTGCAAATGAAGCAACTGACAAAGGATTAATCTCCAAAATTTAAAAGCAGCTCATGCAGCTCAATATCAAAAAAACAAACAACCCAATCCAAAAGTGGGCAGAAGACCTAAATAGACATTTCTCCAAAGAAGATATACAGATTGCCAACAAACACATGAAAGGATGCTCAACATCACTAATCATTAGAGAAATGCAAATCAAAACTACAATGAGGTATCACCTCACACCAGTCAGAATGGCCATCATCCAAAAAATCTACAAACAATAAATGCTGGAGAGGGTGTGGAGAAACGGGAACCCTCTTGCACTGTTGGTGGAAATGTAAATTGATACAGCCACTATGGAGAACAGTATGGAGGTTCCTTAAAAAACTACAAATAGAACTACCATACGACCCAGGAATCCCACTACTCGGCATATACCCTGAGAAAACTGTAATTCAAAAAGAGTCATGTACCACAATGTTCATTGCAGCTCTATTTACAATAGCCAGGACATGGAAGCAACCTAAGTGTCCATCGACAGATGAATGGATAAAGAAGATGTGGCACGTATATACAATGGAATATTACACAGCCATAAAAAGAAACGAAATTGAGTTATTTGTAGTGAAGTGGACCTAGAGTCTGTCCTACAGAGTGAAGTAAGTCAGAAAGAGAAAAACAAATACAGTATGCTAACACATATATATGGAATTTAAGAGAAAAAAGAACAAAGCTCATGTAGAACCTAGGGGCAAGACGAGAATAAAGACACAGACCTACTAGAGAATTGACTTGAGGATATGGGGAGGGAGAAGGGTAAGCTGGGACAAAGTGAGAGAGTGGCATGGACATATATACACTACCAAACATAAAATAGATAGCTAGTGGGAAGCAGCCGATAGCACAGGGAGATCAGCTGGGTGCTTTGTGACCACCTAGAGGAGTGGGATATGGAGGGTGGGAGGGAGGGAGACGCAAGAGGGAAGAGATATGGAAACATATGTATATGTATAACTGATTCACTTTGTTATAAAGCAGAAACTAACACACCATTGTAAAGCAATTATAGTCCAATAAAGATGTTAAAAATAAATAAATAAAAAAGAGAGAAAAACAAATACCGTATGCTAACACATATATATGAAATCTAAAAAAAAAAAAAAATAGTTCTGAAGAACCTAGGAACAGGACAGGAATAAAGACACAGACTTAGAGAATGGACTTGAGGATATGGGGAGGGGGAAGGGTAAGCTGGGACAAAGTGAGAGAGTGGCATGCACATATATACACTACCAAATGTAAAATAGATAGCTAGTGGGAACCAGCCACATAGCACAGGGAGATCGGCTCGGTGCTTTGTGACCACTTAGAGGGGTGGGATAGGGAGGAGATATGGGGATGTATGTATACGTATAGCTGATTCACTTTGTTATACAGCAGAAACTAACACACCATTGTAAAGCAGTTATACTCCAATAAAGATGTTAAAATAAAATAAATTAAAAATAATAAATAAAAAAAAACAGGTAACAGGTCATAATTATAATTTTTCTCAGTGAAATCTGCATTTGATCTCTCTGCATTTAGAGAATTCAGCATTTTTGCCCAGTCTTATAAGGTTTAAAAAAAAGTAGCCAAACTAGACAAAGTGCAATTACTATTCCTTAATAAGGCAGTGTGTAAGACACAAGTATAGTGATAAGTCTTACCATTTCAAGGAGAAAAGGGAATAATTCCTTTTTCACTCTAAACATCCAGAAGGGTGGTCCCATTAATTCAAGGTCTCTTACCCTCCAAAGGAAATCATCTAAAATTTTATGCGGCCATTTAAATGCCTGCTGGGAAATTTATATGGTAGTCATGGGAACAAGTAAAGAGTTCAAGGCAACATTGATCACTTTAATAGTGTGCAAGTGATCCATCTAATTTGTAAATACCTTAGACCACTCTTCTAGGTCATGAGTGATCTGAAAAGGCATTTATGTGAAATTAATGAAATAAAATATAAGCTAATTAATAGCTAGAATCCCCTAAATTTTTTTAATTAGCTGGGTTTATTGTAAATTATCTGAGCTTTTGAAAGAGCAAAAAACACCTTCTTTACAGGGTTATTGCATTCATTTTTGAAAAGGTATGTTTTCTCTTTCATGATTCAGAACTAATTCCTTTGTTCTTTTAACATTCTGAGTATTCTCCCTGAATCACAGTTCCCTGCAAAATACACTCCTCTGGTTTCATCAACATTTTTCTGCATATAACTAGTGAAGATACAAATGTGGTGCTCCTATATATCTTGACAGCCCCCATCTTAGAGATTAACTGCGGCAAGCACAGACAGATGGGGCAAACCCCACACCTGAACCAGATCCTCTGACTCCCAACCCAGGCCCAAGAATGAAGCAGGTGACACAAGAACTGAGCAAGCTTGAAACACTGGAAAGAGACCCATCCTCTAGACAAAACACATTGATGATATCTGGCAATAAATACTATAAACAGTGATATAGTTCAGGAAAACAATTTGAGTAAAGGGTAATCGTACATGCAGCATGTTCTGGAATTCCTGAAAAGAGTAATGGAGGGAAAGAGCTAAGCATCTTCAGAATCCAAGGCAAGCAAGCAGAAGGAATCAAGTCTGAGAGCAAGTAGCTGGACCTCGGCTTCAACGTGGGGGTTCAGGGACTAATCTCTGAAGGGAGATGAAGAAGCCTCCAGTCATAGAGGGGTCAGAGGATCAGACAGATTACACAAAGGCACCAAGTGTCAAGGGAACAAAGTAGAACACTAGGTACAAGAATGAGAAACTTAGTCACTGTATGGAAGAATTGATTGGTTATTTATGTTTAATTTATGATAACTACAGTAAAAATCTAGGAAGAACATCACATCAAGTAATTTTCCTTTGGCACCAAGGCATTCTGAGCCTGAGGCTGCAGGTATAATAGCCACACCCTGGGAAAGAAGGCTACAGGTGGATGAGGAGGCAGTGCTGGATGCTAACAGGCAAAGGTCTCCTTGTGGCCACTTTACGTTTTACCCCCCATGAAAACCCAAGCCTAATGCCTTACAAGTACCATTAAGATCACACCTACCATTCTGGTTTACAGAAAAGATGAAATGGGTATGTGTTATTAAAGCTTCTCACCCAAAGCAAAGCCAGAATAATGCTGACACCACTCTATTTTTATGGTTGTCATCCAGATTTTCCAGATCTCTCCCACACCTACAGCCCCAAAATCTGATTTCTATTTATATCCTATTATACTCAGTTTGTATCCCAGCCAATCCAGTATCACTTTCAGGTGGGAAGTAACTATATCTATTTCTTTAAAAAACATATAAGCATGCTTACAGAACAAACATTTATATCTTTTTGAGCTGTATCAAGGCACAAAGACCTAGAATCCAGTATGCTTTCCTTCTCTACAACTCTCATCACAATCTGGCCAGGGGAAGGCTGAGTAGTGGAGCGGCCTCGTGACGCAGAATGCTCATTTCCCGTGTTACAGCTCTTCCTCATCCCCTTCCTGGAAAGGGCTGACCATTGCAGAAGCATCCCAGCAACCTTCTGGTCTGTGTGGTCAAGTTAGGTAGTAGTTATGGATTTAGCAGCACTGAGCCATTTGGATGGAATAGTTAGCAGTAGGGTAAAGACCAGAAGATGTCACCTCCTGGGGTTTGCAGCAAGAACTTCTGGGAATCCACTGGAGGCCCAGCTTGATGTTGGCTGCCAAGGGCAACTCTATGTCTTAAAGACATAATTTCTGTATGGTTGTATTGAGTGGGGCAGAGGTATCTCTTCTTAACATCAGAAATTTCAAGTGCTAATTTAGGAGCTTACTCCCTGATCTTAGCTAGATTGCAGATTCCCAGAAATCTCTGTTTATATCTGCAGCTCAGAGAATCCCCCCACCCTTCCACTCCAACCCAAAGCCGTGTCAATTCCAATTACAAAGAAGTCTACATGTTTAAGGAAAAGAAAAATGGAAGTGTGGCTTCTCTTCTCTTTGTTTCTTTCTCAACATTTCCCTGTGGTACTTAAAAAAAAAGAACAATAACAAAAACCCAGCCACAATATTTTCCATGAATTCCAGTCAAGATATGCAGTCTATTTCTCTGCTGTTTGACTTGCTCATGTGACTCATGATGGTTTGCGAGGCCTTAACAGATGTGATTCAGCAGAGGAATTTATCCTCTGCTTACATCTTGCTGGCTCTTTCTTTGCTGCTGGGAACTCCTTTGTCACCATGTCAGCTGGCCCAGGCTGACCCCCTCCAGAATGATATACCATGTGAGGAAAGGCTCTGCTGTATCAGCTATGGGCATAGACATATGAGCGATGCTTCCTACATGATCCAGCCTTAACCAAGCTGGCCCAGATCAAAACCGCCCAGCTGACCCACAGAATTGCTGGCAAAAAATGTTGCTATTTTAAGCCACTAGTGTTTGAGGTGCTTTGTTATGCAACAAAAGCAAGCTGAAATATTCCTTAGCTCCCAGAGTGTAGAGCTGCAAAATAAAATAGTGTTTAATGAGTTAATTAAGTGAATAAGAGCAGCACGGCTTAATATTTTATCATTTTCTCAGGAAAAAAATGTAGGATTAATTTTGCTGTAATGAGTAAGTAAAACAGGTCAAGGATTACGTAGCACATATCTGCCTGAGAATATAGTATTTGCATATGTATATTCAACAGTAACTATTTCTTACATTTATTAGTATTGTTAGTTACACAGTGACAAATAGGGGGAGGGGCTACTTGTTTTTTCAAATTACTCCTCTTGGGAAATATTACCTAAGAAGATATACATTTTCCTTGAAATAGGAAAAAGCATTCACTTTAACTGGATTTTGCTCCTGTTTCCACAGACACAATCACATGGGTTATGTTATGGGCAACTGTAAATTTGTGCTGGAACAGCTTTAATTGTGTTTTTCTTTAATAACATGGGCCAATGGCTCAGAGAAGACACATGGTTCTCTCCTCCCAAGGAAGAGGAAGAATCAAAGTAGCCTGGACAGTGTGTCGGTAGTCAGTTATGCAGCTGGATTTTATTGTTCAAAATTAGAACGTAGGGTCAGTGTTCAAGGGATGGGAACTGTATTCATTATGGTTCTTTTCACTCATACCAGGCATTCTGACCACACCTACTGACTTACTGCCATGAAATTGTGTGAGCTTGGCACGCCCAACTGCTTGACTCTCTAAGATGCTACAAAAACTTACCAGACACATGGTAATAGGCTCACTTCCCTTTATATTATTCAACAGAAATGGACCAAAATTAGAAAATTGAGACATTTGGGTTTTATTTTTTCTAGAACAGTAATTTATTTAGTAACCCTAATTTGAAGACATTCACTTTCAAAATGGTGAGAAAATTGTAAAAAAAAAAAAAAAAAAAAAACACACACAAATTTCTGGAAGCATCCACATCAATAATAAAAGTGTCCCTTTCTAGTTTATGACTGAAAATCAAGTAATGATCAACAGTGGTATCGATTTCTTCCTACACAGTCTTCTTTTGAATTACTAATTAAAGAACCATTTAGGGCTTCCCTGGTGGCGCAGTGGTTGAGAATCTGCCTGCCAATGCAGGAGACACGGGTTCGAGCCCTGGTCTGGGAAGATCCCACATGCCACGGAGCAGCTAGGCCCATGAGCCACAACTACTGAGCCTGCGTGTCTGGAGCCTGTGCTCCACAACAAGAGAGGCCGCGATAGTGAGAGGCCCGCGCACTGCGATGAAGAGTGGCCCCCGCTTGCCGCAACTGGAGAAAGCCCTCGCACAGAAACGAAGATCCAACACAGCCCAAAAAAAATGAATAAATAAAATAAATAAATAAATGTAAAAAAAAAAAAAAAAAAAACCATTTAAACTGATAAGGTCCACAAATTTTATGAACTTGAATTTTCAAGGAGAAAATATGGATGATAGTTTTTAAAAAAGTTTTAATTTGGTGACGAAATGATGTCACTTCAAGCAAAAATATTAATTACTTAAAAAACAAGTCAATAAGGATCAACTTATATGAATGGGAAATTTTTTAAACTTGAACATATTTGTATATATAAGCATATATGCAATGTTTATTTCTGATCTCTTTTGGCATCACTACTCATTTTCAAAGTGAATAATTTCTTTTGGTGGGGGAGAGAGGAGTTGCTTTATTTTGTTTGCTTTTTAAGTTATTTCTCTTGAGAAATATTTCCAAAGATAAGCTTTTTTTTCCCTAGAAATAGGGAAAAACACCTAACGAAATGTTGCTTCTGTTTCCAAAGACCCAAAAGCCAAATGACATTTAAGGTGAAGACAGAGACTTTTCAAAAGTCCACACAAATCTTCACTATGAACTGTAAATGTTCTATCCCACAATTTAGAGAAATCAATTAGTACTTTTGAATTCATTTTCTTTTCCGTCTTGCCTTAATCTTTTTTCTTACATTTTTTTAATTGACGTATAGTTGATATACAACATTATGTTAGTTTTAGTTGTACAACATAGTGATCCAACATTCATAAAGGTTACAAACTAATCATCACAACAAGTCCAGTAACCATTTGCCACCATACAAAATTATTACAGTATTATTGACTGTATTCTTTATGCTATATATTATATCCCATGACTTATTTTATAACTGGAAGTTTGT
Organism: Balaenoptera borealis; assembly: GCF_965194805.1. NCBI lineage: Eukaryota > Metazoa > Chordata > Mammalia > Artiodactyla > Balaenopteridae > Balaenoptera > Balaenoptera borealis. The sequence continues at coordinate 63,065,095 of NC_138877.1, forward strand.
ATCTCTTAATCCCCTTCACATATTTCTCCCCTCTGGCAACCACCAGTTTTCTCTCTACATATATAAGTCTACTACTGATTTGTTTTGTTTATTCATTTGTTTTAAAGAAATGCATATTAGGTAATACTACTGAATTATTTCTAATTTTCTCTGGTACAGTTATAGTGTTGTGGTTACATAGAGGAATATACCATTTCTTAGAACATACATGGCAAGGTATTTAGGGGTGAAATGTTATGATAGTTGCAACTTACTTTCAAATAGTTTAGCAAAATTAACACTGTGTGAGCCAGAGAAAAAGAGACAAAGAGAAAGCAAACGTAGAAAAATGTTAATTGGTGATTCTAAGTGATGGCTATATGCATATGTACACTATTCATTGTACTAACTTTCCAGTTTTTATATAGGTCTGAAGTATTTCAAAATAAAACTGTTGGAAAAACAAGAGAGTAGAGAAGTTGAATTGGGAGCCAACAAGCATAAACAAATATATTTGTGAAATTTTTCTATGAGATAGGAAAGAATTAGGACAATAAATGGGAGAGATGGGAATCACTAAATTTTTTGACTTAAAAGTTAAAGAGAATCATTCAGGATATTTACACATAGACCTTTAATCTATGTGTAGAAATCATGCAATAATTTCTACCTCTGTTATAACCTTTGCTTTATCGTGTTCCCATAACTTTTTTCCTTTTATTTAAAAATATCCCACTACAATAATCAAGACAGTGTGGTATTGGCAAAAGAATAGATAAATAGATCAATGTACACAATAAAGAGCCCAGAAATAGACCCACATAAAGATAATCAACTGGTTTTTGACAAAGGAGCAAGGGTGATACAGTGAAAAAAATATAATCTTTTCCACACATTGTGTTGAAACAACCAGACATCCACATTCCAAAAGCTAAAACTAGACACAGACCTTAGACCCTTCACAAAAATTAACTCGAACTGGCTCATAAACCTAAATGTAAAACACAAAACTATAAAACTCAAAGACGATAACATAGGAGAAAATCTAGATGACCTTGGATATGGTGATGACTTTTTAGATACAACATCAAAAGTACAATTCATGAAAGAAATAATTGATAAGCTGAACATTAAAATTAAAAATTTCTGCTCTGTGAAATACAATGTCAAGGGAATGAAGAGACAGGCCACAGACTGGCAGAGAATATTTGCAAAGACATATCTGATAAAGGACTGTTATCCAAAATATACATAAATCTGAATAGACACCTTACCAAAGATAATATACAGAAGGCAAATAAGCATATGAAAGCACACTCCACATCATATGTCATCAGGGAATGCAAATTAAAACTGTAAGATACCACTATATACCTATAAGAATGGCCAAAATCCAGAACAGTGACAACGCCAAAAGCTGGCAAAGATGTGGAACAGAAGAAACTCTCATTCATTGCTAGTGGGAATGCAAAACGGTAGAGCCAAAATTACTCTTACCATATGATACAGCAATCACATTCTTTGGCACTTACCTAAAGGAGTTGAAAACTTAAATCCATAACAAAACCTACACACAGATTTTATACCAGCTTTTTCATAATTGCCAAAACTTGGATACAACCAAGATGTCATTCAGTAGGTGAATGGATAAATGAACTGTGGTACAACCAAACCATGGAATATTATTCAGTGCCAGAAAGAAGTGAGCTATTGAACCATGAAAAGACATGGAGGGAACTTAATTGAACATTACAAAGTGAAATAAGCCAATAATAAAAGGCTACACAGTGTATGACTCCAACTATATGACATTCTGGAAACAGCAAAACTATGGAGACAGTAAAAAGATCAGTGGTTACCAGGGGTTAGTGGGGAAGGAGGAATGAATAGGTGGAACACAAAGGATTTTTAGGGCAGTGAAACTATTCTGTTACAGTAATGGTGAATACATGTCATTATACACTCGTCAAAACCCATAGCATGTATAACACCAAGAGTGAACTCTAAAGTATGGACTTTGGGTGATAATGATGCGTCAATGTAGCTTCATCCATTGCAACAAATGTACTCCTCTGGTGCTGGATGTTCATAGTGGGAGCGGATGTGAGTTTGTGGAAGGTAGGGCGGTATATGGGAACTCCCTCTGTACTTGGTGCTCAAGTTGACTGTGAAGTTAAAACTGTTCTAAGAAATAAAGTCCATTTAAAAGGGAAAAATACATCCAAAATTAGGGCAGGTATTAGTTTGAGGAATGAAATAAGAACTAGTTTTAATAACCAGCAGAATTCACTGCACGCCACATGCATTATTTTAATAAAAGATTTAATACATTTTCATGAATCTTGCTGTATCTCTATGTATCGTTTAACCCTCTTATCAAGAAATCTTAATTTTTACTAAAATATGATTTTATTTTTGTTTGTTTATAAGTATTTTCAGTTTAAGAATTGAGATACTGTTAAAACCATATTGAAAATATCTTTGATATCTTTTTATTTGTCTAAATTTCTAAGACTAGGATCCTTGCTGTAGTCATCTTATTGAACTTCTTCATTATTGGCTAAAAGAACAAATAAACACATTCTCAACATTCACCAACACAATAAGCATATTATTGCTTTTTTAATGAGCCAGAGATTTAGCATATAACCTTGTGCTTGTAGGAGCGGTAAACAGATTTGAGAAAAAATGCATGAGACCAAATTACATGAATTTGTATGTAAACATTTGAGCACACAGAAATTTACTATGCACAGAATTTATGAAATTTATGAATGAGAAACCTGATTCGTAGATTCATGAATGATGATGCAATCATGCTGAATAATGAATCCTATCAAGGTCACAATCATGATAAAGGCAGCCTTCTGGTAACCTCTGGTACCTCCATTTCCTTAACTAAATTTATATTGTCTATTCTTAATGATAGGCAATGCTAGGATTTATTTTGCATTGTTTTATAGCATTTGTGCTTCTCTGAAAAGGCTTTTTGAGAAAAGTCTTGGTCCTGCCTGAAGGTATTCCTATAGCAGACCTCCAGGGATAAGAAACACTAGTTCAGCTCTGTAATTATTTTATCAAATGTCAGTCATGCCTAAATTCTAAAGCATGTGGGTTGCCTTTCAATCAATAAGACAGAACATCTACACTTGAACGATTCCCATCAGAAAACCTACGGAGACAATTGCTGCTCCAGATAAGGACAGACTAGCCATTTATTTCCTGAGATTCTCTAATTCTCACCTTTTTATCAGCTCAGATCATGAGAAAGAGGTACGCATTTAGGACATTACATTAACTCTTCCCACATAGAAATGTCTTCTCAGAACTACAATTGAATACTGAACCTTGCCTTTTACCTGGAGAGTATATGAAATGGTGAAGGACACGGCTTCACTTATTGTTGCTTATACATGATGAGAGTTTATTATGAACTTCTATCTCATTTATAATACATGTGATATATTTTTCTGAGTTCAGAACTAAGACATATCGGCTATTTCTAGTGACTTGGCATCATTTATCAAATGAGAATTATTCAGTTCAACACTTTGTCTTTTCCCTCTGGCTGCTAGGAAGCTAAGTGATGTTTTCTCATTTTTTTCTTCATTAGCTTTCTCCACTTCCCAACTCTTATCATGCTGCCCTTGTTTTCATTTTATAAAAATTCACTTCATCTCTCCAATATTACAAAACACTTCACATATTCTATGGGAATAAATCCTAGGCATGTGTACTGAGCAGTTTAACTACATGGTAATCTATGGCATTAATGAGAACACACAGGCAAAAAGCCAGATGAAATATCTTGAAGGAGGCTCTTGGAGATTTACAGCAAGTCAGCATCCAAGCAACAATGGTCATAAAATGAAATATGAACTATAATAGAAATAGGTACAGGGTGCAGTGGGAATATAGAAGGAAAAATGCCTGTGGTTTGATAGAAGCGAATGAGAAGACCTCACAAAAATGTAAACTCTTAACCTGGGTCTAGAAGGATGGGAGGCATTTACAAGCAATTATGTTTGTAATGTATAGTGAGACATGAATCCCAGGGCACAAAAGCAGGACATATGAGACAACATCCTTTTTCTATAACCAAAGGTATCCCATTAGACCCTAGTCCTGTCATTTAATCTGAGTAATTTGGTCTCTCACCTACAAGCCCATAAAATCTTCACCTGATCTGGGGAGTTCAAGGGGAAAAAAATGGCTCTGATTCATTTCATAGTCTTCTAAATCTAATGTCTTTTGCCCGGATGTGGGCTTTTGAAACTCAAAAGTCAGATATTTGATTCTTTTCATTCTCTTTGTAGTTTTGCTGTGTTGTTCCTTGTCAGAGGTAATAACAGCAAGATATAACACTGCAAGAAAGAGAGAAGCCAGGTACTAGAGTACCTAGGAAGGGGTACCATATAAAATATCATCCCTCACCTGAAAGGAATATCAGTGGTGAAAGGAATCTTAGACATTCTCTAAGTCAGTTCTTTCACTCTCATTTTATGGAATAAAAATTTGATGTGAAAAAAGGCAGAGTGGGGGTCCCAGGATCACCCCAGTCACTGGAATGGTGAACAGCACTCCGTCCCTCAGGAATATTCAAGATCTCTTCAGTACTTTCCTTTAATTTGGGAGAATTGCCAAGGCAGTTTGTTAAAACGTATTGATTCTACTATTAGAGATTCAAGTATAGAGAGGAAAGCCAGAAACCTACATTTTAAACAAGCGTCCCAGGTGATACTAATGCAAAGGACCCACCTTCCAAAAACACTGCCTTAGAGGCTGAACTCCATAAAGGCAGAGGCCTTTTTTTCATAATCCTTTTTAGCCCCAGTGCCTACAGAGCACATAATGTTTAAGAAATATCTGGTGTTGAATGGAGGAGTAAACCATATTTCTAAAAATACATACCACCTTTAAACCTCGCTTTTTGTTTCTATCAAAAGTACTGCCAAATTTGTTCTTTACTGGAATATTTTGAATTGTCACCTTTGCATTGTAATGTTTCTGCATTTCACTATAGATCAAGCTTTTCAATTCAAAATCCAGATTAAGCTTTTTCAACACAAAACGACAGCTACCTCAACAAAATCCCAGGAAGCAAGAATTCAAACAGTGAAAGAGAATGTTTTGTTTAAGTTGTCAATATTCACCCTTTGAACATGTAAGACGTAATTCCAAACCAAAACCCAACTTACTTTTTTGGTATTTTGTGATTTATTGTAGCATTATCTTCATTTAGGAGAAAATATAAGAGGGTTTTCTCCCCCATTAAATATGTAACTCTTAGGTATAGAGACTAGATTTCTCTATATTTTGGAAACAAAATATCCTAGAAATCAGCAACTTTTTAAATAAATGAAGGTAAGTGAGGATAATGATATGGCATAGGAAAAATACATTCACTGGCTTCTTCTGAGAACTATTCTATTCTATAAAATAAGTTATGATATTTTAAAACCACATCTGGGAGAAGTCACCATTCATAAATAGCTCATTAGGGAAGAAGTCTACATGCAAATATCCTGAGATCAGAATTTTTTCAACATTGTCGCATAGTTCACAGAATAAGTAATTAGTGTATCTTCATTTTGTAAAGGCTTAGAGAGAGCCTCAGAATAATCGGCCCCTAAAATGTTATCTCCTAAATAGCCACGTTCTGTATCTCACACCACATGGCCCCTCCCTGCCTTCCAACTTTAATTCACATAATCTGGTTATCTGATTCTGTAAGAATTACAAAAGTCCATTTCACTGGGGTAATTGCAGGTGAGTGATATCCAAGACTGAGAAAATGTAGATTATTAGATTTAGCAAAATGTTATAGCATGATTCATATTTGTTGATTGTGAAAATGCTTTGGGGAGATTGAATTAGCAGCAAGAAGACCTTTTAGGAGGCTCAGAGAAAAGAATCTCAGGAGTATAATTTTGGAATGAATTAAGTTATTTTTGAATCTAAACAAGCATGTCTGAAAATTAATATAACAAAAGAAAAGTTGTACATAAGAGCAGAAAGTCAGCATTAAGCCAGATTGGTTTTGACATTTGACAAGCAATTATTATAGTGAAAGTAATCATGAAAATTCAGATGACTATGTTTCTTGTGATTAATTTTGGCTAGAGTTTAACACAATTATCTGGATATTAAAACAAAGGCAAAAATGATAATTTTCTCAAAACATTTTTTCTGTATTGTTTGGATAATTTTCCTATATTAGTAAACTTTCTTCAGATAGTTCATAATTTTGGTTTAGGAGTAATTGTTTTTTAAAAAAACATCCACCTTTTCTTTTCTCATAAAGTATCATTCATGGCCAGAGCCCAGAACATAATACAAAAATCATAATTTTTAACAGTGTTCTACTTCAAGGGTACATCTTCATTTCAATTGGTAATAAGTCTTACACAATGGAACGGTTCTCAAATTATTTAAAGTGAATTACAGGGTGGCAGAATTGGTACAGAGGAAGAGGCCTTTGGAACACGCATGAATTATAATTGAAAGCTTCATTGCTTCAGTCGTAAATGGCCCTGGTATTTGGGACCATCCAGCTTAGATGAAAGATACCTTACTACAGACTTTGGCAGTGACTACATTGTACCAGAAGGTACTAGTAAGTGATTAGGTTTAACCATCTAGCTGCTTGGTCACCCACTCAGCAGTGCTCCCCAGAACCTTGCATGATGGACCCCAAGCCCTCTCCCTTTCATGGATGGAAGCACAAATGCCATTTTGGACATTGAACAAAGTCACTAGGATAGGAGATTACCTTGTTCTTCCACTATACACCGTAACATTCTTTGTACTAAAACAACATAAGTAAGGAAAAGCAACTGAAGAAAGGGAAAACATCTACATTGAGTTAATATGCTCCAAATGAGAAGTAGTATATTATTTACTGAAAGGACATAATAAAATATGTTAGTCCATAAGAACCACTATATAAATTGATAGGTATTTAAAGATAAGTAATGGCAGGGGGGCATTTTTAATCTCAGTAGACGACATTGAGGGGGGTTCTTTCTCCTTCATAGAACTACAAAAAGGTGATTTGTGCTGTGTTTCGTTCAACTCCTTCCCCATGAATATTATCTGTTAGATGAATCTTCTCTAAGACATGTATTGCCCTTTTACACTGACTGCATGCGTGAGTATGCATAAAATGCCACATTTCCAATTAGGATGTGTATATTCAGGAAGAAAGACATATCAGGGCTGTCAGGCTAAAAGCTCTACAGCTCAGGAGAATTTTCCATATCATTCTGTGGGCTTGTCAAGATTACGAGACTTGTCTCTTAGTTTTCTTCTTCCTCTCTTTTCTTACCTTTGATTCCATCATTCTCTCTCTCAAGCTAGATGTTGTATTTTTCAGATGTCTCTAGAAATAATGTGAATTGGTGATCTCTCTTACTAAAATTTCAGTAATGCTTTGTTTGATCCCAGTAAGATACACACCCTGTTGTTTCCAATATGGATTAGTTGCCAACAATTGGCTTTACCTCTCATGCAAAAAAAAATGTGCTGTTAACAGGCTACTGAACAAGATTGCTTTCTGTGGAAGGAACTCCAGGGGGGGGAAATTTGTACTGAAGGCTAGCACTTTATGATGTCTTCTTGGAAAATCTTAAATATTCTGCAAGTGAAAATGTCACGACGTCACTGTTATATATTAGTGGTACATCGTTTTAGCTGAATGACACCTAACAGGATAATAATGTGAGAGTTTCAGAATGACATTGTAAATTTTTGAAATATAAAGATGGTGTTTGGGAATACACAGTATTTTTTTCTGTAAATTTCAAATCCTTATATTGGTAACAATGAGAGAAAAGGTAATAAGACAAATGGGGAGATGTTGGTATCGAATTTGAATGTCAGGTAGAAACATAAGTTATTCGAGTTTACTGCTTCTAAAAGTCATGAAAATATTCAAATGCATGACTCAGAGTTCCACTAGGTTCAACTTACTAGTACTGTATTAAATTATAAGGTCTAAGGTAAGAGGCCAGGGGTATTGGTTTTGTAAGCTACATGGCTGAGACAGAGAATTTGTGTGCCGTTTTTTGAAAGCCTTGATGATTCAAGCACCATAGATTCAGACACCTCCAAATTCATCTGAAAGTACCATTCACATCTTTATTACCCTGAGAAAGCTAGATAAGATCACAGAACCGGAAGAGACACAGTAGATGATCCAGTCCATTTTTCCTGCTATTTGCAGAATAATTACCATATTTTTTCAGGCTGAACAATCAATAATGCCATTCTAATGCTTTCCATTTCGTTCTCTACAATATTGGTTTTAATGTCCTCATCTGGCTGTTAAAAGTTCCTTTTCTCTAGTTTTCTAATTGGCCCAAGTTGATCTTTATAAAAGCAAAGAGGCAATAACTAGCTAAATGACAAAGCACATTTGCTCTCCTTCAAAGCCTATTACAGACAGCAGCTCAGCCCTGCGCACTCAGTCCTTCTGATGATTTCAGGGGAGGAGGGGCTTTATTATTCACAGGGGAAAAACCCTAGGAACATGAACACGAAGGGCATTTTCTTTAGGCATGTTTATTCAACGTAAATGTGGGCTTACATTTAAGACTGCCTATTTTGTGTATCTGGTAAGTTTTTTTGACACTACCATTTTAATGCCATAACTGTTGGCACTTAAAGGCTTTAGTTTTATTAAAAGTGTAATGAAACAAGATTTGTTAATTCAGACATAGTATGTTTAGTTTTGTTTTGTTGTACAATAGATTCTTGCTTTGTAAGATATGGAGGCTTTGATTGACAGAAGTACAGAAAAGATTAAATGACTTCTCTGGGATAACATCAAAATTCAGTGGCTCAGTTCAAATCAGAAACCCAGATCACAACCCTTTGCTCTAAGCTCCAGACCATGTAGACTACTAAATTCTTGAAAAACAATATTTTGTGTGTTAAATGAGGGATAGTGCAATTTACCCTTGCTGTCAGTTAATGTCATTGCTTTTTTGTTTATTACAGAAAAATGTACAGCCACTGATTGAAGTTGGCCTTAAAAAGTTTTTTTAGTGCAGCATTATATCCTAAAATAAAATTCAGTGCTTACAGTCAAGATGTATATAGATTTTAAAATTCTCACCACACTGAGATGAAGGAACTACTTCTGCTAAATCAACAGGGAAAATTCCAATGATTCCATGTCCCCAGAAATAATATCCAAGGATGTTATTCTAAGCCATTTTGAATGAACAATCAACATTACTCACATTTTATAAAAGAAACAGATGAAAACTGATCATTTCCCTCAAGGAACTTATAGTCACCTTGGGAGGATGGAACAAGACACAGTAAATAAAAACAACCAGTGCAAGACCAGATATGACTAAGTACTAAACTCTGTTTTATAGATTGGCAATACATTCAGGGAGAAATCAGAAGAGATGAACAGTCAATCCTGGCTGTTAGAATAATTTGGAATATTTTCTTGAAGAAGTTCACATTTAAATGAGATATCAATGGTTGGATACACAGGTAGAGGGGGAGAGGAGAGCTGTTCTAGGTGGGACACGGGGAAGTAAACATGGGATGCTTCTGAGATAGTAAAATGTATTTATGACACAATGACTAAAATGAAGCTTACATGCTCATTTGGTCATCAATTCAGCAAATATTTATGGAGATCCTACTATTCTAGATACTGAGGATATAATAGTAAGAAACAAAAGTAGTAAGAAACAAAATAGTAAGAAACAAAATAGTAAGAAACAAAAATAAATACATAAAAAAAGGAAGATAAACTTCTGTATCATTTACAGTTCCAGCAGGAAACACATAGCTTATCTAAAGAGGGTGAGAGGGAAGGGTATAATCTAAAGACTCTTTACAAAGGTGTGAGCAGGTGTTAAGGAAATCTGCAAAGGATAATGCAATACCCCAAATCTAGCAGTGATGGGAAGCGGTTAATATCCCTAGGTTTGAAGGGAAAATGGGGAGCAGTTATCAGACCCCAGGAGAAGACACAGGAAAAGGGCTGCCTGACAAGAGGGTGGCCTTCAGTAAAGGGTCACTATCAGCTTGCAGTGACAGCTGGGAGTCAGTCTGGTGAATACATAGCCCATCTCCTGCATCTCAATTTCTTCCTACTGGCTCCCAACTAGAAGGCAAAGGAGCCACTCAGTGCAGTCAGAATAGGGCCACGCAGGGCCACAGAGCTGGTGAAGAAGAGCAGAGAGAGATCTGAAGGGGCAAAAATATTCAGCATAGTCTCTGCATCAGTCAGGGGTCTACCAGGGAAACAGAATCAGTAGGATATACACACACACCCAGAGATTTACATAAAAAGGTATAATTAATATTTTATATATAAACTATATTTATATTTAATTTAAATATATAAATTTCTATGAATATAAAATATATTAAAATATATACAGTATATATGTATATGTTATATACATATATATATTTATAATGAGATTTATTTCAAGGAATTGGTTTTGCACAATCGAGGGGGCTGGCAAGTCCAGAATCTACTGAACAGGATGGAAACTCTCCAGGAGAAGCTGAAACTGAAGTCAACAGGTTGAATTTCTTCTTCCTTAGGAAAACCTCAGTTTTGCTCTTAAGGACCGTCAACTGATTGGACGAGGCCCACCCGGGTTATGGAGGATAGTCTCTTCATGAAGTCAACCGATTATAGATGTCAACCATATCTACATAATACCTTCATCGTCATACCTCAGTTCATGTTTAATTGAATAACTGGGTACTATAGCCCAGACAAGCTGACACACAAAACCAATCATCACAGCCCCTATTCTTCTGAAGCTTCTATTTTAGTAGAGGGAGACAGAAAAATTTCTTTAATCTTTTAAATATATCTTCTAGGTGGTGATAACTGCTAAGAAGAAGAATAAAGCAGAATATACCAGCAAGGTGTAATGAGAAGTGCTATGTTTTAGATAGGGTGTTCCTCAAAATATTTAAGCAGCTGGTCTTTGCACTGAGGCCTAAATCAAGTCAGGAAGTGAGGCCTATGGATATCGGGGGATATTATTCCAGGGAGAGGCCCAGATAAGGGTTCAAGCTTGACCTGTTCAAGGGTTAGTAAACTGAGGTAGCAAAAAAAAAGAGTGGGAGGAGATAAGATTAGATGGTAGCCTGGGGTCAGATTAGGAAGGGCCTTTTAAACAAGATAAGAATTTTGGATTGTATTTTGAGTGAAATAGTTAAATCACTTGGAACTAAAAAGTAATATAACATGATTCTATTTGGATTGCTTTTTAATTGTTTTTGTTGTTGTTGTTTTCTTATTGTTTTTAAAGAACTGCTTTAGCCTTTGGGTGGAGAAAAGACAGCAGGCATCAGGGTTTGAAGGGGGAAACAGATGGGATGCTGAGGCTGTGGCCTCCATCCAGCTGGGATGAGAGTTGTGGCAGTGGAGACTGTAATGTGGAGACTGTAATAGAATTTGAAGGTCATGTCAACATGATTTGCTCTGTAGGTATGGCACATAGAAGAAAGAGAGATGTCAGGAGGACTTGATGTTTGGCCTGAGCAACTGAATAAGTATAATAGAATTATTCTGAGATGTGAAAAAGAAATGACTTATTCAGATAAGATGGAAAAGACTAGGAAGGGACAGGTTTGGGGTTGGGAGGATGAGGAGTCAGGTGTTGTATTTTGGAAATGTCAAAGAGGTTATTGATCACCCAGTTGGATATGGTGAGTAAGCTGTTAGTGCCTGAGACGCAGGAGAGAAGTTAGGGCTGTAGAAGTCAACTTGGTGGTTACCGACATAAAGGTATTGGGGAGAATAGGAAAGAACGATCCACAGCTATAATGGGGTAGCTTATGATAAAGGAACAGTGGGCGTTAACAGAGAGAGAGAGAGAGAGAGAAGGGTAGACTCTGGGGATTCCTACATTAGCAGCTTACTCATTTGCCTCACTTACTACTCTGTGAGCTCCTTCAGAGAAGAAGCCATGCCTTAATCATTTTGGATGCTTAACACATAATTAAGTAGCCAACACACGATGGTCTCTTGGTAACTATGGAGTGAATGAATGAAGAATGAGTTAAGGCACTGGAGGCCACCGAGTATTAGGAGCAGAGGCCTGGCATGATCCAGCCCTTCCCTCCACCCTCAGGAAACTACACAAAACAACACACTTCACCACAGGTTGCTTGGCAGTTACTCAGCTGACATAAGCGTGTAGTGGAAGAAACAAGGTCCTTGGAGGTTGACAGCCTTGAACTGCAGCTGTTACTTATTCGCCATGTGACCTTGGCAACGTAATAAGCTCTCAGACATTCAGCTGTCTCAATAGTATATATGAGCATTGGAACACAGTGCTTGGCACATGAAAAGTGTTTAGTAAAATTTAATCTTGCTTATTTCTTCAGGAGCTCATTAAAAAGACCTGGAACTTCATCATTTGTGAATTTTAAATAACATGTATTTCATGGGCTACAGAGCCCATGAGTCACAGCTCTAAATCATGCAGGTTTTGCTTTGTTATTTAAGCAAGTCGGAACTCATTTAAATCTGCTCATCTAATTAAGGTCATTCCGGTGATTCTCAGAGCTCTTGTTACTTTTTCCTCATTGGAGGCCCCATTCGCATATTCACATAACATTTATTGAGAGCTGACTATGTGCTGAATAGAGTTCAAGGCATTATGGATACAATGGGACTCAAGTTCCATCTCAGATTCAACTTGTCTTATCAGTAGTTGAGCCTCCAGTTTACAAATTATATTTATCAGTGGTTACAACAGAACCACTGATTTGTTGGTTAATTTTAGGAAATTACTTTCTACTTCCTTCACCTTTACAAATAAAAGAGAACAACTATCCCCTTATCACAGAAAGTTTTAAAAACTGTATGGCAACCCCTGACCAACAGAGAATAAAGTTATATGTTGCTACACTTTAGATGAGACGTAAACATAGAAAGATACAACAGTTGTCCTCAAGGAGCCATCAGTCTTGTAAAAAAGATAGGACAGGAATAGATTCCATGAGAGAGCATGTAATACATGTGAGAATTAGAATACATAGACTAGGCATTGAGTAAATGAACGAACAAGTGAGAAAACAAAATAATAAATGGTATAATAATTTACAGGTGCATATCATTTACTTCAGCTGAAGTTAACATGGATTGCCCTATAAAGGAGGTAAGATTTTAGCTGGAACTTCAAGAAAAATTAAACTTTTATAACTTATGATTGAGAAACAACATTTTAAGCAATAAAACTGGAAGCCGTAGTAAGTAATGTGGCTAGTATACAGGGAATAAATCAGGAAATAGTAGGAGATAAGACAGGCCAAGGTAAAAATATGGATTGTATTTAATAGGTAATATTAATAAGTATCGCTTAGAATACTTTCTTTGTAATTAACAGAAAACTCAATTCAAGTTTAAAAAACACTAAGGGAATTATTAGCGCTCCTACCTGGAGGTCCGGCTGTAGTGTAGACTCTGGTGATGATTAACTCTGTGATTCCATCTTGGATCCCTGCTATTCTCCTGGCTCTGCCGTCCTCTCTGCACTGGCTTTATCCTTAGCTTGGTAGTTAAATCACTACCACTGTTTAAGTTTCACATCCATGGATGTGAAGCGTCCAGAGGAAAGGAAATGGTCTTTTCAGTATTGCACTCTTCTTAAAGAGTCGGGAAGCAGTTCCCAGTTGCCTCCAGAGAACTAGAACTCACATCTCATTTGCCAAATTATTTCACCTGCTTTATCCAGCATTAATAGTCGTCATCAGATCGATGCCCTTATTGGCTCAGACCTGGAACCCTGACCAATCCCTAGCAAGAGGATGGGACTATTGTGATTGAGTTAGACACCTGGGGCTGCCCGCGGAGTAGAAGTCAGTCACCCAACCACTCAGCGGCCACACTGGGGGTGGGGGCAGGGATGGGGTGGGAGTGAAACATATTGAGGAGGAGACTTCAATATTCATCCACTACAGGGAATTATTGAGATATTTTATACATAGGAGTCACATGAACAGATAATTCTACTGAATATTCATTTGATGATGATAAATAAAATAAAAACTCTCTACTCCTAAATATATCTCCAGAGTAACCCCTTAGGTGAATATCTTTATTATCTAAATATTGCTTATAAATAAATAATTTTTAAAAATAAAACCTTGTGAGAAAAACAGGCAAAGAAACTAAAAAATGAATATATAGTATAAATACAATGTTCTATTTATTTACAGGAAAAAAAGGATACTCTACCTTACTAATATTCTAAAACTGTGAGTGAAAACATACAAGAGTATATGTTTTTCCCTTTAAATTAGATTTTTTTAAAAATAATGCCTATTGCTATTGAGGATTTCTGGTGGTTGAAGATTAGAGTTGTGTAATCCTTCTAGAAGGCAATTTAGCATTATGTTTTAGGATCCTTAGCGATGTAATTACACTTACAGGTGTGTGTCTTAAGGAAATAATTAGGAATGAAACTAGAGTTTGTATATAAGGACTCTCAGAGCAGTGTTCTGTATAATAGCTAAAACCTGAAACGACCATTAACAGCCAACAACAGGGAAAGGCTGAAAAAGGAATAGTTCACACAATGGAAAACTATGCAGCATGAAAAATAATTTTGATAATAGAGGAAAATGTTGACTATAACAATAATGTTTTTAAAAGCACTGGGATCTCAAATATATACTTTTTTAAGTTAAACTATGTTTTGAAGGGGAGAGAGAGTTTTAAAAGAATAATCCTTTAAAAAGTCTCACTACATTCTAACCTACTCTAAGTTCCTGCCTAGAGAAAAGACGTCTTTCAACTTGCTGAGCATCATAAGTGAGTGATCTTTGAATACAATCACAATGGTAACTTTTCTACTGTCTTTTCCCTAACCTTCTAAAATGCACTTTTTTTTTTTTTAAATGCACTCTTAAAATGCAAAACATAATAAAATAAAATGCAAGCAAAACCTCACTTGGATTATAAAACAGCAATATTATTAACTCAGAAATATTGAGTCTACCATGAGCCTGTCATTGTTCCCAGTGTGGAATATTCAAGTATTAACAAATTTATTAAAATAAGTTTGATCATTTTGATGCTGGGCTCACGGTCCTTGAATCATGAAAGTGGCTATTTAAAATACTTTACAGTGTTGGTCATTGAAGCAGGATGATAGCTACATGAGAATCGATTACATTATTCGAATTTGGGGTATATTTTGAAATTTTCATGATAAAAATTGAAAAATAAAATAATTTACATGGAACCAGTGCAAGCATGTGTGGTCCACAGCAGTTTTCTAAAACTCAAATTCTAAAACTTTCTCAATTATGTGTACACTTTCCAGTTAACAGAGTTTGAAAATATAATCTTTTATTTAAGTACTGATAAATAATATGTTTGCATAAGCATAAACTGTGTGCAACCTTAAGCATTATTTAATATATTGCAGATGTTTATGCAGTCATATGCATATATCAGACTTTGTATTAGAAGGGGCCTTGTTTGGGCATTGGAAAAAAATTGATATATAAAAGTTATATTAACAGATTCATCTTTAATCATCTGACATTTTATTTTAGGATCAAAATTCTATTTTGATAAGCAAACTCATTCTACTAGGCACTTCCTTGTATGCTTTTATTATTAAATGTATCTGCAATTTGACAAGCTGTTTGATCTTCCACATTTAATACAATTTAATTACCATAAAATAATACAATATTTTAGAGTTATATAAACCTTAGAAGTAATCTAAACTATGAAATAATTAAGGATAAGATGAACAACTTATCATTACAGCCCTAATTATGGGCATTCGATTAAAAACGTCGCACTGACTAGATTTAGTCTACTTTCCACATAGGGAAGGGCTCTTCCCCATACGCTCTTGACTGATGGTTCTATTAGTCTTGCTACAAGCCCTTCCAATGACAAGGAATTTATTAAATACCCCTGGTTTCTATAGCAAAGTACCTCAAGCTGGGTGGCTTAAAATAACAGAAATATATTATCTTACAGATCTGGAGTCCAGAAGTGCAAAATCAAGGTGTCAGCAGGGCCAGGCTCCCTCTGAAACTTGGAGGGGAGAATTCTGCCTCGCCTCTTCCAGCTTCTGGTGGTTGTCGGCAATCCTTGGCATGCCTTGGCTCACAGCTGCAGCACCTTAATCTCCTCCTCTCTTGTCACACGGCCTTCTTCCTGTGTGTCTCTATCTTCCTATAGCATTCTCCTCCTGTGTTTCTGTGTCTTTACATGGTATTCTCCTGAGTCTGCCCAAATTTGCTTCTTCTGATAAAGACACCCATCATATCAGATTAGGGTCCACCCTAATGACCCCATCTTAACTTGATGACATCTGCAAAGATCTTATTTCCAAATAAAGTTACATTCACATGTACTGGGGTTTAGGACCTTGCATATCTTTGGGAGACTATAACTCAAGCCATGGCACCTCCACATAGGATACTGAGACACAGACAACTGTAGGAACAGGCAGTGATCTTTGGTGGATCCCTTCAATTCTCTGGGATGAGGTTTTTCTCATTTTACACCTACCAAGGGCTGATCAAGTGCTACGCACATGTTCAGAGCACTGAAGAATAACTCCTTGAGTTCTCACAAAGACCTTGCTCCTAGTAATTTCAGCCCCATATGAAAGGCCTTCAAATATTTGACGATAGCTGTTATATTCCTACTAAGTCCTTTCTTCTTCAAGATAAACACTATCAATTCCTTCGAACATCTTTTATGTTGAATCATTTCTGATCTGTCAATCTGAATAATCCTGAGTTGACTGTGCAGAAAATTAGAATTATGATTATCTGCATTACCTGCCTTCTAATTAAAACTTAAATATATGTATACATATATGGATATATATATATTTGGAATATATATACTTAGAAAAATATATATATATATATATTTGGACAATGATTCTTGCTTATCCAGAATTCACAAACTTTGTAGCAGGAATTGAATAAATTTATTTTCATAAATTCCACACCAGTAGAGCTGGAGTTAATAAGGCTTTACAACACATACTGATAATACTATTATACTTTGAATACTAGGCAATTCTGAATATTTTAAAGCATTCATAATAACTATTACTTCCTCATTTATGAACTGGTAAAAAGTGCAAGTAAAATGGGCTTGAAAGGCCCTGGTGATTATTTTCATAGAACACTGCAATGCCCCTTTTTAGATCCATCTCTTTTCACAAGAAATTTCTCAGAGGATTTAGTCAAACATGAAACTTTTTTGCTCTATTTGTAAGTAATGTATTTTTATTTCAAAATGAAATCTAATATACTGCTATTTCGGATCTTAAAAATAGCTCAAAAGGCTCTTAGATCTTCATTTTGATCCGCATATGTGTGTCTGCAATTGGATTAGATAAACTGGAACTTCATGAAAATTAGGTAGAGTTAAACTATTTCATGCTCTGGTTTCTTATTAAGAAGTAATATAATTTTATCACGGGTCCATGGTGTCCTGGTGCTAGACTAAAGCTGAAGCCAAGTTCAGGCTTCTATCAAAAATTAAACTTTGACTTTGAGCCAAGATTCTGGTTTTCAACTAAGATGCTTTACATCTATGGCAGCTTTGTACTTCATGGACTAATTGCCATAATATATGATTACTGATGCAGAATCCTCCATGGTTCCTTTTGGTCTGGTAGACTTGCAGATTGAAACTTGAAGCTTTGACATATTTAATAGTACAAGTGACTGACTTTGCAGAAATTTCCTCACTTAAATCCTGACAGCCTTGTCCCCCTGTAGTAAGGATACCCTTCCTTTATCCCCATTTCTCCACCCACACTTCTGGCTGCTTACCACTAGCATTGCCCAGATTATCAGTTGCTGGCATCTGGTAAATCCAATTCTTACTGGCCCAGAATGTACTAATTATATCCTACAGCTGATTAGAAAGCAGCCTCTTTGCTAAAGAACAGTTTATTTAGCTTGTCAATGAATAAGACTTGGTTTGAATTTTGATTTAAAAATCAAAGGGAAACGGAAAAGGAGTGAGAAGGAGGAAAATATATTCTTCATAAAGCAGGAAGTTCTGTTAATTAAATTGAAAAAAATAAATATAGATTTTGTATAAGACTGGAAGGAGGGGCTTTAGGCTAAAACACTAAAACTGGAGGAATTAAAATGTGTATCTGCATTTCGAGAACCTGACTTAAAAAATCTAGAAATGCATTATTTTAAAATCTCAGCATACTTGTAGGAGATTTGTCAATGACCTAATTTGAAAACTAGTCAGACTCTAGACAGAAATGGGGAAGGTTATGTTTTATTGATGAATGTTTCATGAATAACATGCATGATTCAATATTTACGCTTTGGTTAAATGCTTTTGAATAGTCAAATTTCTGTAATCTGTATTTTTGTTCATTGTTTACACAAGATTTATTAAGGAAAAGATACAGCTCCTCATATTAACAGAGCTTTACAATGAATTTAGAGGCGACATCATTTTAGGCAAGTGCTAAGCACTGAAATATATAAAAAATAGCCTGATCCATTCACTTTTTTCCCCTTTATTTTCATAATCAAATCTGATCACCACAAGCAACAAAGAAAGACATTTCCATGCAATTTTCAAAACTGTTCCTAATTTACCATGACTAATTAAAATGTGAAGCTCCATAACACTTTAGCTCAGTGGTTCTCCAGTCTGGCTGCACTTTAGAATGATTTAGAGAAGCTTTTTAAAAATGTACAATATTGTCCCCACCCCCTTGCCACTCCCCACACACTAATTTATTCAGAATCTCTGGGCATGGGACCCAGGAACCATACTTCTATTATTAAGTCTCCCAGGTGATTCAAATATGTATGTAGGATTGAGAATAATCTTTCTTTGGGGAAGTTGGTCATGAAAGATTGGGAAGCCATAAGAAAATGTGGTGAATTAAGAACCAGGTAAAAATAGAAAATCAATTAATGAAAAGAATTAGTTTCAGAGACGTGGAGGGTCTTGGAGATACTTCCTGTATCCTGTACTGCAGAGTTTTGTAAGGGGCACATGGATCCCTCAGAAAAGCTGATGAAAAGCTATGGACCTCTCCACAGAAAAGCAGACACATCCAGAACACATGACACTGGCATGGAAGGTGTTATTTTGGAGGAAAACCAGAATCTCAAGACAAAAATCCCTTAACTACAGCAAAGAAAGAAATGTTTTCAAAGATGAAGGGCTAAAATCAAGAAATGAAGCCCAATTATTGTATGCACTGGGCCATGCAGGCAGAGATTACAGTGACACATAAAGGTCTGTGAGATAGAAAAACTTTCCAAAACGACATAAACTTGTTCCATTTTAAGAGAATATACATACGAGCTTCTATCTTTGCTGAATCTAACATGCTCTCCTCCTGATTGCCACACCCTACAGCCAAAGTGAAGATTCATGCATTGCTTATTCTAGTGGTAGCTTCCTGCACCATTCTCCAAAAAGTTTTACAAATTTCCTCTATTCCCTTTCCTTTGAATAATATCAGACTGATGCTGCAAAAGTAGACTGCCAAATTTTAAAGTCCTTCGGTTTTCAACCTTGCTGTACTCAAGGATATACTAACTGTCTACTTCACGGTCGTTTTTATAATTTGAATTTTATTTCATTCTTTCTCTCTAGAATTTCCACTCAATGCACACTGATTTTCTTTGAGCCATTCTTAGACGATCTATTCAAATCAAGCTCTTTAAATTTTCTCAATCCACCTTTTTATATTAACGACACTAAAAGTGTAACTTGGGTGTTAAAATCAATTCTGAGGCTATTCTAACTATAATCACTGGGTCTAATAAATCCTAGATTTGTCTGTGCTTTCCATAACATAAAATTATTAAGCCATTGGGTAGCCCGAATCAAAGGATTCCTTAGAAGTTATAACATTTTGAATCCACTGGTCTGTATAAGTAGACCAAGCTATATCAATACTTCCTAAAAGTTAAGAATATTTCAAGATTCCTATTCAAGCTGTTTTTAGGGTCTTTCCATTCAAGCTATTATCTTGATACTGTTATTATTAATAGACAGGTAGCAGAAGAGATTCACATCAGTGGCACACTGAACAGCATGGCATGTGAACATGGGCAAGGATGAAGAACGATTAAAAGATTAGGAAAGTGAAATCCACGAGATAACAGTATATGTCTGTATAGCAATATATCTACACAGAAATGCATTGCAGGGGACCAGTGAAAAAAGTTCTCCATCAAACAATAGAACATCTAAAGAATACTGAAGGTCTGGCCCACGGAGCACAGCGTTTCTATTTCTGTTGTACTTGTATGTGGCATGTTGGATTGGATTAATAAAATATCTGTGTCACTCCGCATCATGAAAAACTTCATTTAAATTACAACTAAAATCTTGCTCCTGTGGTAACTAGATTTAATCTTATTGTAGCCATTAATACTGACTAGTCCCCTTAACTGAGTTCTCATTAAGGACACTTACATAAATTTATATCAGTCTTACTTAAAATTAGGCCACCTACATTGTAACTGATACATATTTATATATTTATAACATAAATATTATAATTTACTTTACTCTCCTTAAAGGCTGTCCACTTCAACTTCTTAAATGGATACATTTCTTTGTTTAGACATAGTTTATAATTCTACACAGTTTCATATAAAGAAAATGAGTGGAAATCCACTGGAAAAAAGCTATAAAGCTTGTATCATCCCAAAGTTATCCCTAAGGAGCAGAAAAACAATTATATGTCTAAAATTTTGCAAGCAGTGAATGTTCATTAAATATTTAAAGGAAGGCAGTAGAACTCAGAAGCCCTCTCGCCAGTATATCCAGAGCAGTTCAAAAGAGAATTTTATGCCTTCAATAAAATTTACCAAGAATTTCTGGAAGACAACTTTATCCAAAACACCATATATCTTTTATTATCAATTTTTTTTTTTGCTATTTGTAATCATCTAAACAATTATATGATACCAAAATGTGAAAGACCATGTAGCTCAGCAATTTGTCACTTCTCGTACTATGCTTATAATAAACAGAATTTACCAAATTTGAATTTTAGCAGAAATCGAAGCTCAAACTTTAAGACTCTTTAGTTTCAGCAGATCACATTTTGATCTTTCTGAGCCCACTGTGCTACATGGTACACATGAGTCACCCCTTTTGCAAGATACAGCCTGCAGTGGGAGTTGAGAGCTCAGCTAACAGACTGTAATTACATTATTCAGTGATCTGCGGTGTGTGCCTCAAGCAGCAGCTCAACACGCCATTCATGGCTGTGAAGGCTGGAAAACAAGGAGCAAAAATCAAAACAGAGAAAAAGAAAATCAAAAGTAAAAGCTAGTGTTTGTCAACGGGCTTCAGGTTCGAATTAAAGTTGCAGCATCCAAGATCACAGTCGACGTCAAATTTTGGTAGTATCAAGAATCCAGCAAAAAATTACATGTGGAAACCATTTGGGGTTGAGTATATTTGCAGGAATTTAAAACTACTGTCACCTAAGCCAAGAGCAGAGCCATTTTCTAGTCTCCCAATTTCAAGCTTGAAACCTTAAAATATAAATAATGCTAAAATGGGCAATTTAACAGAAGTAATCAATATTTGATTTTATACAAGGAGAACCATGCCCCATCACCCAACAACTAGATTTCTCAATACTGCCAGGTAAGTACTGTTACCGGAAAGTTATTCATCAATTTTTAAAAATTATATGTATATATTTATACATACACACATATACATATATATATATACACGTGTGTCTGTTCACAGTATTAATCAAAAGAAATCCTCATCTGCTTAAATCAACCAGCAGCCTAGTAGAACTAATCATGTATATCAGTGTGGATTTCAAACATGAGCAAAAGAACAACCTTTGTTTGCAGCATAAATGAAACTCTGCCTGGTTGGAACACTGCCCTACCACTAAGTGATCTATTGATAACTTGTGGCTCAAAATACTGCCATCATCAGATTCCTTCCTTTGGTAGTACTATACACATTTTGATGTTAAGATAACATGTACACTTCACATGCAAGATATAATGAAAGCAGAAATTGCTCCCTTGATTTAACCAGTAGTTATTTATGAATGTTGAGCCGTGCAAAATTGTGGTTATTTGCAGATCCTCATTAATAACACCTCAGACTACTTCTGCAAAGGCAAATGCACTATGACATTCAATATTTTTTCTTCACAACGGTTTGAATTCCCTCTGAATAGAAGTAGAAAATAGGTAATTGTACCTGTGGTTCAAAGAGCAATACAGTTTATTTTAGTATTATTGTGAGAGCCAATGGGTTCTTTGTCTGCGTCAGTGTTTGAACAAATAAAATTGCTTCTCTTCCCACAATATAAAATGCCAGAATGGTGTTACTTTTCTCAAGGAGATTGTACAAAAAACAGTTCTATGGTTAAAAATCCCTTAAGTGTTTCAGACCCTGCCAATGAAATTTAGTTGCTCTAACAGAAAAGTAAAATCTATAAAACCTAACAAGCAAGGATAGACAACACTGGAAAATTATAGCCTCAGTAACAGTTTAGACAGAAAGAAGCAGCACAAAACTAAAAGCTTCCCTTTTGTAATATTAGTTTTAATTTAGGTTACATATGAAGCATTTGGAGGTATTCATCAAATAATTGCTTAGTCAAAGTATTTGAAGGATTATAGACGAGACTATAAATAAGATAAAGATTCCCAGCAGCACCTTGTCCCCACCTCCCAACACTTATGCTCCCTCATCCTGTCCAATCTCTGGGGCCCAATTCCATCCTTACCTGCCTAATGTCTCCCAGTGGATCTCATCACATATGTCTCTGTCTCTGAACACGCCATTTCTCCAAGTCTTTACTTGTCTGTCTTCTTCATGAAAATATACACGTCCTGAACTCTGTTCCCACAGAACACATCAGTGATATTCAACCTCCAGCATCTTTCAATTATGCACTCTGTTAAAGAAGCTGTGCTTAAGGGACTTCCCTGGCGGTCCAGTGGTTAAGACACTGCGCTTCCACTGCAGAGGGTACAGGTTCAATCCCTGGTTGGGGAATTAAGATCTCTCATGCCGCACAGCGTGGCCAAAATATAGGGGGGAACAAGAAAAGAAACTGTGATTAAGATGAAAATTTTCCTTATTCTGAGAAAGATAATTATGAATTTAGACTATATAGACTATGTGTTTATTCATTAATGTAGACATTCTTCTAAGGGCTTAATAGCCATCATGAAACTATACTCTTGAGAGAACTGTCTTTTATTCACCTGTGAACAGTGCCTAGTACCAGCACATGGGAGTCATTCAGTAAATGTTGCTTGAACTTAAAACTGAATTACATCCAATTTAGTCCAAAATTTTGTATTGTTGATAAAGAAACTTTGCCTTTGGTAATGGCTAATACGTCCGAAAGAGTAAAATTTTTAACGTTTACTGCATGGTTTGCAAGAGTCATTAACCATCAAGATACCAACGAATAGATCCCTGCACACCCGCTGAAGACCACGTGACTTAGTTACCCTGCATGAGGGACACCTCACATTGTATCCATCACAGCATGTAATACTCCAACATCTGTTCGTATAACTTTAATTTTGAGGGTTTATATTTTATTTATTTATTTTATTTATTTATTTTTTTCTTACAGACTCTCTCTAGATATTTTTTCTTACAGACTCTCTCTAATATCTCTCCACTCACTTTTTATTTATTGTTTTGGAGGGGGAGAAAAGAATGCCACCTTTTTTTTTTTTTTTTTTTTATACACCAGGTTCTTATTAGTCATCCATTTTATACACATCAGTGTATACATATCAATCCCAATCTCCCAATTCATCCCACCACCACCCGCACCCCCCGCCGCTTTCCCCCCTTGGTGTCCATACGTTTGTTCTCTACATCTGTGTCTCAATTTCTGCCCTGCAAACCAGTTCATCTGTACCATTTTCCTAGGTTCCACATATATGCATTAATGTGCAATATTTGTTTTTCTCTTTCTGACGTACTTCACTCTGCATGACAGTCACTAGATCCATCCAAGTCTCTACAAATGACCCAATTTCATTCCTTTTTATGGCTGAGTAATATTCCATTGTATATATGTACCACATCTTCTTTATCCATTCATCTCTCGATGGGCATTTAGGTTGCTTTCATGACCTGGCTATTGTGAATAGTGCTGCAATGAACATTGGGGTGCATGTGTCTTTTTGAATTGTGGTTTTCTCTGGATATATGCCCAGTAGTGGGATTGCTGGGTCATATGGTAATTCTATTTTTAGTTTTTTAAGGAACCTCCATTCTGTTCTCCATAGTGGCTGTATCAATTTACATTCCCACCAACAGGGCAAGAGGGTTCTCTTTACCCCACACCTTCTCCAGCATTTGTTGTTTGTACATTTTCTGATGAAGCCCATGCTAACTGGTGTGAGGTGGTACCTCATTGTAGTTTTGATTTGCATTTCTCTAATAATTAGTGATGTTGAACATCTTTTCATGTGCTTCTTGGCCATCTGTATGTCTTCTTTGGAGAAATGTCTATTTAGGTCTTCTGCCCATTTTGGGATTGAGTTTTTGTTTTTTTAATATCAAGCTGAATGAGCTGTTTATATATTTTGGAGATTAATCCTTTGTCAGTTGATTCATTTGCAAATATTTTCTCCCATTCTGAGGGTTGTCTTTTCGTCCTGCTTATGGTTTCCTTTGCTGTGCAAAAGCTTTGAAGTTTCATTAGGTCCCATTTGTTTATGTTTGTTTTTATTTCCATTACTTTAGGAGGTGGATCAAAAAAGATCTTGCTGTGATTTATGTCAAAGAGTGTTCTTCCTATGTTTTCCTCTAAGAGTTTTATAGTGCCCGGTCTTACATTTAGGTCTCTAATCCATTTTAACTTTATTTCTGTGTATTGTGTTAGGGAGTGTTCTAATTTCAATCTTTTACATGTAGCTGTCCAGTCTTCCCAGCACCACTTATTGAAGATACTGTCTTTTCTCCATTGTATAACTTTGCCTCCTTTGTCATAGATTAGTTGACCATAGGTGCATGGGTTTACCTCTGGGCTTTCTATCTTGTTCCATTGATCTATGTTTCTGTTTTTGTGCCAGTACCATATTGTCTTGATTACTGTAGCTTTGCAGTATAGTCTGAAGTCAGGGAGTCTGATTTTTCTAGCTCCGTTTTTTTCCCTCAAGACTGCTTTGGCTATTCGGGGTCTTTTGTGTCTCCATACAAATTTTAAGATTTCTTGTTCTAGTTCCGTAAAAAATGCCATTGGTAATTTGATAGGGATTGCATTGAATCTGTAGATTGCTTTGGGTAGTATACTCATTTTCCCAGTATTGATTCTTCCAATCCAAGAACATGGTATATCTCTCCATCTGTTGGTATCATCTTTAATTTCTTTCATCAGTGTTTTATAGTTTTCTGCATACAGGTCTTTTGTCTCCCTATGTAGGTTTATTCCTAGCTATTTTATTCTTTTTGTTGCAATGGTAAATGGGAGTGTTTCCTTAATTTCTCTTTCAGATATTTCATCATCAGTGTATAGGATTGCAAGAGATTTCTGTGCATTAATTTTGTATCCTGCAACATTACCAAATTCATTGATTAGCTCTAGTAGTTTTCTGGTGGCATCTTTAGGATTCTCTATGTATAGTGTCATGTCATCTGCAAACAGTGACTGTTTTACTTCTTCTTTTCCACTTTGTATTCTTTATATTTCTTTTTCTTCTCTGATTGCCAAGGCTAGGACTTCCAAAACTATGTTGAATAATAGTGGTGAGAGTGGACATCCTTGTCTTGTTCCTGATCTTAGAGGAAATGCTTTCCGTTTTTCACCATTGAGAATGATGTTTGCTGTGGGTTTGTCATATATGGCCTTCATTATGTTGAGCTAGGTTCCCTCTGTGCCCACTTCCTGCAGGGTTTTAATCATAAATGGGTGTTGAATTTTGTCAAAAGCTTCTTCTGCATCTATTGAGATGATCATATGATTTTTATTCTTCAATTGGTTAATATGGTGTATCACATTGATTGATTTGCATATATTGAAGGATCCTTGCATCCCTGGAATAAATCCCACTTGATCATGGTGTATGATCCTTTTCATGTGTTGTTGGATTCTGTTTGCTAGTATTTTCTTGAGGATCTTTGCATCTATATTCATGAGTGATATTGGTCTGTAATTTTCTTTTTTTGTAGTATCTTTGTCTGGTTTTGGTATCAGGGTGATGGTGGCCTCATAGAATGAGTTTGGGAGTGTTCCTTCCTCCACAAGTTTTTGGAAGAGATTGAGAAGGATGGGTGTTAGCTCTTCTGTAAATGTTTGATAGAATTCACCTGTGAAGCCATCTGGTCCTGGACTTTTGTTTGTTGGAAGATTTTTAATCACAGTTTCAATTACATTACTTGTGATTGGTCTTTTCATATTTTCTATTTCTTCCTGGTTCAGTCTTGGAAGGTTATACCTTTCTAAGAATTTGTCCATTTCTTCCAGGTTGTCCGTTTTATTGGCATAGAGTTGCTTGTAGTAGTCTCTTAGGATGCTTTGTATTTCTGCCATGTCCACTGTAACTTCTCCTTTTTCATTTCTAATTTTATTGATTTGAGTCCTCTCCCTCTTTTTCTTGATGAGTCTGGCTAATGGTTTATCAATTTTGTTTATCTTCTCAAAGAACCAGCTTTTAATTTTACTGATCTTTGCTATTGTTTTCTTTGTTTCTATGTCATTTATTTCTTCTCTGATCTTTATGATTTCTTTCCTTCTGCTAACTTTGGGTTTTGTTTGTTCTTCTTTCTCTAGTTCCTTTAGGTGTAAGGTTAGATTATTTATTTGAGATTTTTCTTGTTTCTTGAAATAGGCTTGTATAGCTATAAACTTCCCTCTTAGAACTGCTTTTGCTGCATCCCATAGGTTTTGGATTTTCATGTTTTCATTGTCATTTGTCTCTAAGTATTTCTTGATTTCCTCTTTGATTTCTTCAGTGATCTCTTGGTTATTTAGTAAAATAGAGTTTAGCCTCCATGTGTTTGTGTTTTTTCCGTTTTTTCCCCTATAATTCACTTCTAATCTCATAGCATTGTGGTCAGAAAAGATGCTTGATATGATTTCAATTTTCTTAAATTTACTGAGGCTTGATTTGTGACCCAAGATGTGATCTATCCTGGAGAATGTTCTGTGCGCACTTGAGAAGAAAGTGTAATCTGCTGTTTTGGATGGAATGTCCTATAAATATCAATTAAATCCATCTGGTCTATTGTGTCATTTAAAGCTTGTGTTTCCTTATTAATTTTCTGTTTGGATGATCTGTCCATTGGTGTAAGTGAGGTGTTAAAGTCCCCCACTATTACTGTGTTACTGTCAATTTCCTCTTTTACAACTGTTAGCAGTTGCCTTATGTATTGAGGTGCTCCTGTGTTGGGTGCATATATATTTATAATTGTTATATCTCTTCTTCTTGGATTGATCCCTTGAACATTAAGTAGTGTCCTTCCTTGTCTCTTGTAACATTCTTTATTTTAAAGTCTATTTTATCTGATGTGAGTATTGCTACTCCAGGTTTCTTTTGATTTCCATTTGCATGGAATATCTTTTTCTATCCCCTCACTTTCAGTCTGTATGTGTCCCTAGGTCTGAAGTGGGTCTCTTGTAGACAGCATATATATGGGTCTTGTTTTTGTATCCATTCAGCAAGCCTGTGTCTTTTGGTTGGAACATTTAATCCATTCACGTTTAAGGTAATTATTGATATGTATGTTCCTATTACCATTTTCTTAATTGTTTTAGGTTTGTTTTTGTAGTTCCCTTTCTTCTCTTGTGTTTCCCACTTAGCGAAATTCCTTTAGCATTTGTTGTAGAGCTGGTTTGACGGTGCTGAATTCTCTTAGCTTTTGCTTGTCTGTAAAGCTTTTGATTTCTCCATCAAATCTGAATGAGATCCTTGCCAGGTAGAGTAATCTTAGTTGTAGGTTCTTCCCTTTCATCATTTTAAGTATATCATGGCACTCCCTTCTGGCTTGTAGAGTTTCTGCTGAGAAATCAGCTGTTAACCTTATAGGAGTTCTCTTGTATGTTATTTGTCATTTTTCCCTTGCTGCTTTCAATAATTTTTCTTTGTCTTTAATTTTTGCCAATTTCATTACTATGTATCTCGGCATGTTTCTCCTTGGGTTTATCCTGTATGGGACTCCCTGCACTTCCTGGACTTGGGTGGCTATTTCCTTTCCCATGTTAGGGAAGTTTTCGACTATAATCTCTTCAAATATTTTCTCTGGTCCTTTCTCTCTCTCTTCTCCTTCTGGGACCCCTATAATGCGAATGTTGTTGCGTTTAATGTTGTCTCAGAGGTCTCTTAGGCTGTCTTCATTTCTTTTCATTCTTTTTTCTTTAGTCTGTTCTGCAGCAGTGAATTCCACCATTCTGTCTTCCAGGTCACTTATCCATTCTTTTGCCTCAGTTATTCTGCTATTGATTCCGTCTAGTGTAGTTTTCATTTCAGTTATTGTATTGTTCATCTCTGTTTGTTTGTTCTTTAATTCTTCTAGGTCTTTGTTAAACATTTCTTGCATCTTCTCGATCTTTGCCTCCATTGTTTTTACGAGGTCCTGGATCATCTTCACTACCATTTTTCTGAATTCTTTTCTGGAAGTTTGCCTATCTCCACTTCATTTAGTTGTTTTTCTGGGGTTTTATCTTGTTCCTTCATCTGGTACATAGCCCTCTGCCTTTTCATCTTTTCTATCTTTCTGTGAATGTGGTTTTTGTTCCACAGGCTGCAGGACTGTAGATCTTCTTGCTTCTGCTGTCTGTCCTCTGGGGGCTTATACTTTAAATTGTTATTTGTTCTCTTTGTCCAGTTGCTTAAAACATACAGCATACAAGAGTATGCAAATAGCAGACTTTGATTCCAATCACTCTGTGAAATACCTCCTTACCTACAAGCTCACCCCTCCCTTGCCAAAAGTTAATTTATATATGCCAATATACTACACAACTTATATTCTAAGTCAGATACTGTGCACACACACACATGCACTCTGGAGAAATAGAACCAACTATTTGTGTGTGTGTGTGTGTGTGTGTGTGTATATATATATATATATATATATATATATATACACACACACATATATATATGGGATCAACATAATCTAATCTAAAATACCTTCACAGAAACACCTAGAATCATGTTTAACCAAATATCTGGATACTGTAGCCTAGTCAAGTTGACAGATAAAATTATCATAAACTCAAAGCATTTGGGTTCTCCTATACTGCATTTAAAGATGAAGAAACTTAATTTTGTTCATATAACAAACTATTTAATCAATCCTCCTGTAAAGCTGACCCAAATCTCCCTAGTAATCATTAACTGATAAGGAGATCAGCAAAGGGACAATATATGTCTTTGGTTGCGTATCATCATTTTGATGGAAATACCTTTAAACACAAACACATGAAATGTGTAGAATTAAGTTGCTAGCATAAAGGTGGTCATACTTTATGATACATACTAGAAGAATCTGCTCTTCTCATAATATTTGTTTCTTAACTAGCTGCAATAAAACTTCTTTATCACAGAGTCCATAAAGCATTTTCACCTCCTAAATTCACTTCTTAAAGTAGCCATTAAGTGTCTACAATGTACCCATTTGTAATGCTATTAATAGCAATTATGATGCCAACTGTAGCCAGCAAGAGGGTGAGATGCAATGAAAATGTAATCCTAAAGACCTTATATACTGTAATCTTCTCAGTGATGGTAGAATTCTCTGCTCTATATACACAGTCAGAAAATATAAAGCTTTGTTCTTCTAGTTTAATTAGTAGAACATGTTTTCTCTGAAGATACAAAATCTAGGTAGAAAAGATGTGTAAGGTGATTCTCACCACCCTCAGCCATTTTCCTAGAATGTACCTCTGATCATGTTAAGTAATTGTTCAAAAATCTTTGATAGAATCTCTCAGTCAGCAAACTATACCAAATCCAGCCTCTGGCCTGTTTCTGTGCAGCTTGAGAACTAAAAATGGGTTTTACATATTTAAAGTGTTGTTGGAAAAAAAAAAAAGCAAAAAAGATATGTGACAGAGAACATTTTTGATCACAGAACCTAAAATATTTCCTGTCTAGCCTTTTACAGAACAAGTTAACAAGTTTGCCAACCCCTGGTTTAGAAGATGAAGTACAGAACCCATAACATGTTGTTTAAGGCCTTCCACACTCTGAAGGCCAAATGATAGACTAACCATCCCTCAAGTGTTCACCGTCTTGGCGTGTCCTTCTTTTCCTCTCCTGTCATCTAAATTCAGCTGTCCATCAAGATGATGCTCAAGTTCATCTTCTCTATGAAGCATTATCTTGCTGCTCAATTCCACAGTAATCTCTCTCTCCTTGGAACTTGGGCAGACATCAGTATTTGCTTTACTCACTGATGATCATGATTCTTTTTATGCACACATTTTAATCTAAACTTATCTTCCCAAAAAGAGTGTAAGACCCTGACAGTGTCATGCAGATGTTTAGTATCAGTATTGCAAATTTTAAGGACTTTCTATGTCCTGCAAGTCTGATTTCTTTTTTGTCAATAGTTAATCACCATAATTTATGAGCAATTACTATTGCCAAATGTTGCCAAACCTACACATACATTTTTTCTTCAATTTAGTCCTTACAAAATGTTTGGTGATAAGAATAATTCTCTTATTTTTACACAGAGACTAATATTAAAGAGAATAAAAGAGTATGCAGTACACAAGAGAGCACAAAAGCCAGAGCGAAGAGGGAAAGATAGATTGAGAGAGAAAGAGAGAGAGTACATTCCCACAATTTATACAGTACAAATGTTTATATAATGGAATTGGAGTGAGGAAACTTTATGAAGATTTGGTTGGTAGTTAACATTTAAATCATTCAGTCAACCGAAATGGAAGTAATTCATGAGTTCTAGGTTCTGTGAGGAAGATAAATTTGATAGAAGTCCTTCATGACATTGGATTTAAATGATATATTGGATCTGAAACCAAAAATATAGGCAATAAAAGTATTAAGAGATAAATCAGACTCCATCAAAATTAAAAACTTCTATGCATCAAAGGATACCATCAACAGAGTGAAAAGGCAACCTATGGAATGGGAGAAAAATATTTACAAATTATATATCTGATAAGGGGTTACTATGCAGAATATGTAAAGAATTCCTACAACTAAACAACAGAAAACAAACAAATCGATTTAAAAATGTGCAAGAGACTTGAAGAGACAATTCTCCAAAAAAGATATACAAATGACCGACAAGCACAGAAAAAGGTTGCTCAAATCATTAGTTGTTCAAATCATCACGCATCATTAAGGAAATGCAAATCAAAACCACAATGAGATACCACTCATTGATGGCTACTGTCAAAAAAAAAAAAAAAACAGAAAATAACAAGTGTGGGCAAGGATGTGGTGAAACTGGAATCCTTGCACACTGTTGGTAGGAATGTAAAGTGGTGCAGCCTCTATGGAAAACAATATGATGGTTCCTTAACAAATTAAACATAGAACTACCATATGATATAGCAATTCCACTTCTGGGTATATGCCCCAAAATAAATGAAAGCAGCATCTCAAAGAGATTTGTGTACACCACTGTTTATATCAGCATTTTTCACAAGAGCTGAGAGATGGAAGCAACCCAAGTGTCCATCAACAGATGAATGGATAAACAAAATGTGGTCTATCCATACAATGGAATATAACGCAGCCATAAAGAGGAAGGAAATTCTGACATATTCTACAACATGGATGAATCTTGAGGATATTATGCTAAGTGAAATAATCTAGTCACAGAAGGACAAATATGGTATGATCCCCCTTATGTGAGGTATCTGGAGTAGTCAAATTCATAGAGAGAGAAAGTAGGATGGTGGTGGCAGGGGCTGGGTGAAGGGAGAGGGGGAGTTCTTTATTGGGTGTAGAGTTTCATTGTTGCCAGGTGAAAAGCACCAGGAGATTGACTGCACAACAGTCAATAGTACAATGTGAACGTACTTAGCAGTACTGAACCGTACACTTAAAATGATTCAGATGACAAATTTTATGTTCTGTATATTTTACCACAATTAAAATTTTTTTAATAAAACAGATTTCATAGATGTCTTCTATTCTTGTCCTGAAGGAATATTCACCACATTAACAAAACTTAAAGTGACTGTGAGATGACAAAATCACAATTACAACATAAACCCAAGATTCCTAAAATGGGCCCTGGGCCTAGGCACCTGAAAGATGTTAGAATCTGCTTGGTTTTCACACCTGTGGAAATGCAGAAAGGTTCGTGTATTCTCCAGTAAGGTACAAAACTGCAACTTTAAAAAAGTCTTCTATACTTTCTCTGGTAAACAGTGACTTTGCTCTTACATGAATGTATTAATACCATCTCATGATTTAATTAATTCACCTCATTTTTAAAAATCTCTTGCCTTTTCCAATACAATAGAGAAACTATGTAGAAATCCAAATTTTTGTTACTGTTTAAGAAATTAAGCCGGTGCACGAATAGAAAGTAAACAGTAGATGGCATTTGTCATTTTCCTCCCAGGTGACCTGACAACTGGGACTTGAGCTGCTGCTGGGCATCATTAGTCCTTAGGTGTTTCAAATAATTTCACATCATTCGTTAATTCAAATTTCCATGCCACAAAATAATCAGATTACCAAATCTGTGTTCTGTGCAAAACACAAAGGCTTATTAAGATTCTGTAAGGGCTTCATTTCTACGTGAAAGAAACTTTTAGAAAGTTGAAGAGAGAGTTCTACACATGAAAAGTTAAATAGCAACATAGGACTGAAAATATAAAGAAAATCAGGAAAGGGAGGTCTTAAGGAAGCACGTGTTTAATTGCAAATACAGAGATAACTAATAAAGGGCTGTGGTTTTTGCAGAGGCCTCGGAAAGATCTGCAAAGACTTATAGGGAAGGATATATCAGAGCAGCAGTTCTCTGTTGAGGGCAGTTGGTCCCCCCCTGGAAATGCTAAGCAAGGCAGGCTTGTCAATATTTTTGGCTGCCACAGCTGGGAGGGGGAACGATATGGGTGTCTCGTGGATAGATGTCAGGGATGCTGCTGAACATCCTACAATTCACAGGACCATCCCCCACAAAAAGGAATGATCTGGTCCAAAATGTCAATAGTGCTAAGGTTGAGAAACCCTGGACTAAAGCTAAGCCGTTTTCATAAAAAGGATTTTTCTAAAGTGCTGAAGGATGGAAGAGAAAAGATATGACGGATGGAAGTAAAGAATCATAAATACAAAGGGCTAAAGGGCTAAAGGGCTAAAGCATTAAGGGGTGCTAAGTGGATAAATTTAACTTGAGTGAAGGGCTTTATATAAGAGTGGCCAGTCTTGAAATACAGGCTAGAAAGAGCATGAGATTTGGAGCTCTGCTATTACCAAATGTGAGACTTTGAACACTTATTTGTCTCCTCTGAGCCTGAATTTTCTTATCTATAAAATGAAGATAATATTTACCTCTTATATTTGTTGACAAGGTCAAACCAGATAACTTAAAATGCTTCCCATGTTGGCAGGACAAAGGAGACAATCAATAGGAGACAGGGGAAGGTCCATCCCTTCAATTATCTACATCCCAGGGATTATTGAGGTTCAATTTTCAATTACTGATTGAAATGACTGATTTTCAATTACTTACCACAATCAACCAAAAGCTGATTAGTTAAACTTTTATTATCGGCTTCCATCCTTTCCCTCATTTATTCAACAACTATGTCTTCAGTTATCCTTCTTTTCAGGCAGTGCTCCCTTTCCTTAAGAGAGTCTTCAATCACTTAGAGAAAAACAGATTCAATTTTTAAAATGAAAGGAAGTCTTACAAAGCGTCTGAATGAATAATGTACAGATGACTCCAAACTTGTAACTTAATTATTTCCTCAACAAGGATCATAAAGGGATTTTAAGTCAAGAGTCTCCTGTGATGGTACTTGCAATTCACCCTGAACTCTGACATTATTGATACATCAGCGTTCTCTCTTAACATGACCAAATTCTCCTTGTGCAAGTTGAAAACATTTTCTTTCACTGTTTCACCATGTTTGTTCTTAAATACATACAGACTTTCCCACATACAGACTGCCTTTGTTAAAATCATTGCCTGATTCAATGGTATATAGATTGTCTCCCATTGACTAGGCAAGCATACGATTTTTTATAAATAACCTTGGCTGGGACTGGTGTCCCTATGGAGTCCTGAGGTTGCAGTTAAACAAGTGTCGGTCGTCACTTCTAGTACAGGCTGTAGCCTTGAATATGGAAAGATAGGATGGCAGAGGGAACACGTGATATCATGAACCCTGGTTGCCTAAAACAGCTCTGTGAGGGCACAGAGTAGAAAATAGTCAATGCTGGCTGAAACAAGTAGGAAATGATGTCATTTGGAGTGTTTGAGGTGTGAATTGAAAGATAAGTAAGTGCTCACACGACAGACAAATTAGCGGTGAGTATTCTAAGCAGAAGCAATAGCTTAAAGATTAAAGATTTACAGGAGGAAGACAGGCTCAAAGAGGTGGAACGCCAGGCGTGATTCGCCATGGCTGGATCATGCAGGAGAAGCAGGGGAGAAGCTAGAGAGGCACAGCAGCCTGATTACAAAAGGCCAGGTAGGCCATACAGATGAGTTTGGCATTTTGTAAGGTTATGTGGAGTTATTAAATATTTTACAAAAGAAGGTAATATCATCATATTTGAGCTTTTAGAAAGCCCCTCTGGCTGTAATGTTCAAGGTGGATTAGAAAAGACAAGACCAAAGAATAAATAAGGCAAATATCAGTAGAAAAATTTCTTGACTTCCATACTTGATCTTGTGACCATTGTCTTGGCACAAATTAGATTATAAAAATGGGGTCCCCTGTATACAACATCACCTGGTGGGAGGTAACATTTCTTGCTTAGTGTATTATTAAGGGTTCTTGAGACAAAAGGAACCAATAGGATAGATACATGAGATAGATAGATAGATAGATAATAGATATGATAGATATAGATAGATAGATATAGATATAGATAGATGATAGACAAATAGATAGATAGATAGACAGATAGATAGATAGATAGATAGAGATAGATTCATTTTTAGAAATTTATTTCAATAAATTATTCTAAGATATTAGCTCATATGATTGAGGCTGGCAAATCCAAAATCTGTAGCGTAGGCCAACAGGCTGGAGACCCAAAGAAGAGATAGTCCTGCAGCTCAAGTCAAAGGCCTTCAGCCTAAAGATCCAGGAAAGAGCAACATTGCAGTTCAGGTCTAAAGGCTATCAGGATGGAGACACAGGAAAGAGCCCATGTTGCAGGTCAAAGGAAGTAGTAGGAATGGAGAAGAAGTGACTGGAACTAGATATGGGCTTGTTGGGCCAGATATTTCTGAAAGCTAAATTCAGAGCACTGTGGCTTAGGGATCACAGATAGGAATTTAAATGGGCGACGACCCAGACACTCAGATACTCACAGTCACAAACCTTAACACCCTCTCTCCTCCTTTTTTTGACAGCAAGGATAGACTGGCAGTTTTGGATGACTTAACCAAATGGGATCTATCTGATTACCAGTAAAAGGGAAATCTTCATTATTCTTTGTACCTAGTAATGTGATCACAGGTAAATGACCCTGTTCACTAAGACAATTTGTTTTCATTTAAATAGATGCTTATTTAAAGCCTGAGTTATTGCTGTTCTCCCAGGGCCTAATTCTCTGCCTGCACATCATGGGTCTTTCTTAAGTAAGTTACTTATGGAATTCTTTGCAATCATTGGATTTAATTAACTTTTTGGAAGGCCAATCTTAACATATACAGTACTGTGGATAGTCTACATTCAAGGTTCTTCATTAAGGAATGGGTATAATCAAAATAATGCATAGAGACAAGCAAATTTTTCAAATTATTTTTTGAGATTGCTATCAGTATCCCAGCAAGAATGATAAGAAACTAACAAAGATAGTGACAATAGAAAGAGAAAAAAGTGGGACCCATGGAAAAGACATTGCAAAGCACAGATAGAATCTGGTGACTTGACACACAGGGATGGACGATTACCATTTCAAAACCAAGAAAGTAACATAAGAGGTGGGTTAAGTATCCTGGGGGGAAATGGTGAGTTCTAATTTATAAGTGCTAAACTGGTATTTCCAAAATGTTATCCAAGAGGAAATGTTCATATTATAAAGTAGAAGCAGCCTAAGATCAAGAACTAGAATTTGAAATAAAAGACTTTTTAAAAATTGAGATTAATATGGAAGAAAGCCATGGATTTGGAAAATCTCTGAAAGATGAGCCAGTAGAGAAAGAGATAATTCTGAACATGAAAATAACCTGTCATACCTTTAGGAATAGAGAGCCGTGAATTAGATACTGAAGGAGCGGTTACAAAAGAGAGTAAGGGACCAAATGTTGTGGTCGAGAGAAGAAAATCTCACTTGACCTTAGATATGCGTCCCTTAACACACCCAAAGTCCCTCACTATCACCCCGTTTCTCCTGTTATGTACAGCAACATTTTTAGAATATGAATATTTTGCTACATGTCCCTAGTACCTGATATCCACTTGAACTTCTGCCCATTACATAGGAGCCATATCCCAACCACTCCCCTGAAACCGTCTTCTAAAATCTCAGGGTGCCTCATGGTCACAATCTAACTGACTTCCACATTTTTCTTTTCTTACTTTATTTCTCTGCATTCTTTGGCACTACAGACTACACCTTTATTTAAAAATATTTCTTCTCTTGGTTTATTAAAACCAATAATTTCTGGATTTCTAAACTTTGCGGGGAGAGGGTTTTCTCAGTCTCCATCTTGATCTTTCTTTTCTTTGCCTCTAAATATATTCTCCAAGTTTCTTTCAACTCTCTTCTCCTCTCACATTTTAAGTGATCCCTAGGCAATTTCTCCTATATACATCAATTCAGTCCATAGACTATGATGACCCCCAAATCTCTCTTTTTTTTTATTCACATCTTTCTTATGGTCTCTGAACAATAATATTTGATTGTCCACTTGATATGTCCAATTGGTGGGCCCATAAGCGTCTATAAGGTAACATTCTTCAAACTTAATCCAAATCCTTCCCCAAACCTGCCATTCCCCCATTATTTCCAATCTTAAATGCCTTCCTTCTATCCAGTGGTCTAAGCTGGAAACCTGGGAATCAATTTAGGTTCATCTATCTCCCAATTACCATAACAAAGCATACACCTGGGCATGAATTTTTGACCATCTAAGTATCTCTTTTATTTACCCCTTTTTTTTCCATTTCAACTGCCATTACCCTACTTCCACATAATTATCTCTTACCTAGGATACTGCAATGAGCTCCTAACTGATCAATCTACTTCTTATCCCACCTTATATCTCTTCATCAATCTGCTTCTCCATGTTCTTTCTCCAACATGCCAACTTCAGATACATCCACCATACTGAAATTTCAAAAAGGTTTCATGTCATAGCACTCACATACTTGGAAAATTCTCCCCATAACCTACTGAAAAAAATCTGTACAATTTCCAACATAAACAAATTCTTGCATGACTTGGCTTCTGCCTAACTCAAATAATCTTACCTCTCAACCTCTAGATCCTTATATCCAGACAGAATTCCCCTACCCTGAAATTCCCAGCCAAGCTTCCATTAAAGAGACCTTCCTTTGCATAGAACATCTTCTCCTCATGTCACAACTCTCTTTTGTGACTGGTGAACTTCTGTCACCATTCCCTTTTCAGTTCAAGGGTTACTTTCTTCTAGTACTTACTGTATGCCAAGGACTGTGTTCAACACCAGGAATATGAAGATATATAAGACAGTGTTCTCCACATGGCAAATATCCAATAAATACATACTTAATGAAAGTATAAGACAGAAACTAAAATACGTTCAAAAAATGATTATGAAATGCAATGTAACACATAGCAGAGGAATATGGCTCGTTCTTCCCTTGAGGAGTCAGGGCATCAGGAAAGGTTGTCTAGGAGAGATGATCACCTTAGAGTTCATGCTCACCAGGTAAACAGAATTGGAAGCATATTTCCACCACAGAAGAGTAGCCTGAACCACAAAAGAGCATGGCATGCAAGAGGAAATTGCAAGTGTTTCCACCTGACTGGTGCACAGAAAGTCACATGGAGGGGTGAGTTGAATAGAAAGAGGAGGAGTGGGAGCATCAAATGATAATGCTGAAAAAGGTGGTTGGCCAAAATCATGGAAGGATTTGTATGCAAGCATCCAATTACTAAGACAATGGGAAAACTAAATGGAAATGGTTTTAAAAGAAGGATGGGGTATGAAGGACAAACCAGGAGATTAGGGATAACAGTCACCGATGATTGGTGGGGCCCTGTAAACAGAAGATGAGCATGTGAATTCATCAGAAAAGATATGGTGAAGAGTTAAAACAGATATGTAAGCTATTAAAGAAGCAAACATGAATGAACTTAGAATAGATTTTATGTGGTTTGGGGTGAGGAAGAGGGAAAGAGTCCATATTGATTCCTGCTTTTCTGATTCAGGTGATTTGGTGAATGTTACCATGACAATTCAACCCTTTTTTCAGAAATAAAAAGTTTTAAATTTTACTAGTGTCGTTGTTGTTTTTTTTATAATTAACCACTGTTAATAAAGATGAGCATATTTGAACATATCATTATCTTGACTAGCAAACCTAAACATTTTTTTTAACATCTTTATTGGAGTATAATTGCTTTACACTGTTGTGTTAGTTTCTGCTGTATCACAAAGTGAATCAGCTATACGTATACATATATCCCCATATCCCCTCCCTCTTGCATCTCCCTCCCACCCTCCTTATCCCACCCCTCTAGGTGGTCACAAAGCACCGAGCTGGTCTCCCTGTGCTAGGCGGCTGCTTCCCACTAGCTATCTATTTTACATTTGGTAGTGTATATAAGTCCATGCCACTCTCTCACTTCGTCCCAGCTTATCCTTCCCCCTCCCCGTGTCCTCAAGTCCATTCTCTACGGCTGTGTCTTTATTCCTCTCCTGCCCCTAGCTTCATCAGAACCATTTTTTTTAAGATTCCATATATATGTGTCAGCATACGGTATTTGTTTTTCTCTTTCTGACTTACTTCACTCCGTATGACAGACTAGGTCCATCCACCTCTCTACAAATAACTTAATTTAGTTTCCTTTCATGGATGAGTAATATTCCATTGCATATATGTGCCACATCTTCTTTATCCATTCATCTGTCGATGGACACTTAAAACCTAGATATTTCAACACAAAACAGTCTTAGTTAATATTTATCAGTGGTAGTATTTTACAAGTTTTTCTCCTTGCTGCGAGCAAACACCAGAGGCATATTATTTTTTGCATTCAATCTTGAGTCTCCAAGGGTTGCATTACCGTATTCTACTTTTTTTGTTTTCAAAAACAAAAAAGTAAAACTACTTTCACTTCTAAAAAAATATGAATTTTTACAATCTGTATTGATTAAATGTCTTTAAATAGCAACTCACTTTTGCTACATATCCCACTGACAAGAAAATCTGTGATTTTAATGGTCACGATAAAAAGCCACACAATACCCCTTTCTGCAGTGTTGTTTTAATTGCAGCCCAACTTGTTCTTTTTCCTTTTCAGTTAACAATGCCAAAAACATATGTGGTGAGTTACCAGCCAAAGTAATTGAAATGTGGGATTCTTGGCTACTGATAGGGCAACACCAAACCTTGGGAGCTAACAAGAGGTGTCGACGATTCATTAACAAAACATAAAATTGTGAGGTGGATAGCTAAGCATCCAGGAAGAGCCAATTACTGCGACTCGTTCCACAAGTTTGCC
Organism: Balaenoptera borealis; assembly: GCF_965194805.1. Lineage (NCBI taxonomy): Eukaryota > Metazoa > Chordata > Mammalia > Artiodactyla > Balaenopteridae > Balaenoptera > Balaenoptera borealis. The sequence continues at coordinate 63,104,911 of NC_138877.1, forward strand.
TTTGGCTGGAAAGAACTACCAGTCCGCAGCCTCACCATTGGCCGCCATTCCCAGGAAAGCTGATGCTTCCATATTAGCACGTATGAGCTATTTACACAGAGGCGGAAGAGACCAGTGGATTATAAAGTTCCTCTACTTGTCTTCACAATATTAATCTAGAGGGAAATTAGGTGAGATCTCTTTTGCAGAAAGTTCTACAATCCTCCATATTAAGGACAGACATCTTATGCTTGAATGGTGGGTTTGTTTAAAGAATTTCACACACATTGGCAGCATAAGTTGTATATTTATAAGTACACATAAATGACAAGATGGCTTGTCCAGAACCCGGTTTCCCAATTCCAGCCCCTGTTCAGTAACCAAAATTAGCATTTCTACACAAGCACTCTAAATTTTGTTAGAATTGGAGCTTATTAACACATCCCCAGTTTAATAGCTTTTGATATAAAAGGGAGCTGCCTTTCAGTCACTTCTATTCCCATGCAAAACAATATTTATAAACTGTTAACATTTCATGTCATGTGTTCAAAAAAAGAGATCCCAATCCAGTTGCTGTCAGCCAGCACTACAGAAGGTAAAACGGAATACCCCCAGATTGCTATATTTCATGCCATGTCTGCTGCTTCACAGCACAAAGCAAACAGAGAAAGTTGATGATTATTTAATATGGCCAGACAGACAAATCACGCAAATTGGATGAAACAACATCCCTGCATATTACTTCATAGTTCAAATATTTAAATTTCCTTCATACACCTTATTAATTTTCTGTTTCCCCCCTTTAACTTGTGATCTGTAGACTTTACCTATTATAGATATTTTCCATTGAAACTATCTTTATTTTTCTTTATACATTTATTAAACACTTATTGAGTGCCCACTATCTTTCAGACACTGAATATTACTTGAAACAGGGTTAACCAGTATTTTGAGATCATTGTAAAGCACAAGTTTAGTAGTGATTACCAAAGAACTCAAATATGCAAGTAATTTAATTCCTATTAAAGTTATTTTAATCTACTGAAGGATGGCATGCCCAAATATGACTCATGTTCTGTTAATAGAATATATTAAGAATATCCCTGAAAGTTTTGTGTCTGTCACAAGTTATCTCCATGGATGAACATTAAAACTGAATGAAATTCTTGGGAAAAACATCCAAATGAAAAGTGAGAAGTCTTGTCAACCATCTGGAACTTTCCTACACGATGCCAAACATCCAGATACTTGTTAAAATCTGGATGAGCATTAGCTGTCACTTAGTTACAGCTTGAGCTATTTTTTTTTTCAACATTCAGATGGTTCTAGTAAATGTTAATTTCTAGACTATTATGTATCTCTAAGACGACATCTCATCAACAATATTAGGCTTTTCATTTTAGTTTTATTATTTTGAATAAAAGCATATGATTAACAAGTTTTGTAGTAACACAATAGGCAAGCGCCAATCCACTTGTAAGAAAACTACTTCATCTGAAATTGTCATGTCTGATCTGAAGACTGGGTTTAATTTTTATAGAACTATAAGTGCAAAAGTATAGACTGTCCTTTTCATCTTGCTTCTAAAACAGAAAAAAAAATGTTTAACATGTCATGTTTATGACCAACACTTGATAAGCTTGATTTAACAGAATTCTGTCATTAAGACATACATCCCTTTGTCAGCTCCCCCCATTAAAAACAATTTGAATGAATTTTTCAACAAATGTAGACACAATTTTGAGCTTATAAAGTTCTTTAAAAAGCACAAGTTGCCCTTAGTGCCACCCATAAAGTTTCTAAGAGATGATCTAATCAATATTTGCTATTTATTGTCCTTCCCTCCCTCCCCCCTCCCCAGGTGCCAGGTATATTTAAGACTCGCTAGTAAAGAAGATCAGTGATAAATTTCTTTCTCAAATAGAATATATTCTATGCTTTCAATGTGTTTCTTGCATTATTTAAGCAAGCTATTTTTTCTAACTATTTTATTTTTTTCATATGTATAGTTTTTAAATCATTTAATAAAATAGAAATATTTATTATCATATACTTTCAAAGTTAGTATTGCCTGCTGCCTTAAAACGTATGACCCTAAGCAGAAGTAAATGGGTTTGAATAGTTTTATTCATGAAATTTTGTATGTGTAGAAAAATACATATACCAGAAAAATCTTAAGAATGCTTTGCTGATATTGATAAATCTAGAGTTGCTTTTAATGTATACAATATCCCTTTGAATTTGATATAATTAATACTGGTATTAATTAAATGTCATACGAGTTAATAAATTTAACCAACTTAAGTGTGGTTTTGAAACTGATACCCTTTTGCTTCAGAGTTTCAAAGTGAAATCATTTCTTCTAAAAGAGATGAACCAGCTTGGTCAACATGGATGCTAAAATTACAGGGAAATTTTTCTTGATCCTCAATTCAGTTAGAAAGCTTTTAAGTAGGTTTGGAACAAGTTAGATATGTGGATCTACTTTTCAAAAGCAAAGCTTTTCAAGTCTAAATATAGATCAAGTATTGTTGATGAAAATTTAGCGGCCGAATTGAGATGAACAAAATAATCTATGTTCCACTTAGCATTTTTGAGTGTTATTGAAAACTTTATATACATGCAAAATCATATACACATGAGTACATTGACTTATGTGCTCAAGTCCATTGCTAATTCCACTTTTTAGCCCAAACATTAAAAGAGCTCACAGATGCTTTCAAATCTGCAATGATTGCAAGAAAATTCTCAGATGTGGATTGGGCATTGGCATAAACTTAGCTAGTTGGCATCAGCATTAGTAACAGGTGGCATAGTAGGCAATGAAATTGCAAAGGCAGAACAGTTTGCATTTCCTGTGTCATCTCAATTTTTTTTAGTAAGTATAATTTTGGTAATTAGGAGCAAGTTTGTTTTTTCATTGGAATCCCCAAAACCCAAGAATATTTATTCATTATTGTTAATATTTAAGTTTGTATAGAAGGTTTTTAACCTATCATTTGAGAAATAATAATGGTGCCTTTACATATCCTATGACAGTATACAATTTTTTCACATACATCATTGTATTTTTCCCCACTCCAAGGCATGGATCTGACAAGCTCAAAGAATAAAACCCAATTATATTAACAACTTCTATCAACTAACTTCCTCATTGTTGTGCTTGATTTTTAAAAGTGTTACACCATTTTCACAATGTCCCATCTATTGAAATTGTATTAATCCAAATAATTACAGTTGCCAACATTTATAAAATATCTTCTATATGATATAAATTTTTGTAATTTTCTTTGGGCAATAATATTTCTATTTGGATTATGACTTACAATGTGTTTTAGATTTATTGTTTATAGGTAATGTTTGTATTAAAATTAGAAACACAATGCATGACTTTCTTCTGATTGGTTGGTGGTGAAATACTGGGGTGATGCTTTAAGAATCCTAATCATCTAACTTCTGATTTCAACCAGTCTGGGGTCTCCGTGCTTGTGGTCAGAACGTAGCTACCATCCTCCACCTGAGCCAGGTAACAACTCCAAGATAACTGTCAGATTATTATGTACATCCCCTGAGAAAGAACTAGGACTGTTTTATTATTGAACTATTGTTCAGGCTATCTGGCTTAACTGCTTGTCCTTTGTTTCTGCATTCTCTCCCTTCCCTAATTAGTAACTGCTTGAGCCTACTCTTTGGAACACAAGAAAGGCCTAGGAGACTAAATCCTTTTTTTATAAAAAGAAACGGGGGGACCCAGATGGGTTTTGTACCTGGGAGGACCCCACAGGGTCCTGCTCAGTTTCAATATAAGGTACAATTTATATCTGGCTTCTTCCTTCAGCAGAATGACCTGAATGCTCAGTTAAAGTTGTATCTGCATCATTTAAGACAAATGGTTACCCTACTAGAGTTAAAACGATCTATTGGAGTCACATTGAGATCTGTCATAATTCACAACCCTTTTTCCTTTACCATTTATTTTTGTACTTTAATTGTACTATAGTCCTATTCTTCCTTTCTCTATCTCCTTATAAATCACTCATACCTAATAAGATTTTGAATTTTCCCATTTGGGAGAATAAAATAAATTCAAAATAAAATGAAATACTAGTATTTAAGCCTTTCATGAACATTTTGGCTCATATCCATGTCATTGGTCTTAGTGACATCCAGTGGCCATGACAAGTCAGTGGCAGGACTTCAGGTCTTTCCAAAAGTATCTTTACGCACTTCTTATCTAAAACATAGGAAAAAAGACAATATATCCTTAGATCCCTTATCATTTTAACATTAGTGTAATAAAATACTCCCATGTCATTTCTCATTCATAAACTGAACTACCTTACATATCAGAAAAATAAAGATTATGACATTTAGTTTTATTTGACTCCATCTTCATTAATAAATTAATATCTCTTACCACTTAAAAATATTTAATCTACAAGTTTTTTAAGTTCTAAACAGATATGGCTTGTACTACCAAGTAATATTTTGTTTTCACACATCTTTAGGTTACTTTTATTTAAATAAAATTATCAAATATACTATTAATGGTATGTGTTATTCTAAACACCCAAAATTTTTCTTTCCAGGTTCTTTTGATCTATGATTTAAAATATTACCTATTTCATTCGAATGTAATGAAAAGTTTTTGCTGAAACATGATTATTAAGGTCTGACTAGGCCCCAGGTGCTGAAGTCAGAGACTGAAGAATCAGACTACAGCTCTAGTTTTTAAAAAGTCCACAAAATCTATGGTACAAATTTTTGTGCCTTGAGGCAAGTTATTTAGTTCTTTAGGCTGAGTTTCTGATAATAATGATGCTGATCATTATAGCGTTAAGCTAAGAACCAACTACAAACAATGATTACCTAGTACTTGGTAGTTTAAAAAGTCAATCATGCAAATTTGCCATAGAGAAAACCTAAGGGGAGTCAGGAAGTAAACCCTTCTATCTTTCTAAATAATAGGAAGGTAATCCATCTTAACCCCCTTTTGTTATGCAGCACAAGGCTAGGAGCTGTGTCCTGATGGAACAAGCCACAGAGAACTCACTTAATGCATACTTGCAGTTGAATAGAACTCAAGAATATGGTACTTACATTTTACTGGGAAATTGATATACATATGTGAAATCTCTAAAAAGGGTTTGGTTGAGTACATAATTAAATGTTAGGCTCTAAAAGAGTTATAGAAGTTGAGTAGTGGAACAATGTCAGTGGGCTGCAGTAATAAGGCTTCAGGAGAAAGGAGTGTTCATCCTAACAGAAGCACAGGCATTTGATTATCAAAGAGAAGTACGAAGAAAGGGAGAAAAGAGGCAGTTTAATTTAAGGCAGAGATGGAAGTAAAACGTGGAAGGGAGGCACAAGTACATGGGAATGGTGAGGGAATGATCCTGAGCTGCAGCTTTTTTTTGGGGGGGGGGGTGTAAGGGGGAAGCAGGACACTTGGGGGGCCAGTTAATATGTGCTTTGACCAAAGGCTGATGGACCTGATTACCAGGAGAAACAAAGAGTCAGTACACATTTTCAGAACTCAATGACATGATACAAGCAGCATGACAAGAAATTTAAACTGCTATTTGAACCAAAGATGCATTGTGTTTCTTGTAAGGTGACCATTAAAGAAAACCGAACATAAGTTCCTGAAAGCGTAGATAGTAACGTTGGAAAGGAAAGAAAGATTTAGAAATGCCAAAGCACTAAATGAGCCCAGTGACCAGTAGCCTGTGGAAGTGAGGCAGGAGATAAATGGACCCCAGGCTGAGCAGCTGGAATCCATTCCCTGCAGACAGATACCCCAAGATAAAGGTGGTGGCAGGAGCAAGGAGGAGCTGAGTCCTGCTTAGATAAAAGTTAGAGACCACATATTTCTCATTCTTGAGGTCAAGGAGACCTCCCAAACTACACATGCACAGAAAGGTTCCTCAGGGCTCAGGGAAGGGAGGGAGCGCCAGACCATAATATATTCTGTCAACTTCCCAGAGACCCTTGTGCTGGAATCCATCTTGACTAGAAGGTGCACATGCACACAGGGGAGGGCCCTGAGTCAGACCAAATATGGACTCAGAGCCAGACAAAGCAAGATGATTGGCCAGTGGAAACCTGGAAGAACTGCCCCCATATAAGTGATTTAAACTACCCCAAACGCACAACTCTTTCTCTGAGCCTGCCCGTGGGTCTATCTACATGTTACTTTTTTCCCTCCTAATAAACTCTTCACTTGTTTCACTACTTTTTGTCTCTCTGCTGAAATTCCTTTCTCCAGAGCAGATGAGCCAAGGCCTTGTCACCAGCCACTGGCCCTCATGGTCTAGTGGCTAGGATTCAGGGCTCTCACTGCCACGGCCTGGCTTCAATCCCTGGTCAGGGAACTGAGATCCTGCTTCAAGCCTCCGCAGGCTGCGGCCACCTCACAGCCACCTGAGATCAGAAGGTACAGGTCAGCAAAAAGTAAAAGAAACCACTCAAGATATAGACACTGTAAATGGTGCTGCTCCAAATAAAGAAATTTTAAAAATAAATACAAAGGGAGAGAAGATAAAAGGGGAATTTTTTGATGGGAAAAGACAAAGTTTTTACATTTTCAAAGGAAAAGTTCAATAAGTACCTAGAATTGTTAGGGATTGGGACCAAAGGTGAGAATTTCAGGGTCGAAAGTCTAGACAAGATGGTTATATACTCCAAAGAGTAATGGAAGGTGGAAGCCAAAGCCAGTTTGGGCTGGGAAGTTGGTGGAGAGAAGAACTGTTAAGGTTAGGAGAAGAAAAGTGAAACCATGAAAGGTCCAGAGATCTGGAAACAAGAGAATAAAGTATCTCAGATGTCAAAAAAATAGTATTGTTTAAAAGAATGGAAAAGTAAATAGATACAATTACAGCAGAGAAATCAAGGAGAATCAATGCTGAGAACAGGTATTCAGTGCAGATGGGACAGGAAGAGAGGAGAGATGGAGTTTGCCATGACTAACTTCAGAGAAAGTGTTTTCATGGAGTGATTGGACCCCTATTCAAATTACCAAAAAGTTAGGAGGAAAGATGTTAGTGAGGGAATTCATGAATTAAATTGAATAAGACCATTCATTCAAAGAACGCAATTGATAGCATAAATGGAATGATATTAGGAAGGAGAACCAGGATGCAGTAAAAATTTCACTTTTATAAAGAAGATTAAGGCAGCTTTCAAAGCAGAAGGAAAGACTTCCGAGTTTGGGAAGGGGGACGATTAGGAGAGGGCAGGAAAAATTAAAGGGAAAGGCAGTAAAGAGAAGAATCAAAAAAGTTCCTTTAAAAGTGTGAAGAGATAAAAGCCGAGGGACAGGGCTTCCCTGGTGGCGCAGTGGTTGAGAATCTGCCTGCCAATGCAGGGTACATGGGTTCGATCCCTGGTCCGGGAAGATCCCACATGCCGCGGAGCAACTAAGCCCGTGCGCCACAACTACTGAGCCTGCGCTCTAGGGCCCGCAAGTCACAACTACTGAGCCCGTGTGCCACAACTACTGAAGCCCTCGTGCCTAGAGCCTGTGCTCTGCAACAAGAGAAGCCACCACAATGAGAAGCCCACGCACTGCAACGAAGAGTAGCCCCCACTCGCCACAACTAGAGAAAGCCTGCGCGCAGCAATGAAGACCCAATGCAGCCAAAAATAAATAAATAAATTAATTAATTAATTTTTAAAAAAAAAGCCAAGGGACATCAGACATCTGCTTGAAACATCAGAAAACTTTTGAGAGAGGATATATCTTTCTTTGAGACTTGAGAGAAGAATAAAAGATAGATAGATAGATCGATCGATCGATCAAATTAAAGTTGAGAGGTCTGATAGGATTGAGGTCTTAAAGAAAGAAAACAAGTCCTGAAAAGTTACAGAGAATAATCCAGGGAACCAATGAGGGGTAAATAAAAGGAGTGCTGAGCGGGTGGACCTGGCCATGTTGAGGCTGTAGAGCAGGCTCAAGCAGGGCACCAGCTGCATGAAGTCCCAGGACTTTCTCTGGGAGCAGTCTGCAGTCTGCAAGTAGAAGGCTGGAGATGGGGAGGGCCCACGAGGGAGTCCAAAATGCTGGCAGGAGCACTGAGGCAGCTGACCGCTTAGCATTGTACACGGTGGGAAGGACTCAACTTTGGTCTGCTGAGAGAAGCTTGATTTTAGCCAGAAAAGGCTGGGATGAGTAATGTCATAATTCCCAAGGCAGAAAGCAAGTTTCAACAGTTGTGGGAAAAAGAGACACAAGAAAATTCGCAGAAGAGCTGAATTTGACACTTCTGAGTGACTGGGAGAGGTGTTTTATGATAGGGAGTTCCGTTCATGGCTGATGTGTCAGGGAGGTGGCATTAACCATGAGATCAAGGGTTCTGATAGTTAAGAACTTGGAGGTTGAAAGATGTCATTTTGGATGAGAGAATGAAACCATGAAGAGGTAAGCCATGAGCTGGGTTCTACTGGTTTGGGTAAATGAATTTTGATTTTTTTTTTTTTTTTTCCTCTGAGCAGTGGTTCTCAAAGTATGGGCTTCGGATGGGCACCATTAGCATCATGTGAAAAACTGAAAAACCATAATTTCTTGGGCCCCACCTCTCTATTGAATCAGAAACTCTGGGGATGAGACTCAGCAATCCAGGTTTTAACAGGCTCTCCAGGTGATGATGCATGTTCAAGTTTGAGAACAACTGTCTTAGAGAACAGAGCAAGAAAGATGAAAAGGACAGATGACAAGGACCTTATCTGTTAAAAAGTGGAGTGGGTGAGGCTTGATCAATATTCTGAAACAGTCATGTAAAACACAAGTAATAATGATAACCAAGCAATAAACACTTTTTTAAACCTTTTGCATTTTAAACCTTTTGCATATATTTGAAAGTTTCTTTCAAATATATCTACATTTTCTGCATAACAAAGGAAAGACCTATGGAAAAGGAGAAAAGATTTGCAAACCATACTTCTGATAAGAGGTTAATATCTAAAATAAATAAGAAACTCCTAGACTTTAATAGCAAAATACACAAATAACCTGATATAAAAATATGGGTAAAAAAATTGAATAGACATTTCTCCAAAGAAGACACCAAAATGGCCAACAGGTATATGAAAAGAGGCTTAACATCAGGGAAATGCAAATCAAAACTACAAGAGTACCCCATACGGGAACTCTATACCTGCTCTTCAATGACAATTTCATTTAAAAAATTGGAATGTTTACCAACTGCTCATAGAAAATAATTGAAAATTGCAAGAAATGCATGCAAAGTTTAGGGATGCTGCATTTTAACAAGATAGAAAATAAATAGTTCAAAGGAGAAGAGTAAAATGTAGGAAAGTATAATTCACAACATTATAAATATGAGGTTGCTTTGGGATTTTCTAAGAGCAACCTTTTAACAAATACATTCTGAAGAATCATCAAGTTAGACATGTTACCAATTCCTGGTAATTACTTTATGGAAAAATACGATTCATTGTTAGATTATTTACATAAAAACAATTTACAGTGCTGTTTGAGTTTAATTATTTAAATGCCAGACTAAATATGTTCTCTAGAGAAATCTTAGTAAAATTATAATTTCATTAGTAAACAATGATGCTTATTTCTTTCTCTACTGTATACTTAGCTGTACTCTGGTGATGGCCAAGATGGGATCCAAGTAACTGACAAAGGCTGAAGCTTTAGGGGCAGTAAGCACCCAACTAGGAAAAAGGCAGTACATAAATGCCCTCACGCTCACCCAAGCCTATGTATTCAATTTAAATGATTCTTAACTTATGCAATATAAATGCACTGCCAATGAAGTCACTTAATACATCTGTTAAAATGATATTTATCTCAAAAAATATCTCAAAATTTGCTTAATTACAAAGGCAACATCTTTACGTTGTCTAAATGCAGTCTGCGTGCATTGTAGAAAGTAAGGAAATTCAGATAAATAATACCAAGAAAATAAAAATGCCATATTTCTACCATCCATAGATTGCTACACACACTCTTTAGACTAGATCTCAGTGTAAAGCGTCCAAGATATTTTGGTATCTCACACACAAATACACACACCCCACATTTTTTTTCAGTTAGGTAACCTCTATGTTTCCTTATCAATAAATTTTCATGTTACTTAATATATAGTCCATATTCTAATTTCCCCAACTGACCCAGAAATACTCATTACAGTTGGTTTGTCTAAACCAGAACACACGTTGGCTTCTGTTTTTTTGTTTGTTTGTTTGTTTGTTTGTTTTTTGACAGTCCTTGAATCTCTTCTTTTTAAATCTAACACACTTGCCCCTTCTGTTGTTATTTTCCTTCACAGTATTGACTTGTTGAGGAGACTTTGCCAGTTATACTGAAGAATACTTCACCTTCTAGATGTGCCACGGAGTAACTTAGCTTATTCTTTTCTCTTGAATTTGGTTCTAAATAGTTGGTGGCTTCAGAACACACCATAGGTGACGCAGTGCACATCAACACATCAGGAGACATCTGGATGACTCATCATTCATGACACTAAGACTAACCACAGAATTTAGGTCATGATAGATTCCTTCAAGTATAGCTACTTCTCTCCCTTGGGACTAGAAAGTTATCTCTGTGGTTTTACTTTGGTGTCCTTCAAATATCCAATCCCTATCAAACCTAATAGTCTTTACACTAATTGATAATCCTTGCCAGAATTGGTGTTCATTTAGGAGTTGCAAATTGCTGCTATTTTAAATCCTTCAAATTCAGAAAATAAAATTAAACAGAATTATTATGGTTTCACTTACTTAGTGCTTACAAAGTGTCAGGTTCTGTGAATGGTCTTTATAATTACTGAGTCATTTAAACCCCATTCCAGTCCTACAAGGTAGGTAATATCTAGTCCATGGAGCCAATGAGGAAACTGAGCCTATTAGAATAACCCTCTTCAAGAAGTTAAATCATCTGTTCTTGCTAGCTGCTCATTAATGCTCGAGAGAGAAGCTAAACCCTGTATCTGGCTGACTCCAAAGAATATGATATTTCCCATTAAGTAACATTGCCTCCTCCAACCACAGATGTGTTTTGCTTTGGTTTAAAACATTAATTCATTAATAATAATGTTAAAATGGCACTATGAAATATAACCTTGTATTTCCAGAAAACGAACAGTCTTACCCTATCAAGTGGAGGTAGTTTATGCTATCTCAGCTGAGTTCTCTCTGCCCCTCCTTCTCCCTCTTTAGCACTCAATTTCTAAAATTTCTTCAGTTAAATTTAAGAGTATTGGAATTTTTTGAAAATTTAAAATTGAGGGGTGGGAGGAGAGGTCAGAGGCAATGTTAGAGACCTCATGAGGAAACCTCTGTTGGCTTATTTCCCCCAGAGTCACCAATGTGCACCTGGTATTAAAGAAGTCAAATTATTATACTGAGACTGTTTTGAATATTTGTCACAAATACTCTCTGCCATTCCATGACTTACTATTTCACTGCCATTACGGTATATCCTAATGACCAGAAGTTCTTCATTTTAATGGTAGAGAATTTATCAATCTTTTTCTTTGTATTTTGTACCTCTGTCTGTAATAAATCCATTCTTACCCAAAAGGCAAGAAAATATTGTCTTTGGTTATCTTCTTTTAAAAGTTTACAGTTGTATTTTTCACATTGAACCTAACTGGAATTATTTCTTTTCTTTTTTGGATATGGCATGAGTTAGTGATCCATTTTCTGTCTTATTATCTATTTATTTTGTTTTGATGATTGAAAACTCAACCTTTTCCTCACTGAACTTCTAATAGACCTCCTGACCGAGTTCAAGTTCTATATTTGCTTGGTCTTCCTTTAAGATCACTAACCTCTTGCATTAATCAACTTGTCTACTGCTGTGTATGTACTACATATTGTTTAAGTATTACAACATTTTTATAAATCTTCAGTTTGTTATTACATAAAAGAAACTTGGATAAATGTGTTCTTTTCCACATGGACACACAAACACAGACATACACATAACAACTAAAATTTTGTTTGAAATTTTATATAAAATTTCACTGAATCAGTAGGTCTATTTGGGGAGAATTAACATGTTTAAAGTATTTAGTCTTTGAATCCATGTACTTGGAAAGTATCACTATTTATTTGTTTTTTCTTAAATATCCTTAAAAGTTTACTATTTTATGTATGAAATTCCTGTGTATCTTTGGCTATATTTATTCTTAAACACTGCACATTATTATAGCTATTGTAAATTATTTACCTTTTCAAATTGTGTTTTCTAATTGTATTTTACAAATGTGTAGAAATAAAAATTGCTTTTTATATATTGATTTTTGAATCAAACATTACTAAATCTCATAAAATTCTAATCATTTTTCTTAAGAGTCTTGTTTTCTGTAAAGATAATCATATTTTGGCAAATGAATATTTTGTTTTACCTTTTGTTATTCTTATATACTTGCATTCTCTTTTCTTTTACTATTGTCCTGCCTTGAATTGCAAGGTAAAAATGGAAAAGAAATTATAGTGGCTATCTTCGACCATGTTCTTATTTTTTGGGGAAATGTTTTCAATGTTTCATCATAAAATACGATATTTGTTGTAGTTTTTGTATATATTTATCATTTTCTAAGAATTCTTATGAATGGATACTGAGTTTTATTGAATACTTTCTTTGCATCTAATGATATTCTGTGGGTTTCATTTTAATGTTTACATTACTTACATTAATTATGTGAATTACATTAATATGTTTCATGATGGAAAACCATCCTTGCATTAGAAAATAAACACAACTTGATAAAATGTATCATATTTTTATACTTGGCTAGATTTGTAATTTGTAATTTGTTGTTATATGGGGGAAGACCCTATAAGCAGAGGGAACAGCAAGTAAAAGGCTCTGGGTACAAAAGTACCTGGTGTATTCAAGGAACTGCACAAAATTCAGAGTAGCTGAGGAGAGTCAACAGAAGAGTAGAAAATGCAGTTAGAAGGATAACACAGGGCTAGATCTTGTCAGACCTCGAAGGTCATATTAAGGCCTTGGCATTTACTCTGAGATAAAAAGCAGTGTAAGGTGCTCACTTCGGCAGCACATATACTAAAATTGGAACGATACAGAAAAGATTAGCATGGCCCCTGCACAAGGATGACATGCAAATTCGTGAAGTGTTCCATATTTTTAGTATGTAGGTTCCTTAAAAAACTAAAATTAGAACTACCATACGACCCAGCAATCCCACTACTGGGCATACACCCTGAGAAAACCATAATTCAAAAAGAGTCATGTACCAAAATGTTCATTGCAGCTCTATTTACAATAGCCAGGACATGGAAGCAACCTAAGTGTCCATCATCGGATGAATGGATAAAGAAGATGTGGCACATATATACAATGGAATATTACTCAGCCATAAAAAGAAACGAAATGGAGTTATTTGTAGTGAGGTGGATGGAGTTAGAGTCTGTCATACAGAGTGAAGTAAGTCAGAAAGAGAAAAACAAATACAGTATGCTAATACATATATATGGAATCTAAGGAGAAAAAAAAAGAGGTCATGAAGAAGCTAGTGGCAAGATGGGAATAAAGACACAGACCTACTAGAGAATGGACTTGAGGCTATGGGGAGGGGAAAGGGTAAGATGTGACAAAGAGAAAGAGTGGCATGGACATATATACACTACCTAACGTAAAATAGATAGCTAGTGGGAAGCAACCACATAGCACAGGTAGATGAGCTCTGTGCTTTGTGACCACCTAGAGGTGTGGGATAGGGAGGGTGGGAGGGAGGGAGATGCAAGAGGGAAGAGATATGGGAGCATATGTATATGTATAACTGATTCACTTTGTTATAAAGCAGAAACTAACACACCATTGTAAAGCAATTATACTCCAATAAAGATGTTAAAAAAAAAAAAAAAGCAGTGTAAGGATTTTAAGAAAATCTACATTTTAACAGGATCACTCTGTCTGCAGTGTTAAAAGGAGATAGGATGGGGTAAGGGCAGAAGCAGAGAGACCATCCGAAGCATATTACAAGAATGTTGACAAAAAATGTTGAAAACTTTGACCGTGTGTGGTAGTGGGGATAACGTAGAAGACAGTTGCATAAGCATTTCTGGAATCCAGCGCTTGGGAGTCATCAACATTTAGATAATATGTAAAGCCACGTGAGTGGAGTAGATCACTTAGGTAGTAAGTGTGACTAGAAAAGACAAGATGTCCAACTACTCTACCCTGGGACACTCCAATATGTGAAGATAGAGTAGATGAACAGGAACCAGCAAAAGACAATGAGAACAAGTGGCTACAACTGTAAAAGGAGAACTAGGCAAGTGTGGCGTTGGAAGTCAAGTGAAGAAAGTGTTTCAAGATGGACATAGTGATCAACTATGATAAATGCTACCTGTAAATCAAGATGAGGCGTGAGAAATGATCATTGGCAATTGGTGGTCACTGCTGATCTTGATAAAGTGCAGGTTTAGTGCACTGGTATAGTATAGGAGGAAACCTGATTGCAGTGAATTCAAGGGAGAATGAGAGGAGAATACAAGAAAGGGTGAGTCTTTTAGAGGGTGCTTTTATTTTAAAAGGGGAAATGAAAAATGATGTGAGAGCTGGAAGGAGATAGGGAGTCAAGAGGAAATCATTTCATGATGGTGGTAAAAAAAAAAAATCCTACCTGGATGATGTTCTGAATAATCTAAGAAAAGGGAAAAACTGATGATGCAGGAGGGAGATGAAAGAATTCCTGGATTATTATCCTTGAGCGAGTAAGGGAAAATAGGATAAGGGCACAAAACCAGAGCCACCCTCAGTGCAGAATATGGAAGGTTCCTTCATAATAACATGAGACAATGTTGTCCCCAGGAACTCAGCAATAGATACCTGGGTAGATGGGGTCGGATCTCTTGGAAATCTTATTCTGATTGCTTCCATTTTTGCAAAGAGGAAAGAAATTAAGTTATGAGCTGATAATAAGGATAAGAAGACATGTTGCAAGTATAAAGAAATGGGGAGAAAAGAAGTGGTGTGCAAAAGAGAAAATCAACCAGGAAAATGTATTTTGATCAATGGGCAGCATGAAGAATCCTCTTAGTTTAGAGATTATAAATTTAAAGTGAGATCGGTAAGCACATTTTGTTTTGTTTTGTTTGTTTTTTGATTATAGTATGGGCATAGAGTGTGCAGAGTTGAATTTGACCAGTGCTTTTACCGAGTGGGATAAAGAGCAAGAGAGTCAAGGGTCTGTCATACGCTACTCCTTTTTAAAATTCTGTGGTTGGTGGTATGATTTCTAAAATTAAAAATTTATTTACAACCATCATTAAATCCAAAGAAAGAGTTTTTGACATTATAATTTTCCCCATTAATAAAAACTAAAACTAACATCATGGGAAATAAGGAAATTATTCTCAAAAGTACTTTGAACCACAATATTGAACCATCATGACTGAAAATAAGTAACTTGCAGTATGAATGGAAATTTGCACTTAATATATCAAAAACAGTTTATACAGTAATAATAATAAATGATACAATCCTTTTGAAACCAAACATAAATTTTAAGACACTATCACAAAGAGATGATTATGGACTAATTTCTGTCTCTACCAATACGAAGCTACAAACTGATTTGTTTTCTGTCTCAGAAATAAAATTTACTTTTCTTAGCACAGAAATCAAGAAGATGACATTCTTTTATCAGCATGCAAGAACGCATTTTAAGGCGATGAGTGCTAGAGACAATTTATTTCAAGTAAGTTTTTATGTGTAAGAGAAAGTATATACAAAATATGTATGACTTTACTTTTTTATTTTAAAATATGTTCTTCTCAAATATCCTCTTGGCCTCTCCTGCCCCCTGGATCTTTCCCTATTTGCTTCACAGCAGCTGCTCTCTTGGCATTCCAACTCAACCACAATCACATGAACAATCATAGTCTAGGAGAACCTGGCTCTCCAAAGAATTTTTGAACCCACGTGAAACCAATGAGAATAATATCTGGTTTCCCAAGTGGCTGCCAAAGGGGCCAAATAATGCAACCTAGAAGAACAAGGGAATTGATACCTCATGTGGTGAACTTTGACCAATAGGGACAGGAGACAAAAACAAGTCAGTCATATAAACTCCCTCTCCTTCTTCCCCAAGGTTTTACTCTGAGCCAGTTTCTCTGCTGACCCTGCCTGGAGGAGATGACCTGTAAGGCACAGCAGGCCTCCCACCAAGCAGCCAGCTGTATCTGTTGCAGTACAGCATGAAACAGGGCTAGCACTATACTATATCGCCTTGCACGGCACCTATCTAGCCTTCCCTGCCTCACTTCCCTTTGCCCTCACTCTCATTTGCTAGAACTGCACCTCACACAGCATCAGCACTTAATCCTTGCATTTGACTCGATTTTCAAGAGCCCACAGGCTAAACCAAGAAAAAGCAGGGTCCAAAACACATGGCAGTAGAGATTTTACATAGCAAACATTCATGTAATCACCAACCAAGTTAAAAATTAAAGCATACTTTAGAGGCTTCTGTTTGTGCCCATCACTAAATACATAAAGATAATCATTATTCAGTTAACATAAATGTAAGTCTAAGCCCATTCCCATTGGAGCAGCAGAAAGTGAAGTCTCTATTATTCTTGGGGCTTCAATTCTCTTCTACTTGGGGGAAAAAAGGTGCAAAAAGTGAATCTCTTTAATCACAGGACACACGAACTTTACACACTCTGTTGACACGGAGATTCTCTCCCTATTCTCTAGTTTCTTTATAAAAGCACTGTCTCTATCTGAAACACCTAGCAAAATTGCTTCAATAGCTCAGGGTTTTGTGGAACAAAAGCCAGAAAAGTGAGTGTTTTGCAGGCCATGTCTGCTTAAATCCATTTATGTCCACTTATTACAAACGTCCTCAAAAACAAAGCAGTACAAAACTACTTGTAAAACAAACTCCCAACGATATTTGTAAAACTAGGGAGGAGAAAATATGGGTGTTTGTATAAAAATCCAGCACTGGTTATGATAAAAAAAAAAAAAAAAACAATTCTAATGCAAAGGAAAATGAGTAAATTAATTAGTTGACTTGTTCTACTTTGTGGCATTCAGCTTAATTTTAACTTTGTAAATTCAGAGTTCCTCATTTGATTTACAGTCAACAAGACCAGAAATTGTGTCAATTTTATTATTTTAAACGTTTTGTTGTGTATTATGACATACAAAAAAGTGCGTAAGATACATTTTGTTTATTGAATTATTATAAAATACCCCCCCGTGAAAACAGATGAAGAAATAGAACATTGCCAGTGACTTTCAGAAACCCCCAGTACACACTCTCTCTCACACTCTCTCCCATATTCCTTTTTTTCCTTTTCTGTACACTTGTAGGGATGCATCTCTAAACACAACGGTTTAATTAACCTATTTTTGAAACTTATATAAATGGATTTGAATAGTACATATTTTCTGATTCTGGATTCTTTCAACAGTATATTATACATCTGTTTTATTCTATGTTTTTGCCTATAGCTTAAGTTTATTCATTTTCCTGAATAGTATTCCATTGTAATTATAAACCACAATTCATGTGTCCACTCTATAATAGACATTCGAATTATTTCCAGCTTGGGGCTATTATGAGTAATGTTACTGTAAAGATTTGTGTATGTGTCTTCTAGGGAAAATCTGCATATACCTCTGCTGGATAAGTTCCTAAGCATAGAATTTATGGGTAATAAGGAATGCACATCTTCAATTTAATTGTTAAGACAAACTGCTTTCCAAAATGGTTGCACCAGTTTACACTTCCACCAAAGCTGTATGAAAGTTCCTATTGTTTCACTTTTTTGGCAAAACAAAATAGCCTGGCATTTTCTGGAGTTTTAAAATTTTAGCCATTCTGATGGGGTCTAATGGGATCTCACTGTGGTTTTATTTTATGCTTCCCAATTACTATTAGTAAAATAGCACCACATATTCTGTTGTATAATAATTGCATAATGTGGATATTTTCTTATACAACATGCCTGTTCAAATTTTTTGCCCAATCTTCTACCAGATATTTTTTTCCTTATTGGTTTTTATGAATTACTTAGAAATCTGGGCCATTTATAGTTAAATGGGTCACAAATATCTTTTGTTATTTGGCTTAATATTCACTTTCTTAAAGGGTTATTTTAAGGAATGTAAGCTTTTACATTTAATACAGTCAAAATTATACATTTTTTAGAGTTTTTTATATTTTATTGAACAGTATTTTCCTAATCCTCCAGTACAATATTGAAGATAAATGGTAATAGCAAATATCCCTGCCTCATTTCACTCCCAAAGTGAAAGCTATCAACATTTCACCATTAAGTATGGTGCTGGCGTCAGGGGTTGGGGTTTATCATATTAATGATGTTCCCTTCTATTCTTAATGTTATAAAAGTTTTGTCATGACTAAATGTCTAATATCAAAAGCTCTTCTGTAGCTATTTCAGCAGCTATGATATTTTTCTCCATCACTTTGTTCACAGGAGGACTATAAGGAATACTGTAGGGTATGTTTACTATTGAACAAACTTTGCATCCCTGAAAGAATATTGTATAGCCAACCTTTTACATGCTATAAAATTATATGTTGCTGGATTCAGTTTGTTGGTATTTTAGTTAGAATTGTTGCATCAGTATTCATGAGTCAAATGAGTGGAAGAGACATTAGTCAGTAATGTTCCTGTAAGTTTTGTTCTGCAAGTTATGTTGAGCTCATCAAAAGAGCTAGAGGATGTTTCATACTTTTCAAGTGTCTGGAAGAATCTATATATATTTGGTATTCTTTTTTCCTAAAATGTCAAGAACGGCTCCTTCTCTGAAAATCTGCCCTTAAAATTCTGGTCACCTCAGCCTCACTGAAATCCAATCTCTTTTTCCTCAACACAAGGAGATTGGCATGATCTGCTTTGGATACCCTTCCTAATAGGAAGATAAATCTATTCTCTGTTACTCCATCATGACCAGAGCACAAATCAAAATATACAATAATTTGATGGAGATTATTTTGTGCATTAAGCCTTTGTCAAGAAAATTATGGATAATTTTTTTGGAAAGGAGCTTTCTCTCATTATTCTCTGTAAAGGTAAAAAAGAAGATTCATTTCATCAGAGGTCTCAAATTTTCTAGCACAGGAATAAGCAATTTAATCTTCTAACTTCTGTGATATTCTGTCTTTCCTTTTGTCTTGTTATCCTTTCTTAAGACAATTGAATGTGTTTTTAATGAACTTTCTAACCCAGAGAGAATCTGGAAATTGTTTAGACAATATAATTTAAAACACTTTTACTACTTTTTTTTCTAGATTTTGCTTTTTTCCTTAAATCAATTTTGGTAATTTATATTTTTCCAGAATTAAATTACACTCTTCCACTCATCTAGAATTTATTTTTTTAAACATTTTTTCTAATCATAACACATGCTTTTGAAAACACTATTAGACAAGACTCAAAAAAAGTTTTAATTTTTTTCTGATTAGTTATGTCTGTTCCACTTCCAAATATAGTTTCTGCAATCTCTTTCTGAATTGATTAGACTCACCAGAAAATATTATTTTAGTAGATATTTCATACCTTTGAGAAAAATCAACTCTTGGAATTACTCATCGCTTAATATATATTTCTTTTATTTTTTATTTACTTAATTTTTTCTTTATATTTCCCTTACATTGCTATTTAAAATTTTCTCATGATTCTTCACTTTAATAATTAGTTTATTTATTTTCATTCTTTCCACTAACATATAGAAAATATTTTCACTATGAATTTACCTCTCACTCCCTCTTGCAAGAGCACCGGAAACACAACTAACTGCTGAAAAATCATTGACAGAAAGACACTGGAAATCACCAAAAAAGATATCCCACATTCAAAGACAAAGGAGAAGCCACAATGAGACAGTAGGAGGGGCACAATCACAATAAAATCAAATCCCATAACCACTGGGTGGGTGACTCACAAACTGGAGAACACTTATACCACAGAAGTCCACCCACTGGGTTGAAGGTACTGAGCCCCACGTCAGGCTTCCCAACCTGGGGGTCCAGCAATGGGAGGAGGAATTCCTAGAGAATCAGACTTTGAAGGCTAGCAGGATTTGATTGCAGGACTTCAACAGGACTGGGGGAAACAGAGACTCCACTCTAGGAGTGCACACACAAAGTAGTGTGTGCATCGGGACCCAGGGGAAGGAGCAGTGACCCCATAGGAGACTGAGCCAGACCTACCTGCTAGTGTTGGAGGGTCTCCTGCAGAGGTGGGGGGTGGCTGTGGCTCACCACAGGGACAAGGTCACTGGCAGCAGAAGTTCTGGGAAGCACTCCTTGGCATGAGCTCTCCCAGAGTCCACCATTAGGCCCACCAAAGAGCTGGGTAGGCTCCAGTGCTGGGTCGCCTCAGACCAAACAACCAACAGAGAGGGAACTCAGGCCCACCCATCCAGAGACAAGCAGATTAAAGTTTTACTGAGCTCTGCCCACCAGAGCAACAGCCAGTTCTACCCACCACCAGTCCCTCCCATCAGGAAACTTGCTCAAGCCTCTTAGATAGCCTCATCCACCAGAGGGCAGACAGAAGAAGCAAGAAGAACTACAATCCTGCAGCCTGTGGAACAAAAACCACATTCACAGAAAGATAGACAAGATGAAAAGGCAGAAGGCTATGTACCAGATGAAGGAGCAAGATAAAACCCCAGAAAAACAACTGAATGAAGTGGAGATAGGCAACCTCCCAGAAAAAGAATTCAGAATAATGATAGTGAAGATTATCCAGGACCTCGGAAAAAGAATGGAGGCAAAGATCGAGAAGATGCAATAAATGTTTAACAAAGACCTAGAAGAATTAAAGAACAAACAAACAGAGATGAACAATACAATAACTGAAATGAAAAACACACTAGAAGGAATCAACAGCAGAATAACTGAGGCAGAAGAACAGATAAATGACCTGAAAAACAGAATGGTGAATTCACAGCCATGGAGCAGAATAAAGAAAAAAGAATGAAAAGAAATGAAGACAGCCTAAGAGACCTCTGGGACAACATTAAATGCAACAACATTCACATTATAGGGGTCCCAGGAGGAGAAGAGAGAGAGGAAGTACCCAAGAAAATATTTGAAGAGATTATAGTCGAAAACTTCCCTAACATGAGAAAGGAAATAGCCACCCAAGTCCAGGAAGCACAGAGAGTCCCAGGCAGGGTAAACTCAAGGAGAAATATGCCAAGACACATAGTAATCAAATTGACAAAAATTAAAGACAAAGAAAAATTATTGAAGCAACAAGGGAAAAATGACACACAACATAGAAGGGAACTCCCATAAGGTTAACAGCTGCTTTCTCAGCAGAAACTCTACAAAGCCAGAAGGGACTGGCATGATATATTTAAAGTGATGAAAGGGAAGAACCTACAACCAAGATTACTCTACCCGGCAAGGATCTCATTCAGATTCGACGGAGAAATCAAAAGCTTTACAGACAAGCAAAAGCTAAGAGAATGCAGCACCACCAAACCAGCTCTACAACACATGTTAAAGGAACTTCTCTAAGTGGGAAACACAAGAGAAAAAAAGGAACTACAAAAACAAACCCAAAACAATTAAGAAAATGGTAATAGGAACATGCATATCAATAATTACCTTAAATGTGAATGGATTAAATGCTCCAACCAAAAGACACAGGCTCACTGAATGGAAACAAAAAAAAAAGATCCGTATATATGCTGTCTACAAGAGACCCACTATGGACACATACAAACTGAAAGTGAGGGGATGGAAAAAGATACACGAGGCAAATGGAAATCAAAAGAAAGCTGAAGTAGCAATACATATATCAGATAAAATAGACTTTAGAGAATGTTACAAGAGACAAGTAAGGACACTACATAATTATCAAGGGATCAATCCAAGAAGAAGATATAACAGTTATAAATATATATGCACCCAACATAGGAGCACCTCAATACATAAGGCAAATGCTAACAGCTATAAAAGAGGAAATCAACAGTAACACAATAATAGTGGGGGATTTTAACACCTCACTTACACCAATGGATGGATCATCCAGACAGAAAATTAATAAGGAAACACAAGATTTAAATGACACAATAGACCAGATAGATTTAACTGATATTTATAGGACATTCCATCCAAAAACAGCAGATTACACTTTCATCTCAAGTGCTCATGGAACATTCTCAAGGATAGATCACATCTTGGGTCACAAATCAAGCCTTGGTAAATTTAAGAAAATTGAAATCCTATCAAGCATCTTTTCTGACGACAGTGCTATGAGATTAGAAATCAATTACATGGAAAAAAATGTAAAAAACACAAACACATGGAGGCTAAACAATAAGTTACTAAATAGCCAAGAGATCACTGAAGAAATCAAACAGGAAATCAAAAAATACCTAGTGACAAATGACAATGAAAACATGATAATCCAAAACCTATGGGATGCAGCAAAAGCAGTTCTAAGAGGGAAGTTTATAGCAATAAAAGCCTACCTCAAGAAACAAGAAAAATTTCAAATAAACAATCTAACCTTACACCTAAAAGAACTAGAGAAAGAAGAACAAACAAAACCCAAAGTTAGGGCTTCCCTGGTGGTTCAGTGGTTAAGAATCCGCCTGCCAATGCAGGGGACACAGGTTCAAACCCTGGTGCAGGAAGATCCCACGTGCCGTGGAGCAACTAAGCCCGTGCGCCACAACTACTGAGCCTGTGTGCCACAACTACTGAAGCCCGCGCGCCTAGAGCCTGTGCTCCGCAACAAGAGAAGCCACCACAATGAGAAGCCCGTGCACCACAAGGAACAGTAGCCCCCGCTCACCACAACTAGAGAAAGCCTGTGTGCATGCAGCAACAAAGACCCAATGCAGCCAAAAATAAAATTAAATAAATTAAATAAATTTTTTAAAAAAACCAAAGTTAGTAGAAGGAAAGAAATCATAAAAATCAGCGCAGAAATAAATGAAATAGAAACAAAGAAAACAATAACAAAGATCAATAAAACTAAAACCTGGTTCTTTGAGAAGATAAAGTTGATAAACCTTTAGTCAGACTCATCAAGAAAAAGAGGGAGAGCACTTAAATCAATCAAATTAGAATGAAAAAGGAGAAGTTACAATGGACACCACAGAAATACAAAGCATCCTAAGAGACTACTACAAGAAACTCTATGCCAATAAAATGGACAACCTGGAAGAAATGGACAAATTCTTAGAAAGGTATAACCTTCCAAGACTGAACCAGGAAGAAATAGAAAATACGAACAGACCAATCACAAGTAATGAAATTGAAACTGTGATTAAAAATCATCCAACAAACAAAAGTCCAGGACCAGATGGCTTCACAGGTGAATTCTATCAAACATTTAGAGAAGAGCTAACACCCATCCTTCTCAAACTCTTCCAAAGAATTGCAGAGGAAGGAACACTCCCAAACTCATTCTACAAGGCCATCATCACCCTGATACCAAAACCAGACAAAGATACAACAAAAAAAGAAAATTACAGACCAATATCACTGATGAATATAGATGCAAAAATCCTCAACGAAATACTAGCAAACAGAATCCAACAGCACATTAAAAGAATCATACACCATGATCAAGTGGGATTTATCCCAGGGATGCAAGGATTCTTCAATATATGCAAATCAATCAATGTGATACACCCTATTAACAAATTGAAGAATAAAAACCATATGATCATCTCAATAGATGCAGAAAAAGGTTTTGACAAAATTCAACACCCATTTATGATAAAAACTCTCCAGAAAGTATGCATAGAGGGAAACTACCTCAACATAATAAAGGCCATATACGACAAACCCACAGCAAACATCATTCTCAATGGTGAAAAACTGAAATCATTTCCTCTAAGATCAGGAACAAGACAAGGATGTCCACTCTCACCACTATTATTCAACATAGTTTTGGAAGTCCTAGCCACGGCAATCAGAGAAGAAAATATAGAGCAATGGAACAGGATAGAAAACCCAGAGATAAACCCACACACGTATGGTCAACTAATCTATGACAAAGGAGGCAAGGATATACAATGCAGAAAAGACAGTCTCTTCAATAAGTGGTGCTGGGAAAACTGGACAGCTACATGTAAACGAATGAAATTAGAACACTCCCTAACACCATACACAAAAATAAACTCAAAATGGATTAAAGACCTAAATGTAAGATCAGACTAAAACTCTTAGAGGAAGACATAGGAAGAACACTCTTTGACATAAATCACAGCAAGATCTTTTTTGACCCACCTCCTAGAGAAATGGAAATAAAAACAAAAATAAACAAATGGGACCTAATGAAACTTAAAGGCTTTTGCACAGCAAAGGAAACTATAAATAAGATGAAAAGACAACCCTCAGAATGGGAAAAAATATTTGCAAATGAATTAATGGATAAAGTATTAATCTCCAAAATGTATAAACAGCTGATGCAGCTCAATATTAAAAAAACAAACCCAATCATAAGATGGGCAGAAGACCTAATTAGACACCTCTCCAAAGAAGACATACAGATGGACAAGAGACACATGAAAAGTGGCTCAACATCACTAATTATTAGAGAAACACAAATCAAAACTACAGTGAGGTATCACCTCACAGCAGTTAGAATGGGCATCATCAGAAAATCTACAAACAACAAATGCTGGAGAGGATCTGGAGAAAAGGGAACCCTCTTGCACTGTTGGCGGGAATGTCAACTGATACAGCCACTATGGAAAACAGTATGGAGGTTCCTTAAAAAACTAAAAATAGAATTACCATATGATCCAGCAATCCCACTACTGCGCATATACCCAGAGAAAACCATAATTCAAAAAGACACATGCACCCCAATGTTCATGGCAGCACCATTTACAATAGCCAGGTCATGGAAGCAACCTAAATGCCCATCAACAGAAAAATGGATAAAGAAGATGTGGTACATATATACAATGGAATATTACTCAGCTATAAAAGGAATGAAATTGAGTCATTTGTAGAGATGTGGATGGACCTAGAGACTGTCATACAGAGTGAAGTAAGTCAGAAAGAGAAAAACAAATATCGTATATTAACGTATATATGTGGAATCTAGAAAAATGGTACAGGTGAACTGGTTTGCAATGCAGAAATAGAGACACAGATGTAGAGAACAAACGTATGGACACCAAGGGGGGAAAATGGTCGGGGTGGGGGTGGTGGTGGGATGAACTGGGAGATTGGGATTGACATGTATACACTGATGCATATAAAATGGATGACTAATAAGAACCTGCTGTATAAAAAATAAATAAAATATAAAAATTAAAAAAAAAAGAACAGAATAATTTGCAACCAACAGAAAAAAAATTTACCTCTGTGTGTTGCATTAGCACTGTCACACATGTTTTGAATAACAATATCTTAATTTTTATTGACTATATGCCATTATCTGTGATTTAGTTTAAGCTCTTCTTATAAGCAGTGCAAAAAGGGCGTATTTATAAATACAAGATCACTGTGTTTTTCTGTTTGTCATTTTATTTTTTGATTTATTGAACTGAAATTAGAAACTCTCCATACTATAACTGGAAATGGCTCTCAATGTGCTAATCCTGATTAATTTTGAGTTTAATGATTATTTAAAATCATATGCTCAATTCATTGGACAAAATATGTAAATCCAAAATTATATACCTCTGTGTTAATTCATTTTTTATATTATAACAATTCAATCCTTAAGGTCTTTATTTTTGCTAATTTAATATTCCCTTGACCAAGAATGCGATATTAAATTATCTCACTATAATCATGCCCTTATATGTTCTACTTGCATTACTGATCTGATTGTTCTTTTTATTTGTGATATTACCTTTGTAATTTAGAGTAAAGTGACATTTATTCCCTTATTTTTATTGTGTACTTTATTTCAATATATATACCCATTAGGTTTCAAGTAGGAAATAAATGACACAAATTGAACAATTTTAAGTAGGTTTAGTTAAGGGACTATTTTTTTTAAAGGGTTGGCAGGGGAGGAAAACCATAAAGGATAGTGCAGACTCCAGAACTAGTAAAAGCAAGTTACCATCCCAGATCTGAAGAAAGAGAGTGCTGCGTGCGGAGAGGGCACTGGCCAACACAGCCATTATCTTCAGTGGAGGTTCAAAGCCAGCTTCCAGCAACCCTGTACAAAATGGGGGTCTCTTCCTGCTCTCACTGCCTGATCTTTTCGCTATAAGGATGAGAAATCATGCCTTAATAAGCTAAAGTTGTGTGTAATTGCTCTTTATCTAAGAAATAGATAAAAACTCACAAGTCTTTATCCATTCAAATCCAGCTCAAGAACTGCATCCTTGAAAACTGTCTTTGAACTAGGGAATTGTTTTAATCACTATTATTCCACCACTGAACTTTATATATATTTTTTCTTATTACACTTAACACATGACATTAATTTTTTATTTTTATCTTCTTTTATAGAGGATAAATTCCTTGACGAGAAGACTGCCTTATTTGCCTTATTTTTATTTTATTACGTAAAAATAATCTCGGGATGGAAAACAATTATTTTCTGAGAGCATACCCTAGATTGAAGGAAAACACACTATATATGTGACATCCATGTATTCCCTTTGGCCCTCCAGTAAAACCAAAGTATACTAAGGTCCACAATAAATATCAATCCGTCCCTTGTCTCATATGGGATGGTTTATTGACATTTCCACATTAGTCCTTTGCTGTTGAGACAGCTAATTGTTTTATAATGTCCCTTTTCCCCTTTCATAGTGATCAAATTTTTAGCTGGATTGCATTTCCATCCTTCATTTCATGGCCATGTGCCTAAATCCTTACCAACCGATTGTGAGAGAAAGTGATGTGTGAAACTTCAAGTTTAACCAATCAAAACAAATTGTTATGTCCTCTACTTCCACAGTGAGATCATTGACGTGATGGTTGGAGTTGGAACAGACATTTGGACTGTGAACTAAAAATAATTTTGGGAGGATCCTGGAACAGTACATGATAAGAGAGCCTGGATCCCTGACATTCAGAGCCATCACGTTTGTGCTGAATTCTTTTGTGAGAGAAATAATCTTATTTAAACCACTGTTTTTTTGGTCTTTCTCGTAGAAGTTGAACCTACAACCCATTCAATAAACTCTTTTAGAAGAATTTACTCATCCTTGTCCTTCACAAATTATTGTGTTCTGTTTTACCATTTCCACCATTTGAAATAAAACTATCTTTATGTAGAAACAGAACAGGAGGACATGATGCAAATCAACGTATAAAATGTCATTATAAGGATGTTTTATGATATTCCGTGCAACTTTTCTAAAATATTTAATCCTAAAACAAGATTTTAATAAATGGGAAATATTTTTATGTTATGAATATATTATCATAAAAGTAAAGTATTAAATATTAAGATAATGTGAAAGTTAGCTTTTAAGTTCAGCACAACATCTTGAAATTACATTGGTCTTATTTTGTTCTTATTAATTTTTCACTCTTAGGGTAGATGCCTCCCACTGTTGGATTTTTGCCTTTTTATTTTTCCTAGAAAAATAACGTATGTGAATCTAGGGAAAAGAATCATGGAGCTAACATTTCTATAAATTTTTAAGATGTGGAAAGACACAAAAAAGGGCTAAATGAGATTTTTTTAAATTAGTTAGAACCAAATTGTGATTTTTAAAAATTTGTTTGCCAGGCTTTCTGCATTTTTCATTTTGTGTCATATACAGAAACTAATAATTTGTGTACAGAACACTGACATAGACAGAAGTAATTGCTTTAGCTGGAGGGACCATGGAGCTCTTGCTACCCTGATACCCCACTCATCAACTTGAAGGTGGAGGGAATCCTCCCTAGGCACACTTGTAACCCATTTTTCGTGTGCTGTGTATCAATAGTTATAAAACTCTGATTAAGGGGACCAAAGATTAATAACTTAAAGGCAAATGTAGCTTTAACAGGAAGTTGGATGAGTTGAAAAAATAACTATTTGAAGAGTACTGTTCATGCACCCTCCCAGAAGAGAAAAACTGAGAAAATTAAATTCACAAAATGTTACATTGTACCATCATCCATTAGTATTTATTGAACAACAAATGGTTGAGGGAATAAGGACATATGACTTTATACTAGAAATGGCTTATTCCCTAAAGATGCTTTTAATTTGTTTAGTTCATATAATCCTGATATTTTGTGACATTTCAAGTATGCAGTAAGTACAATAATTACAATTCTATGTTGACATTTTCACAGTTTCTAATGAAGTTCTCATAAATTTATTTGAGATGTACAGGCAATAAATTAGAATTTAGTATGAGTAAATCTTTGCCACTTAAAGAAGCTGTATTACCTATGTTCTTGACTTAAACACCAAGTCAGTTTCCCAAAGTTGAGACATTATCTCCAATAATGAGTTTCTTACTCAATAAAACTGTGTTTATAGCTTTTTGAAGAGAATGTAAATGTGTATTCAGGCAGCGTGACAGCATAGTAATGAGAGGTTCACATCAGATCAAACAAGCCTTTTATCAAACTATAACATAAACATAATTGTCACTTTATTACAAGTAAAAGTAATAATGTAATAATAGATGCCATTTAATGATACCCTGCTGGTCCCTGACAAATGTTAGCTCATTTACTTTGGTTTTTAAAACAATTTTTCAAGGTTAGTTTCTTCTCCCTCTTTTACAGATACATAAGGTTTGGAGAGGTTAAGAAACTTGCCCAAATTTTTTACTGAGTTAGTAAGTGGAAGCTGATTTACAATTAGTCTCCTAACTTTATGTGTCAGACGTATCACAGCTCTATCACAGCTTCTTGAAATAAAAAAAGCATCTGAGGTCTTCCCTGGTGGCGCAGCGGTTGAGAATCTGCCTGCCAATGCAGGGGGCACGGGTTCGAGCCCTGGTCTGGGAAGATCCCACATGCCGCGGAGCAACTAGGCCCGTGAGCCACAGCTACTGAGCCTGCGCGTCTGGACCCTGAGCTCCGCAGCAAGAGAGGCCGCGATAGTGAGAGGCCCGCGCACCGCAATGAAGAGTGGCCCCCGCTTGCCGCAACTAGAGAAAGCCCTCGCACAGAAATGAAGACCCAACACAGCCAAAAATTAATTAATTAATTAATTAAAAATTAAAAATTAAAAAAAAAAAAGCATCTGAGCCCCCATCCCACTAGATAAAGGAAACTGTATATAATTTTTTCTTGGTTCCCCCAAGAGAGATAGCCAAGGGGAACGCAGTGTCTTCTGTTATCATGTAATTTCCACACAAGTTACCATGAGCTCTTCTAAGAGCTCCGCCAGAGGAAAGAACAAAGACCTGCTACTCCTAGATCCACCATTATTTCTCTCTCTCACATTCAGAAGTTTGTTTCCAACCTGAGAAGAAGTCCTATTTTTCTGTCCTGCAAATTCAGTTCTTCTTAATAAGAATAACTTATGGGGATAAAAAGCCAGGAATTCTATCTATGACATTCAGCCCCGTGCATTCCTCTTTTGAGACAGTTGGAACACAACTCAAGTTGCTTAGATGGTGAAATGAAAATAGAAGGAGAAAGAATATGCTATGTGTCCTTAAGATTTGTTAACAGTTAATAATATGATCCAGCCATACCACATTCTTCCCAGAATACAACTAGAAGTTATTTAAACATTGTTATCTAGCCTCTGACCATGAACATCATGAAGATGGAACAAGATGAATTACCACCATCAGCATGACTCACCCCTCACCGATCACATCCCCATGCAGGAGAACTAAATAATTTTATCTTAATCTAATGAGAAATTTACTCTTTACCTAAATGTTAAAAGACTTTGTGGGATAACAGAAACTTCCATTAAAACTTCCATGACCAGAAACTCCCACTAAAGGGCAATATAGTTCGCTTGCAGAGTAAGGATAGAAGTAAGTCTGCTCTGCATGATGGTGATACTTCGCTGCTTAAAAAATATTCCCATTCTCAACATGGGGGTTACACTATAGTTCCCTCCTTTCTTAAAAACATAACAAAACAAAACAAAAAGTGAGACTGTCCTTGGGAAATGTGCTGTGCACCCTCTGCTCTAACAAATAAGAGGCTCCGTAGATTAGCACACAGACATGCCTGTTCTCGCACCCGTGGGAATGCTGAAAAGGAGAGCAGTCTCCAGACTGCATGACAGGGAAGAACATCACTTTGTGGGTTTTGTTTGTTTTTTATTATATGAACACCCTCTAAGGAAGCAGCCTTTAATTGCATTTTTAGAGAGTGAACACAAGCACAAAAATCACAGTGACAGGTTGACACAATGCTCAGTCCCTTTCTCACTGACTTCCTGGGGACAAAGTGAAAAAACATCAGGAAGCAGAACAATGAAATGCAAATATAGAAACTACCTGATGCTCCTTAGTGAGTAAAGGATGTGGACTAACTGCAGCCATTCCCCAGTGTCTTCGCTCAAGGTAAATGCTAAGTAAACAAAATGCCAAGCTGTGTATTTGAAACAAATGGGAGGCTGTGATGCATTCCTGAGAGACAACACAGCAGGTGCCTAAAACACTGTTGTGCTAAAAACAAACAAACAAAAATCCTGCATGGAATTACCTAGGGCAGCCTTCCTCCTCCACACCGAGTTTTTAAATTATGAAATGCTAGT
Source organism: Balaenoptera borealis (assembly GCF_965194805.1). Taxonomy (NCBI): domain Eukaryota; kingdom Metazoa; phylum Chordata; class Mammalia; order Artiodactyla; family Balaenopteridae; genus Balaenoptera; species Balaenoptera borealis. Next base: position 63,135,511 of record NC_138877.1, read on the forward strand.
GTGACGTATTAGATCTAGGGACCAAGATGTTGCCCTGTGCACAAGGATGAGTCTCCCAAGGAGAGAGGTCCACAGAGAGCTCTCTAGAAGATGGGGCATGGGGGAGGGTTGAGCACCTGAAGACGGACAGAAGGTAAGGCGAGGTGTATCCGCAGGGTTCCGGCTGCCCTCAGATGCTTTCCCACTTGGACCCTTGGGAAAGTCCAAGTCGTAAAGAACTTTAGCTATTCCTTCCTAAATTGTTATTCTGCTGTAGAGAGGCAAGACAGTAAGAGGAGAAATAAGCCACACTCCACTTGGTTTCCTTTTCTGCTCTCCTGTGGAGATGAAAGATTTTTAAGTCAAAAAGTCCATCACCTGCTGTGACAGTTGTTGACTAGCAAGTGGTCAGCACATGGTGGTGCTGGGAAGAGTGAAGAAGGACCACAAGTCTCTGAGGGGCGCTGAGCAGAAATGCCAGAGATACAATAAAACTGAACATCTTCCTTACGCCACACGTTAGAGAAAGCTGTCCTCTGAAGAAAGGTACATGCGACGAGGGGGTGGAAATCAAAGTTGCACTGATTTGCACAAAGGTTATCCAGCAACTAATTATAACTTCATTATTTCATTTATGCTTTCAACAAAAAAGCATTAAGCACCTCTTATATGCCAGACACTGCAGTTAGGGAGAGAGGACTCTGGAAAATAATATCTGCTGTACAGACATTAATGTTCTAAGTGGAATATGGTCAAGTAAACAGAAAGTATGATAAGTACCGTGGTAGACGTATGTACATGTTGCTATGGTAGCACATCAGAAAGCAATCTCATTCTGCTGGGAGAAACTATGACTGGCTTAACAGAAGAGGGGATCCCTCAGCCCAGTCTTCAAGGGGAAGTACTATTTATCTGTGCAAAATCTGTGAGTGGGGCAGGTGAGATGCAGTGAGAGGAGAATTCAAGTAAGTGTGAACTATTGTTCACAAGATATGGAAGACAGAAACATGACTTAAGTGGTGAACTGAATTTTCTCTTCATGGTGCAACATAGTGTAGGAATGAGAATGGAGAGAGATGATGTTGGAGAGCTGGTCAGGGATTGGGTTGTGTGTGATTGTTAAGCCATGGTAAGGATTTTGGACATTGACCTACAGTCATTCAGGGATTTGTGGGTTCAGAAAGGCTACTCTGTCAGAAATCTAGAGAATGTATTGGAAGACAATGAAAACTAAGAATGTATTAATAAGCCTAGAAGAAATTCTGAAAACTTGAGGCATAGGGCAGTGACAATTGGGATGGAGATAAGAGTACAGATTGGAGAGAGTTTAAAGATGTGAAATTCATATGAATTGGTGATTGATTAGATATGGGTAATAAAATAGATGGGAGGAAAAAAAAAAGATAAACTCCTAGGTTTACAGTCTTATAGGATGTATTGAGGTTGGTAAATTTAATGAAAATGATGAATTTCATTTTAAACACCTTGAGTTTGATGGGTCTGTATTATGTGTCCATATGACCAAAAGAAAGTTGAATATGAAAACTACTAAGAGACTGAATATACAAACAGACAGTGGCAGGACAGTATATGACAGCAGAACTTTGACCCACAATTTCTGCAACAACTGGTCCAGAAAACTAAACTACAGCCTCTACAGTCATTGGTTCAGAACACTCAGGGCTGGCTCAATGAGTGTCAGTTTCTCTGTTTATTGCCCCCACTTCCAACTCAGGATGAACCAGAGAAAGTGAAGTATGGTCCCCAAACCAATCACATAAGATGCCCAATTCTAGCTAACCTACCTTCGGCTTTCTCATGCCAACAGCCTCCAATCAGAACATACCTGAAGCCTTCTCTTTTTCCGCACCACAAAGTTTTCCCACACTTCTGCTTGTCATTTACTCTCTGCCAAATACAAGTGATGGTGGCTGACATCCTTGCCATGGCAAGCTCGGAATAAATAGCCTCTGTCTGTTCCCTTTTGAGTGGTTGTCTTTATTTCCACAGTTTTACTAGAAGCTCCATCAAGATACAGTATATATATACTGCCTGGTGTGGCAGACCCGAGCATTTGACGAGGACCAGATCCCAGAGAGGTTCTTTATGTCTTGCTGCTCATGGCTTGACAAGTCTGTGATGTTATAAGTCAGAACTAGGTCTGAAGTCCACTCCCTTTGAGTTGAATTGAGTTCCTTACTAGTTATTCTCAATTTGGTAGGTACCCAGGTTTTGTTATTGGTTCTAATTTATTTGGCATCCTTAGTGGAATCAGAACATTCCTTTTTGTTCTCTTCTGTGCTTCCATTTTCTGTTGTATTACCTAACAGTATCATTTGTCATAAGGAGAATCAGAGGGAGAAGATAAGCAAAAGATGACAAGACAGACCCTTTAAGCCTGTTGTTCAAGCCAGCCCCAGAGACAGGGGAGTTTTTGGTTCTCACTGACCGGTGTCCATTTGGACAAACTTTGCTGTGGGACACCAATAAAACCTGATCAGTGCTTCTTATGTTTCATTTTGTCTTGAGAGTTCGTCTTTGACCCTGAGAGCATGTTTCTCTGCTTGTTCACCTGCCAGCATGCAGATTTTTGCAGTTTGTGTGCAGAGGCAGCTAACCCTCCGGCTGCAGACCCAAGACACAAAGTGTACACACATCATTTCACCTGACCAATGCCAGCTCTCATGAGGTCATCTCAGTCCAAACCTTTTCCTCGTAGTGAAAACTCCTGCATCTTATATGTGCTCTCATTACATTCCTAAAGCTTACCTCCCTCTTTGTAAATGGCATAAATACAGCAAGGATGACTGAGACTTGTATGGCCACTCTGAGGAGTATTTGACTTGAACAAAATTGTTTACTTGAAAATCCCCTTAAAAAAAAAACAATAAGTGCCATTTGCTACAACATAGATGGACCAGAAATGGATGGCATTATGCTAAGTGAAATAAGTCAGACAGAGAAAGACAATTACTGTATGATCTCACTTATATGTGGAGTCTAAAATCAAACAAAAAAACCAAGGTCTAGATACAGAGAACAGATTGGTGGCTGCCAGAGGTGGGCAGTGAGGGGAGGGGGTTCAAATGGTGAGGGGGTCAAAAGGTACAAACTTCCATTTATAAAATAAATAACTCATGCGGACAGAATGTAAAGCATGGTGACTATAGTTAACAACACAGTATTGCATATTTGAAAGTTGCTAGAGAGATCTTAAAAGTTCTCATCACAAGAAAAAAAAATTTTTAACTATGTGTGGTGATAGATGTTAACTAGATTTATTGTGGTGATCATTTTGCAACACGTACAAATAGCAAATCATGTTGTTCACCTGAAACTAATATAATGCTGTATGTCCATTAAATCTTAATTTAAAAAAAAAGAATAAGATATCTCAGGTTCAGTGAGTAGCATTTTTTAATTGGTATGCAGAGGCCTCCAAACAAAATTCTGATTCAAAAATTGCTTCAATTAAAGATTCTCCAGCAAAGGCTAATGAGGAATTTGACAAACTCCAGCAACAACAAAGCACTCATTTCCCCAGTGAAGCCCATCCCTCTCCTCCAGTTGGTTTTCTACATCCTCTCTTCCTCCTTATTCCCCTGGTCCCTCCCCTCTGTACCTTCAACACCTCCATCTCTCCTCTTCACCTTGTGCAGACCTCCTACCTTTCCCTAAACAGTCTCTTAAAGATTCCTAAATGCCATTTGCTTCTAAAGATGCTTCTCTTCCGTGAGCAAAATATTCAGGCAATTGTGGAATTTAAACCTTAGACCTCAGTTGAGTTAAGAACTACAATTAAAGATTTATCTAAACTAAGACTGGTAACTATGCATAGAATAATTTAAATTTGGGAGGGGGTTTGTATTACCCAAGGTTATGTATTACCCAGGGTTAGCTGACTGTATAAATTTGTGCACATATTGGTTGGAACCACAGATGCTAATTTCTGGCTGGCAAAAGCTGATTGAACAATTCAAAAAAGGACTTACTGGATCCTTCTTTCCAAAAAACCAACATGGACTCACTGAGGGCAGCTTCCACCCCACCTGGGTCATAGTCTCCACACTCTCTGGAAGTAGTGCAAGTAGATATACAGGATCTATCTTGTGAGAAAAGTGTCCAGGGAAAGGGAGTATAATGAACCCCTCTGAGCCTGAGAATTTCTCAAGGAAGATCACCCAACAGGGTAGCACAGGGAAGAGCAATCCATTGTCTAGGAGAGTGTGGGGAGCGGAGGGGGCGAGCTGTCCTTTAGTATCTTGATGGTTAAAAAGGAAAATCTGGGGCTTCCCTGGTGGCGCAATGGTTGAGAATCTGCCTGCCAATGCAGGGGGCACGGGTTCGAGCCCTGGTCTGGGAAGATCCCACATGCCGCGGAGCAACTAAGCCCGTGCGCCACAATTACTGAGCCTGCGCGTCTGGAGCCTGTGCTCCACAACAAGAGAGGCCGCGATGGTGAGAGGCCCGCGCACCGCGATGAAGAGTGGCCCCCGCTTGCCACAACTGGAGAAAGCCCTAGCACAGAAACGAAGACCCAACACAGCCAAAAATAAATAAATAAATAAATTTTTTTAAAAAAAGGAAAATCTGTTCCAAACTGGAAGTCTGAATCCCAGAGAAGGCAAGGCGTCCATAAGGAAGGACACTGTTCTCAGTCCAAGACCACGCTCATTAGAAAGCTAGTACCTTCGGAGATGGATGCTTATGGGACTGAAGAGCTAAGTCTAAGGACACCCTTAGGAGAATTCCATGCAGAGGGACCGGGATCCCACTTCCTCAAAAGACCCAAGCAGTATGGCAGGGCTCTGGATGGCGCCTCCTGGGAGATGGCTTGCAGTATGAGAAGCAACCACCATAGCAGACAGAACTCTCCACGCTTCGGTGTCTACCTCAAAGTCTGGGACTTCCCAGGTCAACCGAGGGAAGGCAGGTAATCCCTTTACTTATTTAGTTGGTTGCTTGTTTCTTTGTTTAACAAACACATATAGAATTACTATACATAGAAACTTGCAAGTGCTTTGCAAGTATTAATTCCTTTAATGCTCACAACCATTGTATGAGGAAGTGCTATTATTATACCCATTTTTAGATAAGTAAAGTGAGGCACAAAGAGGTGGGATGCCTCATCAAAGCCAGACTGCTAGTAATAGAGACAGGATTCAAACTCAGATACTTTGTCCAGATTCCATGTGCTTAACTACAAGTAGATTTATTTATTATTATTTGGGGGGGAAATAAAAGCACTGCCAAGAATCATACCTTGATTTTCTGGAGCATTTCATACCAGATATATTTCACTTAATTCTTACAACAACTCTGTGACATGGGCATTTCATCTTCAATTTATAGATGAGGAAATAGGCTCAGTGACTCATTCAAAGTCAAAGAGTTAGAAGGGCACAGCCAGGGCTGAAACACAGGTTGTCTGATGCCAGTCAAGGATCCTTTTCACTGCATCACATTGTCATTTACTAGAAAGATCTAAAGGAAGTAAGTGAGGAGGGGACAAAGGAGACACACAATCTTTAAAAAGCAAAACAAAACAAACAGAAAAACAGGATAAAAATCATGATTCAGACCTGTCTGACTGTTGCTGATTGAACATCAGTTGCATAATATATCACCAGCAGCCCTCACAGTGGAAAATGAGTCAATTTCTATATTACCATGGCTTTGTCAGAGGCCTCTCAAGGGAACTGGAAGAATTTGCTAAATTCATGTTGCAATCTAGCCCATTATAAGATCTCTACAGTAATTAGACTCAGAACAAGAAATTGCACGTAGCCCATCAGCTGGGAAACAGAGACTGGTGCCTTATCTAGTTCAGCACCTCAGTAACTCATCCCTGTATTCTCCATAACTTCAGAATGTCAACAAAACAAGAACCAAACAACTCCATGGTTTTCCAATACATATAGAGACATGGGGACTGTTGAGAAAGAACAATTCTGATAAGAACAGATAAAGATTAGTTCAAATGTATGAAATAAGTTTGACTAAACTCAGAAACAATTCCACACATTAATGATAGTTCTTATAAAGCAGTATTATCTTGATGGTATTGAAAAATAAGTTTAAAGTCTTGAAGAGTAAGCACTTCCACATTCTTTTCTTATCTTTGTTCAGCATAGATGACTCAAGGCTTTTACTATCAAAATAATCTTATCATGCTTGCTCTAAACTGGATTTTTCGTATTATAATGTCCTGTTCCTATTTCCTCTGCTGTTTCCTAATTTATTTTCAATGTCCAAAGACGTGCTTGGTGGACTGGGTGAATGTAGTCCTATTGAATTAGCCGAATAATTATGAATTTTTAAATCATTATATGGTATATGTAACCTCTATAAAAATAATACCTCCTTCACCTAGGGAACTGTATTAAATGCACTTCAGGAACTGCATTAAAAAGACAATAAAGAACATACCATTATGAATGGTAGTGAATACTAAAAAGCATTCTACCTGAATAGTAAAAACAGATAACTAAAGGTTTCTCAACCAAAACAAAGGGAAAAAACGGCATGCTTTAGATTGGACATCTATAAAATAGCAGAAATTCAGAGGAAACTAGCTTAGGCAAAATACGGACTTTACTAAAAGTGCAAGAATGAGCTCATGAAAACAAAGATGCTGCTGGGACTCAGAACCTACTCAGCCTTGACTCAAACCCCTGCATCTTCCCTCTTTGGTCTGCCTCTCTCTGAGCTTGTGCTCTATCAACCTCACCTGCCACAGTCCAAACCAGGGGCTCGGCTTCCCAAAGCTCAGGATGGAAAACAGCCACTACGAACCACCTCCAACTGTATATTTTCTCTATTCAAATGAGTAGCCACACTGGACTGACATCTTTTAATCCCAGAGCCATTCTCCCCTCTGGGCTGGGTACCAACATGGTAATTTCTTTGCGTCCGTGTGGATAGGGAAGAACCCTTCCCCAAACAGCAAGAAAAAATGGTGAGCCATAGATCAAATAGGCTTCTACCCACTCTTCAAAGTTTGAAAAAACATAGAAGGCTTCAAAAGGCAATCTGGTAAGCATGTCATATTAAAACTAAGAAAAAAAATATTACTGCACTAAACCACTGGCACACATAGTAAAGAAACTATTTTCAGAGTCAGTCAAACTCTGAAAGCATAGAGCACTGCATATTGGAAAGCTGTAGACTCAGTGAAAATGTAGGAAAAGAAGCATCCAAATTTTTTAAAATGAAATGCCCTATGTTCTGTATTCCTTAAAGCCTTTGTCTTTTTCCCATCTCTCCAATCCACCCAACTCTCCTACCCATCTTCAGCAAGCCACTTTCCTAAGAAGGGCCACTGTGCTTTGAGAGAAATTCCGAGGACTTCACTAATGTGAAATTCTAATGTGATACGGAATCATTACTTTCAAAGAAACCCTATCCAGAAGTTAATAATATATAAACGGACTCTCAAAGGACACTAGAACATATGCAGAAGTAATGTATACAACACTTCAAGCAAAGTTTAGGATTTCGTTTTCTTGGAATAAAAAGATAATATTCAAAACATGTAACACCAGCTATAATCCTCCAGTCCAGAGGAAAAGAAACTGAATTTCTAACCCCTAACAGAAAAACTCAAGACGTCGTATGCCAGTGACAGTATATATTATTAGAAGGTTTTGACTCTCGGGTATACAATGTAAAATTTAATAAGGCAGCTATTTGACACCATAATACTTGCAAGGATATAGTAGTGGGAGATGGAAATAGGGTAAAACCTAATAACATGTGCAAAGTTCCATAAGAAAGATAAATATTCCAGTGTCAACATGACGGTTAAAATTCAAGGTTGAAGGTACATCCTTGTAATAATGCGGTGTTACTCATCCACAAAACATTTGCTCCAGAACAACTAGAATTAGTTTTAGTTTTCAAAGAAGAAAAATATGGAAAAAATATTTTTTAATTGTAGGGGGGAAAAAAACTTCAGTAACATGACTGATAAATATTCTGTTACTATAGCTAAGAAAATATTAAAACCAAAAATTAATTGGAATAATAGAGCATCTTAACCCACAAATGGACCTGAGCATCAGTTTTGGTCTTCTGTGTAGGGAGTGTCAATGATGCTAAGAGCTTCCTCTGTTTCCGCAAGAGTCAGGTGAATTGTAGAGTTGGAGAAATTACCTAGGAAATTCAGGTTCTCCAAGCAAATTACATTTCCAACAGCTAAGTAGTAGAAGTATTTTTGGTAGAACTTAATTTATTTTCTTTAGAATAATAAAAAAAAAAAATCAGAAAATGTGCCCAGGTTCAATCTGGAGATCAAGCCTATAAAGCATGGAGTAAACAAATCTTTGGGCTTTAAAGATAAGGAAATTAATGCACTGCAACATTTTCAAAACAGAAGAGAGTATGATAGATCCCTAGAATAGGAACAGATTGGTATGTAATAAAGTCCCAATAGGTTAGTATACTTTAATATAGTTTGAATTTTAGGTCAAATCTATTCTTGTTCAATGCAGTGTACATGTACAGTATTATTTACATATTTTTACTATACATCCCTTCTTTTAAAAATTTTTTTCTGGCTTTATTGAGGTATAGTTGAAAAATACAATTGTAATATATTTAAAGTGTGTAATGTGATGATTTGATACATGTATACACTGAAAGGATCCCCATAATCAAGTTAATTGATACATCCATCACCTAACACAGTTCCTTTGTTTTCCTTTTCCCTTTTTTTTTTTTTTTTTTTGTGGTGAGAATGCTTAAGATTTACCCTCTTAGCAAATTTCAAGAATACAATATAGTGTAATTAACTATAGTCACCATGCTACATATTCTGTCCTCAGAACTTATTTCTCTGATGACTGAAAGTTTGTACTCATTTTATAACCCCTCCCTATTTCCCCATCTCCCAGCCCCTGGTAACAACCAATTCTACTTTCTGTTTTGATGAGTTGGCCTTTTTTTTTTTTCTTAGATTCCACATATAAGTGATACCATGTAGCATTTGTCTTTCTTTCTTTACCTGGCTTATTTCACTTAGCACAATGACCTCCATTTTCATCCATTTTGTCACAAATATCAGACTTTCCTTCTTTTTTAAGGCTGAATGATATCCCATTGGCTATATATACTACATTTTCTGTATCCATTCATTTGTCCACAGCTACTTAGGTTGTTTTCTTACATTGGCTATTGTGAATAATGCTGCAATGAACATAGGAATGCAGACATCTCTTTAAGGCAGTGATTTTGTTTCCTTTGGATATATACTTAGAATTATTGGATGATATTGTGGTCTTATTTTTAATTTCTTGAGGAAACTTCATCCTGTTTTCCATAATGGCTGTGCCAGTTTACATTCCCACCAGCCATCTACACACCCCTTCTTCTAAAATTGTCAGTGGGAAATTTATCTTAAATGAAAGCAAATATAAAACTACAACTCATAAGTACTCCTGTGATTTGTGATTGCTAAAACTCTTAAGGATGTATCGGTAAGTTGCTAACTGAAGGCTTTGGCAGAGGTTAAGGCCATGTGAGGACATAGCGAGAAGGCGGCCATCCACAAGCCAAGGAGAGCCCTCAGAAGAAACCAAACCTACCGACACCTTGATCTTGGACTGCTAGCCTCCAAACTGCAAGAAAATTAATTTCTGTTGTCTAAGCCATTCAGTCTGTTGCATTTTGCTATGGCAGCCCTAGCAAACTAATACAGCCACTAAGTTGTGAGGTGATTTGTTATATAGCACAAGATAACTAATACAGTGATTTTCAACTAGGGTAGCATATGTGAAACTAACAAGACATCCTTGACTTTTAGAGGTTTATAATAAAAAAAATGCCTGAATGTTAACAGTTAACTTATTACAGTGACAATAAGACTAAACAAATCTATAAACATATGATATGATTACTTATATGTATGCTTTAGAGCAAATAGACTGAGAATCCAGGCTCTTTACAGATAAAGCACTATAAAAGCATGCCATAAAAATGCCTTCAGTACTACATCTTTCTATCATCATCTTTACTTAATGCGTATTGTAAAGTTTATACATTATAATGTAGAAATTTAATTTTGAAAGTACTTCCACCTTAAATGCACGTTTGGCAATTATCCAAGAATCATTCAAAATACGCACAAGTAATGACATACCTTCTCTAATATCACTTGAAAAGATAGAATCTTCTTATGGGAAATATCATCAAAGACAGGCAATTTTGATATGCTGGGTTCAGAAAGACAGTGGCCAGATCAGAAAACGGTGTTTGATAAAAATATGTTGAGAAATCTATAAGCCCAAGAAAGCAGAATAGAGGGAGTTGGTTCTTAGTCTAAAGGAATGACAGCTACAAATCATTGAGCACATCTCAGAAACTGAATTTATATGTATTATTCTGATATATACAGTAGTTATCTCTACAAAGGAAGAAAATATCTCAGAAAGATTAAGTAACTTGCAAAACACCACACAGGAATTATTCAGACTGTTACCAGTATTATAATCATTATCATCACCATCACCATCACCATCATCATCATCCAGGATGAAGTCAAAATCATGTATTTTGTATTTATATATGTATGGGCTTGTTAACGATAATTTTTTTTCCATAATGGATGATATATATGGTCCCACTCATTTATCTCATATATATGTGTACTCCAATTACTAAGGTATGTGGCCCACAAAATGTTATGGCCCAACAATACCTTACTGGTTTTCTAAGTACACGTCCAAAGTGGATCACTAGACTCATCTTCAGAGATGCAGGGAAACATAATAACATAAAGTAGCTACTTACTTTCAGGCCAATATTGCTAACTTCCTCTCCCATCCTGATCCTAGACCCAGCCTTCATGCCTTAAAGATAGACAGGGTGACCGAAGTTCAGCTAATCATGTTCTTTCCACCAGGAACCTTACTTTCAGTGTATCATCTGATAGCATCTGACAGCAGATGCTAAAAAGAGTAAAGGTTATAAATTCTTATGCTGAGATCCCCAGAGCTGCAATGGTTCTGTATATTCTGAGACTTGGTGGTTCAGCTTTTTGTTCAGTTTTGGCAGGTACCAGCCAATCATTTTTATGAGAGGCTTAGGATCACTTTCTGTGCTTTCATCCAAAGAATATTAAATGGAAATTGGTACCAGGGAGTGAGTTCTGGCGATAAAGTCAGAGAGAAATATGCACAGTTTGGATCTGGTCATCAGGCCAAAAAGCTGTAAAATGCCTACAGGCATCTCAAGATGGGAAAGAGCAGCCCATGGTTTTCAATGGTGGAACATCCCCTCTTGTAATTGTCTGTGGACCACTAGGGCTGGATACAAGTCTGGGGGAATAGGTACATTCTGCCACAAATGTAAAGGGGATAAGGAGCCCCAGAGCCATGGGGATAATGGTTCATTCTGATAGGATATCACTCTAAAATATTACATGCTATGTCAAAAATCTTGTCTTAAGACATAGAGTCAAAACTCAGGGCCCTTTTGTTGTGACATGAAACCATGGCGATTAATGCCCAGAAACAAAATTTGAAGACTAGTTCTGCAACACTGCAACACCTCGGTCAGCAAAACTTCATCCACGCTGAGGAAAGAAATGGCCTTACAGCTGGTACCTGTAAAAGTGTCTATCAATCCTTAGCATTCCTCAGCTCCTAAGGCATGACACTGAAGCACTAGTCTATAAAAAATGTTGTAGTCAAAGATCAAATTCCTCCATCCCAGCACACTCGTTTCTGGTCATTTATCTTTTCCATTACAAGAGAAGGAGCCTTGCGCACACCCCATGCCCCCTGACACAGTGCTTCAGTCTGGGCCTCAGTTACCCTGTCTAGGCTTATAGAAACAGAGGTTTTCTCATGTCCAAGTCTTTTCCACTCCCAGATGCTGGGAGCTGCTCCCTCTTCAGGAAGAAGGCCAGTAGTTTTGGAAACGTGATGTCTGAAAGAGGGGTCTTTAAAATCACCTTTAATATCTCTCCTGTTTCAGTATCCTCATGGGTAATTCCAAAGAAATTCAGCACTTCGGCAAATAAGGCTGCTTTTGAACCTCTTCTCAATCCTGAACATTCTGCCAATGACTCTATTTCTGTATTGAAGTTTTTAAGTATTTTGTAGAATCCCTTCAAATTCAATGGTATTATAGTCATCTGATAAGTTTCAAACAAGAAGAGATGTTTGAGATGCTACACTTATCTCTGCACACTAATTCTCCAACAGGGTTAGGATTGCTGTAGCAGCCTGCGGGAAAACGTGCTGGACAAAAATTCTTGACTTTCTGGTAATTTAGGAGTAGAGATGCAAAATATCTGTGCCAGAAGCACACACTTCTTTAACATGCTGAATCAAATAAAACTTGCCTCTGATTAGCCACAGGTCTGCAGGTAAGTCACCCAATATTCCTTCCTACTTTTAGATCAAATGATAATCCTGAATGCTTAGGTGATACCCATGATACTTGATAATCATTTTCATTGTTCCTTAGGTTACACAAAGTCCATAATAATAGATAACCGTAATCACTGACTATTATCATGGCTTTTTTTTGCTACACTAAGTCTCAGTAAGCCTTGGTCCTCCACAATTGTCTAACACGATTGCACTTGACAGTTTACAGAGATGTTCCACACTGTTCTCATCTTCCCCAAAACTCAGGTTCAACCACGTGGGACTCCCAACTCTTCACTGTAGAAGTTCTAACTCCTCCTAGGGAACCATATGAGTGCAGAGGTGAGATTCCCTCCACTTATAGAAACTCATAGATAGATAGGTAGATAGATAGGTAGATAGATAGATAGATAGATAGATAGATAGATAGATAGATAGATAGGAAAATATATATGAACCTAAATAGGTAACACATACACACACACATACACACATGTTGATTCCGCTTCTCCATTTTAACACTGACTAATAAAAATTATGCTTTCCCTCTCTGGAAAGGCAAACTTCATGCACTGATGGGCTAACTTTCTAAACAAGGGATTACAAAAGATACTTTCTACAGGACAGTTCCTAAAATACTAGTAATTGAATGCAGGGATTCAGGATTCTCAGGTTATGGATATTTGTCACTGTCCCTTTTCAGTAAGAGAACGGGTTTTTATCATAACCTCAGCATCCAGAGGAGGTCTTATAACAAGCAGGCCAAGATACCAAACCTTGGTATCTAAGGTTATCTGGGAATCAGAAAGGACTGTAACAATGGCTTAGTCCCTAGAAGGGTCTCATCTGTGTCTCATCTTGGGGCCATTTTGATCCTATCCTTTGCAAATAAATAAATTCCTAAACAAAATGAGTCTCTCAAGAAGGCAGCCTTCACTCCAACTCTCCACTGACTAACTTATATTAGAAATAGGAGAACACAAAAGATAGAGAACTCCAAGAGATGTAATATGAGAGAGAGAGAAAGAAAGAGAGAAAGAGAGAGAGAGAGAGCACATGTGTGTAGAAGGGATGGCCAAGAAAGATTGTGGAGGATCATACAAGTCATCTTAAAGATTTTGGTTTTTATCTTAAGGACAATAAGAAATTAAAGAGTTTAACAGGAAAATGACATAATCTGTAGCATTTTATGTAAAGATTGCTTTGGCTGCACTACAGAAGAAAGATTGATGGATGGACAAGTATTTTTTCAGAGAGACAGACAGGGTAGCTATTACATTAGTCTAAGCAAACAAGATGGTAACTTAAACTATCATGGAGCTACACAGAAGTGGTCTGAAAAACACGTTGTCAACAGGACTCGGTGAATCCAAGCGACCTTGACATTCCCATCAGTCTTTGCCCCACATATAATCCTATCCGTAGACACACCATGTGTCTGTAAGGGGTCTTGCACGTATTCTCCTATCTACCTGACACAACCTCTCCTACTTTTTTCTTCCATCAAACATTCTTTAGCACATCCTTTCCCAAATGTTAGTTGTTCTGCCTCTGTGCACTCTGCTGTACATACCTCTGTTAAGTTTGCATATCATGTACTTTCTTTGTCTCCACACCTTCTCCCTGAGGGCAGGAACTACATTGTACTAGCCCTTTCCCTATGGTCTGTGTTAGACCCTGTCACAGAGTAAATATTAAAGTTTGTTCACTAAATAAAGCAATAAATGCATATCTTAATCATTTCACTCAAAGCATGTGCAGAAATTGTATTCTGATCGTCTCTGAAACTGACAAAAAGAACTGTTTTCTGTTTTTCTGCAAATGAAGTACGCATTTCATTTCTCCCATAATAAAAGGAGACAGGAAAAAAACAGATTAGTAAGAGAAACCTTAAAACCCTGATACCGGAGACATGATTTTCCCCCTTCTGTAGGTCATGAATGTGTGGGAAAGAATAATGAACTAGAAATCAGAACACCAAAGTTCTTATCTTAGTTTTGTAACAATATCAAATTTGTTTCTACTTCCTTCTCCAGAAAGTGGGGATCAAACTTGTCCTGCTTTTCAGTCAAAATCTATTTTTGTGAAGAAAATGTATTAACTTTTTAAAAACTTTTTCCTTCGAAATAATTTCAAACGTACTTCATTACAAGTAAAGTTTGAAACACATGTTAAACCTCATTGAATGACTCAAATGGGGAGCAAAAGCATTAATAAAGTTAAATAAAAAACAACTTCCCTTGGGAAAATGTTCATATTTGTTTATAACATGTCATTTACATGCTCTAATTGGCTTTCCTAGTATTCTAAAAGTAAATTTTAGAATAATTTTCTTACTTGAACTTTAATTTGCAAACTGTTGTGTCCTTTTGCATATTTGGATACAATTTGCATAAACAGTATAATTACAATTATCTGCTCTCCCCAAAAGATTAGACAGGAAAAACTACTAATTAATCTCATTTACATGTAGATAAGGTGAATTGCTAAGACCAGTTTTTATTTTCCCTTGCTAAGCTGTAATAAATGCCGTCATGCTTATTAAGATACAACATAGACATTATACTATGTATCAAATTGAATCATAATTATATTTATGTAGTATCTTTCACTCCCTGTTTTTTAAAATAATTTTCTTGTTATCGAAGGATGCATTATCTAATTAGATGGATGCTTTCTTCCTGATAGGAAGACTATAACCTAGCCTTTCTAAAATTGTGTTCACCTACTTTTCTTACCTTACTGCCATATTTTTCCTTATCTTCTCACTTATATAAATACAAAATAAATATTAATGGCCTCCATTCCTCAAACCACGTCCGCTTTTATTTATCCAGTCAGTTATTGCATACTTGCCTCTTTTTATCTAGGTTCTTGTCAATTCTACTTGATGACTATTTCCTTAATCCATCCTGTCTGCTTCCACTAGTCAGGAATCCTGTTTATTTTTAGGTGATTTTAAATGGTTCCCAACAAGTACTTACTAAAGTCACTTCTCTGGATTTCTACCTAGGCCCTAAATGTCTCAGAGGTATCTTTCTAAATGTAAATTTAATCATGTACCTTTCTCACATAAAATCCTTCAAAGCCTCCATATCCCACGATATAGAGCTCCATAGGATGGCATATGAAATCCTTTATTAGCGACATTTGCCTACATGTCTAACCTCAGCTCCAACTGTAATCCAGAAAAGCCTGGGTTCCAAGAAGTCAAGCCATTTGGCATTCCTGAAACCTATGACACCACTTCACAACACAAGGCCTATTGCCCCTGAAGTTAATGAAACACAAGCCTCCACTCTTTCCCTGTGGGTGGTGAAGGTGGCTGAGTATTTTAGAACATTCTAGGAAGGGACAGAAAGTAAAGTTACAATCAGGAAATACTTCCATGGGAGCATTTCTATTAAATTGCCTAAATGGATCTCAGAAGAAAGAGACTTAAAATTTCCAAGACTCCAGTTATTTGTTGTGATATGTTTTCTCATTGTAAAAACATATTCACTTCCATATATTAATTTTGGATTCATAAACTTGTATCATTTTCCTTAAGATGGCCCCTGTTCAAAACTCTAGCTTGGTCCATGATCCTTTTCCCTGGGCGTATTTCCCCCTCTTGTCTAATTAGAAAAATTCTCCTGATCCTTTGAAGATTCAGCTAAAAATTCACCTCTGTTCCCTCAGCCTCGGGCATCCCAGAAATGACTGCAAATTTCATTCTCTGTTTCTTCTACTAAGGATTTTACCACATTCCATAATTATGTGTTTACCTGTTCATTCTCTATCTCCCTTAAAGGAGGGATGGTGGACATGTGTGTCAGTTTGGACACAAAAATGTGTGTCTCCTTTCCTAATGACATCCCAGTTTCCTTCTGGGGAATTCTTTCCCCCATAGGTGTCAGTCACAGTGGGATGATAAGTTCAGCATCTCTGGTTCTCACGCTCTGTTACCCGAAGGCTTCTGGAGGCTCTTTGCCTGTCTGTTTTGTTTTGCCTTCCCAGCCCAGCAAACGTGTTTCCACATGCCCTCCTCTCAGTTCATCAAAATCTCACTCTTGGGACTTTCACCTTTGATCTTGTGAACAGCTGGCCTCTTTGAAGTAGCTCCTTCCACTGAGAACCTCTATAATGTCTGGGATCCTGAGTCCTCAGCCTTTCCCTCTGAGAGGAAGATTGCCAGTGGTCTCCCAATCTAAATACCCCTTCTGCAGGGTCGTGGGCCCACCCAGCAGGAGACTACATTTCCCAGCCTTCCTTGCAGTTAGGCGTGACTGAAAATGCTGCCGGCAACGACCTGACCTAGGCCTTCAGGCACTGAACTTGCTTCTTTGCTCATGTTCCCTTTTCCCTCCTTTCTGGATGGAGCCAGGGTGCATGCAGGACCTCTCACTTGCATTGGTCCCTTCTTGGTACCTTTAGCCAATTAAAGGTATTTAGTGATATTGTTTTACTTGAAAAGTCCTCCCCAAATTGTACGAGCTCTAGGCCCCTCAAAACCCAGCTCTCCACGCTTATACGAGACACAGCTGCTTCAACCATGGAAAATGAGAAGAACTTGGTTTACCTCAAAGCATGAAAAACTCATTAGAATCCATTACTTACTAAGTTTTATCAGGGAAGGGAAGCTTTCATTTCCTATTACCCCAATATCTTGCATAGTGCTAAAAATTGTTGTTTAATTTTCCAACTATTGGGTTATTAAACACTGGATTAATTGATCAAATTAATATCTTTTTCTCTCTTTCTTTAAATATAAAACCATCAATTATAAATGTTACCATCAATTAATAGGTATGATTAATCAATTATTAATTATGTTTAATCAAGTATTAATATATTAACCAATATATAAGATTTCTATTTTTCAAGTCACGTGAATATTGTTGCTTTTCTCTAAAAGTATAGTTCATAGATTTTATATCGTAATTGTTCAAAGTTTCACTGTTTGATGCATTAAAATACCTATATTTCACAGCCCATATGACTCAGGTTTGCCAGAGCAACAAAATGCTCTGTGGATGAATATGAATGTTCAATTTTTTCATTTTGCATTTTAGGGAGACTTTCCAAAAAATAAAATTAGCCCCATAGTCTATTCTTAACAAAAGAACATTAAGAGTTGAAAGTAGCCATTATGTATTTGATGGAATTAAGACTTAATGCAGTGGTTCCCAGACTAATTACAAAATAGAATTACTCAGAGATGTTTAAAAAAAAACATGCTTGGGCTCCACATCCAGATATTTTTATTTCATTGGCTTCAGAAGGAGCCTAGAAATCTGTATACTTTTAAATCTGTTCAGGAATCATAATGTGTAACCAAGGGTTGACAAGCAAAGATTAGAGTGGAGGAGGGGTTCTTTGTTTCATTCTGCTAGAAGTTTCACTGATAAAAAGAAAGTTACAGCTGATTACTGAGTTATTGATTCAAAGTTTTTGGTCAAAATAAAAGAGAAAAGCAATATAGATTTTCAAATATATCCTGAGGAAGTTACACCTAAATCCTCATGTAGCATTATATTTCCTGTGGTCCAGAGATACAAAGTTAAAGCTGAGAATGTAATCAGGTGATAACCACCCCTCACCCATATTCTAAAAGTGAGGGGCAGGACCATCTATCTGGGACAAGTGAAGGGTTGAAGAAAAATGATTTTGCTAACATAAATCCGCCTCCCACCTCCAGGCTAAGAGAAGACTTAGAGTTAGTTACAGAGATTGAAAAGGCCAGTCATCAAGGAGAATTTAGAAGAGATAATTAGGAAGGTGCTATTCCTGACCTCTGGTCAAACACAGAGAATCCCTGGTGTCAACAGAACAATAAGGGGTGTGGATGGAGCTATCTCTGAACTAGCCAAAAGAAAGAAAAAAATGGGATCTATCATAGAAAGGAAGCATTAATGTTAGACTCCAACCTAATCCATCAAAAGAACCTATCTCTTATCTCTCTGTTCCAGTTACAATTGCTCCATGACAGATTATCCCTAAACACAGAGGTTTAAAAGAACAATTTCATTAGATTAACAGATTCTGAAGAACCAAAATTCAGAAAAGGAACAGTGAAGTTGATTTATCTCTATTCCGAGATATCTGGAAACTCAGCAGGAAAGAATGGAAAGCTGGAGTGGACTCCTTGGAATCAACTAAAGGCTCATTTACCCACATCTTTGGGGCCTCTGCTGAGATAACGCGAAGACAGGGGAGGAAAACTGGACCTGTAGATCTGAACGTTGCCCCTCCTTGTGCTTCACCCTTTCGGCACAAATCTTCTAAAAACATGGCCATTTTCCTACACAACCACGGTGCCACTGACACGCTCAGGAAAGTTAACATCAATATTAGTATCATCTAATATGGATCACATATTCAAAGTTCTTCTGTTTTTCCCTGTAATGTCCTTTATGTTTTGCCCCCATTGAAGATTCAATCAAGGACCACATACTGCATTTGGCTGCCATGTCTCTCTGGTCTCCTTCAGAGCAGTTTTTCATCTTGATTGACATATTTTAAGAGTCAATAAAGTTGAAGCCAGCTGTTTTGTAGAACGACCCTCAGTTGAATTTGCCTGATGGTTTCCTCATGAATAGATTCAGACTAAATATTTTTGGCAGGAAAATTATATAGGTGTTGGTTCTTCTCAGTACATAACATGAGGGGGTAAGTATTGTTTGTTTCTCCCATTACTGGTGACATTAGGTTCAATCTCTCAGTTAAGATGGGATGTGCCAGACTTCTTCATTATAAAGGTACTTATGTGCATCTATAATTAAGTATATGACATTTCAATACTTCAAAACTGTATACATATTCTGTTTCTCAACAATTCTTCACCCCAAAATTTTAGCATCCATTGATGATCCTTGCCAGAATCAAGTATTACATCTGTGGCTGCAAAATGTTGACTTTTTTCAATTCAATGATTTTTATCATATATATCAGCTAGAATGCATCAATAAAGAAGAGCCTTCCCTTTCCTCCTTCCCTATTTCTTTTTTACTGTTACTATGGATTCATGAATTATTTTTTAATTCAACGCATTATATTTACTACCATCATTCTCTTGATGCCCAATTGTCCCAAATTTGGCCAGTGGAAAGCCCTTCAGGCTGGCTCTGATGTCCTTTTGATATGTCCCCATCAGTTTTCAAGCCCTTCCTTACTTTCTGATATGAGACGTTCCAAGCTCAAGAATTAATCCCTTCTCCCAAGGCAATAGAAATAAAAACAAAAATAAACAAATGGGACCTAATCTAGCTTACAACTTTTGCAGAGCAGAGGAAACCATAAACAAAACAAAAAGACAACCTACAGAATGGGAGAAAATAGCTGCAAATGATGTGACCGACAAGGACTTAATTTCCAAAATATACAAACAGCTCATACAACTCAACAACAAAAAACCAAATGACCCAATCGAAAAATGGGCAGAAGACCTAAATAGACAGTTCTCCAAAGAAGACATACAGACAGCCAATTGGCACATGAAAAGATGCTCAACATCACGAATCATTAGAAAAATGAAAGTCAAAACTACAATGAGGTACCACCTCACACCGATCAGAATGGCCATCATTAAAATGTCTGCAAATAACAAACGCTGGAGAGGGTGTGGAGAGAAGGGAACCCTCCTACACTGTTGGTGGGAATGTAAATTGGTGCAGCCACTGTGGAAAACAGTAGGGAGGTTCCTCAGAAAACTAAAAATAGAATTACCATATGATCCAGCAATCCCACTCCTGGGCATATATCCAGTCAAAACTATAATTCAAAAAGATATATGCACCCCTATGTTCATAGCAGCACTATTCACAATAGCCAAGACATAGAAACAACCTAAATGTCCATCGACAGAGGAATGGATAAAGAAGATGTGTACATACATACAATGGAATACTACTCAGCCAAAAAAGAATGAAATAATGTCATTTGCAGCAAATAGATGCAATTAGAAATTATCATACTAAGTGAGGTAAGTCAGAAAGAGAAAGACAAATACCATATGATATCACTTATATGTGGAATCTAAAATGTGACACAAATGAACCTATCTATGAAACAGAAACAGACTCATGGACGTAGAGGACAGACTGGTGGTTGCCAAGGGGGGAGGGGGTTGGGGGAGGGATGGAGCGGGAGGTTGGAGTTAGCAGATGTAAGCTTTTTATATAGAATGGATAAACAATAAGGTCCTACTGTGTAGCCCAGAGAAGTTATTTATATATATATATATATATATATATATATATAACGGAATCACTTTGCTGTACAGCAGAAATTAACACATTGTAAATCAACCATACTTCAATAAAAATATTGAAAAAAAAGAATTAATTTCTTGCAACACACAGTAAATCAGCCATTTATCCAAAACACCTGAGTTTCTTTTAGTAGGAAATCTTAATTAGAAACCAAGATCTGGGTGCTAAGTATGCTGATTGGGGTATCAGTAGTATTCATTGGTATGTCCAATAGCCTATGCTAAGAAATATGTTCCTTTTAAAAAAAAAAAAAAGAACTCATTATTTTAAGGAGACCAAGTCCTTAATTTTAGTTAATAATATTTTCATTACCAACAACAATCACCAAATCCCACCCTTCATTTTTATTTTTATAGTGGAGATATAATTTACATATAACATTATACAAGTTTATGGCGCATAGCCTATCGATTTGATACATTTATATGTTGCAATACAATTACCACCTTAGCTTTAGCTAATACCTCTATCACATCACATAATTATTTCTTTTTTTATCATTTCTTTTCTACTTGTTTTTTTAACTACCCTGTTTTATCAGTGATGCTGAAGGGCAATGTCATGTACTTGTATTCACCACTATCTACTAGACTGCAGGCTCCTTGAGGGAAGTGTATTAGTTTTAGTCATTATCCCTTCACATATTACATATTCAATTATTGTCCCTTCTGCATGAGGTGGGGTCAGAGTAAGCTTCCAGAGGGAGTAACCCATAATAAGTAATTGAGATCTGCCAGATGAGCAGTAAGTAGTTATGCAAGGAAAGAGGAAGGGATACAGAGACTACAAAGCAAGTGCTCCTGGCAAGGGTACCCTGTATATGAGGATGTACAGCCCAGAATTCAATGATGGTTGAGTCAATAAATGAATTAATTTTCCAAAATTTGGTAGAAATTAAGTAGACACGGTCTAGGTGTGTCTATAAAAGAAAACTACTGAGAGAAGCAGATATTTGGGAAAGTTTTTCAGAAAAGTGCTCTTTAAAAAATCATTGGCCTTTTTTTTTTAATACGGTACATATTTTGAAAATACTGTGAATAATTTTTAAAATAACCCTCAGAAAGTATGTAGATGTATCAAAATGCCTCTAACTGGACTCAATAGTTTTTTTCTTTTAAATATTAAACAGATACAAAATAGTTTTATTAAATATGCATAAGGCAAATAAACAACACAAATACTGGGGTGCCCATGATCCAATTTAATTAATAGAAAGTTACCATCACCTTTGAAGCCCTGTGTATTCCAAGGCAACTGACTTAGTCACCACATCCCTAGGGGTAACCATTATTTGCAATGTAATGTTACACATTTACTCTCCTTCACACGTTTACTTCACTGCATAGTGTGTATCCCTAAAACTATACATTACTTAAATATGCATGGCTTAGAGCTTCATATAAGTATAAACGTATCAATACTTAGTGTATTTTTCTGCGGCATTACGTACCTGAGAATCAATTAAATTTTTGCTTCAAGTTGTAATTCATTCATTTTCAATGATCTAGTATTTCATCAGATGAATATGCCACAATTTATTTATCTATTCTAACGTGAATGGATATTTGGGTTGTTTCCAGCATTTTGCTGTCTCAAACAGTGCTGCAGTAAACACTTGTGCATGTATCCAGGACAAGAGCTTCTCTGAGACAGGAATGAAATTGCTCAGTCACTAAATATGTGCATCTCAAATTAACTAGACAGTGTCAAACTGTTTTCCAAAATGATTTTGCCCATTTACCATTCTACCACCTGTGCATGTGTGCACTGGCTCCACATTCTCATCGTGGCTTAATATTATCCAATGTTTTTAATTTTTCCACTGTGGTAAATATGTTGGTATTTTATCGTGGTTTTTCATTTGCATTTCTCCAGCTATTAATAAGATTAAACAAATTGTTCCTGTTATTGACCATTTGGTTTTTCTCTTATGTGAAGAATTGTTTAAGCCTTTTACCCGATACTCCATTTTCTTTTCCTTTTTAGCTTGTAGGAGTTTTTTTTTATCTGTTCTGGACACTGCTATTTTGTCATTTACATGAACTACACACACATTTGCCATATTGTGACTTTTCTTTCACTAAACTCTTTATACCCCTTGATGAACAGAAGTTGTCAATTTAAATATACTTTTCAAAAAGAGCTAACCCAAAGGTTATAAATATATTGTTTTCACGGAGTTTTATAATTTTGATTTATGGTGTGAAGTAAGGTCTAATTTTATTTTTCCCTTTTATATGATCATTTGTCAAGGAATCATTTATTGAAAAGTTCATCTTTTATACCCGTTCTATAATACCAGCTCAATCACAGATCAAGTTTCACTATCTGGGTAAATCTGTTTCCGAAACTGACAATTCCACTAGTCAATAGGTCTATTCCTTTGCAAGACGCTCAGTTTATTAATACAACTATATGATCATTCTTGATATCTGCTTATACAATCCCTCCACTTTGTTCTTTTTTCAGAGTGGGTATTCTTGTCCTTATATTCTTCTATGTTAATTTTGGAATCAGTTCCACAAAAAAGTCTATTGAGATTTTTATTGGTTTTGCAGTGAACTTGTTGGTGAATTTTGGGTAAATCAACATCTTTGTAATGTTAATACTCCAATCCAAAAATATTATATGTCTGTCTATTTACATAGGTTTTCTTTAATGGCCTCCCATTAAGTTTTACAACTTTCTCTAAAAATGTCTCTTGCTCAAATTTGGTTAGATATATTTCTAACCACCTTGTATTTTTGATGCTATTATAATTGGTAAATTCATTTAAAAATATGTTTTCTAAACTATTGCAGAATTGCAGGAATTCTACTTATTTTCGTACATTGGTTTCATATCTAGCAGATTTATTAAACTCTCATTATTATTTTTACATATTTAACTAATCTTTGTAGACAATCATATTGTCTAAACAATGAGGATTTTATTTCTTTTTATCTGGACTATCCCCTTTATTTTTTTGTGTGTCCTACTGCTAGGATCTCCATACATTTTTAAACAGAAGTGTTGATACTGGACACCAGTGCCTTGGGCACATGCTTTTAACATTTCACTATTAAGTAACATATTTGCTGTACATTTTTATATTTATCCTTTGTTGTATTAAGGAAGTTTATTTCTAGTCCTAGATTTTTCCCCCTTTTTGTTTGAAAAATTTCAAATATCATAAAGGCTATAAGAATAATACAGTGAATATCCATCTATCTTTCACTTTTAACATATTAAAATACTTATTTTATATCCTATGCCTGAATTCAATATTTGATGTTTTCGAGTTGAGGGGTAATATTTCTCCTTGACCCTTATGACATATGTATAGCTCTTTGTGGTCCCAGATTTATGTGTGAATTGTCCTACAAGGTACTCATTTGGGCTGGTTCTGGGCTGTGTATCTGTCTTATCTTATTTTGGGAAGGAAAGAAGTCCAAAGTTCAAGGTGTCTGGTTCAGCAAATGCCTTTAAGACAAAAGCCAGCATCAGTCCTCTGCTTTCCTGTCTTCCCAGTTTCACTCAGTTTATGGCCTCTGAATAATTCTTACTCATTTGCCAGCTCATTAACTAATTAAAAATGACATTTCTTTATACCTTTACGAGGCATTTTTGGTTGTTCTCAGTGAGAGGGTCAGTCAGGATACCAAGATGACCTCACTCTAAGAAATAGAATCTGGTCAATTCTTCATGTAAGGCTTGGAATCACATACCTACACTAGGCTTCCTTAAAGCTACAAAGAATTAGCTTTCCTTTATGAGGGCTCCTAGCACAACTAAACATACTTCTTTCCCATCTTCCACAAACAATCTGTATTAACTTCACAAACCCTCCTAGCACCTTAAGAGAGGTTTCAGAGCTAACAAGGCTATTTAAGCCAAAAGCTAAACTAGTTTCCAAAGATGGACACAGGCTCCCTGTAGTGAAACTAGCAAAAGGGAGCTGTCTAGATACAAAGATTTTCCAGTATCTTCACCTTATCTCTGTGGGGTTTACAGTTACTGCATGAGGCAGGATGTTTTGACACAGGACAACTTGTTCTTTTAAAGTATGAGAAGCTTTGTGGCTCTTGTTTCATTTTCCAGTCATCTGCTGGCTGTTAAGAAAAACCCACCCCATAGTTATACTAGACATTAAAATTAGATATATTTGGACAAAGCACCCTCCCCTCACCTTTCCCATATGTACACTCACACACAAGTTTCTTACACAGGCTTTATGGTTCAAGGAAGCTGACCCAGGCAAATTGTGAACAATATAACATTGGTTTTCAGGACTCATCCTGCACTTATGGCCCTCAAATGTGGCCTTTCCTAGTCAAGTAGCTGCACACTCTCTGAATCAAGAGTGTGGGAAAAATGGGGTGATTCTGCTCCTGATAGCCCCTTAATTTTTTACATTATCTCTCTGCTGGTTGTGCCCAGCTTACTGTGTGAAAAATCAAGTTCAGATGATTTCACTCAACTAAGGCCAATTTGGGTACTGGTACAGATGAGGTCAATTAAAGATATAGCGTCTCATTCTTCAAAGAGCAGCGAAGAGTTTATATATTAGTTTCCTGTTACTGCTATAACAGATTACCACAAATTTCCTGACTTCAAACAACACAAATTTATTTTACTGCAGCGCTGGAGGCTAGAAGGTTGAAATAAGAAGTCTTCAAGAGCTAGAATCAAGGTGTCTATAGGACAGGTTCCTTCTATCAGCAGTCTGGGAGGAGAAAACCCACGTACTTACTTTTTTCAGCTTATAGTGGCCATCAGTGAGCCTTGGCTTGCGACCCCTCCCTCCAGCTTCCAAGCACATTCTAAGCTCTGCTTCTATCACCACCTCACCTTCCCCTCTGAACCTGACCTTACCTGCCTCCCTCTTATAAGAACTGTTGTAATTATACTCAGCTCACCTGGATAATCCAGAATAATCTTCCCATCTCAAGAACCTTAACTTAATTACCTCTGCAAAGTTTCTCTTGCCTTATATGGTAACACAGTTAACTGTTCCAGGGCTTAGGATGTGGACATCTTTGGGAGGACCATTATTCAGCTTGACACAGTTCACAGGGTTGAACAGTTTCTCCTGTGCTCTTGAATTCCAGCTCCTTATGCCAATTTGGAAGACTGCTGTCACCTGAGCTCCTTCTAGCTAGTCCCTTTATACTTTCTAGGGAGCCAAAGGTCATCACCATCAGTTATTTCTTACATAAATATTATTCCTAACATTCCTTATTCTAATTAATGATTCTTCTGTCATAAATTTGGGATATCCAAAGACTTATTTAGAAACTTCTAGAATGTGGACCTCAAGTTATGGTAGTTCATTGGTTAATTACCCACCAAGAATGAGATCTAATTTATACACACATATATAACACTGTTTAACACCAAGGTGTTAATAAGTAAATTATGGGCATTATAACAAAGGGTGTATCAACATTTATATTCACTTTCTTCTGCTGACAATGTTATACTGGGTTTTATTTTTCTCATAGATAATATCCCTCAAAGACACCAATAGAAACATCTCTCATAAATAATAATTGAAATATGACCATGTTCAAAGTCATAAAGAAATATTATAAAAAGAGCTATTGATGATCTATTATGTGTTGAGTGTTTATAAATGTTTCCATGGATTTGCCAAGGTAATATTAATAGTAATAAAAACCAACAGTTTAAAGCATTAATGTCATGTGAAATTTTTTTCTTACAACAGTCCTATGAGGTAGATATTATTAGTATATTTTGTATAATTGTCAAGAGGCTAGAAGACATTCAACCCTCAATCCAGACAATGTGATGGAAAAATGGTGACAATCGAATGGTTCATGGAAAAAATAATTTTGAAGGTGAGGCGTTTGCAAACTGGCTTTAATCAAAATCTTCAGGTGTAAAGCTTAGGTCACAGTCAGTCCTGTGCTAGCCCCTCAGATGCTGGGCCCTGGTGACTAAATCCTATCCAGTCTCTGATATCAACTCTGGTGACAGTCATGTATTTTCTCTGGTGAAAAGGTTAAGGAAGGAGGCCACTAGGTATTTAGAAAATATTTCTCATCTTGACACCTTTGAAAAAATTGCCCTTTTAGACAGAGGACATGTTTTGACATCTGTAAATTTTCTCTCAGCATGATTTCTGAACTGTTAGGTGCAGCTGAGGTATTGAGACTTAAGTTTTCACCTAGAAAATACTTCATTGAGTCAGTAATTCATACAAAGAGGAGAAAAGCCTTCCTTTAGCAAGGATTTCTGTAAATGCAGTTTCAAACTGTAGTTGATTCTGATACCTAAGACACAAATTGTGAGAAGCAATTCATTTTAACATGCAATACCATTAGAAAAATATATCCAGCCAAGAAAATACAGATACTGAATTTTTTTAAGGGAGAGAGAAAGAAAAGAGGGGTAGAGGGCAAGAATGAGAAAAAGTCTATAAAACGAAGAGAAAGGCAAAGAGAATGGAGATGTTGGCACATGAGTCTTATAACCGTATTCAGGGCCTAGAACTTTTTAGACTGTGAGAAGTTAAAGACTGAAAGCAAGTCAGGCAGAGATTAGCTAGATGCTTACATTCCTGTGTTTTTTGTTTCCTTTGGCGCCCAAGAAGACTAAACTTCTCAGTCTTTCATACAGTTAGTTTGAGACTATATTGACCTTCTGGTCAATGTAACATAAACAGAAATGTGGCCCACACCTGCCCCTAAAATCATCCTGACAGCCTCAGCTGATTCTCTTTCACTTCTACAGGACCTCAAAGATACAGTTTTGAATGGCAGTCTGACATATTGGAAAGAACAGAATCACTGAGACTTCCTTTGGAGGAGAGCTATCAAGGAGATCCATCAGACCTGGGTCTGAATCCAACATGAGCAAGAAATACACACATTGTTTTGAGCTTCTACGGTACTAGTGCCATTTGTCATAGCAGCCAGTGCTAATTATCCTGACCAAAATAGCAAATGAATGACATTGTCAGGTTTGTGGTTTATGTAAGTCCCTCTGACAATACATGAGGATGGATTTGAGAATAAAACAAGACTGAAGACAGGACAACCAACTGTACTGCTATCAGGGTGGTACAGGCAAGACAGAGGGGCTGAGATGTATAACTGCTGTTGAGGTAAAGCAGGAAAACATTATAGGCTGTAAAAAAAAAAAAAAAAAGCAGAACTTTAAGATGGGTTGACATCAAGATTACAGGGTAGATCAAGGTCAACACCTATGCATCTTAGTGAGAAACTTAGAAGGTTTGTGAGAGCACCAAGTGAAAAATGACACTGAACAAGAGGCAAACAGCGGTGTGGGACACTCCATATGAGGTGAACTTTTTTCGTTTTCACTGCACTTGTCACATCTGTCATTTATTTCTTGATTATTTCATTACAGGATTGTTCATCTGTAAAGCTTCATGAGGGTAGGGACTTTATCTATTTTCACACGACTTCCATTCCTATTATTAAGCCATTCTTGGCACAAAGTATGTATGCAACAAATACTTATGAATGAATGAATGAATGAAATCATGGGTGTTGTGACAAGCAGACAATTGGACATAAAATCTTCAAGGGGACATTCTGACCTGAAAAGTTAAAATTAGAGCTCTTCAGCCTTAAACAGGTAGATGAAATCCTGAGTGTGGATGAAGTGGTCCTTGGGAAAAGGAGGGATGGAAAACACAGTGAGTTGAGAAGAGCATATAGGGTAAAGGGGGATTTATTCTTTTGTGGGAGAGAACTTCTTCACAGGCTAAGAGGAAAGAAATGGTTAAGAAAACGGATTGGAGATATGTAAGAATGTGAGGAAGACGGTATAGCCCAGTATAAGATGGGGATGGATTGACTTGAACACGGAGGGAACACCTGTCTTCTTGGCCTAGAGGAAAAGAATTAAAGGGGGAGAGGAGTAAATTTGTACGTAATGGGAATTAATTTGAAAAGAGATTATATGGTGAGAGGTTTTTGGGTAAGGTCAGGTCTTGAGAATGGGGCAGGTTTGGACTAGTCATTGAGAAATAAACAAGACAAGGAGATGGAGAAAACTCACAAGGTTTGTAGACAGGATGAGGCCAGAGCTTAGGTTAGGGACTATGAATTTGAGGACCATGAAAATGGGAAGGCCACGTACAAAATTCTTCATTCATTCAGCAATGTTTATTCTGCACTTTCCATTGTAAAGCACTGTGCTAGGGGCAGGGACGAAAGTACGTTAATGATGTCAGTGCTTTGCATTTATTGTGGCTGAGGCACAAACAATCCATCATTTCAGAAAAAACAAACCTTATTAGTTGGTGGCATGTCGACAAAATTATTGGCCGTGTGAAACTTTCCCTTTTCA
Source organism: Balaenoptera borealis (assembly GCF_965194805.1). Taxonomy (NCBI): domain Eukaryota; kingdom Metazoa; phylum Chordata; class Mammalia; order Artiodactyla; family Balaenopteridae; genus Balaenoptera; species Balaenoptera borealis. Next base: position 63,164,438 of record NC_138877.1, read on the forward strand.
GCTTGTTGTTTTATGATAGTGGTACACACAGATTTCCTGCTTTATTTCTCAAGTTAAAGCATTGAGTGTGTTCTCTCACTGACCTTCATTAAATAAATCACAGTGAGCCTGACAGAGTCTGTGGAAACAAGGCTGAGGAAATCAGGCCCTGAGAGAGTCTGCGTACTTCTCTATCCTTCTGGGGCTCCATTTCCTTCCCATAGCAGAACTGTCTCTTTTCCTATTCCCTTTCCCTTATAGGCTGGTCTCCACATAAATTGGCTGATAAACATGTTAATTTAGCATCACTGTTAAGGCCAAGAATTCCTCTTAAAGATATTCTCAGTGTACTTGCCTGTATGGTTGGGGAGAGGGTTGAAGTCAGTTTTCTGGAGCCATCAAATTAGACCCCAAAAGTCCTGCCTGCTCAATACATACATTAGGCCAGAGGTTGTTGACTGGTAAGAATATATAAGCTAGTTTATCGTTCGATTTTTTTTCCCAAAAATTGAAATGTAGCAAGAAGATGTTAAAGAGTTGATCAAATTTATTGGCTAGCAAGACAGGCTAAGAATCCATGCCTCATTCACAATTAAATGTTTCCACTGGACATAGTAAACTAGACAACATGCATTTCCCATTGTATCCCAGAATATTACTGACTTAATTTTATCAAAGTAGTTTAGTTGGTTTCTAAAGGGATAGGGATTTTTTTCAGAATACCAATGCTGCGTACTATTGCAGAAAAAGTATCATGCTAGTAGTTCGCTAATAACCTGATTTTCTATATTATTGAGTATTGTTTTGAGAACATGAAGTGAAATTTCATGTTAACCTATGCAATTTGCCAGCAGGTTTTGGGGGAAATCACTGAAATATAGTGGTGATTTTTGCCCTGCCTAACTTATCTACCTGCTCCATTAGTGAATCAACTTGAATGCCCAGTGAATTATTCCAGTGAAAAAGCAGAATGGTAATAACAGTCAATTTAACTAATTTCTAAATATGCCTACTTGCTTTTACCAAGGTCATCCAACCAAACAAAAATTCAGAAATATTAATATTCTTGTCTCCTTCTTATTAAATCGTCTCCGAGGGCTTAGGAGAAAGGAGTGTTGAACGCCAAGCTGGGTTTTATCTTTTAAATCCTCCTTATCTACTTAACTGAATCCACTGTTAGGTTTATTAAAAAAGTGACAGGCTGGATAACCCAAATAATGCAGGAAACGATAGGATACTTAAACAGCGGAAGCAACTGTATTTGATATTATGTTTATCTCTTCAGTACTAAATGATTATTTACACTGTTGGTTTGTTCACTTTCTTGCCATTGGAAGTTGCTTATATTCAATCCATGCATCATACCTTGCCATGGCTGTACCTATGGAACCAGCGCTCTTGAGTGGGGAATAGAGAAAATCTTTGTAACACATACTTCCCTGCATTCCCTCTCCATTAATATTATAATAATTATTGAAATTGACACCATTGTAAGTTTAATGTTAAAGCCTGTTTGCATTTTGAAATATTGATCTGTAATTTCTGTGCACATTATTCAGAATCTGCCTCCTACCTAGCAATCTTCTGAATCCATGTTTTTCACTGAATCCTCAAGGGCACTAATAACTTAGTCTAGGTCACCACTGTCACTGATTTACACAACCCTGTTCAAACTTGAACCCCTGCCTCCAATTCATTCATGAAAAGCTCCATCATTCATTCAAAACCTTTTTTCATTACCTACTGTGTATTAGATACTAGTTTAAACACTGAGCAGAGATCAGTAAGCCAGAAAAAAATCCCTGTCATATGGGAGCTTACAGGGTGATCTTTCTAAATTGCGACTCTGCTTATATCAGTCTCTTCCTTGATATCTTTCAAAGACTTCTCACAACATTAATAATAAATTCAAAACATGTTAACATGGTTTAAGGAGTCCTCCAGAGCTGGCCCCTAGTTATCTCTCTGTTCCAGTCTCCCTTGATAAGTCAGATTTCCTAGTTGCAAACAACAAAAGCTGACTCTAGCTGAAGTCATAGAAGAGGAGCTTATTAAAAGGACACAGAGTATCTCCTAGATTGTTAGTGAATTGGAGAACTGAGCACAAACCTCAGTTTTGAGGAATAATGCCCATAATCTCATTGCAGGATTGGCCTGACATACAAATTCCTACCACCACCAACAAGCACCAGATCTTGAACTGTTCTGGTGCCACTTAAGCTTCAATATCTCAAAACTGCAACCACTACTAAGTCCACACTGCATGCATGTGCAAAAGACAGTTGGAGACAGAGAGAGAGAGGGAAAGAGATTGAGGGAGACACTGATTCCTCTCTTTCTCTCTTTCATCACTGGCTTATGAGTTGAAGTCTTGTATGGGTGTATCTGGCTGGTGGAGATTAGGCCACATACCTATCCCTTAGCTAGAAGAAAGACTGAAGATGCAAGCATCTACCATTTTCAGCCCATTTAGGGAAGGAAGTTTTACTTCCTACCAAGACTCATAAAGTGGGGAAATTGCCTAAACATGAAACTAGGTTTCAGATGGTAGATGGACAGATGAATAAAAAAATGTTCCTCATACCCCCAAAATTCTGAGCCACATAGACAAATAGATCAATGGAACCTGAATTGAGACCCTGAAAATGGACCCACATAAATGTAGTCAAATGATCTTTGACAAAGGAGCAAAGGCAATACAATGGAGAGTAAAGATAGTCTTTTCAACAAATGAACAAATGGTGCTGGAACAACCAGACATCTACATGCAAAAAAAAAAAAAGAATCTAGACACAGACCCTTCACAAAAAATAACTTAAAATGGACCAAAGACCTAAGTATAAAACACAAAAACTATAAAACTTCTAGAAGATAAAACAGGAGAAAATCTAGATGTCCTTGGGTATGGTGATGACTTTTTAGATTCAATGACAAAGTCATGGTCCATAATAATAATAATAATAATAATAATAATTGATAAGCTGGATTTCATTAAAATTAAAAACTTTGGCTCTGGGAAAGACAATGTCAAGACAATGAGAAGACAAGCCATAGAATGGAAGAAAATATTTGCAAAAAATACATCTCCTAAAGGACTGTTATCTAAAATATACAAAGAACTGTTAAAATTCAACAATAAGAAAACAAACAACCCAATTAAAAAATAGGCCAACGATCTTAACCGATACCTCACCAAAGAAAATATACAAATAAGCATATAAAAGATGCTGCACACCATATATTATCAAGGAAGTGCAAACTAAAACAACAATACCACTATAGACCTATTTAAACAGCCAAAATCCAGAACACCAATAATGTCAAATGCTGGTGAGGATACGGAGCAACAGGAACTCTCATTCATTACTGGTGGGAATGCAAAATGGTACAGTCAATTTGGAAGACAGTTTGGAAGTTTCTAACAAAACTAACATGCTCTTAGTATATAATCCAGCAATCTCACTTCTAGTTATTTACCCAAAGGAGTTGAAAACTTAATTCCACACAAAACCTGCACACAGATGTTTATAGCACACAGATGTTTATAGCAGTTTTGTTTATAATTGCCAAAACTTGGAAACAACCAAGCTGTCCTTCAGTAGGTAAATGATAAATAAACTGTGGCACAACCAGACAATGGACTAGTTATTATTATTCTATTTAGCACAGTTATTCAGTGCTAAATAGAAATGAGCTATCAAGCCACGAAAAGACATAGAGGAAACTTAAATACATATTACTAAGGGAAAGAAACCAATATGAAAAGCTATACACTGTATATGACACTGTATATGTCCAACTATATGACATTCTGGAAAAGGCAAAACTATGGAGACAGTAAAAAGATCAGTGGTTGGTTGCCCTGGATCGTGACGGGGAAAAAAATGAATAGGCAGAGCATAGAGGACTTTAGGGCAGTAAAAATACTCTGTATGAAACCATAAATGATGGATACATGTCATTAAACATTTGTCCAAACCCACAGAATATACATAATTAGGAGTGAACCATAGTGTAAACTATGGACTTTGGGTGATTATGATGTGTTGGTGTAGATTCTTCAATTGTCAAATGTCAATGCATGTGTGGAGGCAAGGGATATATGGGAAATCCCTGTACTTTCAGTTTTGCTGTGAACCTAAAACTGCTCTAAAAAAAAAAAACTCCTAAGTTAAAAAAAAAAAAAAAATCTAAGCTACAGCCACATTGAACATCTTTCCGGTCTGTCAACATGATCTGTCCTTCACTTCTAGGCCCATTTCTTCAGGACCTCCCTTCTCTTTATTAGATTACTCATCCCCATGTTTGGGAATCAGTTTTAACACTGAGTTCCTCTAGGAAATCTCCTCTGACTCTCCCTAGATCCCTTTAGATCAGGGTTGCACAAATTATGGTCCCAAAGGCCAAATCTGTCCTGCTGCCTGTGTTTGTAAATATGGTTTTATTTGAACACAGACACACTTGTTGTTACATACTGTCTGTGGCTGCTTTCACAGGGTTGAGCAGTTGAGACGGGGACCATATGGCCTACAAAGTGTTAAATATTTACTACCCAGCCCTTTACAGAAAAAGTTAGCCAACCTCTGTTTTAGATACTTCTGTTTTATGCTCTTATGACATCGTATTGACCCTAACATCACATTTCTCATGTTTTATATATCATCCTTACTAGGCGGCAAGCAGCTAAGGGCAGGAATAGATCTGTCTTGTGAACCACTGAACATTCAGTACGTGGCCTGTGCTTAATATGTGCTTCATATGATCATGTTATGTGAATGAATTTAGAAGTTAATTGAAGTGTGGCACAGCTACACGGTGGGTCAACTATCAGGTTGTAAAAGCCACAGAAATGTCAGCTGGACCGTGACAAGATGGAGAAGAAGATATTTACAGGAACTTCTCTCAAAGAGACTAAGTACTAGGAAGAAATACTTAGGTAAGCCACTCGGGCTGAGGCTGAGGTAATGGGACCCCTCCTTGCGTGTGTGGGTAATGCTAGGCGGTACCTAGTTTGCCATCTAAGGAATGTCCGTCCAGTTCTGCAGAGATTTCCTTGTGCTCAGTGCAGGAAACCTGCTAGAACACAGCTCCCTCCCTACTCCATCCTTCTTTCAGGTAGCACTCAGCTTCCACCCCAAATGAACATAGAGAAAATATTTGACAAATATAGGCTCGAAGGATCTCCCAAATCCTCATCTTCCTCAAAGCACTCAGGTGTTTCAAGCAGACCATAAATCAATGAACACAATTTTTCATAAATGGAACCAAAAATATGACCTATAAGAATCTCAATTCAGTTTCCATTATCATTGGGATCACGTTTGTTTTAAATTGTGGGTTGAGACCTAGTAGTGTGCTAGGAAATGACATTTTTATTTATGAAACAGAGTGAAGAGAATAATAGATTAGAAAGACGCAAAATGCATCCACAATTATAGTTCATGACACATTTGTTCAGGTCATATATGTTTAAATAAACACGAGTGTGCTGGATCAGAATGTATATTTATACTGTGGGTCTTGGTCAAAAACTTTACAGCCACTTATCTACCTTTTTGCTTCCTCTTTAATGTGGGTATAACAGCAGTGTTTATCAAGTTACTGTAACCTGACGTGAAGGATACTCAGTAATTCCAAAGTGTTAAAAACGATGAAGTGAGGGCAAGGAAAGGTGAGAAAATAAAAACCATCCCCCCAGTCCTTTAAGACTTACCAGGAGTCGAGGGGTATGTTGGTGGACCAAGAGCTCCAGCATCACCTAGGAGTCCTGCCAGACCCACTAAACTAGCACTTGCATTTTAATGAAATCCCTAAGTGAGTCTCCTGTGCGTTAAGTTTCCATAAGCACTGGGTACCGGATGCTGTTATTGTTCTGCTCACATCTCTCAGATACTGTCATTATTTTTGCGCACCAGTTTGCTATTAATCCCAACCGTCAGTGCCTGCCCTACCATCAGGCTGTCAGAACAAACTTTGCCTCTAAGGAGCCCCTGAAGAGATTAAGAATATACTTCCCACCTGGGCAACACTTTGTCAATGATGGAGAGGTGAGGGGTGTAAATAGCACTGTATCACTCCATCCCTTAATTCTGAAGTATGAACTATGTTTTCTCCATGGTTCTCTTTTAGGCTTGAGCCCAAGTTACTCTTTGAGTACTTTGTTTGATGTTACAACCTTGACTGACCTCCTTCTCTTTACTTCTCCAATGTTCCCACCAGGTTTGCCTGGGGACGCATTCTAATAAATCACTTTCACCTGAAGCCTTATCACAGCGTCTGCTATTGCAGAACCCAACTAAGATACACTGCAGGATAGAGTTCATAGACCACAATCCAATAAATAATTATCCCCTATTTTTGCCAACCCTGGTGTTTACCAAGTGTTAGAATGTGTAAAATGTCATTAGACTCAGAAGTAGTGAAGGTGGATTTTTAAAAAGTTGCTGACAAGGATTTCTTCTTCCTACCAAGACACAGCAACAGGCACTAAATTTACCCTCCCACCTGAAATAACTGAAAAAAACAAACAAAAACCAGATACCAATATATGGAGTAACGATTTTCTAATGATTTGCAAGGCATTTGACATCAGATAAGAAAGGAGAGTGATCTCCGAAAGATAAGAAAGAGGTGAATCTTGTGACTGCCCTAGCTTCCTGCCTTTGGAGAGTTTCCAGGTTGCACTGCAAGGAGGGGCAACCTAAGCAGAGCTGTCTGGGCTCCCTGATTGGAAGAGAAGAGGCCATGAGGAGGCCAAAGCAGCGAGAATTTGCAGGGAAGATGCCAGAGAGGAGAGAGCTGCACAAAGAGAGGAAGATGATACCAAATGGAAATACAGATCTACACCAAGCATAAAGGGCACTGGAATTGGTAACTTCATGGGTAAGTATTTAAGATTTTTTTCTTATTATTTAAAAAGGTTATGACAAAAAGAGAGTGAATTTTATTACGTGTGAAGCTATAAGTGCATACAAACATTTTATCATCTCATTTAAATATTAAATTCCATTAATTTTCAGTGTCTATTTTATTTTTTCAGAAATTGACATTTACAGAAAATGAGATTCTGTAATACCATTCTGATTTTTGGAATTCTGATCATTTTGTATATTCTCACAAAAGGAGTACAACTTACTTTCTCTTTGTTTCGTTATTGCAATGAATTACCACCTTACTTTAAAATGTATATTCTGTCCAATAAGAAAAATTTATCAGAAGTCCCCAAAAGAGATGATTTAAAAATCTTCGATCTGCTGAATGACCTACCTGACTTTCTTTCTACTTTGAAAATATATGGACTTTTCCCCCCCAGAAATCTGCAGCTGGAATGGTTTTCTTCTTAGTATCTATAAATATTTAGAAAGTTCAATTATCATGCTTAAAATTGCCAGAACTGGATTATGCTTAATCATTTAAAATATTGATTTGCTAAGATGTTCTTAGGTAAAACTTTATCATTATGAGTTGAATTTAGTGTTTTTTTCGTAATGGACTTTTAACACTAAGGAATAAATGAGGCTTTATGTAGGTAAGCAGTTTTCTCAGTCTTTTTCTCTTAACTGAAAGAATTTGTTACCAGGGGAATTTTTGTCCCTAATTGACCCAAAACTCATAGGAAACATTCAATTTTGAGCAACAGGATAGGTACATAACATAAAACAAATGTAACACTATGAAAATACTCTAGGGCTTTTCCAAGAGTTATTCCAAATGAAAATAACAGGATGTTCAAATAAAATGTTTAATATGTAAAATACCTCAACATCTATAAGAATTTATAGTTAATTATTCATCAATTGCATGAGTTAGATATACCACAGAATTGTTGCATCATACATACGATGTTTTTCCAATTTTGTGCATATTTTCTATAATTTTGGAAGGTTTTTTAATAGAGATAAAAATTTAATTTTAAAAATTGGTTCATTTACTTTTCTCTCAGAAAGCAGCTTATTTGTATGTTGAATACAAAAGAACACTATGGAACTGCTCAATTACAAGAACATCAAAATAAAAATTCAAAAGATTTTCTAATCGCTTTGGTAAGATAATCTCTACCTGTAATAAAAAGTAAAGTTTAAGAGAAATAACAAGTATATAGAAATACAATTTTATCAGAAATTTAGAATTGTGGGTCTCTGTATGTTTCTGAGAAATAAAAAATAATCAGTGCAAAGTATTTGTTAGCAAAGTGACTTTAGAAGGTTAAAAATCAAAATGTAAATTCAAATGAATTCAGGACATAAGGTAGAAAGCAAATTTGTAATTTCAACTATTATTTTTCAGACTTTAAAAAATATAACTAATTAAAATTAATTGACTAAGTGAAGTCAGACCTTAAGAGTGAGAAAATTTGTATTTCACTTAGAGAATTATGTTTATGTAGTATTATAATTTTTATGATAAAAAAGATATCACCTTTTCAGATTCTCCATAATGAAATTTGTTGGTGGGAGAGTAGTGGAAATGTTTTCAGGTATTTAACATTTCAATTGGTCATTTTTGTATAAATTCTGTTTAACAAAATTGACAAATACTAACTCCTACTACTTAGAGTCAACTGATGAATAAAATGTAATAGGTGTTATAAAATTTTAGTCATCCTCTTATCATCTTACATGCTTTTCTTCACCAAATTCCTTAGCAGGCCTTATAGTTTTTTTGTCATAATAAAAACTATATATTTTTAGTACCTACTACCTACTATAAAAGAGATATTTTGTTAGGCTCTGTGAATATATAGTTTTTCCCTTTAAGACGCTTCTAGTTTAGTGGAGAGGAAGAGTGAAATTTTTCTGTAATGCATAAGTATGAACAAAGTGCAGAGGGAGCTGGTAATGCACAGTTTTTAAAAATTTGAAACCATTACTCTATTCAAATATAAAATGAACAGATGTCAAAGATTTTATTTAGTCCATTAATTAATGAGTGCCCGTAAGATGTTAAAGCAGGTGGAAAGGAAAATTTGAACAACAGATGTAGATGTAGATGTTGATGTAGGTAAATACGCAGACAGATTCAAGAATGTTGGAATGACGGTTTACAGAAGCAAAACTAGAGAAATAAAACACAGTGTTTGGAATATATCTTTCTATTGGGCAGACATCAATTGTATCTTTACTGGGAAAACTCATTTACATTTCACTGGACAAGAATAATTTGTATTACTATCAGTTTTTAACTACTTAAAGAGTTGTAAAATAGCCTTGTCAAAGGTACTCAGAGGCACAGGCCTGAATCCATAAGCCCAGAATGTCAGCTAGACAACCAACCAAAGAGACCTCTTTTAATTTAAGAGACATCGCAGTCTAATTTATTAAATCCATCCAGAAATTGGGAAACATTACATAGTCACGTAGAGAGGTCAAGGCCTTTCTCAATTAGAGGCGTACAGACACATGGATACTAGACACATAGAAAGCATATAGCTTCAGTTTTATAATTTTGGGCAAAGGTCCAAAGTAAACACAGAAACACAAAAACTCATTAACTGATTCAGATATTTAAGAGTTGTTCTCATTATCAGTCGACAGAAATTTCTTAATTGATTTAAGCACAAAAATAGACAAAAAATAAACACAAACAGAAAAGACTTTCACACCAGATTCCCTGTCTTTTCTCATTCATCGGAGAATATATTTCCATCATCCATCTGACAGAGATTATCAGAAAGTCACACCATAACATCAATTTTCTAATCACTGTTGTCACCAATATGGAATAAATTATTGTACTGTATACACAGGCATGCCTGCCCACCCCTGACACACACGATTGGTAGAGAGGGGCAACATAATGAAACAGAGTGTCAGCAAAGTTTAAATTTTATTGCCACTTGTGATGTCTGCAGGGAGCCAAGAAAATATGTACTGGAACTAAACAGTCCATTAGGCACACTTCTCCTACAGCCTGGCTTTTTCAGGTGAATCTGTTGCATATGTCTGTGGGCCCTTCAAAACTGTTCAAATATAGTTTTTAAAAAATGTACATCTGTGACTCTCATACAGATATAAAGTGTTTTATTTAGTTTATTAGTGACAGAACCAGGACGATTTTAAAACTGGTTTAAAGGAGAATCCAAATGTATCTGTCTATCTCATCAACAATGCTGAAATGAATACCCTAATAGGCAAAAATGGTTTAATACCCTGTAGGACAATATAATGTCATGTTTGAAATCATCTCTTCTACAAGGCAGAAATCAATTGTGTCTTTACTGAACAAAGTTTATTTGTATTTCTATGGACAGTAATCATTTGCATTACTATAAATGTTCTACAGTTTACAGAGGTATAAAATAATCTAGTTAAAGACTCTCAAAGTCACCCTACTATGATATATCTCCAAAGGGCCAGCTAGAAAATGTCAACATTACACTGAAAGTCTACCCAGAAATCTTTTGTTGCTCATTTTCAAGTCTTTCACAGTTTTTCCTAACAGAGACCAAAAGAGAAGGCAAAATATTGACTCATGGAAAAAAAGGTAACAAAGACAGATGATGAGAATACGTTAAGACACTAAGGAGAAGATGGCAGAAGATAAAGCTGCATAAGACATAGTGTCACGAAAGGGTGCCAGGCATACAGGGAATATTGAAGGTCCAGTAAAGTTGCAATCGGAGGTTTCAATAAAGAAAAAGAACACTGGAGAGGTTCACTGAAGCAAGATTTTGAAGCAACATTGATACCACTCCTTTAAAGTAGTAAATAATGCTGTAGTTGTCGGGTATTTTTCCCCTCAAAGATGATTCTGTTGGTGCTATGGAGAGCGATGTGACGTTAAGAGCCATTGGAATCCAGGGGATTATGTATGGGCGGAAAATGGTGAAGTTCTGGAATGAGGCAGTGTTGGTGGAGATGGAGAAGAAATGTCAACCCAAGAGTAATTCCAGAAATAGGATCTGAGAATCTTTAGAATGAAGGGAGTAAGTCACTTTTACCCTTGATGATTTGCCTGCTTAAGCCCAGAGTTGAGATAGCGTTTTTTCATCTTGGATTATTGCCTTAGCCTGTAGTAAATATACTAGCACATTTGAATTTAGTAAGGCAAATCTGGGTACCAATATAGGCACCAGATGACTTGTATCTGATTTAAATGCCTGCGTGAGAAGCTGCCATTAGATAACTTCCAAAGGGGCCTCGCTCTAGCCTGGGGGTAGTTTAGATACAATTAACTAGTTATACAGCAAATTTTTAAACTCAGAATATATGTATCCAAATTTTCAAAGTAGCACAATACAAATTAATAGATTCCAGAATTGAATCAATACAGTCATATTTCATAATAAAAAAGAAAAATATGATAATCTTTCATGAATAGATAGCAAGATTATGAATTCAGTACCATTTTTCTTCTTTTTTTAAAAAAATTTTTTATTTATTATTTATTTATTATTTTTATTTTTGGCTGTGTTGAGTCTTCGTTTCTGTGTGACGGCTTTCTCCAGTTGCGGCGAGTGGGGGCCACTCTTCATCGCGGTGCGCGGGCCTCTCACTATCGCGGCCTCTCTTGTTGCGGAGCAGAGGCTCCAGACGCTCAGGCTCAGTAGTTGTGGCTCACGGGCCCAGTTGCTCCGCGGCATGTGGGATCTTCCCAGACCAGGGCTCGAACCCGTGTCCCCTGCATTGGCAGGCAGATTCTCAGCCACTGCGCCACCAGGGAAGCCCCTCTTCTTTTTTTTTAATCTTCTTTGTTTTAGAGATTTGGGCTTTTTTTTTTTTTTTTTTTCCTTATGGAAGCTTGAGATGGATATTAGACACCTCACAATTTATGTTGGTTACTTCTGTAACAATAGCTTGATAGTATAATATACTCCCATCTATTTCGTTAATTTGCCATAAATATGTAAGCTTATATATCAATCTTTAAAAAATAATAGGCAACTATCACAATTGTATGTCTTTTTTTCAGCAGGTAGAGAATTATGTTCTGACACAAATGACATTTTTCTGCCTCCCCCAGAATATTTTTAACTGAGAACTCATGGGGGAGATTGTAGTAATAAAAACACAACCTAGCAATGAATTTATTATAGTAGATTTTTTATTATAAAGATGTTAGGTCAGGAGAAATGGTTTATGATTCTGCTGATTCTTAAAATATGAACAGTTTTCTCCTCCCTGATTTTAGCGAAGTCTGATAAAAAAAGACAAGGAGAACATGCTGAAAATGTAGAGCTATTGCTATTCTTTATTTCTTAGATCTTCAATCAGGAATTTAGGATGTGACTTTGAAATATAGAGCACATTTATTAAAATAATTTTTATCATTGAAATCTCCCATCGCACAGATTCTCTTTTCTACTCTTCGTGATAAGAAAATGAATTTTGATTTTGGCAACTGGCAGAGAGATGTGTTAATCGGTTTGTTCTGTCTTAATAGATAAACTGACTTTGCGTTAGAAAAGAAAATTTGTGGGATTTATTTAACTAGTAATCTAGATCACAGAGGGCAAATATGTAGTATGAATTCCACCACTCACCTAACCCTTTCCATGACACACATTACTAATCTAGCAATGCACCTTTGTCTCTAAGGCTGGCAATGACCTCAGAGTCCTCAAATCACTTTGAGTTAGCACGTGATAGAACAGCTATTTGCCAGCCTTGATTTGATGGTCTAGCAGGAATCAAATAATTTAACTAAGAACATTTTATTTCAGATACTATTAATTCTTACTATAATATATTGTAGTTCACTATTTCACTGATGTTGCTAAACCACTGGGAAAAACAAATAGTAGCCAAAACAACTGTAATAAAAAATAAAAGTTAATATATAATGACTATAATAACAGCATTCAATCACACAGGTTCCTTGTTACTGGTACTTCCTATAATTTACTGAAGATATGGATACTTTCTTTTCCAAATATTTCTAATGGAGATATTAATAGATTGATACAGTTATACAGTGTCTAGTTTTTGTGTAATTATTGAATACTTCAAAATGCAGAATTCCCAGGCCTACAAGATGTATTTACCATAAAACTATATAAGAACAAGAAATCAAAACACTTTACACATTATATATATATAAAAGTTGTGTTAGTTGTTTATGTTTCTGAACATATAAATTGACCACAGCAGAGGCCAAACTTCTGGATCCTTAGACTTCTACAAGGATTCTGAACATGAAAATAGTCAAAAGATAAAAGAGGCAAAAGATAAAAGAGGCAAAAGATAAAAGGTTTTCTAGAACGAAGATGCCATTGTTGACATCGAAAATATGAATTGTGATTCTTGCGACACGGGGTGGTGGTAAGAGCAATTCCAATTTTGATTTATATTTACTTCATAGGGTGTTTATTTAGATGAAAGAATATATACAGTGGCAGGATAATTTCAGTTACTCAATAAATGTTATCTGTCATTCCTCCCTCTTTCTGTGAAAACTAGACCATAAGCTTTCAGAAAGAAAGAAGCGTACCTTCATTTATGTTTAAATCTTCATACTTAGGGTAGTGCTAGTCTTGATACAAGTCTTTGGGGAGGAATGAACTGTTGATTAGTTTACTTAGTGGAGGATAAGGAAGGACATCCTGATTGGTAGCAATGTCTTTGTGTCTGCCTGTTGCTAATGGTAGAGTAGGGATGGGGTTTTTAATTGGTTTGAAGAGAGGATCACCACCTCTTTTCTATACAAGGCATCTGGAAGTCTGGGGACATTGTGCATATCCTTACCATTTGTCAACAAACTTACTGTATTCCTTGAATATGAATTCTAATAGTGCACAATTCATTTGCAAAATTGAGACTCTCCTTCTGACCCGTAACACTCTTCTGAAAATCTAAAATAAGTTATTATTCTGATTTACATTTCATTTTCTTGAAAGGTTATGATAATATCATTGCTTTTGAATCAGAATTAATATCATACTTTAAAGTATAGGAAACTGTTGATTTTAGATTCTTTTGCAAGGCAATAGTCAAGAGATGAATGTTTCTTCTGTCATTTGTGGCCAGTTAAAATATTAAGCTCCATTTTGGAGATATTAAAAATTTCTCCAAAACATATTGGAAAATATTCAAAATGTTCAAAATTACCTTAGTCTTGGTAGAGTTTGGGGGTACATGAAGCAGATGGTGAGTGTTAAGGAGGTCAAGCTAAACTTATTAAACTGCTCATTTTATGTATTCTCAGGTGTATTAGTTTCTCAAGTCCTAACTGAGTGCCAATTTTAGGTAAGACCTTTTCCTATGGGCTAGAATAATCAAATTTAATAAACTAAACCAAAAGCTCTGGGTTTTCTGAGCCACTAGTCATTCAATTAATGTGTACCAAAGTCACCATTGTAATTGTAGCCAGCTCCCTGCTTTGATTGTCAATTGTCAATCCATGACATAAATCATAATGTGGCACATATTTATATCAAAATATATTATACAAATTAATTGGATTGAAGTGGTATTCCTTCAAGAAATAATAGTAAAACCTAAATTTTTAAGTATTCATGAGATTAAAATAAATGAAGGCATTGGTCTCTGTACTTGTTTGTTCTTCTTGAGGCCTTCTACTATACTGCCTTTACTTCTTATTCAATGATCTAAGAAAGAACATTTAAGTTCTAAAGAACCTCAGCTCAACAGGACACCAGACTGGAGGCTGCTGAGGGCAGAGACACAGCCTGTCTTTTCATGATTTCACAACACGTTTCTAGCACAATATGTGATGTACATCGTCAATAACTGTTTTGTTTTAGTTTTTTTTTTTTTTTTTTTTTTGGATGAATGGCTGAATGGATAGTCTATTTAGAGGAATCAAAGTAGTAAGAAATTGTGGAGTTGAAGTGATAGACCGAAGAAGACCGCCATGACATTCCCCGGACCTGAGGCAGGTGGATAAATGTCAGTCAGAGACAGTATAGCCCATAAACATGGGCAAGCAGAGCCCCTCCCTGCTCACTTTCCCAAACTGCAGGATGACCTGCAGTCATCCCCTGGGATCCCCATTTCCCCTGGGATGACCGGGGCTGGCATATCCCTCTGGGTAGGGCACCCCAAGCCTGGATCTGGAACACATTGGCCCTGCCTCCTTTCTCCTATCTGGGGTGCTCTCCCAACTCACACCCACCCTCTCTTGTTTGTGCACGTGTGCACATATGCACGTAGGCACACATGCAGGCACAGACATGGAGCTGACCATGTGCTTCAAGTTGCTGAAGGACTTGTACCTGTAGGATCATTCTGGGGTCATGACTGGGCTGGTTATGTTTTACTGGAGATTCGTTCCCATTTGTTCCCTTCTAAGAGCGTTGGGAGCCTCAGTGTATGGGTGCAGTTTGTGCTTCACTACAACTCAAGGGCCTGAGAACAGCTGTCCTGGCAGAAGCCAGGTGGGGCATGCTGGGGGCAGAGGTTGTCCTGGCGGGGGGGTGGGGTGCAAGCCTGGAACTGAGACACAGGAGCGGATAAACCCATCCGCAACTCAGACAGAGGCCCGGGGGTGAGGGCCCATCTTGCTCTGGCCTGAAGGCAGAAGTGGCAGCTATTCTGTATCTTCCATGATTCAGTCTCAAACCACTACATACCTCAACTTATTCTACCCACCCTCCTTCTTTCAACTTTCTGGGGTCCCTTTTCTGGGATCATCAGGGGTCACAACCTCAGAAGGAGAAAGGGTGGCAGGAAAAGTCAGCGTGTGAAGTAGACAGGTAGGGACAGGAAGGGGAGAGGAATGGTGGCCGAACTTGAGTGCAGAACTTGACGAAGAGAGGCTGCCTTCCCACAGCTCCAGCCAAATGGGGGTCCCATTCTGCCAGATCTTTGGAATTTTCATGAAAAGCACACATTTTAAATTTCTTTTGTATTTCCCAATATTAAGCACTGGCACTGTTTCAAATTATTTCAAGGCCAACGAAACACATGTGTGTGCCATCTCTGTCCCCAGGACTGCCATTTCATATTTTAGAACTTTGAATATTCAAAAGGCTGAATTTAATTCCTCTGTACCTCCTGAAAGCAGGTTCCCTAAGTACCTTCTAGAGCCTTGGGTACTCCCACTCCCCCGGAAGCTGGAGGTGGGGATGGCAAGAAGCTACCATTAGTGACTCAGAGCAATTTATATTCCTTGCGTGATCAAATTATTGTGCACCTCTCCCTAGAGCAGGAAACTACAAGATGAACTCTATTTTAATCTCTGGTAGAGAAGTTTGCCATATATTTTTCCTACCTAGCTCTACTTTTCTCAGCAGAATGTCTTTAAGGTCCCTGATAGGCTTGACTTTGAGCTGCTTAAAGCCTGGGACCTGGCTTTGTTAGTGGTTGTAGCACAATGCACTCAGTCATTGCCTTTAGGACTTATGTTTGTATAAATGGGTAGATGAAGAGTTTATGGAAAGTATTTTTTAAGTAGTTTAAAATTTTGTAAATATAAGATATTATTTCCTTCAAATTTTTTAAATTTCTAAGAAGTCTCTCAAGCTTAGTGCAGAGACTGCAGTCTTGACAGGCACGGCTTTAATTTGCAATAGCTAAAAGTGTTCTGAAAGAGAGGGGGTGTTTCTGAGTTCTGAGTCTAAGTTCTGAAGGAAGCAAGCTCTGTTGTGCAGGCCATAAGCAATAAATGAGAAAGAATGCAAACTACATGAAGCAAGAGCCCTTTTCTCATCCCATTCTAAGTGAAAATGATGGGTGAGGGGGAAGAGAGAAAGCTGGAGGAAGCTAATGGATCTTGGAGTTGCCCTGTGTCCTCTCTGTGGGCTGAACTCTGATAGGATTAGGGTTCCCAGGGGGTGGAGATGTGTATTCTGACTCTCCTATCTGGAGACACTGGCGTCTGTAATCTCTCTGATATTCCTTATACTACAATGGAATGGGAGCTGTACACAAAGAATGCAGGGGCGGGGTGAAGGAATGGCAGAGAGGTGCAGGAGGGCAACCCAACATTCCTTGTGCAATCAACAATGGGGCAGAGATTAGTGAGAGAAAGACAGCCGTCACTACTGGTAGATCGCACACACTGGTAGATGTGCAGGGTTCTGGGACAGCATGGCTGACCATGTAGTATGGACCATGCAGCCAGGGACTGGGAAAAGACCTATTATAACTATTTATAACTCAGAGAATACCATCCTAGAAGATAACAATGACCACAAATAGATGATCTGTTTTTACCAATGTCTGAACGTCTTACCATCCCCACATGGAAAAAATGAACCCTCCCTGGGGAGGGAACTATGTCTAAGAATGTTCTTATGCAACTAAATTTACCTTGAATTGGCAAGATTAAATTTTCTGCTGCTGAATAGAAGAGAGGCTTAAAATAGAAATTAAGTTCCATTAAAGGAAAATAAAGGAAGTTCCATTCCTTACACCTGAGTTTGTGGCCTGTGAAAATTCATAACCATTACACAAATATAAAAATTTCCATTTGAGCTGCAACCAATTGCAATGAACAATAATTTTGCATGATGGTTAACTAATCCTTTAAGTCAACTTGAACAGAAACATCCCCTATCCGAAAAAAGAGAAAGAAAAAGAGAACTTTAGAATTCTTATAACCAAAGTCTGAAGACTTCTTATAATGAATATTTCAATTCAGTGCTGTGATGCCCCATATTTCTGTTGAATGGGGAAGTATGTGTGATTCATTAAGCTCTCATTCATTATGAAAATAGACTAGCAAATTATATTCTTTGTAAGTGAAATCATTATGGAACTAATTTACAAAATACATTAAGCCCTTTCATGATCTTGCTAAAGGAAAAGCCAAATAGTTTTAAACACATTGCAAGGTCATTATCATTTTACAATCTTAGATCTTACTTTTCATTAGTTATTTTGTGAAATATCTCTTGCACAAATATCTAAATTTGGTTGCACTTTGCACAGCACAACTTTTCATGTGTGCCTGGGAGAATAATGGTTCAACTCTGTTTTCATGAAGTTTAGAATAAAGATGAAATTAGAGTTTCTTAAATACCATGTTCAAATATTCTTTTCTTTTCCTCTTGAATTTGTGTAAGCCAGTCTTGCCCCTTCAAGACTGTAACAGGATCCATCATCTCTTCAATTTTTGTACTAAATCATCATTTAGAACTCATAAAAGCAACCTAGAAGCCAGGCAGCGGGTTACAGGTTTAGAATATGGTTGTTTGACTCTCTAGGGGGTTTTAGAATCAGTTATCTACTGAAATTAAGGTAGAAGTCAGAGCAGATGGAATGTCCTTCTATGTTATGCACACTCACAATGCTGTTCATTACCAAGAACACACCAGTACATGCATGTTTGTTTCCCAGGAAAAATAGAGCCCTATTCATTATTCATAGAGGTCCTCCCGTACAGTAAAGACATTCATTCTTTAATGGCTCTATGACTAGGGTGTTGTGAAGCCTGAAGATGTTATTTTTGGAAGATAGTTTACCAATTAAAAGCAAACAGCACTGGATTGCTTAGTAACGTCCTCAACATTGATTGACTATAACTGCAGATGAACATCAGGAGAAAACTGAAAGAGTATTGCTATGTGCTTCTCTGCTTCCTTCAGACACCTCCCTGGAAACAGATCGTTAGTGGATGGAACGTCCAGCTTCCAAAGTCAGACTTTTTCTTTCTCCAAGTAATGTAAAAAATACACTAGGTTTACTCCATCCCAAATATTTAATTATATCCCCCTGAAATGTAACAAAATGTGTGAAGTTAATACAGAGGTGAGTGTTAGAAATGATTGCTTGGAAGTGAATTCAGGCTATGAAGACAAATAAGACCATATTCTTCTTTATAAAATGGTGATGTTTTATATGAAACTAAATATCTTCTGCTTGTTTGTGGCTGATAAAAAATGGAGGATGTTGGCCATAAATGTTTTATATACATTCAGTGGAATTAAGTTTGTCTAGACTTTGACTTACCAATAAACAACATATATCATGATCAGTGCTATTTTCTTAAGCATAGATCTAAAAATTATTGCTAGTTTGTATTTCTTATGCAGGCTGTAAACATTATGATTTATGACTGTTTTCCTTAATGTTTACTGATCTTTTAAAATGTGACAAAGTTTGGGTGCAGTGTAGCCATAAACTGGTTAGAAAACTTTGCTCTATGTGGGTGAGCAGAGTACATCTGTGAACATTTTAATCTAAACTAAAAAGAACACTTAATCATAAAATTCTTAATGAAAATGTTAGCATTGACAGAGAGTATGTTAGAGGATTTTTCTGGACACACCGAGAAGCTGTTTTCCTGACTTGATAAGGAGCATATTTTATTGATAAATTCTTCTACTTATTATTCAGAGCAATGACTAAGTTGAGGAAATAAATTTTCTTTGTACTTCTGATGTCCATGTATATTCATTCCAACCATGAAGGTGAATCGGTAGAGTTTGAAAACCTATATAAATAAAAATTATTATTGAAAACAATGTCCTAGTAACTTGCAGAAGAGATGACATTTGCTATAAATGAATCAGTTTGGTTTTTTTTTTTTTTTTTTTTAAGGAATTAGCCTGGCTTCTTCAAGTGAAACCTTTAAATAACATTATCATAATCTTTGTCAAATGATCAAGTAAAATGTATCAATGAAGTTATTGATATGCTACCGGATTGACACTATTTACTGGTTCTATTAAGACTGAGTTTTTCTTTGTAGAGTCATATACGAATACAACCTGGCTGTTGACTCCTACCCTTTTTTTCTTATAACCAATAGTCTTTGTATAGTTTCTAGCTGAGATCTGTGTGACTATAGCCCCTCAACAGAGAAGAGTTAACTGTTCTACTTGGCCTTAAGAAAACGTTGCCTCTAACCTCCTTCACCTGTTTTCTACAGAAAAAATAATACTGCTTTAAGGTGTGACACTTAACAAAGAAGTTTTATTGACTTGAATGTACCAGTAGATGCAGAAGAACCCATTCAAATTTTTCACTTCCTTTTTTCCTTTCTAGTATCTATGCTAACTTACAACAAGCTTGAATGAATTTAATCATTATAATTAGAAGTTACTAGAAAACTCCCCAAATTAAAAGCTATGAATATGTTGATTATTGAATTTTAGAATATTCAGATTGCCTTCCATTTTTAAAAGTAACTTGATATCAAAGTACGATCATCAATGGCAAAGTTTAGTCACATTAATGTCTTTTAAAATTTCTTTGGATTTCTTCTGACTCTAATCAATCGAACAATTTTTCTAATTTATTTATCTAAGTAACTTTTTGTTTGTTTTCATCCTTTTCTTATGTAGAAATATTAGGTTAAAAAAAATCCTAATCAGAAAATTATCTTCCTGTTCCTTCAGAGCAGGGCCCTTCTAAGCTGAAGTTAAGAGCAGAGACCTCTATGTAGTAAAATAGTTAATAACAGCAATATTCTATGGGTTCATATCAGTTTTTTTCCAAAAACCAAGTCTGACATACTGCTTATTTAATGTTGAAATAATTAATGATAGTTAATTAACTCAGAGCTTTTAAAATTTGAGAAACCATTTTAATATAGAGAATTAAGGTATTCCATTGATGAAAGTTAGCAAGGAGAGCTATCCTCTGTCAAATTAGCCTGTGTTGTCATCCATTTGCCTTAAGGAATGTCATTGTTTATGGTGCCAGATGATCTGAAAACTACACAAAGCTCCATTCATCTTTCACAAAAGCAGAACTAGAGTAATGACTGCCAAGATGTATGGTTCCAATAATCTAGGGATGTAAAATTACTGCTTAGCTACAGAATCATCTCTCATAACATTAATATCTGAATTTATAACAAGTAAGACAAGGTTAAATGATCTTCTTTTATGAACTACAAAAATGCAAGTTTATTAATCTGCAATAGGATTTTCATTTGTGTCACTTTTACATTTACATATCTGATTTGGAAACACTTCAAAAACACATGAGCTTTAAATAATGACATGGTTGAAGGCATCTATTAATATTGTGAGCCATAAAGTCAGACGAAATTCTCTTCCTTATGTATAATAAGCTTTTCTAATGATGGTCTAAAATGATGCTTAGCTAGTATGCCATTTCCCAAGATTGTTCCAAGGCAGAAAGAGGTCTTAACACTGATTTTTAAAAAATATTTTGTTACTTAATATTTAAATGTACTTAATAGCTTAAGATGTATTTCTAGGCATGAAACTCACAGTCAATGGAGAGTAGATTTCTGGATCATTAATAAATATGAAAAATTTTAAATAGAGTATAAATCATTGTTATGCTTTAACATATTTTCTATTTATACCTTCTTGATGACTGTTAATAATATTTCAAGTAAATATGAGTAGTGTTTAAGAATACATGAAATACTTTCATCATTGTTCATGTTTCCAGCATACATATATGAAAACTAAATATAATTAAATAATTAGAGCTCTTTCAATTCTCTTTGCTAAACTCTGACATAACTATTAGGCAAAAATCTGATGAAGCAGATCACACGATTCTCTCCTCTGAAGCTAAATAGCTCTGGCTTCAGAGCCTTAGACTAATATTGCAAGACAAGAAAAATCTGTGGTCCCTTCGTGTTTGGCTTACCCCAAGACATCATTAGAAACCCAGCTGGTTCTCAGCTGCCCTAAAGGTATAATTTTAATGGGTTTATATTAGTACTAGGTAAATTCTTAAGGCTCAATAAATGTTAAATGGACTATTAGGATTTGGTTTGGTATAAAACTTGATAAGAAAAATTATTTTTACCACTTCTGGTCACTATTTACCCAAGTTTACCTTTCTTTCTCTGTAACTCAGCAACCTTCCCATTATCCAGGCACCTGGAAGAGCTACTGTTGTTAAATTTCTGACGACTTTTTCATTACAGGCCCTTGTTTTTCAAGAGGCAGGTTAAATAAGCTATTTTGATTTGTGCCAAGCTGAGATGTGTAATAGACACTTGAAGTCCATTCTCTTGTTTTCATAAGATTTCATTTGAACTTATTTGTCCTACTTGATCTAAACACACAAAGAAAAGAAAAAAAACTTAGAATTCATCCAGCTTCGCATTCATGAATTGGTATAACTGAGCGAAAGAATAGTAACTTGTGTAATTGCCTTCTTTTTTTCTTTTCTAATTCACGGCTTTTAAAAGAAATTATCAACAACAAAAATTTCGTACCACAAAGTTGTTATCTTTTTGTAAGAAGTATAAACGCCCATTTGTTTTACATATATGAGATAATGGTAAGACACCTTTACTTTGTAAAACATGGCACAAATATTATCATCATCTGCATTTGTTAAAAGTGTGACATATTCATTGTAAAATGATATCTTTCTCATCATAAAAAGAACTCACATTTACTGTACAAAGCTTATAGGATGCAGATAGGAAAGAGGAATATTTAAAATCAACCTACCAAATAATATATTGAATTTCAATCTCTTTCTATGTCTAGTCTCCTATTCTTGCCTGTAGCCTTAGGAACTTCCCCGGGAAAGCACTCCTTGGCTATCCCTTCCCTCTTCCACGTAGAGTTGCCACACGGTGGTAATCAGTTATACATGATGTTTCAGTATTCTCTCCACCTACTTCATATACAATTCCATGTGGTATGGCATCTACCCCATTACTTTACTAAAATGTTTCTGTTGCAGTTTCCAGTAAGCCTCTTTATCATCATCCAAGGACCATTTTCTCCATCTTCCTTGGTTTTGACATCCTCTGGGATTTGCTTCATGTTTCAAAATCTTCTAACTTGGATTCCATGATGGTACCTCATTTTTGTTTGCTTCTTATATTTGCAACTAACCCCTGTCTGTTGCCTTCACTTCCTTTGTTTTTCCTTTAGGTTGCTATATACATTAATTTTGCTTTCATTTGTAAATAGCAGAGTAACCAAATGACAGTGACATAAACTACAGGATGTTTATGAATTATTTAACAAGAAGTTAAGAGGTTGGCAGTCCCAGGGCTGATTTTGTGACTCAAACAGGAATCAAGGATCTAGGCTCTTTCCATCCTCTGTTCTGTCATTCTGTCTCTTGGCAATGTCTTTTCTCCTACTCACAAGATGGCCAACTAGCTCTAAGACAGGAGGCAAAGGCAAAAAGATCTTTCTGCTCCTATTCTTGCCTTTAATCAGGAAAAATGCTTTTCTCAGAAATCTTTTCCTTATATCTCATTGGCCAAAAATGGGTGTTATGCCCACCCCTACACTATAATGGAAAAGGGAAAGAAATTGCCCTGACTTGCCTCGACCAATTGTGATTCACCCCTTGGTGCTGGCACAATGCTCCAAACACAGTCAGGCTTAGGGTAGCAAGAAAGAAGAACCGATGGTCATGGAGTGGGCAACTGACAGGGGCAGCTCTGCTTACCTATCAGCTATGGCTGCTCCTTTAGACCAGTCTTTTTCTCTCCATATCTTAAAGTCTCTTAGGCTCCATTCATCTTATGCCCAGAAGGGGTTGTTGTGTAAAAACAGCTGGGATGTGAAAGTGCTGTATAAACAGGAGTTTTATGTCATAGGAGATATACCATATTTTCCCAACGAGACTTACAACTTTTTTAAAAAAATTTTTAACATCTTTATTGAAGTATAATTGCTTTACAATGGTGTGTTAGTTTCTGCATTATAACAAAGTGAATCAGCTATACATATACATATATCCCCATATCTCCTCCTTCTTGCGTCTCCCTCCCACCCTCCCTATCCCACCCCTCTAGGTGGACACAAAGCACCAAGCTGATCTCCCTGTGCTATGCGGCTGCTTCCCACTAGCTACCTATTTTACATTTGGTAGTGTATATATGTCCATGCCACTCTCTCACTTCGTCCCAGCTTACACTTCCCCCTCCCCGTGTCCTCAGGTCCACTCTCTACATCTGCATCTTTATTCCTGTCCTGCCCCTAGGTTCTTCAGAACCATTTTTTTTTCTTTTTTTTTAGATTCCATATATATGTGTTAGCATATGGTATTTGTTTTTCTCTTTCTGACTTACTTCACTCTGTATGACAGACTCTAGGTCCATCCACCTCACTGTAAATAACTCAATTTCGTTTCGTTTTATGGCTGAGTAACATTCCACTGTATATAGACTAACAATTTTTTTTTTTAACTTTGGGTTTATTTATTTTTTTATGGCTGTGTTGGGTCTTCGTTTCTGTGCGAGGGCTTTCTCTAGTTGTGGCAAGCGGGGGCCACTCTTCATCGCGGTGCGCGGGCCTCTCACCATCGCGGCCTCTCTCGTTGCGGAGCACAGGCTCCAGACGCGCAGGCTCAGTAATTGTGGCTCACGGGCCCAGTTGCTCCGCGGCATGTGGGATTCTCCCAGACCAGGGCTCAAACCCGTGTTCCCTGCATTGGCAGGCAGATTCTCAACCACTGCGCCACCAGGGAAGCCTAGACTAACAATTTTAAAATAACTTTTTAATAATTTTTTGTGTGTATTGAACCAAGGACCAAATCATCCTAATCCTTTCTGCAAAATTTATCTTCACTGTCTTTCCATTTACTATCTTCCTATTCTGGTCTCAGTCACCTGAAATCTTGACCATTGTGGCAGAGTTCTATGTGTTTCTTCTACTTACCTTTCTCTTGCTTCTATGTGCTTGCTTCCTTTGGTTTGCTGTTCTTCATGTTCTAACTTTTGTTCCTATTACGTACAATATAAACATTACTGCCAGGGTTCAAGTCCTTCAGCTAACCTTCTTTTTTCCTGTCTAAATCAAACACCAACTTCTCCTGAATGTGAGTTCTCATCTTTCTAATCAGGCCTCTTCTATAAACGTCCATGACCTTCCAGTCTCGTTCCAATACCTCATCTAGGCTCTGCTGTTGCCCTTAGCTGGAAAGTTTGACTTTATTTCTTACACCACTTCATACAGTGCTACACTACTCAGTGAGTGGACTAAGCAGGGTTTGAGAGCACCGGTAAAGCAAGTTACTTAATTCTTTGGTCTGATTGGAATTTACAAACTTACCTTAAATTGTTTCACCCTCCTGATGGGATTAAACTAATCTACGTCTGATTAAGTTATAATTTTTTCCATACTAGCCTTGGTACAAGTGTAGGAGCTACGTACAATAACCTAGGGTTGTATAGTTGCATTGAATGCTCATTAAATACCTCATGATTGATTTTCAAATAATTTAAAACACATATACTATGTTTTTACCTATTCTTCCTCCACTTCAAGTGTCCTTTCTATTGCATTATTTGCTATATACTGCTAGAGTAAGGATAAATTACCATGAGTCCCAGTGTGAGATGAGAGGATAAAGTATGTGTGTATTTACCCCCTTCCTTTGGAGTGTGAAATGCCCACCACCTGGCTCTGATAGAAACAGAAGGTTGAAAGGTCATGTCAAATATCATAGAAATAATGACTTGGCTATAGCAATTCCTAATCCTACCCTTTTTATCCTTTGTCCACAAAGACACTAGAGTGTATTTTGTTCTCATCTTGATTTCAGACTTTGAGGGAAATAAGTGCAGTCACTTAAGGTCTGCCAGTTAGTACAATGTCACGAAGGCAAACATTGTGCTAAAATTTTAAGAGAAAAAATATGTGAGTGTCGTTTTCAGAAAGATATATTTAGCTATGGAGTTTTCAAGAAGAAAAAATCAAATTGTAAATAAGAGAACCTCATTTTTAAGCATTTCCTTAGTTTCAACCAGGTTGGATCTTAAACTCAGAAGTCTTTTTGGTGGAGTAAAAGAGGAGGAATTAATTAAAGAGAGGAAGAAGAGGTACCTAATGTGTTGTAATGATGATGAAGATGATTATGACTGTGATGGTGATAACAAACAGAATGACAAATTTCATGAGTCATTCTGGTCATTAATAGCTGTCATCTGAAAAACACAGCTTTATAGGTAAGCTCCAAAAAGCTGGACATTACCCAAGTTATTTCTGAATCATGTGCTGACCTAAATACATACAGCCACACAAGTAAGCATCACCTTTTAAAAATTTATTTTTTTATTAATTAGTTTATTTTTTTGGTCTTGGATTTAACTACCCCAGTAGCTGCATGAGCTTTGGGTTTCAACACATAATTCTGCCTAGCAGAGTTCATTAACATAAGAAGATTGATAAGAATTTTCATATTGATCCCATTTCACAGAACTTGAGTATAAGACAGGAAGAAATAAGTGAATTGATTCTCCACTTGAGAATTCTGTTAACTTGGAAGAAAACAGTAAGTCTAGTATGTGAGAGTATTTGAAGAGAGGGAAGGAAGACCTCACTTCCCTCCCCAATGTCTTCCTTCATGTACCCCAAAGACCCCTGCTCTCTCATTTTCTCACTGCTTCCTTGTTCTGCTTCTCCTTAGCTTTCCTGTTCCTCCACACACTAGAAACCTAAGATAATGATTTCTGATCCAAGAGTATGTAATATTTGAAATTGAAAAAGGGGACATTTTTGAGTCCAGAACCCAAAATTTGAAAATAAGAAAAACTACTGGTCTCTAATGTGTGCCTGAACTGCGTTTACAAAATAAAAACAAAGTCAAAGAGAAATGAGACCAGCAATTAGAGTAATGACTGTGCCCTGCTATTTGCATTTCCCCTATAATTGTTCATTTCTACGCTGGCTTTGGGTTTCAGTAGGTCGTGAATTGTTTCTCATATTTAGAGCAACAATTGGAATTGTGTTGTCCTTTACGTCCACAAAAATATAGTTTACTAAAGTAAGTTAATGACTTCAAAATGCTTTTTGTGTCTAGATGACTTTGTTATGGCATTTAAAGGTAGCATTTCGGATCAGTAGGAAGGATGTTCAGGGACTGAGAAAATACGAACCTTTCCTTTCTTTTCCCCCTCCCTTCTTCTACCGAGTAGAAAGAAATCCAGTCCAGGTTTTGCCTTCGACTCTGTCTCTGAATTTCGGCTGTGCAATGTGTAGCACGTTTCTCTCCCGCCCCTCCTTTTTCCTTCCCTCTTGCCTCCAGTGTCTGTCTCCAGGATTTCTCCCTATTTCAGGAGGACTCTCACAGGCTCCCTCAGCCTGTGTGAAGCTGAGGTTTCCCCTGGATCCCGTATATCCCCAACACATACCTCCACGCACACGCAGCCCCAAGAACCCCGCGCTCACACCGACACACACTCGCGCGCGCACACCCTCGCGGCCGCTTGTGTCCATCTCCCTCCCGGGAGAGCCGGCGCGCGTCCCCACCTTCGCCGCACACTCCCGCGAGCCGAGCTCGCCGCGCGCTAGAATTCTGCGGCTCGGAACTCGGGTCGCAGCTCTCAACCCCCATGGTGGTTTTCTAAACATTTCTTTTCCTCCTCTTTCTCGTTTTTTATTGCACCGTTTTCGGTCTGGGGGGCCAGAGCAGCAAGGCGGCTGCTTTCCCAGCCCGCCCTGGTTGGCTTGCCATCCTCCATCAGGCTTATAAAAGTTTGCTGAGCGTAGTCCAGAGGGCTGCGCTGCTCGTCCCCTCGGCTGGCGGAAGGGGGTGACGCTGGGCAGCGGCGAGGAGCGCGCCGCCGGCTCTGGCGGGCTTTCGGCTTGAGGGGCAAGGTGAAGAGCGCACGGGTCCCGGGGTTCACCGAGCTGGATTTGCATGTTGCACCATGCCTTCTTGGATCGGGGCTGTGATTCTTCCCCTCTCCGGGCTGCTGCTGTCCCTCCCGGCCGGCGCGGATGTGAAGGCTCGGAGCTGCGGCGAGGTCCGCCAGGCGTACGGTGCCAAGGGATTCAGCCTGGCGGACATCCCCTACCAGGAGATAGCAGGTAAGCGCGGGCGCGCGGCCCGGGCCGGCTGCAGCCCTCGGCGGCCGCACGTCCCCCGCGCCTCCGGAAGCCCTCCGCCTTCCCCCTGTTGCTGTTCACTTTTCTGTCGGGGCTCTCCCGGCCGCGGCGCTTCTGTGCGGGGCGGCGGATGCTCCCGCCGCTTCGCCCGCGGGGGAAGGTGTGCGTCTCGGCTGCCTCATTGTGTGCACACGCGGGAGCGCCCTCCTTCCCTCCCGCCTCCCTCCCTCCCGCGCCCTCGCGCCCCCTTCGCCGTTGGCCCCGGCCGCGCGGGCCGGGGAGCCCGGCACCCTCCGGGGCGGCCGCGGCGCGGGGGCAGATAGCCGAGCGGGGCGCCCACCCCGCGCCGCTCGCTCAGGCAAACTTGGAAGAACTGCGGCCGCAGTTTGCCCAGCGCCACAGTCTGAGTGGCGCCTTCTCCGCTCCCGCCCTCGCGCCGGCGGGGGCGGTGGAGAGACGCGGAGGGCTCCTTCGCCCCTCGCTCCCCTCTCCTGACCTTCGGGGAGGCAGAGCGCCCGGCGCCCGGGCCGGGGGCGGGAGAGGCTTGGGGCGGGGGGGAACCCCACCGGGGGACTCGGCCTCCGACGTCGGCGGTTCCGGGCTGCTCAGGGGAGTTCGTGGGCTGCCCGTTTCAGATTTGGGGCGGGCTTTCCCGTTACGGTTCCTCAGTGCTTCCCCGATTGCTGTTGGTCACTCGCGGTTCGGGGACACCCCGGCCACCCGGCGCCGCGCCCCGTCCTGAGCGCGGCCTCGGCCGCCCGCTCTGGGAAGCGGAGTCAACTTAAGCGGGTGGCTCGCTGGTGGATTCGTCCCGGGCTCCTGGGACCCCGCGTCCCCCGCGTGCCCGGCCACCAGCATTCCTCCACCGAGAGCCCCTCCGACAACTTGCGCGGCAGCCTGGGCGCGTGTTTTCCGGCTCTTAGCTCCAACCGAACCCGAGCTTGTCGGGGGCTCGGTGAATGAAACGTGTTGGGGAGAGGTAATCCTGTGGCTGAGAGAGAGAGGCCAGGAGATGCTCCGGGGGCGCGGGCTGCTCAGACCCCGCAGCTGGAGTCCTCAGGGTCCTCGGAGGGTCGAGTCAAAACGCTGGATTTCCACCAGCCTCTCTGCGTTTTGCCAAAGAACTGGTCGCTGGAGGAAAAGCATTTTTGCAGAGATCTTAAAACATCACGGTTTCGATACGTAGTGGGATTGCTGTTTTATTGCGGTTGATCCACAAACTCTACAAGTGGGGATTTTTACTCACACTGGAATGAGCACATTTCTAGAAATACAGGCATTGAAAAAAAACAGCTTACACATCACGCTAACAGCGCGGAGCATTATATACAGGGAGCCTTTTTAAATTCTGAGCCAGACATAGGCAGCCTCTGGTGAGTCGGAGGCGGAACCTGTGGTGAATTATAAGACCACTTTTCTCTCCCTGTCACTTCTTCTCCCTTTTCCAGAGCTCCTTAATTTGTTAATCAGTGAATAGAAAGCGACTGCCCCCGCAGCTCCTTAAGTTTCTTAACTCTCCTTCCCCTTTGTCTACTGTTATTTCATTCTTTTTAATTAATTGATAAGCATCAGCTTTGCTTTTTTTCCCCTCCCCCCCCCCAATCTCAGGGAATTCAACTTTTTAAAGGTTTAGAGTATGGATCACTTCTTGTAGGAACTTTTTCTCCTCTTATCTGGGCTTTTTCAAACTTTTAAACACACATATTTCCCAACATGATTTCAGATAAGCTACCTTAAAGAAGAAAATAGTTAAGTATTTTTAAATTGCTTCAGTATTCTTTAGTGGATAATGGGACTTTCAGGAGACTACAGTTCATCCTTACCGCGAAGCAAATCTCCTTCATATCAGAGGGAAGGTTTTCGGTGTGTATGATTTCTGTAGGCCCCATTGACTTTCCTGAAACATTGCCAGTGGTTGAAATAAATCCTTCAGTAGAGT
Source organism: Balaenoptera borealis (assembly GCF_965194805.1). NCBI lineage: Eukaryota > Metazoa > Chordata > Mammalia > Artiodactyla > Balaenopteridae > Balaenoptera > Balaenoptera borealis. The sequence goes on from NC_138877.1 coordinate 63,193,996, forward strand.
TTTAACTACAGAGGGTTTTTTCCCCCTTTTTTCTCCACCCCTTGACAATTACACTGCTTGCTAATTAGCTACGAATTTCTAAAATGTGTGCACTTTTGTTAAAATCACTTTCTAGGACTAAGGGCACTGTTGAATTTGCCTAAATCCTCCTGTCCTTTGTGCCAGTGGAAATACTCAAGCTATAGGTCACTGGGGGGTCAGAGGCACATCTGATAGGAAAAGAAATGAGTTGAAAGATAACTGTATATTAAGGATCAACATTTTTTCAAGGTAAACTTTACTCAGTGCTACCTATTGCTGTTGGAATGATCACTTAGGTGTCCTGTTATTAAATGAACACACTCTTCCTCTCTTCCCTCGTTCCTGATACCATTTACTTTTAATTATCTAGTATATGGTGGTTATCCTTCCCTTCAACTCCTTTCCATCCTTTGCCTTGTTTGGATTTTTACTGGTTTGCTTGAGAAACGGCATGTGCTGTTAGTCTGCCAGGGGACATGAATTTAAAGGAACTGCTATTCAGATTTCAGGTTCTTGAGAGCTGTTTCTAGTTGAAAGATATTTACAGGTAGCTTGCCTGGTAAAATAACTGAGAAGTAATAAGGACATGATGTTTCATCATGACATTATTAAAGTTTTACTCGGAACTCACAATTGTGAAATAGTGTGCCCTTTTCCATTCTAGGATAAAAGGGAGTTCTTCAAACTCAACAGATGAGGAACTGATGGGTAATATATAAAGTTCGACTCTCAGAGAGTGCTTGGGAAAGAGGAGGCCTTCAGGGGGCAGCTTGTACCATTAATCTTCACTCAGCCCTGATTTTAAACCATCCCAGGCAGATCAGATAGACTATCTGCCCTTGTTTCAAAGACCTCCAAAGGAATAGACTCTTGAGCCCCTCTCAGCAATCCATTCTATACTTAGTAATTTTTGTGGTATCAAAATGTTTCCAGATACCTAGCCAAAAGCCTTCAAAGTGTGCTTGCTTATTTTCTCTTGTTCTATCTTCTGGGAAGATATTGAGCCATGTAGCATCAAGTTCTTTGTTAGGACTGTTATTCTGATCAAAGGTCAGTGTGAGACATGCCAGTGTTTCTTCCAGCATCAGAAATATTATCTCACTTTCCAATCCAACTCATCCTGATGGCGCTCAACTTCTAAAGGAACTCACAACTGAAAAGAGCATCTGCTTAAAAGTCTGGGCAATTCAGGGAATGTTGTTTTATGCTTACGGTGCCTCTATTTTATGCTTTGAGCCTTCTTGGAGTCATTAATTATAATATGCATGTGTTGCTGACTAGTGGTAATTTATTGGCTTACAGGTTAATGTTTTTCATTTATCTACCGCAACTTTACTTAACAATCCCTTATATAGAAATTACTATGTGCCCGGCACCTATCTGAAAAACATTACCTACTTTGAAAACATTAAACATTGCCTTACTGACTTTTTCTAGTAACTTAGATGCTATCATTATCCCCATTTTAAAGATGAAAAGACTGAGCAACACAGAGACAAATAATTAACTTGCTCAAGGATGACTCAGATAGCAAGTGATGAGGCTAGAATTCAAACGCAGGCACTCTGACCCTGGGCACTGGAGTCCATCCACTTCACCTTGCCCACTGCCATTCTGTATTTGTCGAATGAATGCATGTAAAATCAATTCTTTCCTCATCTAATACATCTATAACCTGGTATTATCAATCACCATATGCATTCATTCACAGTTCAAGCTATTTTTCTGTTTACTTGCAACATCTACAATTTTTCAAAATCACTTTGAATTTGGATTTTATGTTCTCTGGAATTGGCTACGCTACCACCACTAAATTGTCTGTGTACTCTTGCATTTTCCCGATCATTGTATAGATGTGGTTCTATGAAAGATAGAAAGTAAAAACATGTGTCGGGTTTTTTTCAGTACACTGGGCCTACTTTCTGAATATTGGGTTAGTCCAAAAAAACTTACTCCAGGAAATTATCATGGGGGTAGAGGGAGGAGGGAAGTTTATCTCCACAGATTAGGAAGAAAATATAAGTAACTCTGTTCTCAATAATTTAGTTTGCCACCTTTTTTCTATCTCAGGTATTTTGAGAGTCGGGCTATAGCTGGATATTAAGAAAGCAGTAAATTCTCTCCCATCTCTTTAATATCAATTTATCTCAAAAATCTAAAAATCTGTCTCAAAGTCTAAAATTAAAAAAAACATTCTCTTATATTCCACTGATATACTAGTGACATTTTTAGTCTTTCTTTATTGTTTTCAAATTTCAAAATATGTAATGCTTCATTTTATCTGGCCTTCGTCCAGCAGTCCTTTCCTTTTTTTGGTGGGCTTCCCGGGGAAAAGCCTTCCCTCGCTCTGCTCCCCAGCAAACCAACTTATTTGATACATTTGCTGTTAACCCAACTCTTTTTTCAATTTTACATGTAGATATCACATTAACATAAATGAAAAAACAGTGTTTGGTAAGTCTTACTCTTTTGGAGACATATTAAATCTCCTAGTTTGGGATAAATAATTTAATTTCCATTTAGCTGCCTGCTTCACAGAGTTCTGATTTCTTTGCCCTCTGTTTAGTTAGGCGATGTCTTTAAAATCCTTTCGAAGAACACTGTGAGGTAGAAATGAGTTAGCGGAATTTCAAATGTTTTTTTATGATTTGTCAAGTCACTAGATTACTAAAAGATTCACATTAATTCCAGGTATCAAAGCAATCTAAAATCTGGACTATTAGGAGTACCACTTGTTAGACTCTTGATTTGGGAATTAATTTTAGAATGATCCTTGCAAACAGAGTTATCTTAGCTGATTTAATTAGAAGATGGTATGTCATCGTTGAGAATAAGAGTTCATCTGAGTTGACTGATATACTTCTTTACATAAAACTTATATCTTTTAACTGTGCCACATTGTAATAGCTTGTGAGCAGAAATGTAGGCCACTATCAAAAGTGATTTAAAATATACAGCGTTATGTTCTTTAAAATACTGTAGTATAAACATTGCATTATAATTTATGTGAGAGGGTGACTAGTGTTCTTTTACAATTATGGGTGAGTATTATGAACAGTTAACAAAATATAAAATTGAGTCCTTTTAAACCAAAATGACCTACCATTCAGTCACTAGATTTTTATAGAAATACGAGTTTAGGTTAAAAACTGCAGTAAAGGAATTATTGATAAAATAATTCATTAGCTTAGTCTTAATTCATATTCAAACCCACAAAAGTAACATCATAAGACGTTTTTTCCTCCTTAATTCACATCTCTCAAAAGACTTCTAGCAAGGCCAGCAAGGTGACTTAGAGTTGTCTTGCCAGTATAAACGGAATAATTAATATTTCAAACTTGGTGCTTATATCCTTTTGCAGACCAAATTCTGCTCTCTTAAATTCTTTAGCTGGCACACAACGAGACTTTAAGTAGTTTCATAGATTTCTCCTGTATTACTCAGTTTTTAGTGATTTACCTGAGAGTGTTTGAAAGTGTAGTTGACTCCCTGGATGGTATGTTTGTAAATAAAGGGTTTCATAGTGCTAACTCTTGGGTAAAGGTTTAAAAATTCTAATAATCCTGGATGGAAATATTGAAGAGTTTTTAATAACCCTGGATGAAAAATATTTTTAAACAAATGCACCAGTTAGTAACAAAGAGAAATAGAAATTTGATTCCACATTTACACATTATTCAGGTTATTATTTTTATAACCTATTCTCCATTTCTTTTAGGCATTTTTTTTTTTTCATTTTTCCAATAACTAGCTCTTATTTACCTACTATGTGTAAGTCACCATGCCAGGGACTGGCTATAGGGCCCCAGGGAATTTTAATCCCAGCAGGGAAGCAGAAATTAAGGGCACCTTTAACAGTGAATGGCTGAGATAAGTGAACAGCACCAGGGTACCTGGCACTGGCAAAGCATTCAGTAGGATCATGTGGGGACTTCCCTGGCGGTCCAGTGGTTAAGACTCCGTGCTTCCCCTGCAGGGGGTGTGGGTTCAGGTCCCTGGTGGGGGAACTAAGATCCCCCATGCCTGGAGGTGCGGCCACAGTAAATAAATAAATAAAAAGAAAAAAATTTAAAAAACGGAAAAAATATAGGATCCTGTGTTCTGATCGCAGGGTTATGGAAATGCCTCCTTGAAGCAGAGCGATGGGCTCTGAAGCGTGAGTACAGAGTCAGGAAGGGGTGAGGGGGAGCAGAGGACACACACATTGCCTTTATGGAAAGAAGACCCTGAAAGCATGAGAGGAGTTCCAGTTTACATGATCACGGAGAGCCATTCTCTTACATAGGAAGAAGTCCCAACAGAGAGCAGTTCTAGGAGTGAGAAAGCAGAAAGCTAACAGCATCATCCGGTCCCAGGTTCTCCCCATCTTTTGGCTCTTCCATCCTCATTCCAACCATCATCCAGGTCAGGGCCATGATGGAAACAAGATGGCTGCTGGAGTACCAAGAGGCAAAGGGGCTATGCCCAGAGGCATAGAAAGGGACCATTTCTTCCCATGTGCATCTCTCCATTGATGAGGCAGCCGAGCCTCAAAAGTCCCCCAGCAGATTTACCCACGCTTCTCATTCCAGAATTGCTTCCTATGCCCATGCCTGGAAGAGAAAGGAAAAGGACTATGGCTGTTGATCTGAACTAGTCACAGTTATACCCTAAGACAGGCTGGTAGTCACCTGTCTCACGTATATGGCCACTGAAATGCTTGGTTAATCTTCATAATCTTAATACGGAATTTAGGGGTAACGGAGAAATTGAGAGGAATGACTCAGACTATCTGAATTAAGTGTTTGGCATTCTTGCTTTAAACCAGTGTTTCTCAACTCCGGCCAGTGGTGAACTGATAAATGTTAAACAACTGGCTCTCTGGAGGGTAGTGTGTGGAGAGACCGGATTTGTAGCATTTGCCAATTTTTGTGGTCTAAGTGTTCCCACTGTGACCGATCTTGAGCTACTCACAGCTCAACAACCGGCTCACAAAATTCCAGAAAAGTTAACAACTGGCTCTTTCGAGTTGGAAAGAGCCAGGGCTATCCTGGAATCATGTGAGATATTTAAAAAAATACCTGCACTTGGGCTTCATCTTCAGATAGTCTGATTTAATCGGTCTGGGAAGGGTACTTTCCCTCCCTCCCTCCCTCCTTCTCTTCCTTGCTTTTGAAAATTTCCCAAGTAATCCTGATGTGCATCTAGGGAAGAGAGCCAGTGGTCTGGAGCAGTGCTTCATAAACTTTATCATGCATCAGAATCATTGGAGGCCTTGTTAAACGCGAACGCTTGGGTCGTCCCCACAAGTTCTGACTTAGGAGTTCTGGGATAGGACCTGTAATTTGCATTTTTAACAAGTTCCCAGGTGACATTGATGCTGTTGGTCTGGGCACCATCCTTTGAGTTTCTGGGGGCCACATTCCGGGTGCATTCAATGTGGTTTTCAGTACACGTTTTTGTCAGGGGAGACAGTCATATTTGAGCAATGATTTTGTGTTATTTTTCGCCTTGAGCTTGGGTAGGAATCTCCACCCAGAAAGAGTTGCTGCTTCCAAACTGCGCACCCCGACCCTGTTTCCTCAGCTTTCTTCCAAATGTCTACACTGACCACTAGGGGGACCGAGGGAAAGAGAGGGACTGGCTCTGTTCAATCCGTAATCACCTGTGCCTGGAGCAGACGGGGCCTAACCCAGCTGCCCTGGGCACTTCTGCGCGAGTAAAATAAAACCACAGCATTGCTTTCAAGGGGAACTGGGAAAAGTCATTTTAAGTTTCTTTCACGGTAGGATCCCTATTATTCTTTGCTAATATGGTAGGCTCCCTATGGGTAGGTAGGACTCACTTTGGGGGTCTTTTTTAGAAGATTTCTGGTCAAGAGTAATTCCAACCCTACCCCCCCCTCCCTCCCCTGCCCCATCCCGCCTTGAGCTATTTTTCCTGTGCAGATCTAGCTATTTGTTCCTGACTTCCAGATACAAGGAGACTACATTTAGGGCTGGGCACCCTTCATTTTATACACATTTAATTACAGATGTAGCATAATACATTCTGGACGTGCACACCTGTGTTCTGTAGGCTTTATCAGCTAGTGTGTTTGCTCCTTACATTTCTTGGATTTCTTGAGAAATTGACTTCCTCTTTTTGTGCCCCCAGAACAGCTGAGATTAGCAGGGGCCAGCGCTCCTCTGCTGAATTCCAGGGAACTAGAGGTGTTTCCTCTCAAGGCTGCAATGAAGTTGAGGCAACTCTTTTCTTTGCAAAGAAAGCACTCTGAGGTCTTCCAAAAAATGATGACTAACTTTCAGTTATTATTTTCTTAATGGGTCAGAATAGCTCAAAGTCAATAGCACTTTTTTTTTTTTTTAATTTATTTATTTTTGGCTGTGTTGGGTCTTCGTTTCTGTGCGAGGGCTTTCTCTAGTTGCGGCGAGCGGGGGCCACTCTTCATCGCGGTGCGCGGGCCTCTCACTATCGCGGCGCGCGGGCCTCTCACTATCGCGGCCTCTCTTGTTGCGGAGCACAGGCTCCAGACGCGCAGGCTCAGTAGTTGTGGCTCACGGGCCCAGTTGCTCCGCAGCATGTGGGATCTTCCCAGACCAGGGCTCGAACCCGTGTCCCCTGCATTGGCAGACTGACTCTTAACCACTGCGCCACCAGGGAAGCCGGTCAATAGCACTTTTGCAATGAACTTGAAAAGGCCAACATGCTTTTGGCTGTTATAGGTATTTTTAAGTGACAGGCCTTAATTTTTTTCCTGAGAAAGTAAGAAATGTTGTCCTTTAGCCGTTTGCTTATCCTATTTTATTCCAAATCCCAATGATTGGGAGTTTTTAAAACTTAAAAAATGGTAAAATTTAAGATCGTTGATTTTTTTTTGTAGCAAAAAGTTTAACAAATGATTTTGAAGAGTTTAAGTGATCTTTGACATAATGGGAGCTCTATTTGGAAAATAAGAATTTGTAATTCTAAAACATTAATTGTCTGGAAATGCAAGATTCCTGAACATTCCTACTTGATCTGTTCTAGCCTCTCCTCCAGCTACATGTTTGCACTGAATTTAGGGAACATAGTTGACTGTTACTTTTACATTATCAAGTGCTAATGTGTGAAAGGCTTTTACTGTGCTTTTACTACTCATTTGATTATGTGGTTATCTTATTCAATATTCTTTCACAGACTGGGGGGTATTCAGACACCAGGAGGTCAAGTACTATGTTAAAAGCTTAGGCCAATCTTTTTATATGACTGCCATAAAGAATATATTTATTTCACCTATATTACCACATGGCTCTCATAAAAGGTCAATTTCAATTGAATATAATAGGTTGCAAATGGCAAATCTTATGTCATCAACAACAAAATCATTACATATAATCTCTTTTCAATTATCACCTTCCCTTCTTTAATAAAAGGAACTTGGGGATTTCTTAAAATCAGAGATCTTCATGATGTGTTTTGTATACTAGACATATAAAAATTGTATAAACCCATGTTTTTCTATTTTAATCAAAAAAAATACAAGTAGGGTGATCACACTTAAATTCCAGTTAAAACAGTACATTAGGTGCAACAGATATTCACAGCAAAAAACCATGAAATTATACTTTTTCATTTTGTTATATTTAACAAATAAACTTTGAGTCAGTTTCTCAGCCTGGGTTATTGCTGTAAAGATAGATAATTTAATATTGTAAGAAGTTATATGCATAAACGTAAACTAATTGCTATGATTAAAGAATGGCGATTTATTTTTATCCAGAACATGCTTATTATTAAATGATACAAAGGTTTGCAGTTTAACAAAGTGTTGACTATATATAAAAATATAGGTTATACTGATCTTAATTCTATGTAGTAACAAAGGTGCATTTTATCACTGGAATAACAGTTTCCTATAACTGAGAAACCTGTAACGCATTTTAATTTTTATTTATTTATGGCTGTGTTGGGTCTTCGTTTCTGTGCAAGGGCTTTCTCTAGTTGCGGCGAGCGGGGGCCACTCTTCATCGCGGTGCGCGGGCCTCTCACTATCGCGGCCTCTCTTGTTGCGGAGCACAGGCTCCAGACGCGCAGGCTCAGTAGTTGTGGCTCACGGGCCCAGCTGCTCCTCAGCATGTGGGATCTTCCCAGACCAGGGCTCGAACCCGTGTCCGCTGCATTGGCAGGCAGATTCTCAACCACTGCGCCACCAGGGAAGCCCTGTAACGCATTTTAAAGTGAGTTTTAACCTTTCTAACCATTAGTTTATAAAGTACGACTCTTGACAAAGCCATTGTGATTCCTCTGAAATATTTACTTTCAAAAATATGATGTGGTACTTGAAAAAAAAAGTTTAAAACTGCTCTCTGTTTTGAAAGGCTTTGAAACAGTATTCTTCGGGAAAAAATGAGCCTCTCTCCCAATTAGTCTCATCAGGAAAAACAGAAAGATGGAATACAAATAAGCGAGAGCAGGCTTTTCCCAGGGTGACACTTCCTGAAGCTATCTTCATGCTGGGCGACAATTCTCATTTTAACCTACTGAAGCATTAGAGAGAACCAGTGTCCTAAGAGAGAAGCCTGGAGGTTTCTGGAAGTCTCAGGCTGCCTATCTCCTCGCAGGCACTGCCGGGGAACCGCTGTCTGGGACTTCTGGAAGGTGCCAGGGAAGCCCAGAAGGAGGCTGTACCGTGCAGCGCCAGCCTGTAGGTGTACCACCTTCGGCCACATTTCAGCCTGGTTCCTGTGGAATTGATTTTCACGGCTCATGACAGAAGCTGTTTTCAGCCCTTGAAAAGGAAGTGGCTGGGCTGATCCTCTCACACAAACAGCAAATTGCTCCCTGGCTTTCAGAGCCTTCGAGGTCTGCTACCTTAAGGTTCTAATGGCCTTTTAACAGTGTTTCCAGCTGAGCAGCAGATGTAAAGGATACTGAACATTGAAAGCACTGTTCTTTTTTTTTTTTCCCCTCCCGGAAAGAATCATTTTTTAACAGACATTGTACAAACACTGTATCCCAGGACCTATTCAGCGGCATGTTAGATTTGAAAAACTGAACCAAATCTCCGATAAATATATTGTCGGTGCCATACAGCTGCCACCTTGCTGGGCTCTGTGTCCCAATTTACCGCCCATCAGGAGCTGAGATCATGTCACCATTAGTAGTGGCTCCATTTGGTAACATCTCATCAGGGAAAAAATAATTAATGAAGCCCCAGAAAGCCTCTAAAACCCCTTATACTTTCCGTCCATTCATTTTGATCCTAAGAATGACAGTATATTTCTGAAAGCAGTACACTGAACTTTTAGAATTATATCCAATCTGCCTTTGTCTCCCTTTCTGTTGTTTTGACGGTTCGTTTTGTCCTCCTGTTGGGCAGGGGGGTAAAGGGTTTCCCGAATAGGCAGCTCTGTGCTCCCTGCAAAGTGAACTTTAAGACCTTTAAACTAAGGTTTGGTCTGAGGTTGGTATTTCAGTCTTTTGGGCTTTTGGGGAAAAAATTAAACATTACTGAGAAAGAGTGGTCGAATTGGACATTTTCCATTAAAAAAAATTAGAGAAATAGTACGTCTTTTGATTTCACTTAGGTCCAAGCAGTGCTTCTACATTTCAATTTTCCAGTGGTCACTGGACAAGAGAAAACCAGCCATGCAGATAAGGCGTGATTCCTCACTCCAGGAACTCAACCTGTTGTACAAGCTTTTGGAAGACCTTTAGGAAGTACGTGAACTGCCACCATATTTTTCCCCCAAAGTTGAAAACATAGACACATTGCCACTCCAATGGGAAAAGGCACAAGATTTCCTCTCCCTCCTTTGCTGCTTCACTCACGTGACCCATCTGGTTTTCCTCAGGACCTCCCACTTGCTGGGTAACTTGATGGGTAAAAAATTTTAGTGTGATCAGTTAAGCTCTTCTCAGTAGATCATGTGGGATACTTTCTCTGGTTTTAAGCAGAGGCTGGCTTTGACTTCTCGCTGTACTGTATAGCCTTTTTTCGGAACCTCTCTGTGCTTCCGTTTTGTCATCTGTGAACAGGGATACTAACAACCCCTACCTCTCAGTGTTGTGATTGTATTACGTGAATTAACATTTAAGCTCTTAGAATAGTGCCTGGCATTTAATAAAGGCTATATACATGTTTGTTAAACGACAAACGCTAGGTAAGCAAATCAGTCTCTTCCATGGGTCTAGGGGGTGTCTCTTCCCCAGGAAAGCAGGGGGAAGAGGGAGTTTCCTTGGGCTCCTCCCATCTCCAGGGCCCTGCTGGCCCACACACAACTGACATCTGGGGTTGGTGTGCTTTGTGATCTGATCTTGTGCAACTTGGGAAGGGCCTGGTAGTCCCCTTTCCTGAAGTATTCACCCTCACATTGGCCATTCTGGCCCTGTAGCCCTCCGGAATCCCTGACCTGTCCCTCACCTGGCCTCTGGCCCACCTGTAGCCTTCATTGCCTTCTGGTTTACCACTCAGCTGCTTTCTGAGCCTCCAGCAGGGCTGTATGAACTGCTGGGCCAGACCTGTGTCCCCTGGGTGTGGGTGCAGCCCTCCCTCTGAGCGCCCTGTGCCTCCAAGTTTACCCTAAGGTTGGTGTCAGGTAGCCCACCGGGCAATCTCTTCCCAGGGTCCTAAGCAGAATTTGAGCCAGAAATCCCTCTTCTCTTTGGCTTCCTGTTTTGATGCAAAGCTCAGAGAGGAGAAACTGGAAGACGTGGGGAGCCGTTACCATCCCTGTTCTTCCTTTCTTTCCGCGACCTCTGGGGCCGGGATGGGTTTGCTACCCTTTCTCTTCCTGGCTGGACCTCAAGCCCTTCATCCAGGTTTGAAGACTTTTCTCCTGAAAAGGTCCAGTAACAGATACCCATGCCTCTGGAGGTGGAAGCTTGTAAGAAAACAGTGAATTAAGGGGCAAAAATATTGAATCAGTTAAGTATTTGCAAAATATCTTCCCCATTCCATAAACAAGATGAACGCTTCCAAAGAATCTCTCAAACATCAAGTGAACTGGAAATAATATGAATTCCTTGTTTATATGGGAATCTTTGGACTTCCTGGCAGATGGTACCATATAGAAGCGAAAGGACTTAAGTCCTTGTTTTGTCCTTACTAATTGATCATTTTAAAGTTTTCTTACCTCTTTGAATCCCAGTATCCATATCTATATAAAAGGGCAATACTATAGGTTGGCTTATAACATTTTTTTGTGAGGATTAAATGGCATAATGCATGTGAACAGCCTGACAGAAATCTTCAGTAAATGTTAGTTCTTTTTTTTCCCAATTCCCTCCTGACACACGTTTCGTGATGAGAAATCTGCCTATTTCTTCATCAGAAGAGGAGAGAGAAAACCTAGTAGGCTGTAATCCCCACTCTAAGACTTAGTCACTTTTAATTTCCTTCTAAGAGAGAAGCTTTAATGGAACGTTAAAAGGTGATCCTAAAATGCTGTTAAATGTCAAATAACAAATCTTTCAAAAACATTTATTTCTCTTCTTTTTGGTCTTCTACTTGGAAATGGCTCTGAAACTTCTCTTTCAGGCCATTCTCACTGGTTTGTGTTGCGCATGCCACCAGCAGAAGAAGGATATATAGCTGTTAACATTGCCTTGATTATTTTAATTTGCTTAAACCAGTGGTTCTCAAAATCACCCAGAAGGTGTGTTCAAATGCAGGCTGCTGGGTTCCATGCTAGGAGTTTCCGATGTAGTAGCTCTGAGATGGGGCCAGTGCCCAGGGGACACTGATAGTCCCTGGATCATACTTTGAGACCCACTGGCTTAAATTTTAAGCCTTAAACTATCAAAGGTCAGTTTGGTTCTCCAGTGGCTTGAGAATAAATTTTGACCCTGTTGGTTGGACATTCAAGACCTCAAACTATCCTTCCAGTTTACTTCTAAGCATCCTTCTAGAAATTTCTGTCTGATTAAAAACTTTTCCACTAAACTTCATTTTCTTTCTGTGTCTCATTTCATTTGCTAACACCTCATAACAAGGCTTGGTCTGTCCTCCTCACTTTTCTCCACTAACGAAAATCCAGTTGAGCTCAGATTCCCTGTCGTGAATTTGTCCTAGGCCCTCCAGTTCCTAACTATTCCTTCTTTGCCAAGCTTGTGGAATGTTTGTGTCTTCATTTGGTAATCAGATTCTGCCTTCTCATGACTCTTATCATGTCTCCTGTCATTAAATGAGTCTCTTAATTTGTGTTTCCCAAATTTGCCTATGTGATAGCTGAGGGAACGTTCACACACATTTGTACTCCCTAGAACATAGAGCTTGAGCATAGTAGGTACTCAATAAATAATTGACTACTCCTTAATCGGAAATATAAAGAGATTTTGGCTGGGGGGGTGGTGGTCTGGGCTTCCAGACAACTTTCAGTAAGATCAAAATTAAATGGTGTAGTATAAAGACACCCTTATATTTTCTTTGAAAGATTGCGGCTGATAAGTTATATTAGCTTAGCCAGTGGAAATCAATTTGTGAAAGTGTAGACCACCAGAGTTTATTGCGTAGAACATGCATTTTGTTGCTTTCATTTTATTTTAGAGTATAACGTTTCTTCCAATGAAGCACCTGCTATATATAGGTATATGTCTATCAAAATGTTTTTTTTTTTTTAAAACGTGTCATATTTTAGCTATCACTGACAGCAACTTTCAAATACCTGAAAAGATTAGAAGAGTTAAATGTAGAGAGTACTTTAAATTGCAGTGACATTTCCTGGGAGATAAAGAAATTGATAGAGAGGAAAGTTAGTTTAAAAAGTCAGGCCTTTTTAAAGGGATAAAGCCATCACATTATATCACCTTTGGAATGATCTATTTATGATGGAAACTTTGAATAATAAATTGTGCCACTGGAGTGTTCATAGGAACCACTTGTAATTTTGTGAATTCCACTTTAAACTGTTACCTAACTAAGTTCCCTTACGTTGGTTCAGGTCAGTACAAATTTATCTTTAATTAGTTGGTCAAAGAAAAACACCCACAGTTGCCCTGCCCTTGAGGTACACAGAGAATAGTGAAGACAGACATATAGATGATTAATCTCAATACTATGTGGGAATGGAGTGATAAAGGTGCTGGGAGCCTAGAGAAAAGCAGGTAGAGGTGGGAAGGCAGGTACAGGTAACATATTGGAGGGGGAGGGGGAGAGAAAGTGAGGGCTCTGAACCAAGGATTCTGAAATACCTTTTTTCTCCACTACAACAATTTATTTCTTATACAGCATTACTTGTCCTTCCATATAAATGGATGAACCCTAATTATATAGTAACTAGGGAAGGTTAAATTCCTCTGTTAAATACGTCATGCCTGTGAACTCCCTAAGAAATGGGCAACAATGATTTTGAAAAGTTTCATCAATCTTTGTTCAAGCAAATAGAACATGCATCTGTCCTTAGGGAATTGTATAAATTACTCAAGAATGATATTTAACCCCCAATTATTTTGGCTTCTATATTTTAATAAATTTTCTACAGAAGTATTAAAAAGATAACCACATTTAACCCATGTGAAAATCTCTGTTTAAAGATGTAGTTTTAAATGGCAATAATTCTGCCATTTCATATACGAACCTTCCTTTGGTGACATTAGCATACGATTGTGCTGTGTATTTTAAAAATTCACAGACATTATAGCTACCCTGTTGAAGTGGGTATGGTGTGTATAAATAGACACATCAATATTTTGATAATCAAAGATGACACTAATGGTGAGGCAATTTTTTTTGGCCATGGTTGGCTGAAAAGAACAGTTCATGCTCTGAATCCCTTTAACTAACTTTCTTGCATAGATAGTGTAATAAGTGATTCCAGCTGGAGAAAAGGTGAAACCAAGTGAGCTTTTTTGTGCCCTCTTTGATCTAACTTGGCTTTACTTTTTAGTTAGTTTCTATGTTTTCTATCACTTTTGAAACTGTGAACATTTCAACTCGTGCTGCTGTACAGTTTGCATATGAAGATGTTTTAAGCAGGTTCTGAAATCATAAAAAGTAGGGAGGATGCCCAGATGACAACAAGCAGAAAAATTCCTCCTTTAAATAAAAGCCTCCATTCTCATTTGGAAAGCAGAATGTGCTCTCTTAAAAGTAACAGCTGCAAAAAAAGCAGGAAGGCAGAACACACTAATCTAAGTTGTGAAATATGTTTGGGTAGCTCAACAGAGATTTAGCTGTTTCTGAGAAAAAAATCAAAATCTAATTTTAAAATGAAGGTATTTAAAAGCCTGGCACAAGAGAGCCTTATTGATGGAGTTGGTGAGCAGCCCGGATGCAGACACTTCCCTGCTCTGGCTGGCGGCTCTGTTCTTGCAGCAGGTGGTCTTACACTGCAGCCCGTGGTCACATATGTCAGCAGGCACCTGTCTTTTCAGAAAGCAATGGGTGATGAAACAAGGGAATGCCAGAGAGAGTTCATTTCTCTTAAATGATTTTGTTTTTCTTAAAGTTGATTTGTACAAATTGATATTTCTTTCTAAAAACAAGGTTCAAAGTTGTTTTTCCTTCCCACATGGAATTGAAGCTCTGAACATACAGATTTCTTTAGGTGTTATTTATATTGATCCTCAGGGTGCCCTGAACTTTTCCTAACAGAATAGCAGTAGCATTGAAGGTGCTGTTTCTTTTTAAATGGTATGCCTGATTTCTGAATGAAAGATGTAACGCTCTGTCAGAAATATGTATGTCTTGGGACACTATTCTCAGAGAGTGGACCAATTTCCTAACCTGGAAAGTATCAGCCTCTATACACAGTGTATATTTTTGAGATTGGGGAATATGATGGGTGTGTGTGTGAACTCACTACTGCCACAATAAATAATAACAATCTAAGTTTTGTTATAGACTAATAATAAATCTGGTTTGCTAAAGTATACATTGCAGCTGTGATAGACATGCTAATTTTGTTTTCTACTCTTTGAAGGAAGTTTCTCTGTTCATTTTAAAAAATGGAAGACAGCTATGCTCACCACTGTACCACCAATGCTCATGGAAAAATGGGACAGACCCTAAGGGTGCTATACTTTCCTATGGACGAGAGAGATCAATTTCTTTTTCTATGAAGGAATGCGTTTAGAGGGAAAAATTCCTCCCATCTGTTACCTCTTGCAATATTTTATTTAAACATTTTGGAGCAGTAATCACTTTCTAACTTTTATTGCAAATATAAAATATAAATATCTGATATATTTGATTAGTCTCCATTAGTCTATAAAGTCCTAGAAGGCAGGGCCATGTCTGATTTATTCTGGCATGGCTCTCAGTGCCTGGCACATATAAGGCATTCAGTACACACATACTGAATGTACCAAATTATGACAACGACCTGGGCTTTCACTTGATTCCTAGATAACAACCTCTTTGTATCAATAGATGTTGACCAACTCATGTATATTCTGTGTTATGAAGGGCATTCTATATGCTACTGGACATATGCTAACTTCCAGCCATTATATTGTCAATTTTCATTTCCACAGATTTATTGAGCACAAGTGAGGTCAGAGTATCTTGCCCTTAATAAGTTTACACTCTAGAAGGGCATGCAGTACAAAGTGTCATGTAAGTTATTTATTTCCTATTGAGACTGATGTTGAAATATTTCTCTACCATGTAAAATTAGTAATCTAGAGAGTAAAATTTATATTTAGGGGTAGTCCAGCTGAATAGTATATATTATTGTCCCCACCCTAGTTTCTAGGGAGAAAGAGAGACCATCCTTGCATTTTACCTATACATTTGCTTCTGAAAAAAATCAATATTATAGAACCATGACTTTTACAGTAAGTTGAATGGTCTTATTCCACTGATATTTTTGAAAGGATAAGGAAGACCGTCTGCTCTCTTTTCTCTTCCTTTAACAAAAGTATCAAATGATTGACCTTTCCATATAGCGGAAGGTTGCCCTTTAATGAAATGAAATGGAATCAAGATAAAGCATAGAAATTGTAGTAGGATTGTTAAAAATGGGCTTCATGTTATACCACTGAGTATATGTTATATAATAACATTGACTGAGGTCTCTCTATGCCCCACATACAATTTTAAACTCTTTACTTGTAGGATCTCATGTAATCCTTACAACATCTCCATTATAGGTATTACCATTCACATTTTACAGATGAGGAAACTGAAGACACAGAGAGTGCAGTTAACTTGTCCAAGGAAATAGATGGGTTAGCATATGAGCCAGGAAGATTCCACAGCCCATGGATTTAACTACTACCCATGTGAATCACATGATTTTCTTCTTCACATGAGCAAAATAACTTTTTCTAGAATTAAAATAATTTTTTCAGATTATTGGGCTATGTAACGGTTTATGCAGTTCTTTCAAAATATTATGAATCACTTAACTTTCCATTGTTAGAGGAGGTAAGAAGTAGCAAACATGATTCTATCCCTGAGACATCTCTAGAATCTCCCAGTAAGATAAGTGATAACTGATTTCTCGTTTAGATTGAGTCATCACGTGTAAAACTATATTGTTACATAATTATTATTCTAGCTGTTTCTGAACCACCTTTCTAGGTTTGAACCCCCTTTCTAGCATCTAAATCCCCTTTCTAGGTTTAGAGAAATCCTCATCCTTTTGGGTCTAAGGAAAGACAGATCTCGCCTACTGGTATGGGAATTAAAAAGGTCAGATGCTTGCTTTCCCAGGCCAAGTCACATGACCTAGAATGAACCAATGAGACGTACTCATTTTAATTTTTTGTCCCAAAGAAGCGGGGACATTGGAGAATTCATTCTGGGGAAAATCAAAGGCAAGATTTAACAGTTATTTTGTTATATATTTGGCCAAACTAGCTTTTGAGTCCTTAGTACTGTTTCTTACGGTACTGCTGGGGAAGTTATGAAAGCCACTATTGGGTTACCCACTAGGCAGACCAGGAGTGTGCTTTGGGTACTTGTGAACAGAGGCATCAGAAGGTATTTTGGGAAGAATATTTCAAGCAATATGGTAGTCATCATGATAAAAACTAGAATTTGTAATTCCTTTCATTTTCTTTATAGTCTCGTATTAATTTAACTTTGAATTATATATTGTCATGGTGAGTGTTCAGATGGAGATACACCATTATTGTCTTCACGCTCAGTGTCAGACACCTTTCCCCCTCCCCTTTGATATGCAAAGCAAACTCCTTCACTCACAACAAATAATGTTTCCAGAAGGAAAGTGGAGGATCTTACACCTACAAACCTAAGGACCTAGACGAGACTTATTACCATGTCTTCTCCTTCTCTTCTGAAGCCTATTGACTGTTGAGTATTCTTTGCTCCTCTTGCAAAGCCAGTCCCAGGAGGTGTGGGCAGGTAGGGAGAAGGGAGTTAGAGGAGCATGGCTCTGGCGGCAAGAGGGAGGGAGAAGCAAGAGTGATTGCAGAATGGTCCTTTTTGATAGAAAACATGGAGATTTTCAAAGCAAGTATTCCAAATTCAGAGAATTACCTATCATTTAGGTTTTTCTCAAGCTCTCCATTTCTAAGCATTATGTTTGTCAGCAATTGATTTCTAAGAGTGACAGTAGTATCCACTATGGTTTGATGAGTTCACCTTCTTGTACTAATAGTTTTTCCTCTTGTATTGATTTGAAATAGCTCTGTTGAGATACAGTATCAGTATTGCTTTTTAAAACATTCTAAGGTATAAGAAGAATTCAGTATATAATTGCCACTTCTAGATAAATGAATTTTGTAATTTAAGAAAAAAAAAAGAGCTTTCCTGTTTCTAGGGGAATTGAGTATAAATCCACCACTCCAAAATTGTCTGAGAACTGTGGTAGCTCTTTGAAGATTTTAAGCTCCTCTAGGGCTAAGTTTATGCAGTTTTATTTGTTTCCTAGGTACTTTGCCCAGGGTTGGACAAACAGATAAGCTTCTTAACTGGTGGCTTTAACTGACTATCTGTTCACATTTGAGGTGGCAACCTGGGGTTTAGTGAAAAATTTTGAGGATAGGCAAGTACTAGAAGGAAAAAGAAGATTAATAAAGATGAAGTAACTTTGATACTTTGGCATCATTCACATTTGTCTTCTCTCTCTCTCAGATATATATACATATGTATGTGTATGTATACACACACACGCCTTACACATATTTATGTATATTATGTACTTTTGGACGGGAAGTCATTCATGAGAGTACCGATGTTGGACTCAGCATACATATATTCTGACTCTAAAATGGTAACATATTGTATGCACAATATATTATAGCTCCTTCCATTTTTTTTCTTGATTTCTAGAACTTTCCTCAAGCCCAAAATAACCTTGACCTTCCTCACTACAGATGGTTGTACTTAGGGACACTGGCAGTGAACTTGGGGATACTGGTTTCAAATGTCACCTCTGTAGAGAAAAGGAGGAAGGTTCCAAAAGAAGAATGAGAGGCCTACAGTCCTTTAAAACTTGAACAATTGACATATCATGACAAATCCTTCCAGATGTTTTTAATTTCTAAAAATACATAGGTTCGTACCACAAAGATATTTAAATGATACCAAAGGATTGACCTCTTCAGGGACAATCATTCTTTTTTTTTTTTTTTTAACATCTTTATTGGAGTATAATTGCTTTACAATGGTGTGTTAGTTTCTGCTTTATAACAAAGTGAATCAGCTATACATATACATATATCCCCATATCTCCTCCCTCTTGCGTCTCCCTCCCACCCTCCCTATCCCACCCCTCTAGGGGGTCGCAAAGCACCCAGCTGATCTCCCTGTGCTATGCGGCTGCTTCCCACTAGCTATCGGTTTTACATTTGGTAGTGTATATATGAGGGACAGTCATTCTTTTAGGCACTTGTGATGCTTCAGTTGATGTTATATGCATAGGAAAATATTCATAAATATTATATATATTTACTGAAATGGGAATATACTATATACATCTTTATGCAGATATTTTTTCCACTTAACAACTTACCTTGAAACTTGTTTCATTTCAGTGCATAAAGACTTGCCTCCTTTTTTCTCGCCATCCCCGCTGGAGGTTGCATTTTTATCCCACCGTACAGACTTTCTATACCTTATTTAACTGGTGTCCCATTCATGGACATCTTAGTGTTTCGTTTTTGCTATACAAAGTGTGCTGCAGTGAATGTCCTCACATGTACACCTTTTCACATAGTGCGAGTTTATCTCAGAGAAATTCTGGAGGTGGAATTGCTGGGGAAAAAGTCTGAGGTATGAACATTTTGATTGACATTGCCACATTTCTCTCTCTCTTAGTTTTGCCAGTTTACTCTGATGCAGCAGCAAGCCTCAGAGTCACCATTTTGCACAACCCCAGAGGGGTACTATCATGACTCTTCACGTGACGGTACATATGGGTGGACCTGTGCTCTGTCTGCAGCTATTTCTGGCCCTGCCTGATGCTAGCTCATTGCTCTTGGTAGTTGTTCCAGGGTATGGGCTATTCAACTTTAGATGGACGGATGGAGTTTTTGGATTCCCTTCAGGCAACATTTAGGATTATGCACCATTGCAGAAGGAAGTTGTGTGAATAAAAATAGACCAGTTAAATATGTGGGGTTAATGATGTACTGAAAACTCAATGCTTATCTCTGTATTTGGAATAGAATATATGAGCCTTTATCCAAGTGAACCCAGGATTCATTTACCAACATGCATTCGTATAAGAACTTCACGAAGGATGATAAGAAGATCAGATCACGAAATTACGTAGAGGTCTGCTGAGTTTTTAAATCTGGCTTGCTTCATTTTAGACACCAAACATATGGCCATAGCTAATTATATGCTTAAATGCTATGGCATTTCAAAACCATTGATATTACTCTAAAGGACCTCAGAGGCAATGGTAATAAGAGATGTGGTTAGAAAGACAGGAGATGTAAAGTGAAATTCTGACCTTTAGAAAGAACTGCTGTAAACTTTGAAAAACTCGATTTGTTAACAATGATATTTAAGTTTCATATGTGGGTATTTATATGTATGTGTGTATATATATCTTTCAAATATACACACAGAGGTGTGCTGAAGCCATCTCATCCTAGGCCATAAGAGCCAATTGTTAGCTTTCCAGACATTTTGTGTGAGGAGTGTTAAGTACTGTGGAGTATTTACACCACAGAAATTGGCAAACTCTAAAAATCGGGGCCTTAATTCCTAGAAAGCTGGTTGTTTAACACTTACCAGTGTACATATGTATGTATAATTGATACTCTGTCCAAGATGACGAAACCTTCAGAACTATGACAAGGCCATTTGTTTACCATGTCTGATTTCCAGTAAGCAGGAAAAAGTAGAAACTAGTTCTGTTGTACTTTTCTTAACAAAACCTTAGTAATGTGCTATGGATTACTGTTACTTTTTATAAGTACAAATAATGTACATATGTACCATTATAGTTTCCTTTTCATTTGTGTATAATTTCTGGTTGCTTTTAAATGTTTTCATACCAAAGGAATCTTTTGCAAATAATACATTATAGACATACTATTTGCATGATTTACCATGGTGGGAGCTCACAACTGTAACAAGCCAAAAGGTCCCCTAATATTTGATCCCAGGGATCAGGAAAACTGGCAGAAGGGCTGCTGTGAAATGAAAGAAACACTTTAAAGTTGAAAGGATGGTTGGAATTCCTGTGATGCAGTCCCTCTAATATAAATGGAAGGAAGAATGGGAATTAATGATATTGGGAGTCATATGAGTTAGTATTTGAATTGCCCTGGTCCAACATAGCCCAGGTTTTAAGTGCTTTGAGTTTGAATGTAGAAGCTGATGGCTTTAGGGCATGCAAATAAGTAACCTATAGAGGTTGTGTTGTTAATTTTTTCGCTCACTGTTGAAATAGGGAAGAATGGCTGTTATCCAGTCAAATACAGGTAATGTTAATAACTTGATCAGAATTTAAGGAGATTAAATGTCAGAGTTAGGGCTCTGCTGATAAATATCATTTATGGAAGGCAGAAGTAATAGACAGTTGTATATAGCCTTGTGGCTTTTGCCATTCTATAAGTAGTAAAATGTGATTTATTATTCTGTACTCTGTCATGTATTACTCAAGAGGCACAAAGAAATGATGACTTAGAAATCCTGCATAAAAATGAACTGAGAGGCTTATGTTTTCTGGATGCAAAAGAGATTATAAGAAGACTGTGACACTGACACCTATTTTAGTTTGTTACTTACTGATCTATAAAGAAAATAACTTGTAAAACCCCAATTAAGTAGGAGTAGTGATAATTTACTAATAATGAAAGCCAGCTGTGCTAGTTTCTTTTAATAGCAATATTATACTATTAAAATGTAGAGGTTTACATGTTTGGCCTTTGAAAATTTGAAGAAGACTTGTTTCGTAGGGTCCTGATGAATTCATATTTGTTACAACCTATTTCATTTCAGTTTTAAGAATGAAAATTTTTAAGAATGTGATTTTCTCTGAGATGGAAATTTAATACTGGACTCCACCGGTTCTTCCAAGAAGATAGGAGGTCAGATCACTGAAAGCTTTGCAGTTTCCACCTTGAGCTCTTAGATCACTCATTTAGTGTTTTCAACAGACTTTTTCAACCAGGTGAATTTTTTAATATCGACTCCAATTTTTCATGAAGTGATTCATGCCAGTTTTCCTCTTCCATCATTTTATTCAGATGATTCTTTCTGAAAAATCTCTTTATATAGGCATACCTGGAAGATATTGCCGGTTCAGTTCCAGACCCCCCAATAAAGTGAATATCGCAGTAAAGCAATTTACATGAGCTTTTTGGTTTCCCAGTGCAAATAAAAGTTATGTTTATGCTATACTGTAGTCTATCAAGTGTGTAATAGCATTATGTCTAAAAAAACAATGTACATACCTTAATTAAAAAACACTTTGCTAGAAAATGCTAACCATCATCTGACAATGCAGGGTACCACAAACCTTCAATTTGTTAGAAACATAATATCTGGAAAGTGCAGTAAAGCAAAGCACAATTAAATGAGGTATGCCTGTATATTTGCAGATTCATATAAAGTTACATCTACTCTTTTGTTTTCTAGGCTAATAACTCCAATTCCTACACACTTGTCTTTGATTTTTTTTTAAATTTCTAAATGATCTAATGAAAACACTTTGTGAATTGTAAAGAACTACAAGAATGTATAATATTATTTTCAATCACTATAATCGTTTTTCAATGCTGGACTTCAAAATTTTAGGACTAAATCCTTTTGTGTAGTCTTTGGAATTTGGAGAAGGCTAAATAACATTAAAACAGTATCCACTGTTTTCTTTTAAAAGCCAAATGTGACCTGGACAAATTAGTAGTTTATTAGATTATGCACCTAAATTGTCATCAGCTTGTTGAGCCAAGGGTTTTTAGATATGTCTAGGGATAGAGTTTTTATGTAACAGATGAAAAAGTAGAAAAGAATGGATGCACTTATAAATTTATTTTATTTATTTACTTTTGGCTGTGTTGGGTCTTTGTTGCTGCATGCGGGCTTTCTCTAGTTGCGGCGAGCAGGGCTACTCTTCATTGTGGTGTGCAGGCTTCTCATTGCGGTGGCTTCTCTTGTTGCAGAGCGCGGGCTCTAGGTGCGGGGGCTTCAGTAGTTGTGGCACGCGGGCTCAGTAGTTGTGGCTCGTGGGCTCTGGAGCGCAGGCTCAGTAGTTGTGGCGCATGGGCTTAATTTCTCCACGGCATGTGGGATCTTCCTGGACCAGGGCTTGAACGCGTGTCCCCTGCTTGGCAGACGGATTCTTAACACGGCGCCACCAGGGAAGTCCCAGAATGGATGCACTTAGATTAGTAGGCATTCAACTCTGGAGGAAGAATGCGTTGTCACAGCTCTCTCTGTAGAGATATGTGTTGTTAAGCACGTTTTTTTGTGCTTGTTGATAAGACTGACTGAAATACTGTTTTACTTTATTCAGTCATTCTTTGTAACCTTAGTAACTAGCCCCTTAATTTAGATTGTATTCATTTTGACCTAAAAATAAGTGATCTATATTTGCATAGCTTTCTCAGGGCTTATTTTTAGCATGTTTTGCATCTTAATAGGTGTTTTAAAGTGGGTTATGTGCATTTCTGTAGGGAAAAAGCATATGAGAGGATTATTTGAACAGTACATTCATACATTGTTCTACATACACTGAGAATCCCCTGGACAGTCGATAGATAGTTCATAGAAGGTAGACTCTACAATGCCATATGCCCAAGGCTGGTTCTGCCCGTATAGTTGCAGGTGTGTTGACCTGTATCAAACACTCTTCCAAGTTCATATGGACAATCTGCAAAGTAGAGTTGTAGAGATAAGTCTTGGGTTAATTTCCATTTAGAATATTAAAATCTGAATATTAGGGTCCTCAGTCAGTGAGAAAACCTACATACAATATGCTAGACACTACTTTAGGTGCCTGGGGACAGAGCCATGAACAGGCAAGCAGGGTTCCTGCCTGCAAGGAGGTGTAGTGGGAATGACGAGGGTGGATGCAGCATTTCTAGCCACATGAAGACCAATTCTATATGAAAGCAGTGGAATGCCCCATCTACTAAGCATTTTGGCTATCTTTGTGTCAGTGCCATTTTCTGCAGCCAAGTCAGTCTTATTTGGAAGCACATGAGTATGAAGTTGCTTGGGAAGGTTTGCTCACTGAAGCCAGAGAGGTCTTTTCAAAATGGCACTTCTCTAGTTCAAGCACTGCAGTGTCTTGCACTGCTTCTAGAATGAAGACTTAATTGCTTAACATGGCACCCAAGACACTTGTTGTCTGGTGCTCTCCACTCCCAGCACATTGACCAGAAGTCAGGTTCTCTCCAGGACTCACCTGCTCTCTTCTCTGCCTGCCCCCCACTCAACAAATGACCTCCTGTGCCTCCTTCAGATTTCAGCCCAGGCCTCATGCCCTTGGGAAGCCTGCCCTGAGCTCTTTGCCAAGGTCAGACCCTCTTCCTTACCCCTTCTAAGGTCTTTGGGGAGTACTTGTAATAGTTGTCATAATCAAACTTAGTGGAAACAAATAAGACGATGGTTATTAAATTTACGTAACATATAGAATAAGTTAATTTTTTATTCATGGAAAGAGAGAAATAGTAGGTTGAGGAAAGGTTTAGAATTCAATATTTTACCCTAGAGAGAAGATGTTTTTTGCTAGCAATATTATTTTCTGAGTGATTGTGTACTTGATGAATAATTGGAGGCATGTCACAAATTTGGAAATAATCTCATAGAGTATTGACTTAGGGTTCTATCAGTGAAAAGATTATACAATTAAATTTTGATTTATTAAGACATGTATTGATATAAAGCCTATACTTTTAGAAATGAATTTCCACATGACATCTATTTCTCATTCTATCAGTTTGAAATTTGAGTATTGATTTCTACTTTTGTATTCATCAGTGTAATGAATATTGATTGTTATAAAATATCCCACTGACATTTTATAGTCCTAGAGTACCTTCTAAATAAACAAGTAAATTAAGGCCTGTGTAATTCTATTATCATGTGTTTCTCATTGTAATTCTCTCTTCCTTCCTCCCTTCTTTTTCTTCCTTCTTTTCTGTCTTTATTTTCCTCTTTTTCGATTAAATATGTCTAACATGAACACAAGGGCAATATATAGAAGTATATAGTGTACATATTCTGACACCAGAGGTGTGGGTAAATGTTAAAAGTCCCCATGGCTACCTGCAATCTCAAGTTTCTTCTCAATTAATGTTTCCCATCAGAGTTTTTCTGAGGGTTTACACATATGAGTAAACACACAGACAATATTATATGTATATCTTTATAGATATGTAGATAACATTTATAGCATGTCTGGGGATTGGATAGTATGCATTGTAAACCACTATGCTTTTTTAACTCCACTTAACAAAGAATTAAAAATCATTTTTGTTTCTCTATACCTGGAATATTTTTCCTTCCTCTTCTCTATAAATTACCTTTCAAATTCAAAATACTTTCAAGTTCTCCTTAAAATTCTCATGCAAGCCCTTCCAGAATCCCTTATCCAGAACCCCCTTCTGCCTTGACCAGCTCCATATAGTTTGAATTTCTATCATAGCATTTTTGCATTTGTCATCTTTTAAAATTTGTGTGTTTATTTCCCTCAAAAATGGAGTTAAAATCCCAGGGGACATTCCCCCCCCCGGTGTCTTATATAAATTTGGAGGTTTTAGAGAGTCAAAACTAACACTCCCTTTCCTTTGCTTCCATAGTTTCAGACCAAATGAGAAACAGTAGAGAGAACACAGATAAACGGAGATTAAAGTGACAAATGGAGATTAAAGCTGACTGTAAATCAGCATTTAGATCTTAGGTCAAAAGAGCTTGCTGCCAATTCCCAGCAGAATTTAATAGACTTGCCCCTGTAGTTAATGGCACATCTGGACAACTGGAGGCCTCTGCCGTTTTCCCTCCGGGCAAAACACTGAACAGAAAGCAGATTCATTCAAGGGAAAAGCGAGAGTTTGTAGTGCAAGATGGATTCCTTCTCCATCATTCACTAGTTGTGATAATACTTCTTCCTTCCCTGGGTAGTTGTGCTCAAGGGGTCAGGAGAGGCCTGGAGTGTGGAAACTTTAGTGCTAGAGGGGAGAAAGTTGGACTCACACTGTAGACCTTGAATCACTCTATGTTACCTTCTGTTTTACTCAATTTTTAACTCAATTAAGTTAGGTGAAATTGATTTAATGATCAAATCGGTTTGTCTCCCCATCTCACCTATTCTCCCCTAAGACAACGAAGGTATTGTTTGGAAAACACTGATTAATAACTTTCTTCTTCTGGAACAGCTGAAGCTTCAGGTAAAAGTAGTCAGAAATCTTTGATATAAGAATTACAATCCAGATAATTCCTAAAGCTGTTGATAAACTGGAGGCTTGATATGCATCAAATATAGCTTCAGAGTATACATAAACCTCTGACACAGGGCTCTGAAAGTAAAACATACGACTGGAAATTGATCAGTATAAGTAAGCAATATAACCATGGTTAGAATTCGTAATGCAATTAATTCTAATTTTGATATAACAATTTCCTGTGTTTTCAGAGTACTTTAACCTACAAATATTGTATCCCAAATTAGGGTCTTACCTGAGACTGCATAAAAGACTAAGGGAAAAACGTTCTATAGGGATTTAGTAAGGATTTGGTGTTAGACACTGGAGAGATTTAATCACAAGATCACATATTCACAGATTTTGATTGTTCAAGCCTTCTGAATTTAAGCACTTAATCAGGCAAAATATTGAGGAATATGACACGTCCTGCTTTCCAACTGCAAGCCTCTTCTGATTAGAGACTAACCTGTCTGCCAACTCTGACATGTTGCAAACAGATGCAGTAATACATTGAAGCTGTTTTCATCTCGACAGGGGAGACTGTTTTAAAGTTCTTAATGGTTATTTTTCTAAAAATGGTTCATTTAAGACCTTAATTGGGTACATGAAATGGTTTCTTCTGTCATTGATCCTAGTATGTGCACATTTGCAACATGTGCCAAAGGCTCTTTTTGTTTTAAACGTTATACAATTTTATGAGGCACAGAAATGAGAAGAGAGCTTCATTCTTTAGACACTCTGTTTGACTAGATAGCAAAGAGGAAGTCAACAGACCTCAAACATGATACAAGTGGGAACACAGGATTCAGCTGGTATGTTAGTTTGCTAGGGCGGGCTTCTATCGCAAAATACCACAGACTGGGTGGTGTACGCAACAGAAATGTGTTTCCTCACTGTTCTGGAGTTTGGAAGTCTATGCTCGAGGGGTGGGCAGATTTGGTTTCTTCTAAGGCCTTGCTCCTTGGCTTGCAGACGGCCTCCTTCTCGCTGTGTCCTCACTTGGTCTTTTTTCTATGCGTGCACCCCTAGTGTCTCTCTCTGTGTCCAAATTTCCTCTTCTTATAAGGATACCCTTCATTTTGGATTAGGGCCAACCCTACTGACCACATTTTAACTTAATCACCTTTCTAAAGGGCCTATCTCCAAATATGGTCACATTCTGAGGTACTAGGGGTTAGTGCTTTAAACATACGAGTTTTTCTGGGAGGGGAACAATCCAGCTCCTAACAGATAGGACCATTTTGAAGTACTCAATAATGATCAAGGTGAAAACATTTACCTTTAGCCAAGCAAGAGCCAAGGATGGTCTTGGAGCCCCGGGTGAGGGAATATGAGAAAGTGAGTCCTCAAGTTTCTTCCTGACACCAGAGGTTAACTCTCTGCTTAAGCTTTCTCATTTTGGGTTGTGAAAAGTCAAATAAACTAATTAGGGTCCATTTTACCATTGATGTAGGAGACCTTTATACCCTGAGGTTAGTCAGGAGCATACAAATTTAAAAAAATGCCTGAAGCTTTGGCCTTTTCAACAGCACATTTATTAGTTTATTGACGTTCTTGCCTTGAGACCTCGAATTCAGAGAGTATGCGGCGTGCGATGGTCATGGAGAAGGATGTTATAGGATGAGATTCTCTAGAATGGGTGGAGGAAGTGTACTCTGGCCACAAAAATGCCTGGATGTCAGGGCTCCTCTGGAGAGGAGTATATATAGGGTGGCCGTGACCAGCTCATGGAGCTCAGGACCGCAGATTGACCATGGAGCCCAAACGCTGTGGCTCGCTGCCAGCTCTTATGCCTTCCGTGGGAGAACCTGGGAAGCGGAGTGGGAGGCCTGGGAAAGCCTCAGTCCCCGGGCAGGGATTCTATTGTCATACAACAGAGCACTGTCCCCTCTGCAACTTCTTGGACAAGGTTGTTCTTGTTTCTTTCCAGCTTATCTTTTTTTCCTGCTAGTCTCTTCAGTGGTTTGCAAAGAAGACTTTCTATGTTACGGGCCTTATATTCTGCCGCATACAAATAACATCCACCATTTCAACATTTTTAAGCAATAAAGATGATAATCAATGCTTCCAAAATACTCATAACCATGCTTATTATATGGTTCTGTGACTGGAGAGAAGAGAAACCCAGGGAGGGGGCTTCCCTGGTGGCGCAGTGGTTAAGAATCCGCCTGCCAATGCAGGGAACACGGGTTCGAGCCCTGGTCCGGGAAGATCCCACATGCCGCGGAGCAGCTAAGCCCGTGCACCACAACTACTGAGCCTGCGCTCTAGAGCCCTCGAGCCACAACTACTGAGCCCGCGTGCCACAACTACTGAAGCACATGCGTTTAGGGCCTGTGCTCTGCAACAACAGAAGCCACCGCAATGAGAAGCCCATGCACTGCAACGAAGAGTAGCCCCCGCTTGCCGCAACTAGAGAGAAAAGCCCTCGCGCAGCAATGAAGACCCAATGCAGCCAAAAATAAATAAATAAATAAAATTTAAAAAAAAAAAAAAAGAGAAACCCAGGGAGGGAAATTTTTCCCCAAAAGTCTCTCCCCATGACATCTCCTGTAACCTTTTACTGTATGCAACCCTATACAGCCTCTAAGTACATACTTTCTTTTGTTAATTATTAGTTGAATTATGATACTTTGCAAAGGTTGCCCCATAATTTGACTGTGAGTAAAGGAATTCACAAACAAAATACAGTAGTGCAGTGAAAAGAAGGCCTGGTTTTTAGTGCTGGTTTTGCAAGTAATAGCCTGGTGACCATTAGCAAGTCACTTCATCTCCTTCTGTCTCAGCATCTCATTTATAAAATGATGAAGATGGGATCTGCCAGCCTAATTAAGAGTTGTAAGGATCAAGTGAAATAATATCAAGGAAAGGGCTTTATAAACTGTCAGGCACTATACAAATAGAAATGATGAATGCTGGTAGAGAATTGTGAAATTATACTGGAGGCATTAAAAGCTTATAATAAATGCTTTCACTTCTCAAAAATCTTGTCTATTCAGAGTAAACTAAAGTATCTTTATTATAACCCAGTTCCTCAAATCCCAATCTGAGCTTGAACTTGAAATGTTCAGAGATTCCTAAAACCTAAAAAATGAGTTTTAGCTACACTGTGGAAGCGATATTAAGACTACGGTTAAAAATTTTTTTTTTTTTAAACATTTACTTTTTGGATTGTCTTTCACCTGTTTTTAAAGAATAATTGTTCAATTGTGTGTTTTTTTGAAAAATTTTTGTAAGTATTTGCAAATATCTTTCCAAAGTACTGTAAGCCTCCTAAGGGCAGGAATCAGGAATCGCTTTTGTCTTTGTTTCCCCAGCAGTTGGCAAGCTCAGTGCCTAAAGCTCAATAGAAGCCCTTGTGTAATAAATTGAGACTAGGGAATGTTTCTTTTATTCACATTAAGGGTTTTCATGTTTACTTTCCTAACATAATATTAGAGTTCAGCCCCTCGATGCTGTGCTCTTCACTTTTTAATCACACTCATTAGTTTGAAAATAAGTTTATATTATGTCCCAGTGAATTAAATCTTTTCCTTCAATACTGTAGTTCCTGGGTAGAGCATATTGATATTGTAATAATGCTTCCAAAAGTTAGGAAGTGCCACAATGATTCAGGTTCACTGTATGAGCTGAATAGGGATATATTTTTATAAAATGTTTATTTTTAATTGTGGTTTCAATCACATAACATTAAGTTTTCCATCTTAAACATTTTTAAGTGTATAGTTCAGTAGTGTTAGGTATATTCACATAGTTGTACAATAGACCTCTAGAACTTTTTCTTCTTGTAAAACTCAAATTCTATGCCTATTAGACACTAGTTTCCCCTCCCTTCTACATTCTGTTTCTGTGATTTTTGACTACTTCAGATACTTCACAGACAAATATTTTTTAAAAGACGTATTGATATATTTGTTTTTATTTCTGCTTTTATGTATGTCTTTCAAAAATAGATAGGAAGTCTGGATCACGTAATACTAAGTGATATTTTCATTTTGATTCATATACAACCAAACCAGGTACTAATTTTCTTAAGTAAGGATCAGGAATTTTGCCTTGCTAAAGGTAAACAGTAAAACCATGAGAGCGAATGAAAAGGTTTTCTATAATTTGTAAAGCAGTAGCTACTTTACTGAATCAAACTAGGTTTAGGTAAGGAAAGAAGCAATATGATATATTTTTTAAAAGTGCCTCTTATTAAAGACCGATTTTAATTTGAAAACTCATTCTTTTCTAAGATGATTGTAGAAACCATGTCACTTTTGCAGAGAAGAATGGTCTCATTACATCAGTGGTCCTCAAACTTGAGTGTGTATCGCAATCACCTGGAGAACTTCTTGATCCAGATTGCTGGGCCAGACCTCCAGAGCTGCTGATTCACTAGGTTAGGAGAGAAACCTGAGGATTTGCATTTTTAACTAGTTCCCAGGTGATGCTGATGGTGCTTTGGGCCCGAGGACCACACTTCGAGAACTGTTGGTCTGGGGCAGCGGTCCCCAAGATACTCTTCAAGGTAGTTAAAGATAGTTTGTTAAGACCTATCCAGTGGGTTTAGAAATCACCTTGTAAGGAGTCACTGCTCCGTTTGTATATGAAAGACTCCTTGTGATACTGCCTTAAAATAGCCTCTTTAACCTTGTTTCCTGTATTTCCTAAAATTTCATAAATTCACTTGATTACAGAACCATCTTTTTACTAACATCTATTACCTTTTGAGGGATACTCATAGTCTACTGTGTAACTTAAAAAAGTGCTCTTTAGGATAAAGAATTAGTCAAGTATAAGGTTTCAACGTTATGGTTGAGAGTATAGGGTTATAAAATTCATGGTGAGGCAGGGCAATGGGTAGTTCATCTCTCTTCCTTATCTTTAAAATGATTGAACTCCATTTCCTAATGTAGAGAGGAATAGAAAGGATTTGTTGAATCAAGCACTTTAAGTTTCTTCAGAGATAGTAAATAAAGGAAATAAAAACGTTGCTTCCTTTATCCCAGTGTTTGAGGTTTGTAATTGAAAAGTTCTATCATAGTATCTTAAATGAATTGTCTAATTTTCAGTTATGATCTGTGTACATTTCACAATGATAGATACACACAAATTGGTTGAATGTATGAATATCGAGGCAAACGCCTGGCCCGGTTGCAAGAATTGGGAAGCATAATGATACCTGTTTGAGCCTGAAATGCACCAGGCGGCCAGCTTTGGAGGGTCGTGCCAAGCTAGTGATTAAAAGCATCTGCGGTTATCCTGTGATTCACCTGAATGTGTCTTTTCACTCCTGTGTCTGAGGTGAGGTTTTTGCACGTGGTTACCATCCTTCAGAGTCCTCAGACTCTCACGCAGAAGG
This sequence comes from Balaenoptera borealis, assembly GCF_965194805.1. Classification (NCBI taxonomy): domain Eukaryota; kingdom Metazoa; phylum Chordata; class Mammalia; order Artiodactyla; family Balaenopteridae; genus Balaenoptera; species Balaenoptera borealis. The sequence continues at coordinate 63,225,122 of NC_138877.1, forward strand.
ATCAGAACAAAGCATTCTCTCTAGGAAGGGTAAAGAAATCTCCCGCTTCCTGTTCCTGCCGCCAAGAATGGGCCTAGACCTATGTTAATTCCCTAAGTAAATTTAGCTTTGTAAACACACCATTCCTTGTATGCATATGATAATCTCCTGTCTGTGGATCTTTTAACCACTTCTTAAAATTTTTTTTAAAATTTTTATCTAGGGCCAAATAATGTAACTGGCCCAGAGCTATAAGAGTTTCTGCAAAGACGCAAAGTAAATAAAATGAAGAATGGTGACACCGAACATGACACATTGCTTATCCCCCCACTTTTCTCTTTTTGGAATTTATACATCACATATGGATATATTACGTTTGAATATGATGTACATGGGTAGACACAAAATAAATATATACTGAAATATATACTGAATTAAATGTATACCTAATATGTATGTTATTTTCGTATTGTGCTGAATGGCTAACATGATGTAACCTGTTCATTGCCGCAAACCGGGTGGGCTCTGTGAGGGAGTGCCCAGGAAAGGGTGCTTTACACACGTGGCCGAGCAAATTCTCACAGGCAGTTGTTATTACTCTCATTTTAACATGGAAGGAGATCCAGAAAGACTGCTTAACTTGTCTACGGTTATACAGCCCGTAAGTGGTGAGAACAGGTTTTGAACCAGAATTTGGCCTCCAAATTCCACATCACATTCGCTCTTACTAAGTGGAAAGGAGGCCAGAGTACAAAAGCCTAGAATGAGGCTTATCTGGAAAACAGACTTAAGTTTTGAAAGCTCCTCTCTAATTGAAAGGAATTATTAAAATGTATAAGAAATAACCCCAAATAATTGGTTGTAACACCTGTGTTAAATCTCATTGTACTAACTACTGAGGTTAGTTCGTCAAGAAAGCACTTTAAATGAAAAAACTTCAATATTCAGTATTTTGAAACCACTGACTTAGAAAATTTTGATATTCAGTACATAGACCAAAAAAAAAAAAAAAAAGAAAAAGGTGAACACCGAATTGCATTTATTATGTATTTATTTCTTGACGCCAATGCCATTATGGTACCCTTAAACTTAAAAAAGAATAAGGAATTGACTGTGTTCATGTATTCAAAACGGTATTAATTCTGACTCTAATTTTTCCTTTGCTGTGGGTATCATACCGTTAAAGTCATTTTAAGCCCCTAGTACATCCTTCATATGAAAACACTGAAGTGTGAGTGGATGGTAGAAATAGTGTTTGAAAAAAGATGATCTATCAAACCATAGATCATGCTTCAAGCAATGAAATAAAAGCTGTTTCCATTGTAAGTTTCAGATATTATAAATGCAAGCAGCCTAATCTTTCAGAAGAAATCTGGTAACTCTTGGGGACAAATGTGATTTTCTAAGTGGTTAATAAGCCAGTAAATTCACCCACTCTGCTGCCTCGCTCCTACAGAGTTACCTAGGATTCAGTTCTTCGTTTGGAGACCATTCTTTGTTTGCTGCTCTCTTTTTCTCGCCACAGAAAGGGTGAGATCAGATGTCATTTGTTTTGTTCCTCCGTCATCACTCCTCAAGGTAGCTCCTGTTGGCCAGTCAAAACGTTGACCCTTTTGTAGAGTGATTACTCCAGGAACTGTACGAGGCAAGGTTGGGGAAATGCCGCCCATGGAAAGAAAACAGAGCAGGGTGTCAGTGGTCCGTGTCCTGGCCTCACTCTTTCCCACATCTTCTCCCACCCTGTAGGCTCTCCTTGTTGTGCGTGACTACTGTTGCGTCCTTTCCCCCAGGTTTATACTTCCATTTGAAAATGTGAACAATCTGGTGATTCTCATCACTCACTGGTGTGAGTGACTGTTCTTCAAGCATTAGCTTAGTCCACATCGGCCAATGAGCTCTAGTGATCATTGCAGTGAAACCAATTCTGAATTTCCTCTGTTACTTTCTCCACTTTGCCTGGAAAGTGAAGAAAGTAACAGTGTGGGATTAGAGGGCCCATGGTTCCTCTTGGGTGGGTGCCGGAATGGAAAAGGTAGAAAGGTGAGTTATGTAGAGCCAATTTAGCCTTTGATTTTTATACTTTGATATGTGTACTAATATAGTCACCCTGAGTGAAATAGAATTAGTAATAAGTGATAATATTTACCATAAAGTTTGTTTGAATCGAGCATTTACTAGGAAATTTTTATAGCCTCTGACAGTAAAAGTTTACAATATATTGTTTAAAGGGATCTATGTACAATAAAATAAAGAAATATTTTTGCACTGTTTTATCTAGGACAATCAGATTTTTGAATTTTTTTGAGGAAGAGTGAAAGAAACAAAAATCCTTACTTGGAATAGGGCCATCCCGTTCCCTTGAGCTGAGGAGACAAAGCCATGAATTTTCTGTGAAAATCATCCTCAGCATGTGGGAAAAGTTCTTAACTCAGGGGAATCTATCAGAATCATTTTGGGAAATTTTCACACCAAAAGCACTCATCTTCCATTCCCAGATTCTGATGGGCCCCTGAGACTATCAGACTCTATGGAGAAAAGGGCTGGTTGCGTTGTATGAAAAATTCTTCTGATGGTTCTGAGTCCCCATCCCTCCCATATCAGCTGATCTAACTCACGGGTTAGAGTGAAAAAAATTTCCTGTCAATTTTCTCTCTGGACTCTCTCCTTAAATATAAGAAGAACAGACTGACTAGGGAGATTAATTTTTGCTAGATTAATTTTTGCTAAACAGAAGGAGTATTTTTATCTTAAAGTTATAACATAGTTTAAAGAGTAAAATATTTTACACAGAAAAATCACCTGCTGCCATTCCTATATCTCCTTCCACAGAGGTAATCACTTTAATTTTTTTTTGGTGATTAATTTAAAAATTTTAGATATTTTGAATTGATTGCCCACTATGGTGGAAGAGAATTTGGCACTATTTTTTCCCAATGTTATTTATCTCTAATTAGCTCCAAACTAGGAAGGTTTTTGTTGTTGTTTTGTTTTTCTGATAGAAAATAAGCTAAAATAGAGAGGAAAGTGAGATCTTGAGATGGAGAAAAACAAAAAGTTAGGAAAGGTCACACAAGGTGGCCACAATTTTCTCAAGAAAATAAAGGATGGGTTAATCTTCAAGGTTGAGCTGCTATCAGCTGCTATCAGTAATTCATTAGAGAGTTAGATAAATAGAAGCATTGCTGTAGACCAATGGAGAATGACCAGCTGATATGAACAGATATGATGTGTCTCCACCAAATACAGTGGATTCATTTGGAAGGATGGAATGTTAATTTTCATTATCTGCAAAGAATGAAAGAAAACAGTAAAAAGCTGAAAGGGAGAGGTCAATAGTTTATTGCATGTGAGAAATTACATGTGTGGTCTCTGTTCAGTTACGTGTGATCATGGGTAGATAATCCCAAACTGTAGGTAATAAAAAACTTTAAAACATATTTAATTTGATACTTTATATACATCTTCATATGTTTGGATAACTATGAACGCTGCTATTACATTTATCCACTTTCTGGTATTTCCTTTCATTTGATTAATATTTAATTGGTATTCCTAATGCCTATAACAAATTGGAGGAAGTCCGTAGCTCAGCGAATAGGTTGCAGAACGCCCAGCTGCAATTTCAAATTCCTTTTGGAAGACTCACAAAGTAGATAATCTAAGAAATGGATGATGAGGAATTGACAACTGTACATTAATGTTCATATTCTCTGAGGGCAATGCTTTTTTTAAAATTGAATATTGTTAGTTCACTAGCTTTGTTTGTGCATTTGAAATAACAAAGCTGAGTTTCTTGTCTGATTTTACGTTTAAAAGGGTGTACTTTACAGCGCAAGAAAATAGCAGGGCCGTTGAGCTGGAGTCCCAGAATAAGTCCCCCAGGGCACAGTCGCAATGCAGTTGGCAATAATTTTAATTGGACCCCCAAACTAAGCCAACCTCAAATCTTGTGTATGTCTTACAAATAGGGTTTATGATGTCCTTTAAGTTCTTTTAGAGGCTTATGAAGATTTATACCAGTAGTTAGCTGCTTTGTCTGAGCTACAGAGAATATTTAATAGTTTTTATTAGGAATAATGAGCAGAAATGTCTCAACAAATGAAATTCTTTAGTATGTACATTGTAGTCATTTAACATTCTCTTTATTCACTTGCAGTAATGCTGATAATAGGAGACATTTTTTGATATATGCCCCTGTATTTCATATTATTTGTCAGATTTCCGGGAAACCATTATATAATGCATTTGTGTAATTAACACTTTTCTAACCTCAGATTTGTCTAAGAATCCTGTAGTAAATACATAAATCTCATGACTATTTTAACATATAGCGTAATAAACATTCACTTCATTTCCTTAACGAATACTTAGCAAGTGCCTCCTACATGTCAAGTGCTGGAGATGCAAAGCTGAGCAAAACTGAGCCTCGTGGAGCTTGTGGTTTAGAGAAATAAAATAATAATGAAATGAATGCATGAGTATAAATTGCAGTAATGCTGTCCCAGAGAAGTAGAGGATAGTGCAGCGTCTTTACTGAGGGGTATTGTCTGGTCTGGGAAGTGAGGAAAGGCCTCCTTGTGAAAGTAAATGTCTGGGCTAAGCTGAAGGTTTGAGTAGGAGTTAACTAAGTAAAGATGGAGCAAGAGGGAACCTTCCAGTCAGAAGGAATAGCAGCTTCGTCGTCGGTCCTGAGGCCTCTTTAAGGAAATGAATGGATAACATGGATTGGAGCTCAGAGAAGGGCAGGGAGGGATTCCAGGCCAGTGGGTCATGTGAGCTGTGTTAAGGGTTTTGGTCTTCATCCCTGGAATAATACATGTTTATTGTGAAGAATTTTGTAACTATTATAATATACAGAGAAGAAAATTAAGATCACTGATAATCCTATTACCCATAGCCTCTTAATCTTTATCTTTTTTTAAATTAAAATTTTATTCCTCAATTCTACTTCAATGAAGCTACAAAGAGTTTAAAAGTTACTGATTTCAAAAAAGCATAAATTTCCTTCCAGTTATTTATAGATAAAAATAAATGTGCAAACATAGACTCTTCTTGAACTGGTTAAAGGAGATATAGCCCTTATTACCATGCTATATTACTAATATTTGGAATAGGAAATAATTTCATAAGCTAAGCAATGATGTTTTTATACGTCATTATAGCCTTAGCTTAGCAATTAAACTGTAGCCTTAGTTTGGCAATTAAACTATAAATCATGGTACTGTTTATATCTTTAACATACTTTACCCTGTTGTTAGAAGATCAGTTTGTATAATTTGTTTTTCCATCGAAATTGAGAAATTATTTTCAGGGGATATGTGTGTACATATATAGGTGTGTGTGTGTGTGTACACAGGTGTGTTTTATGGTAAGTAGAGAAAAGTAACAAGAGTGACATCTTTTAAAACTCTGATTTAAAAGTTAGCAAAGCTCAGGTTGGGTCTTTCTAGGCCATGTCAAAAAGTGTGAAAATTACTGGTACAAAATTACTGTCCTTGAGGACATTTAAAAAAAATTGTTGAAGTATAGATATTTTCTCCTTCAGTGATTGTCAGTGTAAATATATACTACACAAATTAAACCTATATGAGAAAGACGGGTAAACAGCTTAGGAGACAACAGGTATATTTGAAAATAACGTAAGTTGGCAGCCTGGAGAGAGCAGAAACTTGTACGTGGAAGACCCATCAGGGAAGCAGACGCGACCCTAAAAAAGTAGGCACAGAGCACAAAGGACCATCTCAAATCAGTGATTCCACGAACTCAGAGAGGCGGTCCCAATACAACCTGAGGTAGAACAAAGCTCAGAGGATACTGGAATCTCTAAAGCCTGGTCTTCAGAAGCTATTCATGACTCAAATTACAGATACCTCTTGTAAATATATTATTTTCCCTCCCAAATTAGAGAAGGCTGAATCAGTCTATAATTTAAATTAACAGACAAACCATATATAGTTTGTGTCTCGGTAACTCTTATACTGTTAAAGACAAAGTTCAGCATTCCATGCCACTTATTAAAGAGTGGCCCAACTGTTGACCCTCTGTAGGGAAGGAATATGGATAAGATTTGGAGTTCTCATGTCCTGAGGGAATTGCCTAAGGCGAGGCCTTCCTTCCCTGCCTTCTGAGCGTGTGGATAGTGGTGGCCAGATTACACTTTTTCCCTCTCTCCCCCCCCTTCCCTCCCTCCCTTCCTTCTTTCCTTCCTCCTTCCCAATACTCCTAGTGTTTAGTGATATAAAATAAAAGAATGTAATTAGAAACTGAGTTATAACCTAGCAATAATGTCTAGATAATTAAAAAGTCACCATGAGAATGTAAAGTAATTTCATGAGGCTACTTTGGCCTCATGACAAAGTAAGTCGATGACATAAAATGCAGAGGCCTTTGCACCCCCAGGAGTGGAAGGCTGGTTCAAGGGTGAGGCTGAACCTTCCGGAAAGCCTCCCCGCCTGGTGTCTGTGGCCAGCGGCTCTCGCAGCTCTTTTCTTGCTCTGCAAGAAGCGTGTGTGTGAGGAGACACCTGGTGACTCTGAGCATGACTGAGCTCAGAGCATGACTTCTTTTCATCTTGAAGAACGTTATCACCTCGACATATCCGAAAGATATGAGAGAGGACATGTGGAATTGAGTAATAATTAGGAATGTGGCACATGTTACATTTATAAAACACATCCAACTATTTTTCAAATGTTAAGAGGTGTAATCAAGTCTGCAACACATTTTGATAGTGATATTTCCTGTAACTTTTACCCATAGGCATTACAAGGGAAATGATATCCATGTGTTCGATTCACTTGCGCAGTTCATTAAAGGGTATATTTAAAGGGCTATTTGATAGCACTTGAAAAGTTTCTTCTCACTTAAAATAATATGTTTTTCAGGATATGACGTTTTTTCAGTTTTCCTATAATTTGAATTTTGTTCAAATAACCCCACGGGAAAAACTGTTCAGTGATGGCAGATGAATATCATCATCATGATTTGGTCTTATGCAATCTCTTGAATTTATTACATTTTATTAAACTATCATTAAGCTTCATCAATTTTGATTTTAAGTAAAGTTGACAAAAATGCCCTCCCTCATAAAATACATCTGCAAATTTTCTAGAGTAAGCTGTGTGGTATCAGAAGTACTCACATTCCCATACTTTGAAACTGCAAAGTAATACTACTTGTAACATTGAAATAATTACAAAGGATAATTAGCAGAAACATATCCAAAATGTGACAGCCACAACCATTTGAGCTTGATCATACCCAAAAAATCTTGAGCAGGAAAACCTCTTTAGAAATCTGTGTGCTGTCTCTTAATTTCAAGTGTGGATATTTTTAAGCCTGAAGTAATGTCATCAAATAAACTATCAGCAGTATTCTGTATCAACTGTAATTTAACACATCTGTCCAGAAGAGTAGTGAATAATAAATTACATTAATCAATCCAGATAAAAGAGATTTAATTAACATTAATATTGCCTCTAAATTTTTAAAACTTTCTCTTTTGTTTTGTTAAGCAGGGGTTCTAATCTAGGGATTCTGTGGAGATGATGAAAGAAAATTTTTGAGATAGATTTTATTAAAGGCATTTGAGATATTTAGTATATAGGTAACATGACAATTTTCACTGATTTTCCTGAAAAGGTCCTTCAGAAAATTTTTTAAAAAGCTAGGCAGTATTGACACAATACTATGGCATTTACCTTAAGAATATTCTTTTATAAAAACATCTGGCATCACAAAGTTGTTCTATATGGATTAAAGATGCTTTGCTGGGTTTTAATCTGTGTATATATGAAAAATAGACAATTTGATGTATGTATAGCAAATGCATGATCTCCAGTTTTCAGTAGGCCATTTTTTCAGGCACAGAAGCTCAGCACTAAATACCCAGCCCACTAAGGTGATTGATGGCACTACAGGTGATTCCTACAAAGTGGTTAAACCACCTGATGAACAAATATTAGTCTTCATACAGCCTGTATAGGACAGTCTATAACCGCAAGCCAGTTATGCTAATGAAATAAGCAACAGAAGGGCTGTGATGTTGAGGACACTAAGGTGAGAATGTGAACATGGTTTTCTGACTATTTGGAATTTCTCATTTTGGTTTAAAATGGAAAATAAAGAAGTGTCAGGGTAAGAGTGATGATCTCCCTAGATAGTGATGTTATTATACCGATTTTGCTAAGTGGATTTATTAGTAGCATGTTGAAACCCTAGTGTAATGAATACCAATAGCTTTATTAATGCTCACAGCACAACATCTTTCATACAGAACAGCAGGTGACAAGGGGAGGAGCCCTTACCCGGGCAGCAGAATGCCTGGGTCCTCTTCTGTCCCAAGTCATTTAATCTTTCTTAGCTTCAGTATTGCCATTTGTAAAATGCAGATAGTAATACCTACCTTGAAAGTCAAACACTGTTTCAAAATATGAGATGGTATCGAAAGATACTGCAAAGATATAAGAATGTCATTAAACTGATTATTTTTAGTACACTGAAAGACAACCAAAGGGTGAAATAGATGTATTTATAAGTATTATTAGGAAAGGTAATGATCCCTTTTTAGAAATAAAAATGCCATGAACACTCTGTGTATAGTACATACATATTTATACACCCCAATTACTAACATACCTATATCTATATCCGTATATTCACTTATAAAGACAAATAAACATATATGTATATGGAAAAATGCACTCTGTGTTGATAAAACTTGTATGCAGAACTCAGCTTTTCAATTTAGATGATCAAATCCTACAAACAGCTTCCAGGCAGATTTTATTCGGTACTTTTGAGCCATTTCAAATTTATGCGAATTCCAATCTATATAAAAGGATTTGTTTATGTGGACAGCTTTCATTGCTTTCAGGATCAAGAGGTGAGCAGCATGGTCTGAAAATAAGTAGTGAAGCTTCTTTTACATTTTCTGAATCTGTCATTTTGGTCAGTCATGCAACACTGGTATTTCATGGAAAAAATAACCCCTCTTTGCAAGATATCATTTGGTGTCCCATGGACTCACGAAGTAAAGAGACGTTTTCCACTTAGAAGTATCATCACTTGAACATGTACTTAGCAAGAAACTGACTCTGGTAGGGTTTCCAGAGTCAGAACATGGGGTTATTCATTTTTGTTTCATAGTGTTTGGTCTGGGCTCTAAATGAAGCAGGGCAGTCAGTGTAACGAGACTTGGCAATCATGCAGAACCATTTGCTGACTTGATAAGGTCCAGGTGCAAATTTGTCAAGTAGTCTAAATCCTCCCCCCAGTAAGGAGTATTTCCATGTGACTTATTTTAAACCATGAAAATGAAAAATGCAGGCAGTGACAGCTGGGTTGAAATCTAATAAAAATAACACAAATGAACAAGAGCCTTGAGATACGATACTGTACACTGGGCACATAAATTAAGAGCTATTTCCACAATCTGTCCAGGAGTTCAGTAGTAATCTTCACTATGCAACCATTAGCTGGTACACTCCTATGTTTCTTTTTAACCGTGAGGGGAAAAAGAGAGACAATAAAACTAGTGAATTGGTTCTTTTTAGAGTAATCAAACGATTTGATTGAAATCTCTGTGATACTGTCTCTGCGGTCACTCAGGAAATTGTATACAAATAATGATCTTTGATGTGTCTAATTTCCAAAGCAACATATATTGGGGGAATCTGCTTCCTCTCGCTATCACTGGAATTATCATTGCCCAGTCTGACTAAGTGCATTTCACACCAGACTTCTGTGCATAGACATACTACCCACTACTGTGAAAATTAGTATAACTTTGGTGAGTCATTTGTTCCAACCTTCGACAGAAATAAAACTTCTGGGAACCACACTGATCTCATAACTTTATCCCCATACAGGATATGGTCTTAGATTTATAACTTAGCTGTGAAGAATCAGCTTACTTAGATAAATAAAAGGTCTTTAAGAAAATGTGAAGGCTTGCATAAGAGTAGTGTTTATTTTAAAAAGTGTGCTCAGTATTATGGTCAGAGTCTAGTTAATGCCCCATGATTTTTAAGTTCTTTATGCATATTTTTTGTGACCTGAAATACTAATTGTAGCTGACCACTTGGGTAAAGAAACCAATCAAAGCATTGTCTATTGAGAAAATTAATTAGGAATCACTATTTAAAATCAGACACATGATGGCTGATATGAATGCTGACATAGTATTGCATTAATGTAGGTTGAAGCCAGTTAGGTTGACAACGGGACTCAGGGATTATAAACTCTTACAGTCAAGAGTCTGGCGATTTCTGTCCCATCCGTACGTTGGTTGCCAGACCTCTGCTTTGGAAATCTGACCTGTGAGGCTGTTATTTTTGCCTTAGTGCTGACAGTATGAGACAAGTAACATGCCATTGACTGTTTTTAAAAAATGCCATTGTCTATCATATGATATCACTTATATGTGGAATCTAAAAAGATGATACAAATGAACTTATTTACAAAACAGAAGTAGACTCACAGACAGAAAACTAATGGTTACCATAGGGGAAAGGTGGGGGAGGATAAATTGGGATTTTGGGATTAACAGATACACATTACTGCATATAAAATAGATAAACAACAAGGACCTACTGTATAGAACAGGGAACTATATTCAATATCTTGTAATAACTTATAATGGAGAAGAATCTGAAAAGGAGTATATCTATCTATCTATCTATCTATCTATCTATCTATCTATCTATCTATCTATCTATCTCTGAATCGCTTTGCCATACACTGGAAACATTGTAAATCAAGTATAGTTCAATAAAAAAATTTTAAAAATATGCTACTCTGGGGCAGAATATAGATTTTAGGGGAGGTTGTGCATGTGTGGAGACAGTATATAAGGGCACTCTCTGTACTTTCTCCTCAATTTTGCTGTGAACCTAAAACTGCTCTAAAAATCAATGTTATTAATTTAAAAAATTCCATTGACTCTTGAGTTCAATTTGGTTTTCTATGTATAACTCTCAATAGACAACGCTTTGATTGGTTTCTTTACCCAAGTGGTACCCACACTACCATGTATACTCAGTGGGTTTTTGAACAAAATATGTTAAGCTAAATAAAACTGGGGCTCATAATTTTCATTTTTCAGTTTAACCTGGTTGCTATATATTTCTGATTCTTGGAGTCTTAAAACAATTTCTTTATTTTATATATTATATTTTATATCTTATGTGACTACCTATATTTTATGTGCCTCTGTTTTTCAGCCAGTAGTCTTTTTTTTTTTTTTTTTTACTTGGACTGAGAGGTTACCTTAACTTTTTTTTTTTAAGTTCTTTTTATTTTTTCACACACACACACACACTGTATTTTATTTTTACAAGAGATAAATAAACTGACACCAAGCATTGTAAATGGATGACCACAACAAAAGCAACAATGATTGCAATTACCAAACACGAAACACACTCATACTATGTCATAATATTGACATTCCGTGCAGTAATCCTCCACTGTAACAGTCAGCCAGTAGTCTTTATCATTAGGCCACAGCAAATTATACTGTCCATTACCTGAACATTTTAATCCCACTTGCATTTTATCAGGTCTGTCCACTTGCCATTTCATTTTTGGAATATTAAACCCTACAGCAAAAATACTATGAACTAATTTTTCATAATTTACCAGTCAAACAAACATCCTAGCATACATAAGAAACAACATCACTAAAATATGGAGTGGTATTGTATTTCCCATCCAAGGAGATTTCATCTTGTGAAAGACATTATTTATTTTAGTTTATTGCCTGTCCAACATTTGTTAGTTCAAAATGTGTAGATATTGGAAGCAAAAGACAATGGTAAAATTTTTCAGTGCACTACAAAAATATAAAGGTTAAAATGCTGCAAATATTAAATACTGTAATATATTTTTATTAGTTCAATTAGGAATCCTAATCCTTAAATATGATTGACAATATTTAGTGATGATCACTAAGTTGAAAGGCAATTTAGATATTACAAGGCATTTTGTAGCAAATTTGCCAATAGCTAACTAATAGCTTTATTGTATTTCAGAGTTTGTTTTTTGGTTTGTTTGTTGGGGCAAAATGAAAATGGAGATGTCCTGTGCCCTTAAAATGCGGAAAATAGCCGGATGCTCTCCAGTGGATGTATAACTTCTACCTCATGTGCATACTTCTATGAAGACTCAAGATTTGGTGCCCTACTCAAGGGGCAGCTCCTCTTCCATGGAAAGTCTTATCCAGGGAAAGAAGCTTTTTGAGAGTTGAGGGGAACTCCAACATTTTGAGAAAAGGAATAGCATTTTTGAAAGGAATGAAAGGTATAGTTCAGTAGTATCTCAGAGTATGTAAAACAACCCAAATAATGAAATTTTTACAATAATATGATACTCTCAGAAATAGGCTCATAGATATTCAAAGAAAGTCTTTCCAAGACATGATAGGTAGTTCATGCCTGTATACTTACGTCAAGAAGAATAAACATGTATGGAATAAATGATAAGTAATACAATTTATACAGAGTGTGTTGATGTATCTATAATAAAAGTGAAATTCCCCCTTTTTTGGCAGTTAATTTACTCTTAATGATTAAAATGCATGATTACTTTAAGTGTATAATTACCATGGTTCTTTTACCTTTAGCAAAATACTTAGATTTTTTTTTATACCTGTATTCATTCAGTGTTCAAATATACGGTATTTGAATCCTCCGCAGAGGTCAGTTTCTACAATTTACCATGCATCAGAAGATACTCCAGAAAACAATATGTACTGGGTTAATAAAGGTTTATTGCCTCATTGACTAGCATGGCTCTCCAAAGACACCTTGTTCTTGGCCTGTGTGTCTAGGTATTAGAAATACTTAGACTTTGTATCCTTGACCTTTGTATCACAATATTAGAAGTACTTAGAAATTAAAAAAAAATCAATAATTACATCTCCTTAACTTTTGAAAAGTAAGTTTATATATTATTTGGGAAACCTTTGGCAGTTCCAGTAAATGAAAATCCAGGGGAAAAAATATACCTTTATAGGAGAGGGTTTTTTTCCAGAAATTAATCTGATGTCTATCTTTCTGAGTCAGAACTATGTTACTTGAAGCATCAGTATATTTTTAAGGGTTGTGGAGTACTCAGGCCTAAAGTCAGAGCTGAGTGGTTGAGTTTGAGTAGTATTGAACTTGTCATTGATGAAAGTGATATAAGATTACTTGACTAGTGAACATCATACACACAATGGTTTATATAATGGGGGCAGTATTATTTATTGCATTGAAACAGAATAATTCACACCCAGTAGCACACTATGATTACACTGCATTTGTTTTCCTTTTTTTGACTGTGTCTCTTATAATTTGTTACTTGTATAATTAATACACATAGTTCTGGTAACTTATTCACTCATGAGTTAAGAAAGTGAGGTTTTCAGCTTTATTTCCCCCTGGCATCTGACCTAGGAGTACAGAGGAGACAAAAAGATTTTTATACAGTCGTGTTTGACCCTCAACACTATTCTTACTTCGACTATCATCCATTGTAATGATCTGTTTTCATGTCTGGCTTAACTTTAAACCATGAGTTCCTTGACAACAAGGACTTTTGTCATATTCCTGTTTTATATATTCTGAGCAACTAATAAAGGATCTGAGTGTGTGCTTAACAAATGGGTATATGCTGGGAAAAGAAAAAAGGAAATAAGGACTTATCTTCTTTTAATCAGTTACTTTCTCTCCAGAGGTATTTTTTTAAAATTCAGGTTTATTTTATCTACAGTGAAATTCATGGATAGTATAAACTGATTGATGAGTTTCGGCAGATGTATATATTTGTGTTCTTTACCCAGGCTTTCAATAAGCCGCATTTTCCACCCATAATTAGTGAGGTAGGCTAGTACATACTACCTCTCAAATTCCCCTGAAACCCACCTTCTACCCTCTAGTACTGCTGGCACTGTCTTTGTGGAAGTCTTCATCTTCTCCCACTTGAACTGTGGCAGTAAGCTCCCAAAGCGTCTTCCCACCTTAAATTATCTTCTTTTAATGTTCTACATAGTTGCCTGTGATCGATTGTCATGAGCTATGCCTTGAGTGTATTGAACTTGTAATTCCTCATCCATGGCTTTCTCTTTCCTGCCTCTGTGCCTCGTACATGGTCTCCTTCTGCTTGAAACTCTGTCCTTTGGATATGACAAGAGCCTTCCATATCCACACTTGTCTTAAGGGACTGCCTTTCCCAGAGTTCCCACTGAAGTGAGGGCAGCTCTGCTTTTCACGGTCCCCTCCCCTTCTCCTCCACCTCCAGGGACAAGTAATTGGCCAGAGTGTAGGCATCTGTGCCAGGAGGAGCCAATACATAGGTATGAAAGGATGAACTGGGCCAATCAGATTCCTTATATCTTAAGACCGTCCACTGAGAAAACAAGGAGTTATGATACATTGACTGGGACCAAATGAATGCTTCAGTTGCCACAGGGGAGACAGAGGGATCTTTCAGGAGGCCTAGCAAGCAAAGGTCATGAGGAGGTGCAAGCGTGAAGGAGAAACTCTCAGGCAGACAAAAGATCTGCAGAGCAAAGGGTGAGAAATCCAGCTGTGAGTGAGGAGAGAAGCTGAGACATCGACGTCAGAGTGTGAGGCCCCCGTGCTGTCCCTTCAGTGGGCCTAGACGTTCCTTCAGGCTGAGTTACTTGGCTTTTCTTGGGTTCCCTGGTGTATGTACCCTTAGAGTGACTCCTTATTATACTTCCCTACCTTATAATGACTTCAGTGAGACCGTTCTTTTACAGCTAAATGATCCCAAGTAAAGTGTTTTTTCCCCATCCTACACCCTTCCTTTCACTAAAATGTCACCTCCTCCAGGAATTCTTTCTTTTACCACCAAATATGGATTCAGTTGCTCCACCTGTTTGCAACCATAGCACTTTACCTATTAAAAGGTTATCGTTTAATTATTTATTTATGATCTTCTCTTTAGAAAAGGAACAGCTTGAGACTAGGGCCTCTGTCATCCAAGTGAGTCGTTTAATTGAAGAAAATGCTGCGGGGAACGTGAGTGGGTGGGAGGGTGGAGCCTTTACGAGGAGGTGGCATGTGTCTTATCATCATCTAGCTGCCACCACTTCGGCTTGATAAAATGTAGATATTACATATTAGGTGCACCTGACCTAACCCTCCCTTTTAAAACATATTTGGAGGTGAGGGAAAGAAGTAAAGTGATTTTCTGGAAGGAACACATCTTGATGGTAGCATTATCAGACCAAAAATCAAGGTCTCTTCCCGCAGTGCTGACATGGGCACTCATCAGAGAAGACAGATCTGTGAACAGAATGATTGTATTTTCAAGACAAAGATGTAGTTTTAGAAGCAAACATCAGCAATGACAACCTCTCCCCATCCCCCAACCTTGCATATGCCCAGAGTTATTATAGACATTTTAAGTAATAAATTCTAGTAAGAACCCAATCCTTTGGCCTAGCAAAGTTTTCAGGACTTTGCTTTAGTTATCGTCTCGGTTTTTTTCCTCCTGAATCTTCAAGGTGGACTCCTTGGCCCTCTCTCGGGCACATGGCCAGTGTTCTGGGTTTCTTTCCTTTTTATTATTTTCTTCCTATTGCCTGACATGGACTTTCCCTGTCTCTGGGAATCTAGATGAGGTGTCTCTCAAGAAGGTTTCTCTGATTCTCTTAAGCAGAAGTAATCATTTTCCTTGGTACCTTGGTACCACAAAAGCTCTTTTCTTGTAGTTCCTTTTAAAAAATGGGAATAAGTTACATGATGCCTCATTATAGTTATTTTTCACTTCTGTTATTCCACCTATTAGATTGTGCATTCATGGTGGCAGATATTGTATTCAGCCATTTCGATTAGAGTGCCTTGAACTTGGTAAATATTATTGAATAAATGATCCCATAGGGTTGTCATTTTTTTCACCATCTTGCTTCTATGCTCTTTGAAAAAGTCACGGGTTCCCTAATAATGAACATTTCCCTTTTATACCACAAATGTCTTCAAGTATTTGCCTCTTAGAAAAATATCTGAGGAGGAGAATTAAATGATTTTCCCTTTTAACAAACTGATAGAAAATAATTTTAACCATAAAATTAAATCAGTGAAACCAGTTTCAGTACAAGCCATGGTTTTTTATGTTTGTGGGTAAAGGAGAGCAATGTGGGATATGAATTCAGCTTCCTCATGGAAGCTTGGTGCTTAGTGGAGGAACGGACACAAATAAGGTCAGAAAACATGAACATTTGGAAGGAACAGTGATAACTGAAATGACTTCCGTGAATTCTATATGAATTTTGTTGAATGCGTGAGCTATTTTGGTCCACGTGTCAAGAGTGGTTAAGAATTGGGCTCTGGTGCCAGTGGTCAAGGTTAGAATCCCAGAACTGCCACTCATGTCTGCTTGGCTAGATTGTTCTATTGTGATGGTAAAAGCATGGGAAGCCCTTAGCACAGAGCCTGGAACAGAATAGGCCCTCATCACACTTTCTCTGCTATTAATTTTAAGTTGTAAATTCATACGGCTATTTTAAGGGTGCTATATGCCAATGTCACTTGTAGAAAATTCGTAAAACTTAGTTTCATTTCTGGTGCAATTACTTTTTTTAAAGTTATAAATTTTGTGTAATTAGTGGCATCAACTAGAAGAGATCAAGTACTGTTCTTCAGGGTCTCAATTAATCATGTGAGTAGTTATTCTCCAAGCAGATATTGCGTCATACATGGCCAACAGCCTCTTAAAGTATTCAAAATTAATAAAGCAGTGAAGACATTAATCAGGGATGGTATCTAGCTGATTTGCATAAATTAATTAACGTCAACAGCTACACCAAGCTGCAGCATAGCTGCACCTGGGAAAACCATCACTCCCAGTGAAATAAGGTAGTGAGCCTGCAGAGTGGAGAGGGATTCTATCTCCAAATACACACCAAGGTCACCATTTACATAACACAAGTGACAACTTGGAGCCCATTCATTATGATGCATAGATCCAAAGCAGGGGCATAGCCAGGAAAGTGTGGTGATTGCAAAGCCATTTAGTGATACCCTTAATGGATTTTCAGGTGGTTATATTTTAGCAGTGCACTGAGATTCTGTCTTAGCGCTGTACTACTGAAAGTGAGTATTCATATTTATTTAGTCTTGCTTTATTCTTTGTAAATTCAGCAAGTTCTTTTTGTGAATTGAGGTATAAGAATAGGAGGGAGGACAATAGGGGAGAGAATATAGAGACCAATTCTTATCTCCAAATTTATAGAGAATTAAAGAAAACCTTTACTTGCTTACATTCTTGTTCCCATGTCAAGACCAATCCTGTTCAATTGGCAGACATTACTGTAGTCTCAGGTTTACTCATTCATTCATTCATTCATTCATTCACTTACCCAACATATGTTACTGCAAGCCTTACTAGCCAACTGTTACTGTTTTGGATGGTGGGCGTGCAAAACTGTAGAGTCGCAATTTCAGAGTGCCCCAAGTCTGAAATTTGGTGCTTTATGTAAACAAATAATCACAGATTGACAATTTATGTGCTAAAATGGTGATATTTGGAAATGTGTTGCTGGTCCTCCTGAAGGGACCTTGAGAAGGTTTCACAGAGAAAGCACAATTTAAAATGACTTGTATATGTCATTCTAGAAAGAACCTCCTAGAGAGTGGAAACATGTTAGTTATTCTTCATAGTTGCTAGAATTACTCTCTTCGTGCGTTTGCCATGCTGAGATTGGTGTCCTTGCTGCTGTTAGTTAATTTATGCAGCTTGTATTGGCAAAGGATGAGGTAGGGCAAGGGGAAGTGTAGAAGGGAGTATGTTGCCTCTTTCACAACGTTGAATAAGTCGCACCCACTTCACACCGGCAGATGTTGGAGCACTGATTCATTTAACTTTGTTCCTATCAGCTCCAGGGGACACGGCTTCTTATAGCTTGTGGATAACTGGGAGATTGTTACAATAATGGTTCCTCCTTCCCCAGCACAAATGCAGCCTTAGAGAGATGAAGATCCGAGACATGCTGTGGTCAGGACACCCTTCACTGGCCAGTTGGGATGGTTCTTTTAGCCAGATCCAACACCAACTAGGACTTCCTTAGATGTCTACAAATGGCAGCCATTTTTGGAACATCACATTAACATTAGCCCCGATAGATTGTTCATTTGACAAGTTGACTAGAACTATTTAATGTAACGAACAAGATTATCTTAGCAATTTTCACATCCCTGCAAAGCTTCCTCTTATGAACTTGGTTTAGTCATACAAAAATCAAATAGGATTTATTCAGACTTCTGAAAAGAAGATCAAAATTAGGTCACTGTGTATTTTCCTCTGTGAATACAGAAAGCGTTAAGCAAAGTGTTATGAAGCCCTGTTTATAAATGGGAATGGGATGGGGGAATGCTGTGGGAACACTTTCTTTTCTAGCTAATGGGATGTTACTATTTTAAGCATTAAATTCTAAAATGCGTGGGATGTGGTATGTTTCCTGCCTGAGATAGTGTGTATTAATTGACTTCAGTCTTCTTGATTGTAAACATCTTTAATTTGTACTGGTAAATGATGAAAAAGCACATAGTTCATCTATTTCTGGAATACCATTCAAGTGGTCTGGTTACTCTTTGGCTCTATCTCCTTTTCCAGTGAACTTCCCTATGGAATGGAAGACATTTCTCAGTTTCTGGGTGTTCTTTAAGAATAGCACTTTGTATTCAATGAGGAGTATATAGTAAAGTAATTTATATAGTGCAATATTGGCATTCTTTGTGTATAGTGTAAGTTGACAAAGAATAACTTGATTGCCACGGGGCTGAATATCAGGGGAGAGTCATTATGTCCCTCATAGGGTCAGAGAGGTCTTTAGCAAACAAGGAAACATACACGGTTGAATGGAAGTTCTGGAGTTGAGTTTGTCTGCCATTAAAATCCACTTTTGAGTGTGGGTAGCATACCTGTAGCAGAAGTTAAAGATGAGAATATATTTGTATTGGCCTCAATCCTTTCCCTCCAGGAGTAGTTAGGGCATAGAACGTGGTGAGAGCAAAACAGAATGCTGTAGTGGGAAACCCTAGGCTTTCATATCACACAGATTTTGGCTCAGATTCTGATTATGCCATTTACTAGCTTGTGAACTTGGGCAACTTATTCAGTCCACTGGAACCTTGGTTCCATAATAATTCTTCTTTCATATGAATGTTGGGAAAAATTAAGTTAATACATATAAAGTGTTTAGGAAGGCATCAATAACTGATACCAGTAACTGCTATATGAATTATTATTATTAGTGGTAATATCTATAAACATAAAATCTCATGAGTTTTTGAGCATATCAAACATAAATACCCAACCTATAACAATAGCTTTCAGCATAAAGCCCAGGTGATGACAAGACTTGGGTTGATGAAGAGTATGGGCCCAGTTTTCAATCAGTCAGAGTGAACATAGATGATACAATGTGGAGGAACAAAGTGTTCTTAAATGGAATGGGTGAATTTCATTCTATTTTTTTAATTCTAAGATAATATAATAATGGAATTAGCAATGCAGAGTTGGGAGGATGCCAACCCCATTCATTGATCCCAGGGTCCAAATGGGGTGAGAGAAGAGTAGGCATCAGGGGCAATGTCTACAGGATTTGCAGTTAAGGTAAACGATGGATTTTATATACAAAAAAGGATTTGAAAATACAGAGGAGACTATTGAAAGAGATTTCAAAATACACAATGCAAAGGAGGTGTTTCTTGGGACTTGTTCAGAGGAGAGGAAATACTGCCATCAAAAAAATGCTATCATAGGACTTAAATCTGGGATGTGACCAAGGGTAATGGGGCTGTGAAGGATTAGTCATTGCAACCAGTGCAAGATTTACAAAGACTTCTTCCTGGCGTGTCTGCTGGCAGTTGACGGTTGGTAGCCTCATCTTTAGGCACTCTTCTTGGCCTTCACAGAGCCCTGCTCAGATCTCTTCTAGAAAATCTCTATAGAACCTTCCCCATTTATCTGGTCTTGCCTTCGTTTGCTTTTCTCTCCCTGATCCAAGGAATCTCTGGCTCCATACTTAGACTTCTACATGGAGTTAAGTTTCCGGTAGTTTTGGCTATATGTTGGAGAATATAGGAAATTTTAAAGTATTATTCTGGTGCTTGTTAAAACAGCAAGACATTTTATTAGAGCTACTGTAGTAGGGGAGAGAGACTTAAGTATACAACTGAGCTCAACTCCAAATACAGCAAAGGCAGATTGGGATTTATAGCAAATGGGCAGAGCGAGGGGGTCAGTGGATGGAAATTTACTAAGAGGAACTTGATTAGATATCAAGGATGGGTGGGGGATTCTTGCTACACTGGGCTCAGCAGGCCAAGGACAAGGCTACTGTAGAACAGGGCTTAGGACTTCCCTGATGGCGCAGTGGTTAAGAATCCACCTGCCAATGCAGGGGACATGGGTTCGAGCCCTGGTCCGGGAAGATCCCACATGCCACGGAGCAGCTAGGCCCGTGTGCCACAACTACTGAGCCTACACTCTAGAGCCTGCGTGCCACAACTACTGAAGCCCACATGCCTAGAAGCCCATGCTCCGCAAGAGAAGCCACCGCAATGAGAAGCCCCCGCACCGCAACGAAGTGTAGCTCCCACTCGCCGCAAATAGAGAAAGCCTACACGCAGCAATGAAGGCCCAATGCAGCCAAAAAATAAAACAAACAAATAAATAAATTAATTAATTAAATAAAAAGATGAGGGCTCAAAAGAGACTGACTGAAGTTTGGTTAAGGAGGGAGTCATTGTCATTTCAGAGAGGCTCTGGTCTCTCTGTTTTGGCAACTTACCTTTGTGCTGGCTGAGAACTTCTCCCTTCAGCCTTTATTTCTGAACTTAGGATCCTTGAAACCCACAATAGGATCAATCCCTACTTCCTACTGGAGATCATGGGGTTGGAGCAGGTGATGGGCACCAGGATTCAGATAATTTACATTTGAGTTACAACAGCAGTCCTTAACATGGCTGCTCATTAGAAACATCTGGGGGTGCTTTAATACAACCAACCAACAAATACACAACAACGCAACTCTATCTGGCCTCATACCAGGCCAATGAAATCTGAATCTCTGGAGTTGGGTCCAAGCATTGGTATTTCTTGTCAAGCTTCTCTGTTGATTCTGAAGAGCAGCTTGGGCTGAGGACCAAACACACAAGGTCTCCTGGTCAGCATCTGATGGGGATTTCAGTTTGCTCTCATTTTGGGACCATGACTGGTGGTTATTGTTAGAAGAGTTATGAGGAGAAACTGGCGCTCTCCCCAATTAACTAGGACACTCTGCTAGGTCACTTATTCCTTCTGGGCTTGCTGCCCTGCAAAGTGAGTCTTCGTTTGTAAACCGGTAGTTGACTGTAGCATTAATCACGTCCCTAAACTTTTAGAGGAGGGAGCAGAACATAAAATCCTGTACTGACTACATATTAAGGGTCATGTGAGCTCATCAATGCATATCATTTAACTTAGTCTTCCCAACAATCTTGTGAGGCATGATTATCCTATTATTATTAGAAGGGTTAAGTGATTTATTCAAGGTGACAGAATTAGTGAGGGAGCTGAAACCCTCTCTTTCTGATGTCCAAAGCCATGCCGCCTCTATCCTTGAAAGAGCCAGAGACACTACTGAAGGCGGAGAGCATCGTCTCTTCTTATTTCTTGCATATTACTTTACCCTATATGAGTATTTCTTTTTACATATTTCTCTTCTCTTCTAGTCATGTTTTCTTACATTAGGGTCCACAGATGTGTTATGGATGGCTTAACAACTTTATTTTTCTAAACTTTTTATGTCGCATTTCGTGCAGAAAAGCACTCCAGATTTGATTTTAGCTTGCTCGTATTTCCTAAATGACTTTATCAAGCAATCTACTTTCCAGATTTGTTGTTATTTTTCTCATATTTTTCTAAATGTGCTTATCAAGCAATCAACTTTCTGCTTCCCATATGCACTGAACTATATTAGAAAATAAAATATTAAAACCAAAGAGCAGAAAGTAGAGATCACTAAAAGATTAAAGTAGTCATAAGTGTGCTTATTTCCTATGTAAATGAATGGAGGGTTAGTATATTCAGTTCAAACTATGTTTAGAATATTAATAAATAGGCTTCATAACAACCTGTGCATAGTACATAACTTCAACTAATGCAGTTGGGGATCTAACAGTCACATTCCAACATAGAGTTATTGTATATCTTTTGTTAAAGAGCTATTATTTTATAGTAAAAAGTTGAAATGTAGAAACTAATGGTCAAGGGTTTAGCATGTGATGAAAACTGATGATGAAAGTAAATGCTGAATTTCAAAGGTTTTGCTATTACAGTGACCTAGTTTTTTGTGTGTGTGTGATTTTGATGTTTATGAGTGGGAAAATTCTATTTATTAGCCAATATATAATTAAAATAGGGCCAACTTATTTTACTCATTGTTTAGTTGGGTCTTAAATATATTCAGACATATCTTTTATTTAACTGCTTGATGGATCTGATGACCTGATTTTTTGGAAAAGATTTCAGAGAGGAAAATGGAATATAATAATTCTAAATTTTAAGAGCAAAAGTAAACAGATTTAATACTTTACCATAGGAAATAAAGTTGTTAAATATTTCATATAATTGATCGATCTAAGATTTCACTTCAAATAAGTTCTATCTCCAAGAGAGTCATATGAAACTATCTGATATTACTTAAGATTCAAGGGAAGCTAAATTCATTGAATCATGGGATTAAAAAGAATCTTGTCAAGTCATTTTGTCTATCCATCTTTTTTTGAAGTTGCACATAAAAACATACTGTATGGTTGAGAGTTTTTCTTTGTGATCCTATAGGACTGGGCTCTTGTTACATTTTCCACAGTGCATATTTATTTTTCTTTTTGAATAAGTCTGCCTTCTACCAAACTTGAAGTTCGAATAGGGCAGGGAGCATGTCCTATCTTTATATCCTTAGTGCTCATAATGGAGCTTAGAAGAGCAATAAATGAAGCTTAGAAGATTAATGGAGCTTAGAAGCTTAATAAATCCTTTTGAATTTTTATTTTTCATTTCTCTTTTAAAATATTGCCAGTGAAAGAGGTATCTTAGCTTCCCTTGGTAATCAGTTGTAGAACTTTGCTTGTACTTAACCTAACTTTATTCTGAATTGAGGAAAAAGAAAGGTTTGACAGATTCATATTTTTAACAAGATATTATGTATATGGCAGTAGTAGAAATGTAACTCATGGTATGGGTGGAATTATAGCCTTATGTTTGCCTAATCAAGTTAAATCCTACCTACCAAAAGTGATCATGTTCTCTCATTGTTATTTCACAGCTGCAAAGTCTGCCTCTTCAAATAATTCAGATTTTATGATGAATCAAATGGGAAGTGGGATGAAATTATCCTTGCTTACTAATCTTAACCACATAGAAGTTCCATCAATGGTTATTTAGAGTGCAAGGGGAAAAGTTAAAAATATTCAGAGTACTTTAAGCAACTTCCCTGGTGGCGCTGTGGTTAAGAATCTGCCTGCTAATGCAGGGGACACGGGTTCAAGCCCTGGTCCAGGAAGATCCCACAAGCAACTAAGCCCGTGTGCCACACTACTGAGCCTGTGCTCTAGAGCCCGCGAGCCACAACTACTGAGCCCATGTGCCACAAGTACTGAAGCCCGTGCACCTAGAGCCCCTGCTCCGCAACAAGAGAAGGCACTGCAATGAGAAGCCCATGCACCACAACAGAGAGTAGCCCCCTGTTCGCTGCAACTAGAGAAATCCCGCGTGCAGCAATGAAGACCCTACGCAGCCAAAAATAAATAAGTAAATAAATAAATAAATAAATAAATAAATAAATAAAATATTCAGAGTACTTTAAAAATCATCATTATAATAAATATGTTAATTGTAAATCATTCATAATTGTGCATGAAGAGAGACACAGGTGAAGTGAGACACAGGTGAACTGTGAAGGGCTCTTTCTATTAACCCAGGAGAGTTTATGTATATGATTGAGGATGGTTTTAGAAATCACTATACAAATGTTATAAACCAAACTTACCTCCTGATCAGTTATTATGAGTCATGAGGCTTTGATGTGATAAAATTTTATAATAATACTCATTTTAATTTAGAAATGTTATTGTTAAGACAAAAAGTTGCTTGAGGACATAAGTTACTCTTTTGTATCCACAGTGACTGAGAGGTAATTTGTTCATAGTAAATCCTCTGATGTTGGTAGAAATTGTTAACCAAATTTAAATAAATGGTTCTATAACTATATATAATTTAATTTCTGAAACTTTGGTACAGCCACATAAGACTTGACTCTATAATTTTAATTTAAAATGTTAATGGTTCTTTATGATATGTGGTTAAGAAATGTAAAGAGCAAATTGCAATACTATGATTTAGATGCAATAAATACTATGTTTTAGATGCATTTAGTTTGTTTCCACTGGGAATATTGATGATCATTGAACAGTTATCATCTTAAACATTTCCCTGTGAGATTGCTGGTTTTTTCATTCATTCATTCAGTCAGTCAGTCATCCAGTGTTTTATTTAATGAGCATTTACTGAGTAGGTACTATTGTGAGCCAAGTACTAAACTGGAACAATGAATGGATTCAGATATTTTCCTCCCTTCAAAGAGGTCTTAATTTTTTTCAGAAGAATGTACAGCCTATAGGCAGATTATACAAAATAATTCTTATTTTAAATATAAACAATGTGTTTTTTCAAAGAGTTTTAAAGGGTCTGAGTAGAGCCAACATTTGAATATGTAACTATCTCTGTTTTCCATAAAGAATGACTTTAAAAATAGCCACTTTACTATTAGACTTGAAATATAAACATAAGGATAATTCATGATATTGCTAATATTTTGGTTGGTATGAATATACCCCTTCATGCTTGTTCTTATTTTTAGATGGCTGATTCTAATAAGATTACATATATCAAATCACTTTGAGACCACTCTGTTAACATAATATATTATAGTGTGCAGTATGATATATTTATATATGTATTTTCCTAAATTAATGAAGCCTTAAATTTAATAATATGACATTTTAAACTATAATTGGTGTAAGTAATTTATAAAGTATATATGCTTTAGTGTAAACATAGTCATCTAGCAAATATATTACTTGGGAAAAATATATAGGAATATAGGAAGTTCTAATTATTTTCACAATGCCATAATTTTGGGTTTTAACTTTTAAAATAAATATAGGAGAAAAAAAGCCCTGAATAGTTAGGCAGTCATATGGGAATATTATTTATTTAGTAATGCTACTGTTCCTTGGTGGTTCTTCTTTACTTAGAAATAAATTCCAACATAGATACAGTAAACACAGGTCCAGTTTTGCCTGGGACAGTCCTGGTTTATAGGTGTTGTACCAGGTAATTCATTAAGAGCTTCTACTTGCACTATCAGAGTGACCTGATTTGGCTGACGGTAGGGTACATTGTGAGAAGGGTTATGTGTGAACTAGCTGTGAAAGTTGACAGCTCTACCCTAGATTCCTTGGAAGCCTTATTTGACCAGTTACCATGGTGAATACACATTTTACATGGTCTCAGGGAATCATAGATGTCCAAATCCCTACTTCTGTCTTCCTTGTGAATGGTCATCCAGCCTCTGCTTGGGTACCACCTGTGACCAACTGGAAACTACAACCTCCCTCTGCTTCTGAGCTGTGCCCTTAGATGCTCAGGAGAGAGGTACAGCTGCAGAAACTACGTAGAAACCACTGCAGCTAATTGTCCTTTCATTGAAGGAACTCTTCCAGGCCTCATCTTTCTTCTACCTACTTCCTTCTACAACAGTGTCCCTCAGCTTTGGGTTTTGACTTCCCTTTATTGTTGAATCTGCAAATGAAAGTCCTTCTCAATGGGGTGGTTGTATTATTCAGGGTTTTCCAGAGAGACAGAATATTGATATAGATGTACAGGTAAATAGATATATAGATAAATAGATATATAGATATGAAGAGGGGATTCATTATAGGAATTGGCTTATGTGCTTATGGAGACCGAGAAATCCCACAATATGCCATTTGCAAACTGGAGACCCAGGAAAGCCAGTGGTTTAACGTAGTCCAAATCTGAAGGCCTTAGAACCAGGGGTCTCTGGTTTTACTGCCTGAGTCTGAAGGCTGAGAACCAGGAGCGCTGGATGTCCCAGGACAGGGGAAGATGGATGTCCCAGCTCAGGAAGGGAGACAGGGAATTTGTCCTTTCTCAGCCTTTTTGTTCTATCCAGGCCCTTAAGGGATTGGATGCTACCCACCAACACTGAGGACGGCAGATCTCTTTCTCAGTCTACTGCTTCAAATGCTCATCTCCTCCAGAAACACCGTCATAGATACACCCAGAAATAACTTTTTACCAGCTATCTGGGTGTCCCTTAGCCCAATCAAGTTGACACATAGAATTAACCAACACAATGAGCAAAACCAGGATTGCCCACAGGGACACTTTGGAAACATGACATATCTGTGTCACAGCAGTTGAGTGCGTGCCACTGGCTTGCAGTGGTTGGGAAGTAGAGCTGCTTGACTTCTTGCAATGCACAGAGTTTTCTCATATCTTGCAAGCCTTTCAAATATCCTTGAAGACATTCCTGTGAATGAAAAACCTGTATATAATGCTCTGAGTTTGGAAACTAACTCTACTATACGTTAAATAAATATTTTCCCACTGTTTCATTATACAGTAAAGTTTTCAGAAATGCAACTACCATGTAAATTGAGAAAAGACTATACTTTGTTGTGTTCCATATTTTACGAAGCATTATTCACTCTTGTAACAAATCATGCGACTGATGGCTAAACTGCTCTTAGTACTGGACTAACTGATACAACACATTTTGTTCATCGGCAGTAGTAGCTGTCCTTTCATTATCTTAATGGCCTTCTTGTGAAGTCTAGCCTCAGCACTGCATACTACACTACTCTTTTTTATTACAAATAATTTTTACAAAATTAATTTTTGCAAAATAATTTTTACCAAGTTCTTTTGTTTTATGGTTAGAACATTTTGCTGATTAAAAAATATGTGAGTAGGTGGGTGATATTGTCTATGAATTTCATTTCTGGTATAAAAAGGAGTTGTTGAGTCTCAGAGAATTAAGCACCACTACATCCTCACCGTTTTAGGAATTCAGATATTGCCTTAACCATGGCCCTGAAGCCTAGACCTCCAGGATCAGAACAGGATAGGGCAGGGCCAGCTGGCCCTCACTATGTCTATGGAGGAAATTCTCATACCCTGTCTCTGGAAAGCTCTGATTTTCAGATAATTCTTTTGCAGGGAATGAAATATGGCTAGTTGCATCTTCTACCCATTGATTTTACATTTTCCCTGCAGGGACATACAGAAGAAACCCTTTCCTTTCATGGACGATCCTTTAGATATTTGAATACATCTGGCATCCAGTATCTTCTCCCAAGCCTCCTATGAATGTTTTCAAGACTCCAACACATCTTCAGTCATGCAGGGAGACCAAGTTTTCAGACACAGGACCTCATACTTCTATTATTACAAGCATAGACGGCACCACTTACGTATTTATTTGTTCTGGTAGTACCATCATAGTGTTGACACGCGCTGCTTTTGAAATCAGCCATGCCTTAGGAAGTCTATTATAATTACCATATAATTGCTGTGGCTAAGCTATACTTCCTTCAAATGTTGTATGGTTAACTTGTGATGCTTGGAACTTCATGAAAACCTGTAGAGATAGTCCCTTTGTAAACGAATAATGAAATAAATAGACGAAGATGCAGCCCTTGATCTGTACGAAGCACCCACATTCTAACCTGGAAGGCTAACAAAGAGACGGTGGAAATTATGACAGACTCCAAATCTGATGCAAATTCATGTTTCGGGAACCGTTAAAGAATCCACCCTTCCAAAATTCTCACCTGGATGTCAGGTAACTGTTGAGTGTTCAGGGGAAGGAGGGTCTTTGGGGTAGTCAGATAGAAGAATGGTTTTTAGCTCCTGATCGGGAGTAAAAAGAAAGAGAAGCTAAGGAAGAAATGGGTCCCCTCATAGAATACTCAAAGTTACGTGCAATACTTGTCAATAGTATGTGAGTAATAAACCATTCAGAAAGTTACTGTGGCAAAAAAAAAAAAAAAGTTACTATGGCTTAGAAAACACCTCAGCATCCTAATTATATAGTCATTTCACATCTATCTCATGTGAAATTGGCAGTACTTCAGAAAGCATTATAAAACCAGATAGCCTCTCGTTTTTTTCTCCTTTTTACAGTTTCTTGAAAATAATCATTTTTTCCCTCTGGTAGATTTGAATTCTTTTCTTCTGTTGAAATTGATTGTTTTTATGCTTTTCACTTTTCAGCATATTTCCTCATATTTCTTTGTATCAAAGTGTCAGTAGATTCTGAGAACAGGGTACACTCCCATTCCTGTTTATACTGTATATGGCCAAAGGGTCTTACTCTCAGGTCAATTTCCTTTTGCATTGTGAGTTACATAAGTCTACCTATTATTTCCTATTTTGAGTTTTTAAGCAAGAAAGACTGAAACTGATTAAATACCAGTGGTTTCTATTATATTATTACCATTTTTATTACTTTACAATCCTACAGCTTAATCAGTTTCCTGCTTTCTTTTTCTTTTTTACACTTTTCTTCATTTCATATAGCCTGGAGATTGCTTTGACAAGCTCGCAGCATTCTTCCATCATTAGGTAACAATTTCCTTCTCTAAGTGGATAACCTGCTTTAGGTTCTTAAGTCAGTATCCCTATACCGAGCCATTTATTAAAGAGGTGTTCATTGTGAATAGCATGGTCAATTAAATGAAGAATAATTTATTTAGTTGAGCACTTTGAAATCTTTAGCTACTTCTGCAGGAACTTAACAGTTGTTCCATCTGCTGGTGTGTGACTTTGCCTTCTCTAAACCCTTAAGTGCCCAAGCAGATTTCCCCTGCCAGTGGATGGTTTAATTTGATTTTAATGATATCCTCTTCGGCTCTACAAACCATACTGAAGCCATCTTTGCAATGCAGTTAATAATGTAATTTAGTCTATGATGATATTAAGTGATAATGTAAGCAGATATTAGAGAACTAACCATTTTCATATTTAATAGAGAAGCAATGTGTTCTAAGTAATGAAGTTAGGACGCTAACATGCCATTGTCAGCACACGTTAACTGTTTTAGAGATTCTTTTTTGGACCTAAGTAAATATAATTCTGAAATGGCCATATACTCATCTATCTGTTAGATGATTTGCTGTTGTATGTTTGACATAATAGCTTCTAGGATCATTTATTCGACAGAGCCCAAGAATAAAACCAGCCAAAACCAAACAAATAAACAAACAAACATGAAGAACCCATAAAACCTTTGAGGCTTGAAACCCAGAAATGAAGTAGTGTTTTTTCTCCCTGGACAAGTAAAGCCAATCCATTATTTGAACATCAAATAGCTAGCAGTGTTTGTACACTTTCTTTTGAAATAAGGTGGGAACGTTTTTCATCAGTTTCTCAGCGTTTGGTTGGAATTTGGGAGATCACTTTAAAGTGTGACCACAACAACTTGATTTGACCAACAGCATGGCTTTTGGCACTTTTGTGCCCTTTTTAAAACATGCTTTTACTGAATAATTAATACATGTCAAGGCACTGCAATGTGGAAGTAGGAGTTTCTCATCTACTCCAATGTAACCAGTGTAAGTAGTTTCTTGTGTTTACTCTCTATATATTGTCTATTCATATACAAGCATACATATAATAGAATTTTATCATCTAAGAATTATATAAATGAGATTATACTGCATATGCTATTCTCCAACTTGCTTTCTCACAAACAAATATACAGTGGGAATTTTTCTGTGTTGGCACAGACTTCATTTTTCTTTAATGGATGCCCAACTTCACATTGTAGGTATGAACTCCATGCTCATCTTTAGATTGTACTTGATTGTTTTTCTAGTTGTAAGTTTGATGCAATTACAGGAAGCAAAACCATCCCCTAGTTTGAGCTATCGGAGAACTCTATTCTGGTTTTCCTTGCTCTAAAACGTGTCTTTTTGTCTTCAGTTTGTATGTCACCAGAGATGAGCAAAGAAAACTTGTAGGCAGGCTGAATTGCATAGAAGAATTATTTATTTTTTCTTTTTGGCTTCCCCCCCCCACCCCAACAATTTCTTTTACCCTTTGAAATTGCACAATGTAATGAGTCAGACAGTTGACATGTGCTTTTGAACCAAGCCATTGTTGGTGAGACTGGTCTGGAAACAAATGCAGGATCAAAGTGACCAAATTGATTAAATGCATTAACCTACCTTCTTAACCCTGAACATAGATTTTAGCAGTTCATAAGTATGAGGGGTGAAACATGGTTGGGTTGAGGGTTCAGAACAGGTGACCAGGTGTGGGGTAAAAACTTCGTATCTTATGGTCCCCACATGGCATTCTTGTGTTCTTCATGCCCCACTGTATAAAGTGGAAGTATTTAATCTAGGCTATCAGTTTTGTCTTTGATATTCGAACTGGACTGCGATTCAGTAGACCTTCGTTCTTTTGTACCATTAGCAACCAGTAAAGGCATGTGAAGCTGGATGGGTATGACTGCATCAGATGTTGCAGGGCCGTGGAGTTCAAGGAATAATTCTGGACTTCATTAGATAGGAAACAAGGAGCAGGGGTGTGTATACTAAGTGAGGGGGCTGGTTATGATGCTGTATGGTAAATCATGTCACATAAGAAGGTTACTTGGGAATAGACTGTGAACCCAAAGGATCACATGGCTAAATATTTTTTGGGGGGTAACTTGGTCTGAGGTTGATGAGAACCTAGAATCGTGTGGTGACAGTAGAAAAAGAGAATGAAGAGTTTGAGAGAATTAGAACTAAAAGTTGAAAACCAGCATATTGTTAATTTTGCAGGATGATTAAGGTGCTTTCATGTTTTGATTATTTTGAGGAGTAGTGAGAGGGAGGGGACTTCTTTATCCAATATTTATGTCCTTTAAAAAAACCCACGAAGGTATTTAATATTTTGATATCCAAATTTTAAAATATACATTTAAAACTGTACTTTCTATTTAAAATTATAATTGTAATTATATACATTTAAGACTATAATTTTTTTTTCTTGCCACCAAAAATGAGTGTGATCATATTGTAGAGAAATTGTCTTAACTTTAAGTATCGTTCTGTTTTCTAGGGAAATGATAAAATGTATTCTTGGAAGAGAATAGGTATATAAAATGCCCTTAATTGCCTGAATTAGTACATTATTAGCTATTGAGAATTATAATTATTACCAAGTAATAGATAAGGCTGTACCTATTCAGTCATTTAATTAGTGGTTAAATATATTTTTCAGAAACATTTGACAGGTAAATTATTTATTTTTAGAGATTTAAGCCAACCACAAAATATTCATATTTTTTATAGAATTTGCATTGTTTCAATAAAACCAGAAGCATACCTAAGATTGACAGTTAGGAAGTTTTAAAAATGCATATTCTTTTATAATACGTAATTAGAATATTTATTTGACAGAATATTTGTTTCCTTAATTTATCTTCACTGTTTATGTAATCAATCATTACTAACTGATATTTGAGGGATTTGAGAGTTTTCCCTCCTTTCTCTGTGTTTACCACTTTTATAGCAGACACTTTATTGATGATATATATGAGCTAGATATTAGTACAAACCATCTTTGCCTGGTCCTCTAGCTAATGTGTGTACGCACGAAAAAAAAAGAAAGAAAGAAATGAATAACATTCTTAAGTGTGCTGTTGCTTATTCATGATCAAAGCAATTCCAAAAATGTCTTTTTCACAAGCTGTCCTTCTTTTCACACTTAAGACCATCAGACTTTTAAACCTAGGCTTGGAGTATTGAGTATGCTTGGTTTACCCTCTTTCTGCATCCACAGTGTGTTGCAGCCCTTGATACTCTATACGTAAATTCATTATGAGAATCCCTTTTAACAACGCGCTTTAGGATGCAATCTCCAGTTGATTAAATTTATTATTTGAGTGGGAAACTATTTGGTATTCATGCCCTAGACCATTACCAAGGAAAGGGCTTTAGGGTAGCCTATTGTCCAAACAAAGAAATAAAATCAACATTTATGCCTGGGTTGCCTAATATCTGGGCACTTATTATCCATTTATGGTGTGCCTTTCATAGGCCAAGCCTCGTGTTTGAGACTCAAAGAGGCCTAATATTTCCCTGATCTCAAAGGGCTGCTGATCAAGTATTTCAGGAGGACATATGAATAAATGATACTGCAGTAGGGTGCTGTTAGGGATGTATAAAAAACATGCTCTAGGCAGAGAGGGAAAGAACCAGCTAGACTATATCTATACTTTAAACTACTGTCTTCATTGGAAAACTGCAACTTTTAAACGGAGTTATTTCTTTGATAATCACTAAATAATAATTAAAATAAAAGAACCATCACTTTAGCCCTTATTACGTGCTAGGCGTCTACACACATTTGTCGAACATCTCTTTAAGACTGGCATTATACTAAAGTATTTTACCTTGTTAAATCAGACTTATAAGCCTTTTCCCCAAAAGCAATAACTCAAAATCTTTAATGTTATCAGGAACTCGTGGCTTAAATGTTTGTTTCATTGCTCAGCATATACTTTAATGCACTTTACTCTTCTGAGAAGGCGTCATACCTTGTTTTCATTTGATTTCTACAGCTTATACACTAAAATGCTAAAGCTCTCATTATCTGATCTACATTTGAGGAGAAAGCTATCTTAGTACTTTGAGCCATTCTCATTAGCAAGTCAATTTCGACAGCACTTCCAAGTATGTAGACCTGTATTATAAATGTGAGGGGAGGTTTAGAAGTGTAATGGGAGAGGTGGTCCCTGTTCTTATCCTTTATGTTATTAAAAATCGGCTGACTTTTAACGTATTCATGGGATGGCTCGTAGGTGGTCCTGCATTTAGAAATCAGATTCAGATTTTAACAGTCCTTTTTTTGAAGTATTTTTTCCATTAAATAAATCAGAATTGGTACATACCAAGTCACGTAATACTGCATCTGTTATAATTAAATGGAAAAGAATATAAAAAAAGAATGTACATATGTGGATACCTGAGTCACTTTGCTGTACAGCAGAGATGGGCACGACATTGTAAATCAACTCTACTTCAATTTAAAAAAGTATTTGATAAACGCATTGGGTAGCTTGATGTTTTTTCTGAGTAGAAAAAGAAAAAAAAGATAATTTTTATCGGTAGAAATTTTGGGAAAATCATGCTTTGATCAGCTGGAAACTTCCCCGCTTCTATGTATGCTGCTCAAGGTGGTCTTAACTATTTTGATAGCTAGGCCATACTTTGAACTCTCACAGGATGTTTGTGATCCGTGTAAACCTCACGCACCTCCTTTGGTCATCCCAAGCCCTGAGTTTTTGTGAGAGACATGCTTTTCTGTTTTGTTTTGTTTGTTTTCTTTTTCTTTGGTTTGTTTGTTTTGTTTTTTTCCAGCTGGATTTATGAGAGCTTTTAATTTAGAGGAAGGGAAATGTCTATGGAATCAATGTTGACCTTCTGTGGCCCCTACATTTACTTTTTTCTTGATTTTAACAGAAAACTGACAGGATCATGGTGAATTCTCAACTGGTTTTATTAAAATTACCAGTGGAGAGTGAAGTGAATGGAGGAGGCTTGAACCTTGATTGAAATCCAACTTCAAATATTTCTTCTTGTTATAAAGTCGGTCTTTTTTTTCATTTTGGACTTTCCTCTGGCTGTTATTGTACTATGATGAGCCCAGCTGCTGTTTCAGCACGCGGGAAGAAATTTCTTTGTGATGGTGTGGAGGAGAAAGGAGGAATGATAAATGACAAGGGAAACCACTGACTCTCAATGCTTTTTGTCATAGTCATGTCCCCTTGTCCCATCATATATGCCTTTCCTCCAGTGAGTTCAACTGTTATTACGTGGCGTTGTCATTTTAGAAGGAAGGACTAGCCCCGAAATTTCTGATGGATGCCAAGAAGATGGAATAGCGCTCTGTATTTTGCAGATGATCGATAGGCTTCATCTCCTGAATTGTAAAAAGTGGACACACGGAAGAGAACAGCCCATTGGAGGCTCCCCTCCATCCCTTACAGCCAAATAAATTTTAAGAATCATTCTAGATAGTTGAATTATTTGTAAGTATGTGCCAGTTTTTTGTTTGTAAATATGTGTTGGTTTTTATTGTTTGTTGCTGGTGGACTCTTCCACCCCACCCTCCCCAAAGCAAACTCTCATTTTAAATCAGGAGGGTGAATGAATAATATGACTAATAGGGTTCTTTTCTGCTTTCAATGTCAGATAACTCGATTCAATTAGGAGTAGCATATTTTCTGACACAGAAAAAAAGATCTTGAGATTCCAGCTGAACACGGCAACTCGAGCAGATGTGTTTGCCTCCACTAGTTCCTGAACACCTTCCTGAAACAAAAGGAGTAAAAAAGGCTAGAAACACACAGGAGCAAAGAGAATGGGAGAGGAGATAACGGATTGGAAATGCCCTGAATTTTTGGGTAAAATAAATTGGAAGGAGGGATTACTAGAACAGAGAGAGTTGAATCCCTAGTGCTTGCAGAGGAAGGGGCCAACAAGCAGGTACAAATTTACTCTTCAGAACCCTGGAAAAGACAGGAATGGTCAATATTAGATACTGCAGAAGCTGGGAGTGAATTATGGGGCAAAAACAGGGAATTTGTTGAAAGTCTGAATAGGGTATCTTATAGCTCCCCATGCCCTCTTCCCCTATATGAGCAGACAACTGATTACTAGAGTGGTCTTACTCTTAGTCAGAGGTGAGATTTATTCTGTGGAGACCCAAGAACTAGAGTGATTCTAGACACAGGAACGCTGCACACAGCTGAGGGTAGAGTCTGCGTAATTAGCAGTGAGATTTCCCAGCTCTCTCCTGCCATGTTTCTTTAATAGCATTGGCAGACACGTCTGTAACTCCCAAACAGAAGATAAGTTGTGAATGTTTATTTTCTGGAGAAACTAGCTCTAAAGAAAAGATCTACAGATCTTTGATATTTGAAGAATCAGGTCCCTGCCTACTCACCCTGCGGTGAAATCCATCAGTTGATAAGCTACAGTGTTTGCCCACAGTGTTCCCAGTCATTATTTTATTTTCTCTTAAATGTAGGAAGGATCACCAAGTATTTGGAGTACACTCCAACAAGAAAGAAAAAGGTCATCTAAGGGGCAAGAGCTACTAAAAAGGAGCTTGGAGAAACTAAATTAATAGTTAGTTGAGGAGAAGAAATGACTCAAACAAAAAAAGAAAGTTAATGTAGGGAAATAAGAGAAGACATTGCATCTATGAAAAGGAATGTGACGCTTTGACATTCGGAACAATTAAAGGACAAGAGAGACCTCGTGAAAATTTTAAAAAATTGAAAGCGGAAATAAACTTAATCAATAGAATAGTATGACCATTAAAGGGAATAATATCCTGGAAAATATACTGGTTGATCACGTAACCTCCAGCTGACAGTGTTTTTGTTAAAAGAGCTGAGCAAATGAAAGAAAATAAATCTTCAAAGCAATAAAAATAAATTGTCCCAGAACTGAAGGACACAAGCTTCCACATTCTAATTCATGACCAAGTTAATGAAAAAAAAAAGCCAAGAACATGATTATGAAATTTCACAACTTTATAGGCATGAAGATCAGATCCTTTAAATGAGAAAACTATATGTGCTGTATACAATGGATTAAGAATGTAAGTGATATAGGATGCCCCTGCAGTAATGTGGAAACTAGTAGTAAAGGAGAAATCACAGGTCAGTAGCTGTTGGACAGGTCTAGGGATCAACCATCCAAATTGGAGCAGGAGAAATGAGGGCGCGGAGACTATGAATTACCTGATGACATCTCTGACCATAGGAAAACCTGTATGTTAAGTGCTCTTAATGTTGGAGAGTTTGGCAAGATTCTAAGCATAAGGAAAAAAAGAGAGGCAAAAATTAAACCCAGGAAAATAATGAAGTTCTCCAAAAAATAAATATCACAGTACACTCTTTGGCTCAACAGAGAAAATATATACTCCTAACAAAGCAAATACTGCACATTACCTTAACAAAAAGTAGAGTTTTTATATATTCCAGAAGAATTGACTCTTAAGAGCTGTGCATTCATTTACTCTTAAGAAGGAATAATAAGTTACCAAACATAGTTTTAACTACATTTTAAAGTGATTCCCTTTTTTCTTTTTTTTTTTTTTTGGTGTGGAAAAGACATTTTATTTTTATTTCTTTTTCAGTTTTTTTTTTCAGTTTTTTTTTATTGGAGTATAATTGCTTTGCAATGAATGTATTAACTTTTTTTGAGTTAAGCTATCTATTACAGAAGACGCTTCTCAAAGAAAAGGGCTTTAAATCATGAGAGAACAACAGATAATATTAGTAAACACTTGTAATCAGGTTGTTTTGAGAGGAAACAAATTATTTTGTAGCAGGTTGATATTTCAGAATTTTAAATGGCATTAAATATACGGACTAAGAGGAATGGTTTAAGGGAGAATGCTGTGACCTTCACAAATAATAATAACCATATTGGAAAAATATTTCTGGAAAGGATGTACATATATCTAAACCTGATGATATATTTTTGATGACATGTAATGGTTTGGACAAAAACACTGGATTCAGTTTGGGAAACATTCCACAATATTATCTGATATAACAATTCACTGATGAGCAGTTTATTAAATTGCAGAACCAAATTCTATAGCTTTCTTTACTGCTCAACTACTAATACTTTACCAAAAAAATTGGTCTCCAGCAACAAATCTTCATGGCAGGGGAGGGAGTGATTTTTTTTATGACAGGTGATTTTTTTAGTGATTTTTAAAATTTTTCATTGCTTGTTCAGCTCATTTCTATTTTAACAATAGCAATTTAAAAAAAATTGTGGTTTCGCTTTTTTCTCTAATCAGCACCATGCTGGTTATAAGCGAAAGGTTCATTTAAATTTTTTTCTACAATATGCTTGATTGTTAATTTTCAGGTTAATGTCCAATCTATCAAAGTTTCATGGGGTGATAATTTATGCTTATAATGGACAGTCTATTTAAAACTGTGGTGAGGTCACCCTGTCTAAAGCCGCTGAAGTACCAAATCCCACTCTCTCACTTACTCAGAATCCCATCACGTTAGAGTTTGCTAATTTCCTATCTTTAATGACTGTGTTTGTTCAAATAAAACTTCAACCTTCTCACAGCCTAATTTATCACTAGCAGCTCACATTTTATTTATTGTGTCCCTCCCACCCCCCATCCCTCCCTTCCTTTCTTCCTTCCTTCCTTCTTTAATACTATCCCACAAGTAAAGGAATGGTTTCTCTTTCCCAGGTAATGCCTTTCCCTATTATTTCTTGGACTTGAGAGTTCCAATCTTATATTATGTTGTATATAGTACAGATTAATTGAAAATTCCTTCCTTGATTCTGGTGTCAAACTATTTTTTCAAACCGCAGTGAAATCCATTTAGCACATTTTTCAGCAGTAAGCCAACAATAGAATCAGAGAATTTTAGGGTTGAAATGGACCCCAGAAAGTATTTACTCTATATCCATCAGTTTCAAATTTAAAAAAAGACTATTTTTCTTAAAAGGGGGAAATTTTCATTTCCCCCAAGAAAATAGTCCCAAATGCACTCATCTAATAAATAAAAGAAGTTGCATCACTAAGGAACTGCCCCCAGTACTCCATGTCTTGATTAGTTTAAGCAACCAAATTCAAGTACCTGTGATCTTTTAGCTTGAATTGTCAGCCCATGGCAAGTTCTCGTGTGAGACCACTGTTAGCCACTACCTGGTGGGATTACATCTAATAGCGCGATGTTCTCAAACTCTCTGCCATGAAGGAGCAGTCCTCCTTTTTTTCTTCTTCCTTCTTTTCTTCCTCCTCCTTCCAATCCATCACAGATTGATTCTTTCATAAAATACAATAAAATTGATTTTTAAATTAATAAAAAAACGGAAGTACATTAGTGTTAGATTCAATAAATATGAAATGTCAGCTTAATATAAAAAAATGTTTTTACCCTTAATATTTGTATTTATCTCATTAGGGTCTGGTCAAAAGCAGTTCAGTTTGAGTATCAGTGCTGTGGTCTCCTAGACTTGATGCTGGGTAACAAGCTTTCCAATTTTTCTTTGTGCTGGAATTGGATAGATCTTAAAGTTTGGTCCAGCAATACAAAAGTTTGCTCCATATTTTTATATCTGTTTTTGTAACTATTATTAGACATTATTTATGTCATTTTATGTTAGATTATATAATGTTAAATTGATTTTGTAATACAAATTTCTTAGTAGTCAACTCATCAGCAGTTGTCTTATTAATGTTTCTGTTATGGCAACCGTCATGTACTTAGGAGATGTATGATAGCATCATTGATGGCTCATTAATGTGAACAAACTTATTATGTAATAGGCAAAATATGTGATGTGTGTGTATTATTCAAGTCCCATTTTGTGTCCAGCACATGGTTCCCTGGGGTTCATCTCAGGTCCCAGAGAGATTCAGTTTCTGACTTTAAATCAGAACACTTAGGGCTCAGAAAGTTCTACCTCTTCAACAGGATTGTGCATTTGTGGCTCTTTTTGCTATTTTACCTACATTAAAAGTTTGCTTAGGGACGTCCCTGGCGGTCCAGTGGTTAGGAATCTGTGCTTCCACTGCAGGGGGCACGGGTTCCATTCCTGGTTGGGGAACTAAGATGCCACATGCTGTGCAGTGCCGCCAAAAAAAAAAAAAAAAGTTTGCTTATTCAGTGTGAGCTACCATGCCAAGTGTTTGGGAAAAAAGATGAAGACATGCGCCCTGCAGCAAAGCAAAGGGTTGGAGTTTAGTAAGAGATAGACATGTGAATAACTTGTTATCAGAAGCTATGATAGAAGTCTTTTAGGGTATGATGAGGACATAAAAAAGGGAGTAGGTAGTTTATGGTGGCATAAATCAAGAAAGACTTACCAAAGTGCCACAATTAAGCTGCGGGAAGGTGATTCAATGGTGGAGGATGTGGATATTTTGGGGACGGGTTTTGGGTGTGCAGTGTATTCTTGGGCAGATAAATCTGAAAAAGGCAGTGAGATGTGAAAATGGTAGATTCGGGTTTTGGAGCTAAATGTTCAGGCACCTCAATTCATCCAGCTTTAGTGGTGGCTCCCAGTTTCATGCTGTTTGGAAAACCCCTATACTAAGAACCAAAACCTACTTGAGACTCACCTGGAGCAACTGTGGTATTTACCTGGAAAACAAATATTGGAAGAATTCATGCACAGCAAGTGGGCAATTACAATTTTGTAGACACTTGTCTCTGTTTTGAAAGGCTTAGGAAGATATTTGGAGAAAAGAAAAAGTCCCGTGCTTAAGAACCCTCTAAGAACGAAGAAAGTGTATACAGACCTGGGTTTGTATATTCAGAATTTTCAGCTAGTTAGCCCATGCAGAAACATACCCCCAATAAAATCAAAAGGTAGGTTTTATATTAACGACTCTTTAAAGAAATGTATTTGTGTGGAGTCTGAATTTGCATGATGAATTGCAGTATTTTTAAGGCCTAATAGAGCTTTGCAGGAAGCGGAAACGCAATGTTACTTGATCCTTACAGGCAAATTAGGATTCAGTTTATGTGGGCCTGAGTTGAGGAGTTGAGAATTCAGATGAGAACAAGGAATGACTTATATTTCTGGAAAGGAGGAACACAGGGGCTGTGCCTGGGGGCGCATGAGTGGTACGGGTAGCGATCTTGCTGCCAGTGGCTGTACTAAGGACTGAGCTTGATTTTTCAGGCTGTGGGAGACCTTAGAGTTTTAAAGCGTGATGGAGGGTGTGAGTGGGAGAGGAGCATCTGATTTGTGTCTTAGAAAAATCAATCTGGTAGCAATGCTGGATACATCCGGATGGGAGAAGAGTCAGA
This sequence comes from Balaenoptera borealis, assembly GCF_965194805.1. NCBI lineage: Eukaryota > Metazoa > Chordata > Mammalia > Artiodactyla > Balaenopteridae > Balaenoptera > Balaenoptera borealis. Next base: position 63,265,053 of record NC_138877.1, read on the forward strand.
GCCTAATTAAGAGACTCCAGCAGTGTGGCTGCAGGGGAGGGATGTGGGGAGGTGTCTCCTTGGTTACTTGTTCTCTTCACTGAGCAGATGATAGTCATGAAGTCTCCAGGTGCTAGGACTTAATGAAGAGCGATACAGACATGTTTTTTTTGCCTTCATGGAACATAGAGGGCGGTCTTAGCCAGCCTCCAGGTCTCGGCTCAGGTGACTAGATGGAAACTGATGCACTCAGAAGAGATAGAGGCTCACGTGTGTAGTTGGGGTGACTTCTAAGCAGTTGTAGATGACGTTCAGTTTTGAACAAGCTGAGCTAAAGTACTTGGGAAGTAGTTGGGAGACTTCGGGGTTGAAAGTTCTGGACCGGTGCTTCTTAGACCTTCATGTGTGTTGGGAACTCTCTGGAATCTTGTGAAAATGCAAATTTTTTTTAAAAAAATTATTTATTTATTTATTTATTTATGGCTGTGTTGGGTCTTCGTTTCTGTGCGAGGTCTTTCTCTAGTTGTGGCAAGCGGGGGCCACTCTTCATCGTGGTGCGCGGGCCTCTCACTATGGCGGCCTCTCTTGTTGCGGAGCACAGGCTCCAGACGCGCAGGCTCAGTACTTGTGGCTCACAGGCCCAGCCGCTCTGCGGCACGTGGGATCCTCCCAGACCAGGGCTCGAACCTGCGTCCCCTGCATTGGCAGGCAGATTCTCAACCACTGCGCCACCAGGGAAGCCCGAAAATGCAAATTTTGATGCAGATAGGATTGGGGGGTGGAGCTTGAGATTCTTCAGTTCTAACAAGCTCCTAGGTGATGCCGATGATGCTGGTTCCTGGACCATACTGGAAGCAATAGAATTGTAGTTTTAAAACTGATTAAAAGTAGTTAAAAAGCTTAAAAAATAAGATAGATAAACAGCCTGCTTTGGGAGAACAGCCACATTATTTCTATCTCTGTCTTTCTCTGTCTGCACACACACACACACCCACACACACATTTAAAGGTTTAGAAGAAACTTATAAACAAACTCTTTAAGAGCAGAACCACTCACAGACGGGGGAATGCCTGCATATGTGTACGTATACATTCATTTACAATGACATTGCTTTTGCAGAAAGTCCATAATCTCCAGGTCATCTGGAAAATATTTCTTTATGTCAAACATGGACAGAACATATTTTGTTGACTTAGGGTTATCAAAGGGGAATAATGAACTCATATTTACAGATAACCATTTCCAAGCCACACTTTATTTTTAAGTGTTGCTTTTTCAACTCTAATCCATAAAATCTGAAAGGCGGTAAAGAAGAGAAAACAGCATGTCCAGCTAACATTTTTAAGAAATGTGTTTCTGTGAGGGAAATGCTGTGTAGTGTTTCTTGCTTCAGGGGAAGAAGATAGCAAATGTCATTCGTGGAATAAAAGTATATAATTGCGTGTCATATTCTGAGCCTGCACTAAAAAACAGTAGATGTTATTGGTTTTTCACTTTTTAGTTGCTTCACTAGGCAGAACAGTGGAGAAGGAATCCTCAGGTTTTTGTTTTCTGCATCTTTGATAAGAACAAGGACGAGAGTACAGAAAAGAGCTTTCCTAAGATGCTGAAAATAACAGAGAGGGAAGAGTCCTTCTAATAGTTTTTGATGTGTTGAAATTCAGTCAGTGTTCAGGTAGTAACTAGGCCCTTGACTTAAATCTATCTTTTCATAAGCATTAGTTACTCTTGCGGTGACTGGAAAACATTCTCTTTGCTCTGAGCATTGACCAGATAAATAATTGGGGGGAAAAGAGTAAATATCACTCCCTTTTAATGGAAGTATTTCTCTGATTGGGATTCTTTTTTTTACTGTGCCTGCCAGGATGACATGGTCTGTATAACGCTGAAGATATTCGAGGGGTAAGGCTTTCCTCTGCTTGGTTGGGTTTGTAGTTCTACTTCCTCTTACACTTGTTCATTGACTCTACTCTTATTTAACAGGGAAGAAAAAGTCAATTGCATAGAGGGAGATAGAGATGTTTCAGTCTCATTAATAGACCAGAACCTCATTAGGGAGACAACTATTGTGTAATGAAAGGGGCTTCACATCAGAAGACCCGGATTAAAATCCTGGCTCAGTTCCTGGCCAGTTTAATAACCATTTCAGAGTGTCAGTCTCCTCAGCATGGAATACTGCACAGGCAAAACGTATTTATAATATAGTAATATGTGTGCCTGCCAGGAAAAAATATCTCATGCAGGCAGTACTCATAAGGAAGTGGCTCTGATTGAGAAATACATAGGTAATAAATTCAATGATAAGCATTGAAAGTTTTTAAATTTTTATACAGTTTTTAAAGGTTACTTTCCATTTACAGTTATTACAAAATATTGGCTATATTCCCTGTGTTGTAAAACGATAAGTATTTAAATATCTCATCTAATGGCGTGGAAGACAAAGACCTTAAAAAAGATTTATATTTTAAGATTTCTAAATGTTTCGTGTGGAAATTGGTGCCAAAATTCATGTAGTTCTCTGAAGAAAGAGCTGTCGAACTGAATGATCCATGGATTCAGGGGAAATAATGCAGAATGTTGAGGAAATGTGTAAGTATAAAAAAAGTCTTTGGAAATGACCATTTTGACCACAGTGTTATTTTTTGTACAGTCTCAGTTCTAATCCTCCCAGACTATTAGGTCTTTTCTTTCTCTAGCATGATTCCACAGATTTTACTTTCTTGTTACTTTCTTTCAGAAGACATCCTTATTCTTTGCTTGGGTCCTTATTAAAAATAGTTTAATTAAATATATAAAGACATAAAGCAAATTCCCAGGTGTGCTTACACTAAGGTTAAAGTGTGTGTGTGTGTGTGTGTGTCTGTGTTGTATTTCATATAAGAAAAACAAACAAAATAATTAGCTCGAGTCTACAGAGATTATTTTGTTTGTTTCTATCCTTTTACTTGAAAAAATATGGCTCATACAGAAAGGAAATTAACCTCATCACTAGTTAGAATCTATAAACTATGCTGGCAAATATGAGATATGTCTGTGTTTTTACCTTGTGTTTATTAAGTGCCGAAATAATATTTTAGAAGACTATGTAATACTGGAAAAGTCAAGGATTTCCCCGCAAACATCCACCAAATAGCTCTGTGCTTCCTGTTGATGGTATTGAAATGCCAGAAATAGATTTTGCATTTAGTTTTAGTCATCAGATCTCAGGGCTGCAGATTCTGATTCTGTGTATAGGCGAAAGACCAAGGTAGATTGTGTGTTTTCACACATTAGAGGAAATCTTTACAAGAATTGTCTTGGCTAAAATTGCCTATAAATATTCCTCTCGTGGTGACCTCGACTAAATTTTGGGGTCCTGAGACATAATAACTAAAAATAAGTACTGAGGAATTTGTTTATTGCTCTTAACACATTGGGCTCAGGGAAACTCTGACACAGATTCCTTAGGTTGTATGGTAAACCTAACTGCCCACAGAGAAAATTTTCTTAATTTCCGTTCCAATTCTGATACTAACTACAAACAATATAATTTATGGCAGGTAGGCAGCATTTTGATACTAACATAAGAAAGTAAAAGCCAGCTTACTAGTCACTATTGGCAGCTATTATAAATCACAAATGGATTAAAAGGCTCATAATTATATAAAAAATGTTAGTCTTTTCTTTGCAATTTAATTAAAAACAGGATTGGGTACTCTGTAAACACTATCTCCCTACTTCTGGCTCTGTTGATCAGCTACAATATAAAAAGCTGAATTGCATATTTAAATTAATTTTGATAGCTAATAAGGATTTATGTTATTTCCTAAAGTTCCTTAGATTAGACTTTCTCAGTGGATCTTCTCTGTTTCAGTAGTAAATGGTAAAAAATGGCTTAAATCATAAAGAGCCTGTCTACTGGTCTTGCTGAAAAGAATGGAGCATGTTATTGATATTTTTAGGGTTTCCTTACTATAACTATATTCTTCTAGGCTTTTTTTTTTTGGCCAAATAGCTACCAGGAGAGGCAAATGTTTAAATGGAAATAAGTTCCCTGAAAGTGTTGTGTACGTCAAACACGATCAGTGTGTTTCCTTTTTTCCTAGTTACCTTAAACCCAGCAAATAAAGGAATGGACACATGAAATCTCTGTTACAAAGTTTTCATAACATTTAACTTTGTAAGACAATGAAATGATAAGTAAATCCATTGTTTAGAAAAATTCAAGAGAGCTTAGGTCAGATTTTATTAAGATTGAAATGATCTACTTTACAAGTGGAAGTTTTATGAGTCTTGGAAGTTGTACTTTAATGATCTTACTGCACAATAATTAAGACCAAAGTCAGTATAAGCATTAAAAAAGACAAAGACTCGTAGTGTGTCTTAACATGGATGCTTTTTGCATTTGTAGTGAGGTCATTCTTCGTTGTGCAAGAACGCCTTGCGTATTGTAAGGTGTTCAGCATCTCAGGTCCCCACTCACTGAATGCCAGTGGAGCCTACTTGTCATTGTGACCATTTAAACTGCCTGCATAGATTTCCAAACACTCCCAGTGGGGCTGCTAATTCATCCACTGCAAATTGCTGCTTTATCATAAAGACTTCATTGTTCTTATTTAAGTTATCACCCATTATTTTCTCCCTCAGGTACCCAGCTCTTTTCTTCCACCCTTGACCTTGATACCCTTGCCTCCCAAAACTTCATTCCAGGGCTTGCTTTATTGATTACAAAGATTCTCTTGCTTCATTCATTTTTTCTTTCCCTACTGGCTTCTTTCTGTCAGCATATAGATATAATCTTATATGTCTAAACATACATAAATCCAAATAAAACAATTAACATTCAAACAAAAATTTGCATTCTAAAATTGTATCTTCTTATGCTTCTATCACCTTTTTAGGTGGTAAATCCTGGGAATTAGCTTGATTTTTATAGGCCTCATCATAAATATAAAGGAGAACTTGTTTTGTTTGTTTAGTGGGAAAAGGAATGTAGCGCTAGTAACTATTTGATAAGACTCACATGCTCATTGTATTTCCAGGGGGGCTTGGGGACCACTCTTTGGGGATAGGAATTTTTGGCTTCGTTTCAATCTTGTTTGTTATTCTCTAGGATGTTATGCCTGTTAATGATGAGTGGTACACTTTTAACTAATTTCTTCCTTCCTCCCCCCCTTCCCTTCCTCCCTTCCTCCCTTCCTCTCTTCTCCCTCTTTTTCCTTTCTTTCTAAAAATACTTTTGTATAACATTTTTTTCGGGTCCCAAGTAGCCCAAGTTTAATTATATTCCCATCAGTTCTGCCCTTTGGAAGGAATTTTATCCTGTCTCACTGGCATCTCCCAAATTGAAATTTTCTTCTACTATTATTTTTAAATGTGTATTTAAAAAAATGATGCCATTTAACTCTCTTCCTTAAGAAGCTTGGTAGAGGACGATTCATCATCAAATTGGAAAAGGTTTGCTGTGGAAATAATTTACATGAGAAACAGTTGATTTTTATCACCTTTTGGAGCAAATGTATTTGTCTTTCTCTTCTAATATAAGCACATCAATATCTGGAGAATTTATTTGCATAATGAATACTTTCCTAATATGGAAGACATTTGAAACCATCTTCTCTGGCCCTGAAAACATTGTTCTTTTTTTTTTTAATTTTTGGCTGCGTTGGGTCTTCTTTGCTGCACACGGGCTTTCTCTAGTTGCGGCGAGCGGGGGCTACTCTTTGTTGTGGTGCGCGGGCTTCTCATTGCGGTGGCTTCTCTTGTCGCGGAGCATGGGCTGTAGGTGCGTGGGCTCAGTAGTTGTGGCTCGCAGGCTCAGCAGTGGTGGCGCACAGGCTTTGTTGCTCTGTGGCATGTGGCATCTTCCTGGACCAGGGATCAAACCCGTGTCCCCTGCATTGACAGGAGGATTCTTAACCACTGTGCCACCAGGGAAGTCCCAAAGCATTGTTCTTTTCTCTTTTTTCTGTTTTTCATTATTGAAATTTCATGAATGAATGAAGTTGCAATTTATTTATCCTTTGCATTACCCTGCTGCTTCAAAATATGCTTATACCTAATTACTTGTTATAGTCATTTCATTATCTATTACAAACTTACATACTTTGATAATCATTTCTTCTTTAAAAAATATTTATAATACTGTTTATCATATACATAAGTTATTTAATGTGTATATATGGTTGGCATAGTAATAAGAAGGCAAACACTGTGTGCTCACCACATGCTGGTTAAGAAAAAACATTATTAGAACCTTGCAAGCATCCTGTATCCCTTCCCTGATCACCTCTCTCTCCAGAGAGAGAACTGAATTTTGTGTAAATCACTCTCATGCTTTTATGTTTCGTTTTACTACCTGTGTATGTATCTAAAAGCAATATTCTGTTAGTTTTGCCTGGTTTTGAAATTTATATAAATATAATGATATTTAATGATTGCTTTGAAGACTTTTACTCACTTTTATGTCTGCAGAATTCAGCCATGCTGATGCCTGTAACAATTAGCTCATGTTCTCTGCTCCAGAGTATGTTTTTGAATGGATACACCACACTTTATTTCCCTAGTGTACTGTTGTTTGGCATTAGAGTTATGATTCTCACATTTTTGATATTATCAACACTGCTTCTATGAACATCCTTGTTCAAGTCTCCTGGTTAAAGCATGCAGGAGTTATTTATAGGGTTTACATGTGGGTTAAAATTGCTGGTCATAAGATATGCATGTGTTTAACCTTGCTAGAAAATGCCCAGTTGTTTTCCAAGTGGTTGTACCAATTTGCACGCCATCTAGTAGCAGATGTTGTAGTTTAAAAATTTTGCCAAAATATTGGCTGTAAAGTGTTTGGGGGTTATTCGTATTTACTCTTCTGCAAAATTCTTGTTTGTGTGTTTAAACATTTTTCTCCTTCCTGGAATCTTTTAAGATTGATTTGTAGCAGTTTTAATCTATTCTAGATGTGAGTCTTTTGCTAGTGTTTTAGGCTACAGATATCCCAGTTTGTGGCTTTTCTTTTGCTCTTTATTTATTTATTTTGATTCTTGACAAACCAGATATCCTTAATTTAATGTAATTGGATTCATCAGACAGTTTCTTTTACAATATTTTTTGTGTGTATTGATTAAGAAATTCTCCTCTGTCATAGCTTTATAAAGACGTCCTGTTGTGACTTTTTATGTTGGTTGGAAGTTGAGAGCCATTTCATTTATTTCTGTATATATATCTAATTTCCATCACCATTTATTGATTAATCCATCTATTCCTCACCCATCTGCAATGCCTGCTCTGTCATAGTTTTCTTATATTTTTATTTCTGGATTTTATCCTCTGCTGTTAGTCTGTTTACCTGGATGTGTAGCAAAATCATATTATTTTAATTACTGTAGTTGTACATAAAAATCTTAGTATTCTGTTCACCTTGTTCTTTTGGGGTGTCCTAGCTTTTCATGGCTCTTTACTCTTCCATATACATTATGAACTCAGCTAATGAAGTTGAGGAAAATCCCTGCTAAGATTTGGGTTGGAATTGTATCAGATCTCTTTCTCAATCTGGGGAAAAGAAATCTTTCTGTACTGCAAATTATTATCTAACAATGTGTATAATTCACCATTGATTTAGGTTTTTTTAATGTCCTTCAATGAATTTTTTTCATAAAAGACTTGAACAAAAAAAATTAATCCCAACCCTTAAAATCAGTCATGCTTCTCTTAATATTTTCAGTTATTCACCTTCAAAAATTACATTTTACTTTAATGTTATTTGACCCCCCTCCCCCCAGATAAAGTAAATAGAGTGACCAAAATTAAATGGGCAATTAGTGGCAGAGTCTTCTCTCTTTACAGGATGAATGTTTCTTCCAACTATTGATCCATCTTGAGAGGCACTCATCAAGTCGATTATCGTCCACATTCTCCATGCCAGTGGTGTGGCTAATTATGTAGAAGGCAGGTGTTTCTTCAGCTAGTAATAATTAGTTGTGTGTGCAATTACTTTTTCTAAAGTGTGTGTCATGTGCAGGACAGATACCCTGTCATATTGTACAGTGCAATAAATAGCAAATACAAGATTTCCTACTTAGCTGATGCTAGCTATACGTAATTCTCTGGCTTATTATCAGAATAATGTCCATCGCATTGTTGAGATCTCTTCAAGTGTTCCGAGTTCTTTCACCCACAGCATTTCTTTTGGGTCTTCCAATGACATTCTCACGGCCAAGCATGAGCTGTTATCCTCATTTTGAAGAGGAGAAAAGTGAAACCTAGAAAGATTAGGTGATTTCCTCGATGGCATCATTGGTTTCCAGTAGAGCTGAGCATCAAAATCAGGTTTCCTGAACTCAGAGTCAGTATTCCTGCATCTGTACGGCAGGGGTGGTGGTAGTAGAGATGGTGGGACCGTAGGCCAAATAGGTCCTCTGACTTTTTTCTTAATTGTTATTCAGTTATAACGTGGAAGCCTTTGTTGGGGCTTACCAACTGCAGTGAGTCCTTGGGAGGCTTCCTGCCTCTGTCTAGTATTATACCCAGCTAATTTGTATTTCCTTGCCTTCCCAGTCCCCGTGGGCATTCGAGTTTATGACCTATGCCCTAGAATAAGCCTGGCGTTCTCTATTGTGTGTATACATTTTTTCTTCCTTGTATTCTTCTGATTACTTACCACTAGACAAAATCTTCTAGACTGCTTTGCAACTGTGTTATGAAAAGATAGATAAATTATTATTCTCCTAAGAATAAGCATAGGACACATAATACAGAGGCTTGCACTCAACGTGTGCTCGCTAAATGCTAATTGATGATGAAAAAGATTTAAATCTTCCTCTAAAAAATAAGATTTTGTAGTTATCTCTCAAAATCTAATTTTGCTAGAGTCACTTCCCCTCGTAAGAGAAAGTGGCTCAGTTCAAGAGATAAAATGTTATCAGCTCATAAAATCAAACCTGCTCTTTGTTTGGTACTGTATGGAATTTTATCAGGAAAGGTTTGGCTTATGTTGCTACTATTGGCAGAAACGTGTATAAAACCAGTGCATTGGAAGGATCTTTGCACAAGACATTTTTGACACTCCACATTATTATACTGATGTCACTTTCTCTCCAAGTGTAGCTGTTCCTCTTTGTCTTCTCCTTATAGGACATCTCCTACAGTCTTTACCAGAGCAATCTTTGTTCCTTCAGATTTGAATGCCTTCTAGTAGTTCACAGTTTTACTTAGCACCCAAAATTAATAGAGCTACAATTAAGATGAGTAATTATTGATGAAAATGATGCCCTATTAACTCCAGAAAGGTCAGTCAGATGGTTTCATCCATCCCTACCTTCAAGGTTGGCTTTTGAATTCTAAACAATGGACTTCAGTGTAATCCTTTCTCTATTTGTAGGAAGCTCCATTTTATTTGGAATTTATAAAGGAATCTCTGTTGGGGAAAAGTGCTGTACAAGTCCTTTTTAATGTGAGTCCATGTATTAATCAAAACAGCTGTGTAGGTAACTAGGTAGACTGTAACACAGGCGGCAATGGAATGTCTTCCTCATTACAATCAGCAAAGAGTTGTGGAGACCTCCTGTACGTGATGGCCTTTTTCAACGGGCATCCTCACTTGGTGGTAGGGAAAATGAGTACGGGCTGTATGAAACCATTTCAGCACCATCCTGAGCTTAATAGCGCCGTCTTTCATTGCCTCTTAACAAGCTGCACTGGTGCCATAAAATGTTCAAGCTGACGGTCGCTGTCAAAGCTCCTTCAATGCAAAGATTTCTGCTGTATTTAACATGTTCACTTTTATTTTAATGATGTCCAAACACACATCAGTTGGTGTTTGTTCCACACACAGTGTGGTCTCTGGAGTTATCCCATCAGGCATGACGTATAATCACTGTCCTGTTCCAGTGACCATTAATGGCAAAATTCTTAAATTAAAAGCTGGGAACTTGTGCTGATTCTTAACAATTCACTTTCTCCCAGAAGTGAAAGGGATAAAGATACCGGCTGTGACATCGTTGAGTTTGTTTAGTTTGATTTTCAGTGCATAATATTAGACATGAATTTATCATAGAGACTAAGGTACAAGCTGAGAATAACTCTATGAAGACTTTTTAAAAAGTGAGATGCCCATATGTGGCTCAGGGTTCAAGATTATACAGCTGCTTAGTACTAGTTTACCAGTTCCACTGTTGTGATTACTAATTAACACAAGCATTGTGCTTATTCTGTGCCAGACACTGAGTGCTTTACTTATGTGTATTTGTTTACCTTTTATAACAAACCTATTCATTAGGTGTCATTGTCCTCATTTCACAGATTAAAAAAAAACCCCTAAGGTACAGAGATTAAACCGTCTGTCTGAGGCCATAGACAGGGCATTGTAGAACCTCTGTTGGAACCCAGATATTCTGGTTCCAAAGTTTGTGCACTTAACCAAAATTAATGCATTAAGTCTACTGAAATGACATCAAAGACACTCTTGGCATTGAAAGGGAGCACACATACTGAATGCCTGCCTGTCCGATGGAGATGTTTTTTTACAGTTAACAAAGAGAACAGATTTCTTCTCTAAATGTAGTTTAGGATTACAGACTTTAGATTACCCTTCTGGTCACATTTTCTAAGGCTGAAAATGGAGAACAGTTGGAGCAGGAAGAGTGGACTTTTCTGGGTTCCAGTTTCCTCCTCTTTATCATGGATCTTTCATCTCCCTAAGCATTACTGCAATCTGCAACCTCAGATGGTGCTACATTTACAACAGAATTGAATTTCGGTTGCTGCCCTTAATAACTGTAGGGCACCCCTTTGGAAAGGACTCACTAAAGATTCTTTTTGTTTGTTCATCTTTTGCTATCTTGAACATTAATATTGTACAATATTTTGAGGAAGGGATTGATTTTAAGAATTGGGATTCTTGCTTTCTTTTCCTTTTTTTATTCTGTAAATATAAATCAGCAAGTAACAAAAAGAGTGACTTCGACTGCAAAGTTATTACCCCAGTGAGTTGAATATGGGCATTATAATTCACCAGTAGCTGATGACTGAATGGGTCTAGAGAAAGAATGGAAAGGTAGATTTTAAAGATAAATATACAACAATAGTAATTTCTTCAATAAGGTATGTATGTAACTGAAATTTATGATTGGAAGCCAGACCAGGAAATCAGGAAGTTAGGATTTTCTCTCCATCCTAATCAGCTTCTCAACTTCCTTTTCTGATTAGTACCCTCATTAAGGCTTCTTACATGGATCTCTGACACGTTTCCAGGAGACCTTTGGGATCACACTTTGGTTTCCACGCAGTGATTTCTGCCCTAGCTGAATTTTAGAACAAGAAGGTCATTCATCTCCATCCTGGAAGGATGATTCACATATTTATGTTCTAGAAAGTAGGCTGAGAAGAAAAATTTGCTACTTTATTAATTAGGGCCCTTTAACATTTTGTATTCTCAAGCTTAATCATTTGCTTGTTTGAACTAAAGTCATCTTCCTTAATCACCATCATTAGTGGCTGTCCATGAATGATTACCTCTCTGAATTTTATAAGCATGTTAGAATTTAATGCATTTTATATTCCCCATTAGGGATTAGATATCATTCAATATTTTACTATACCAATATATTTTTTAAAGCATGAGATTAACTGTAGGTCTGTTCTACTTCAGTGGTAGAGGAGAACCCTGCTCCCCTCGTTGGTTCTCAAATTGGTGTGGAGGTGGCATTGGGAGGGCAGGGAGAGAGCGACTGGGTGACTTAGTGATCTAGAGTTGGTGTTATTTTATAGTTTAAGTTCCCCAGGAGATTTCAAAGAGTTTTACTTTATCAGAAATGAGAACCACTGCTTTAGTCTTGAACTTTTCCAGTGGTGAACAGTTTATTCACTCTCTTTTGGAAATAGCCCATTACCCTTTGGGAATCACATATTCACTAGTTCCGTCTTCTGATTTTTAAGATGACACAGAATGAATCTATTCCTTTTCTACTGATACCAAATAGTCTTTCAAATATCTGGAGTCATCTTAATATCCCTACTGCTTATTCTGATGCACACTGGATCATGCCACCGTTTTCTATTTTCCATACTTTGAAAGTCTCTCATGACTGTGGTTCTCCATCTCTGTATCGTCTGCACATGGAAATGGACACCATATTCCAAAATGAAACACCACCATCACCCACACACATTTACCACTTTCTGGTGTACCCAGTGCTTAATAGGTGTTTATGTGTTTTCTCATTTTAACCTCATGATGACCCTGGCAGACGTGGACCTCTAATTGTATACTCATTTTTCTCTTTCTCCTGAACAGACCAGAAGCTCCAGGCAGGCAGGATCTGACCTTATTTTTTATTGTGTCCCAACGTCCATGCACGGTACTTTGTACACAGTAGACTTAATAAATAATTGTTGAATGAATAAACCCTCACTCCTCACCCTGGGGTTGGAAACTGGCAATTGAATTGGCAGTCAGAGTTGGAATAACTTTCAGAGCTTGGGAGAGTGGTCACTTTTGCATAATGCTCAGTAAAAATGCTTTGCAAGTTTATCGTTGTTGTTTGTATTGTTAGTTTGTTTGTTTCAGTTACTTCTGATTTTTTCCTGGGCTTAAAATGACTATCAGACTGTCCTGCACACTCAAAGCAATCATGTTTTAGTCAAATACAAGCATACATATATATATTATATATGACTTGCCTTTTCTCAGTATGAAGTTAGGAGTTTAAAAAAATTGCTTGTAAAAGGAGTATTAATCCAAAAGAATAAGTGAATTGAAGTATCTGTTGGAAAATTAGCATTAGGCACTTAACTCAAAATGTTTATTGGGTAAATGTGTTGTGTGCTTTAGTTAATAATAATTCATTCAAGAACAAATATTTATTTGAATGTATTATATATGTTGAGCATTTATCAAGGTTCTTGACATATAAAATTGAGGACAAAACCCCTACTTCTTTGGGCCTTATATTCTACTTGAGGAAAGACAATTTACAATTAAACAAATAAATAAGACAGATAAGATAATTTTTGACAGTGATAACTGAAGGAAATATACGGAGTAATGTGCAAAAGAACAACAGTGAGGAGGTGGTACAATGAGCTGAGAGCTGAGGGGTGAGAAAGTGCCCATCGTTTCAGTGGAAGGAAGGAAAGCAAAGGTCCTGAGGTGGGAGAGAGCTTGGTGCCCTCAAGGAATAGAAAGTTCGGTGGGCTGTAGGGGAAGAATGGCAGTGTGGATGTTTGGATGAGGTTGGAGGCCTACAGGCCTCATCATGAAATCCTTCTGGGTCATGATGAGGACTTTGACACATTTTCAAGTGGATTTCAGGTGGTGGGTGGACAGTGGCTTCTAGGGACGCGAGGGTAAGATGTGAGACCCATAAAAGGTGCTGAAAGTAACCTAGGAGAGAAATGATGGTGGCTCAGTTTAGCATAGTTGATGATGGTCAAGAAGAGAAGTGGATGGATTGGAGGTGGGTATTGAAAGTTAGCACTGACAGGGTGTTACTGCAGGACGGGATGGGGGATGTTGCAGCAGGAAGAGAAGAAATAAGAATGGCGCTTACCATGTGATGGCAGGTACTTAAGGAAAAATCCCACTAAATCCTGTTCCTACAATTATCAGTTACCTTATATAAATGGATTTTGGGGTTCATGAATTGATATTCCCACTTTGAGGTACAACCATGCAGGAAGGCAACTTGGAGATACATGCTGTGGAAGTCTTAAAAATGTCTTACCCCATTCCCAGTGCTAAATCTTAGCAGGCTTCTCCTGCGTATGTGTAAAGAAATAATGTCGACAACCAGTCAATGATGCACGTTGGATTTTTCCCTTTCACAGCTCTCCCTTACTGTTACTTAATTCATTAGAAATATGAATATATCTGATACTTTTTTGTTCCTTAGTTCTGAGAAATAATGACGGCTCTTCTCTACCACTGTCTAGAGTCGACCTGTACACGTATAAATTTGCCTAGTGTTCCAAAACCATGCAAGGTTTTACAAAGATAAGACAGTTCATTTATATAACTCGGAATAATTTGGCTGGCATACTCAAGGAGATAGAGCATGTGGATCAAGTTTAATACATTCATTTAGGTTGGCTCCCTCCCATACGTTCCTTGTACTTGCAGAGGGTCCCATCTGTTCGGCTCCTGGCCAGAGACCATTGTGTCCGTGAGCATTGGAATTTCTTACTGCAGATGCCCAGTGCTTCATAACTGGTTTAGGGTGCCCCAGATACTCACCAGTAACATTGTTAATTAGTACCAATGTAATGACAGTTATTCTAGAACTAGGATAACTGTCTGTTGCTAATGTACTCGGAAGATTGCAAAAACCAACACACTTCTTTCTTGCATTTTTCCCCTTTTGCATCGTGACTTTTTTATAACTCAAAGATTCTGTCTCCATTTCCCCCAAACTACTCAGCTCAGCATTCAAGACCCTCATAATGACTTGCCAAGACCTCCTGTAGAATTATCATCCTTTAATCTCCCAGAAGGTCTCTCAATGCCAGCTGAACTTGACTGACATTTCCTCAACAAACCCTGTTTCCACCCTTTGCATCTCTATTCCTTGAGTTCCTTCTGTTTGAAATTGCCTTTTCACCCCCATAGTCCACCCCCGTCACAAATTATACTCATTTCAAATGCCTGCCTAATGTGCCATCCTTTGATCTCCCAATAATTTGTTCCTCTTTTTTGATCTTTTACCTCTTCCCTCTTGTCCTAGCTGGACATGTTAAGGGTTTTATTGCTTCTTCCCTGTGTACTCTTCAAATGCTTTCTAGTGCCAACACAGTGCCTTACACATAGGATGTTGCAAATTAGTATTTGATGACTTTAATTGAATTTTCAGTGTCTAATTACCGTCTAACTATAAGCAACAGAAAAAGAAATCATTTCAAGGCAAAGTTTTGAAATAATGCAGCCAGAGGCATGCTTTTCTAGTTCCCACTTCCCAACCTGGAAGGGCTCAGGCTGCCAGCAAGGCCATTCGAACCTTTAATCTCTGTTGTTCTTCTGTGTTCAAAGTGGCCCAGACTCTTCGGTTTCTGAGTGGAAAATAAATTCAAAGAGGGGAATGTCCTGCAGAGTGGGCTGGGCCAGGGACAGGCCAGGTATATCTTCAGCAGGGATGCCATTAGAGGGCCCAATGGACTCATTACATTCCAGGGCAAGCTTTCTCTTGGATTCCATTGTTTCCCTTTGAATTCTCCCAAACCTGCCAGGTGTTTTCTTCCTTCCCTCCCTTGAAAACCTCCAGTTAATCTAAGATTAGCCTGACAGCCCCTATTTTCCAGGTCTCTGGTTTCATCAATAAAGCAGGTTACATCTTTTTTGAGCTCGATTACCTCCTTCATAACCTTGCTGTCTGGATCCATATTGTGGCTGATTCTGCATTCAGCTTGCCCCATCCATTTTTGGCTGTGTTCCCACTTCCTAGTCCCACTCTTGAATGGGACCATTTAATTCAGTCATTGCTGGGACTGTAGAAGGCTGACAATCCCTGAGCCTTTTGTGCGGTGTTTTCACCTCATTGCTCTTCTGGTTGCCACCACTGGCTTTGAGCTGAATGAGCCAAGCGCCTAACAGCATCACTCAGAATTACTAACAAATTGCCACCTTTACTTGCTGAGTATTAACGATGAACAGATTTATTGCACTTATCATAAAAGCCTATTTGCTAGAAATTTGGGAGAAGTTATATAGACCCTTACTTGTTTTATACAGAGGTAATATCTTTAAAGTGGAGTGTACACACCCCCTTGAGGGATGCATTTGTTATCCCATTATATTCATTTTGATAGTATGCCTCTTTATTCCTATTTTTAAATATACATGATATATTGGCATAGTACATAATTTATAAAAATGCATGCAATCGATTTTACATGAAGATGGTTTTACTGATAGGCTGTGTGATCAAAATGTTTGGGGGCCATTGGTTTTCAGAGCATTGTGTCTCGAGTCAGACCTGGATCCCGGATCCTTTTTTTGCCCCCTTACTCCATGTATAACCTTGGATCTGCTCTTTAGTCTCTTTGGGTCTCAAAGTCCTCATCTGCAAATTGAAGGGAAAACCATATCATAGGGTTGTTGAGTGGATTCAGTGAAGTAATGCATGTGAAGAAGTGAGCAAGTTCATGGCACGTAGTGTATACTTGTTACTGTGGTGATGCAGTTATTATTTCTGTTATGATTGCTGGTGTTGTTGTATTGCTCCCTTGTCCTATGTTTCACTGTTTATAATAGCAGAGGAACTGAGCCTACCCTACATGTTAAATAATAAAAAAAAATTTCATCCCAAACACATTAAAAGTGTGAATGATAAAAATTAGAATTTTTAAAACTGCATACACACACTCCCCCCACCTTAAAATGAGTAAGATAAATACGTTTTGTAATATATTTACATAACTTCCATAAGAAAGGCAAAGTAATTCACTGGCTCTTTGAAAAACGCTAAATCTATAATGCGTTCAGTAGGGCCATTTTTTTGGTAAAATTAGCTTATGATGAACCTCCTTTGGTCTTTTAGAAATTAAACTCTTTTGGATAATGTTTATGATAAACCTACCTTTTATTGAATGTTGCCACATCGTGTATGGTTTTGAGGTGATGTTCTGGTACAAGATATCTTAAAAAATAAAAAGCGTTAGTAGGCATTTATCTGGTATGTTGGCTGAGATCTGAGGATGTAAGAGAATTCTTCAGTGAGGTAAAGAAAAGTTCACCATAGTCTGCAAGACTGGTTCATGTGGAATTTATAAGAATGGACTGACCAGCATGCCCTTTTAAAATTCCATAGTTAATCTCTTTATTGAAAGCTGCTGGGCTAGTTGATTAAGAAAGCCTTATGGGATGACTGCTTTTAGTGTCATACAAATGAAGCTGAATTGTTGCTGAGTAAATCACTATAGATCAAAGTGCCTTGTGGTCAGAGTCCTGCAGTTATTTTTTTTTTTTCATTAAGTTTTAAAGAGAAGGTGAAGGGCTGAAGAATGAAACACACCAAGTTTGACCTCTGTGATGTCCATTTACATCCATGCACTTCTTTAAGCATCTAATCTGAGTGACTGGGCAAGTAGGGCAGCAAAGCATGAACAGGTAAATGTAGAGCTAAGTCAATTAATACTTGTTTCCCATTTATAATTGCTGGGATCCTTTTTAGCCATTATGAAGTCAATTGGCTTGTAGAGAAGGCTTCAAGGGCTCCCAGGGAAACCGACGAAGTGCTTCTATTGGCTTGTCCATGGTGTGAAATCCCTACTGTCATATTCATCTCAGCTTTAAGTGTACACAAGACCATTAGATGTTACCCTGTGATCTTAGAGGTACTAAGGAATAATATTTTTTGTCCTTTGTGCCCCCCCTGAAGTATAGAGCATGTGTCTTGTTCCTCCTTATTGCCCACTGCCTAAAGTAGTGTATGAACAAGTTTGGATGGATCAGATAAGTATATGAACATATGTTTTGCTGGATTAGGATGACGACTAGGAAAGAAATAAGAAAAAAGGAATAAAAGAGTGGACTGAAAATGGAAATTCAATCTACCATACAAATTCTACATGGGTTTTAGTTCTGTGCTATGATTTTACTTGTGAAAAGTTCAGGCATTGCTATGTTGATGTTTGTTTCTGTATAGTGTAAAGCATTTTGTTGGTATAATTTAGTGATATAATAAATGCAGTTTTGCAGTATTTATTATATCACTAATAATTTAGTGATATAATAAATGCAGTTTAGACTCCTGTTGGCTATGTGCATTTTAGTATTTTCCAGGACAACTCGTAGAAAACCCATTTTATAATGCTCATTTGACGTACTAGTAAGCAACGATCTTTCTTTCAGATTCTAAAATCAACAAATACACACTAAATGTCTCATTCAAGGTCATAATGAAAACCAGTGTTAAACTTAGAAACGAAATCCATAAATCTGGGTGCCATTCTCATGCTTTCTCCAGAAACCTGCAGCCTGCCTCACAGAACTAGAATAAGACCATTACTGGTCACAGATTCTTCTAGAGCTGACCAATACCATTGGTCATTTTCTATAATTTTACTTTCCTATCACCATTGTTAACACCTTCCACCTTTCCGTTTGGTTGACTAGTCATAAATTAATGATAGGTTAATGTTAATTTATTATTCTCATTTTTCCACTGGTGAGAAGTACAGTGACTCAAAAGGGACCAAGTGACATAGCAAATATTACTTGCATGTATAGGGAAGAGGATTTACAGAAGCATGAAATGAATGAAAGGAGTTCACATGAAGTTTTTATGAAAATATGTGTGAGCAAAGTGAATTCTTTAATATCTAACTAATTTAGGAAATGGCCTTGTATTGCATTAGACAAAATAACTGACCTACATGTGGACTTATTTGTGCTGACACAACTGGGTCAGGAAGAAAGAATTTCTTCATACTTCACCATTTTCAAGTTCCATGGTGACATATTTTTGTAGGAAGCTTTGTTTTCCTGATGTTTCAAGATATTGCAAACACATTAGCAAATACATTCTAATGTGAATGCATATTCCCACCATAAAACACGTGGCGAGAGAAAGAATGTTAGCACTGTCTTTAGTGTTATAGTGACCAAAAAATTCACTCAGTTGTCTTTTTCATGAGAAGGATGAGGTACAATGCTTACTGAATACTGGGGGTGTCCCAGCGTAGGGTCTGGCGCTCTTCCATACCAGTGCCCACCCTAATAAAAGTACTAAGCACTGTAGGTTCCCCTTCTTCTTCTTCTTCTTCTTCTTCTTTTTTTAATGATGCACTTGCGTTGCGTCCTGCAGCCTGGAACCTTTGATTTTTATTTTTTAGTTCTGTGATCCTAACTCAAGCCCCCTGTTGCTCTTCAGACTCACTCCAGAGAGAGATGATGCTACGAATGTTGTAAATGCTCTGAGCGACTGAGTCCTGCCAGAAACTTCCCTGGGAGGACAGTAGGGCAGCCTTTCCAGTGCTTTTATGAAACATGAGCCATACTGAGATGCACCAGGCAAGTGCAAGTTCCCATGAATGAACCAGTGTGGGGAAAGCTCAGGCTTTTCTCTGCAGGATGTGCGATGCTCTCCCCAGGTCAAGGGTCTGACGTGCCCTGCAGTTGCAGAAACCTTGGACTGTTCAGTCTAGACTTTGCACAGCTTCGTTGACCATGGAGCTGATTTTTTTTTCTTTCATAATGCTTTTTAATATACCGTAATTTGGAGAACTCTCTCCCGTGAATGATACAAAGATGGAAATTGGATTATGAACCCAAGAAAGTGAACCAAGAGTCCCAAGGATGTATTCATCAGCTTGCAGGTACTGATGGGCCAATAATGAGCAATCTTTAGTCCTCTAATTGCAAGTTAATTACAAGTTAATATGAAATCTCAACATTATTAGACAAAGAGCTTTTTAAACTAGAGAAAGGTATGTTTTGGAATAAAAAAAAGAAGCTTTTGGGACTTCCCTGGTGGCGCAGTGGATAAGACTCCGCACTCCCAGTGCAGGGGGTCCAGGTTTGATCCCTGGTCGGGGAACTAGAGCCCACATGCATGCTGCTACTAAGAGTTCACATGCTGCAACTAAGGAGCCCACCTGCTGCAACTAAGACCTGGTGTAACCAAATAAATAAATAAATATTTAAAAAAAAAAAAAAGAAGCTTTTGAATGTTTCATCGAGTAAATGGTGAGTTTTTCTAATAGATAAAGTAGGTAGAAGTTACATGTTTCATTTTCAACATCTCATTTTTTTTACCTTTCTAATCCTTCTAGCATCTTTCTTGCATTATTTATTTGTTTGTGAAGATTCTGCTCACAGATATGGAGCACGAGGTTAGCTATCACCCTACCTCTGATTAAAGCGTCAAGCGCTCAATATTAGTAATGTTCATACAATTGGGTGCATTTCACCTTGTGGCACCCAGAAACAATTTCAGAAACAAAAGCTGCTCCTTCCATTTCTGATCAAAGTGTTTTAGAAAATATGTTGTCTTTTAGTGATATTTTTGATAGACTGCAAAAAAGTACAAAGTTAACCAGATCTTGGTTGGATAAAACATTCTGTCATACTAACTTTTTTTTTTTCACTAGCAGTAAAAAAACCCGTACAAATTTAATGAACAGAAGTTAGAATCACATTTCTTCTTAGTTTGATCTTTTGTTCTCTCCCTTAGGCTTGGTATAAATGAGTAGAGGCACAAACATGGGGAATTTTTTTTCCTACTTAGAGAATATGTAGGTCACTAATGTCACTGTCTGTCACTGTTTTGTGTCAGAAATAACATTCTGCTTGAATATGCTTCTAGTAAATCATCATCAAAGCAATAGCCCCAATTTTGCAGTCCTTGGTGGAGCAATGTGCCGAGATATGACATTATGTTTGCTCTATATGTTATATTCCTGGCATCATCATAAGTAAGGTCTTTATTAGTTCGGGAGAGAAATGAATAAGGTCCTATCTAACATGCATTGATAATTGCTCTGAACCGAGGACCTCATTTAACAAGTTCTTTGGATCTTTTGCCAAAACTTAGGGAGTGTGTTGATCTTTGTAGTCTCCCAGAATATATTAGGATTCTTTTTTCCCCGTAAAAGTTACTAAATTGTGCCATTGACAAATATGATATCAAGGAGATTTTCAAGAATCTGTCCTGTTTTAAATACTAATTACCTTCAGAAAAATTGATTTTGCTTTGTACACAATCTCTGAAGAGCCTTATTCATTAAATAAATTGGCTCTCTCTCTGCTGGCGACACTAAATGTCTAGGATAAAAATGTGTAATGCCCTAGAAAATGTATCTAAGATGATTACTTTAATATAAATTCTGTGTATGACTAATTTGCCAGGCAGACTATTTATACTGATACATCTGATCTGGAAATATGCCAAAGTTTAAAACTTTCTAGGGAAGGTGTTTAGAAAGTTTCAGTTAAATACTTTGCAATACACCAATCTTCTAAAAATACTTTTACATTAGTACTGAAAGATGCATCTTCACTTTGAACAGAAAAATAAATACATTAAATCAAGTGACTTTTCTTTCCTTCTCATCTTAATGTTCCTTATATCAGACACTAGTTTTAATTTTTCTCCCTTATACTAATATATTGCAAATATTTTTGTGCCAAAAGTCAAAGATAACTTGAACTCAGGCTAATATAAAATAAATTAGTAATAATAAAAATAAATTTAAAATAAATGTTAAAAATAAATGTTAATTAGTAAATTTAAAAATAAATGTTAATTAGTAAATCAAATTCAATAGCCATTAGGTAAGTATATAATTTATGTCAAGTATTGGGTTAAATGTGAACAGATAGAAAATGCTGACTAGTACTTTATTGAAATTTTTAATGTTATGGTGTTTTTACTTTTTCTTAATTTTAACAACAACCTCATGAGGCAGTGTTTATTCCAATTGACCATTTTGCAGATGAGTAAATAGGCAGAACCCAATGAATTAGAACATAAGTATATAATGTAATTTATTCATTTTTGGTTTTAAAAGTAAAGAAACCTTCTAATGTCTTGATTTCTATCGCCAGTTAAGTATTTTTGGTTGAAGTTTCTAAAGTACGCTCTTTAATGCAGACAGTGATTTTCTTGGTCATATAATTACAAAGCACTGACCTACATTGTTTTTAAGATATCAAGGTGGTTCTGGACCATTTGGTCTAAAATATTCCATGATCTACAGAATTTTACCAGTTCATTTCTCACTGTAATCTATCCTAATTGTACTTGCAATTGTAGAATATTTTGTATTAAGACTCAGAGAACCTCAAGTAGAGTGAAATATATTTATGTGTTTGGACTTTAAACCTTATGAGAAATGGTAAAACAAGTATTAAGAAGATATTAACCCACCTTCATAGCTATGTCCCTCATATTGACTTTGAATGAATCCATTAGGTAAGAGGTATCCCATTGATTTGTGAGTTGTATTTATTCCTTTTATTGCTTTTCAGATGAAGACACAAAGTCACATGCATGTACATGCACCTACAGATACACATTCACAGAGGCACAAATAGATAGCATGTAAGTGAAGTGTGGAATGTAGCTGAATCCTGGAAATTTGGATCAGGAACTTCTTTGTTATAAAGTGAAACATATCAGTAATAAACATGTGTCTTATTGGAATATTTGGTAGCAGCAGAGTAGATATAGAAAGTAAAAAGACATTTATTATAATAGAACAATGTCATTATACCTTAAAAAATTCAAATGCAACTATGTTAAACTAGTCTGAAAAGCAGTAAGTGGCATTCCCAACAAGCAGAATATCAATTTTATTCTGTTTATAATAGTAATTGCAGTTAAACAAACTAATATAATAATCTTGATGATTAATATCTCAGGCATTTTACAATAAAATAAAAATATGAGATGAGTCATAATGCATTATATAATTATGTAATAGTGTTTGTGGGACAATATTTTTGAAACATTTTGCTACCCTGCAAAGTAGATAATCACTATAAAAAAGTGATTATAAAAACAAAATAAGAAAAGATTATTTTAAGGTGGCTTTCTTAGTTTCAGTAGTCAAAATAGTTGTCTAAATTTTCCCTTCTTTCACAATGTGTGTATACATTTAGGTGACAGTAATTAATTTCCCATTTCATACTTCTCTCAGCCATCTGACTAAATGAACATCCATTTTAAGCTTAGGCTGTAGAATTATAGATTTATCAGATTTTTGAAGATAAATTAACATTTAGCATATCCCAAGGATTAATTTACTTGTCCGTGACTGGTTTGTAGATTTCCTAATCTCTGAAAATACCAAGCCATATTGCTACTTCTGCTTCAACGCAGAATTACCAAGAGGGCCTCAAAGAATTATCATTAATACTCTGGATTTACACTTGCCAAGCTCCCTTTTAACATTACTTGTATATATACATTCATGCAGAGATTAAGACTAGATACACTTGATATGCAATTATTTTCTTCAATACTGTACAGCACTTTAACTTTTTAAAAATACACATCTCTGAGGGAATACTCTGATAGATACTCATTTGCACTTCAAAAAATTATTCTTGTTTGTTTCTCATAAGGTTCAACATAGAATTACCATATGACCCAGAAATTCCCTTCCTTTCCTAGATATGTACCCCAAAGAGTTGAAAACAGGTATGCAAACAAGTACAGGTATATGCGTGTTCATAGCAGCACAGTTCACACTAGCCAAAAGGTGGAAACAACCCAAATGTGCATCAGTGGATGAAGGATAAACCAATGGTGATACATTGATTCCATGGACTATTATTTGGCCATAAAAAGGAGTGGAGTACTGATACACGCTAAAATGTGGATGAACCTTGAAAACATCATGCTAAGTGAAAGAAGCCAGACACAAAAGATCACATGTTATATGATTCCAATTGTATGAAGTATCTAGAATAAGTAAATCCATAGAGACAGAAAGCAGATTTGGGGGTGGGGGTGGGCTAAGGGTTGGGGGAGGGGGTAATGGGTAGTAATCTCTTAACGGGCATGGGATTTCCTTTTGGGGTGACGAAATATTTTGAAACCAGACAGAGGTGGTGGTTGCAGAACACTGTGAATGTACTAAATGCTACCGAATTTTTCACTTTGAAATGTTTAATTTTATGTTATCTGAATTTCACCTCAAATTATCTTAGAAAACAATTGGTGTGGCAGTGTTCCAATAAAATTTTATTCACCATTTATTTATTTTTTAAAATTAATTAATTTGTTAATTTACTTATTTTTGGCTGCATTGGGTCTTCGTTGCTGCACGCGGGCTTTCTCTAGTTGCGGCGAGCGGGGGCTGCTCTTCCTTGCGGTGCGCGGGCTTCTCATTGCGGTGGCTTCTCTTGTTGAGCACGGGCTCTAGGCGCGCGGGCTTCAGTAGTTGTGGCTCACGGGCTCTAGAGCACAGGCTCAGTAGTTGTGGTGCACGGGCTTAGTTGTTCCGCGGCATGTGGGAGCTTCCCAAACCAGGGCTCGAACCCATGTCCCCTGCTTTGGCAGGTGCATTCTTAACCACTGTGCCACCAGGGAAGCCTGACAATTTATGGTTTTTAAAATTGATTTTTTTAAACATCTTTATTGGAGTATATTTGCTTTACAATGGTGTGTTGGTTTCTGCTTTATAACAAAGTGAATCAGCTATACGTATACATATATCCCCATATCCCCTCCCTCTTGCATTTCCCTCCCACCCTCCCTATCCCACCCCTCTAGGTGCTCACAAAGCACCGAGCCGATCTCCCTGTGCTATGAGGCTGCTTCCCACTAGCTGTCTACTTTATATTTGGTAGTGTATAAAATTGAGCACTATGCACTTAATAAGTTAATGTTAACAATGCAGCATTGGGGATTATCTAAGGTTATTTAGATTATGATAATTTATAATTTCTTAAACAAAGTACCTAACTAACCCTAACCCTAACATTTTGAACAATTGAACTATTATTTAGCTTAGTGAATTCTAGCAATTTACCTTTTACAAACTTCTTTGGTCTGAATTGAATTTGTTGACTTTGGAGGCTCCAGGAGGAGGTCTCACAATTGGAGTTTCACCATGTATGTTCCTACACATTTGCTCGCCATTGGGCATTTACTCCTTGCTGGTAAAGAGCCAAGTTCTTTACATGAATTATCTGATTTACTTCTGAAAGCAACTTTATGAAGTATACTATTTTACCTAGTTAATAGCTGAGAAAACCAAGATTTATATTCGATTGATCTGGACTGATCCCAAAGCTTGTCCTGTAACCATCAAATGAGCTTTTCTCTAATCCGATACATCCCACAAAGGTGAGTTAGTCTCAATAGAGTCAGAGTTCCCAACTCCAGCACCACAAGAAGCAAAGTGAAAAATAAGCTATTTCTTTTTTGGGGAAAAGTGTTTGTTACTGAGTTTGCTGACAGAGCCATGCTGAAATTTATTCAGTGGCATGTTTTGTTGGGGTATGTTAAGGTCTTATTGTATTGTAATTAAAGCATAAAATATACAAGGGAGCTTGACAAAAATGGTAGACCATAATATTTGTGAATATCTTTTAAAATTTATCTGTTTGCATTGTATTCAAAAGTATGTTCTTTTATTCAATACATATTTACAGAGTCCAAATACACTGCATAGCAAAGTCCTTGCCGTTAGTGGAGATCTCAGATTAGAGAAGACATATAATAAATAATACTTAATAAACTATTAGGTATGATGAGAAAGCTGTAGCAAGGTAAGATCTGGAAAGTATATGTGTATATGCATATGTGTGCTGCTTGCTGAGCTTTATATAGTATGCTCAGGGTAGAGCTTGTTGAGAGAAGATTGACCAGAGGCATGAAGAAACTGACCAAACAGTTCATGTGGATGTCTGGGGAAAGAACATTCAAGGCAGAGGGAACATCATATTCAAATGGCCTGAGGTAGGAGCGTGCTTGGCATTTTTAACGGACTGGCATTTGGGATGGCATTTTGTCTGGGTTGGAGTGAAGGAAGGAGGAATGGAAAGAGGTACCTTTACAGAGCTAAGCAGGTGCCAGATTTTGCAAAACCCTGAAGGCCTGATAGGACCTTAAGATTTTATTCTAAGTGACATAGCAAGCTTTCAGAACGAGCTTTGAGCAGGAGAGGGTCTCGTCAGATTTACATCATAAATGTGATGCCCTGCTTGTAGCATGGAGAGGTGGAGACGGAATAAAGAAGACAGTTAGGAGGGTCTTGCAGTTGTCTGCGGCAGCATCAGCATCATTTGGGACCTTCCTAGAAATGCAGACTCTCAGGCCCCACCCCAGACCTACTGCAGTGTATCCCCAGACGAATCTCAAACTTTCAAGCTTGAGGAGAGCTGATTTAGACAAGAAATGGGGGTGACTTGGGATAGGGTTGTCCAGGCAAAGGTGTTAACCGGTGGTAGGATACTGGCTATATTTTAAGATTATGATTTGCTGATGTATCGTGTGTGGTTGTGAGATAAGAGAAGGATGAATGGGGTGCCTTGTATTGCAAAAGAGAAAGCAGAGAGTGTCAGAGATTTCTTGGAGAGATTGGAAATCAAGAATCTAGTTTGGGATGCCTTTAGATATACAAGGAAGAGATTGGATAGGTGTACCTGTAGAAGAAGGTGTACTTGGGGCTAGCACTAGAAGTTTGGAAGCTATTAGCATAAAGATGGTATATACATCCACTAGGCTAGAAGAGATCACCTGGAGAATGAGTCGCTGGAGAAGAGGGAGTCCAAGGGCTGAGTTCTGAAACACTGCAACGCTGGGCTCAGGAAGAAGAGAAACATCTGAAAAGTGGCACTGACAATGGGTCCCAGGTGAAGTTGTAGGATGTAGGATTAGGAACATGCGGCATCCTGGTGCTCCCAGCATCAGGTATAGGCACCATCAAAACCTTATGAACTCATGAAATTATTGCTTTACTCATTTATTTCCCCCATTACAGTCTAAGCCCTTCAAAACAGTGTCAGAATAGTGCCTAGCGTTCGAAAAGTGTTAAAAAATAAGCCACTGATTAAATGAAGAACGATTGCCTGTTTTATGTTAGTACTTTACTTGGCATTTTTAGGACTCCCAGATTTATGCGATTCCACAGCTCATCAGGCTCTGGGTCATCTGGTTTTTTGCACATGATTACTCACCCAAGTGCTATCGGTAACTTGGGTGGAAATCTTTGCAATTATGTTTAATGTCCCCTGCCATTTTCACTCCTTTAGCATTCCCCCTTTGCTGTTTGGATGTAAATATTCACAATCCTCCCTTTTCTTGAAGTACTTTCTTATCTGTCTCTAACAAAAGTCACACATCTTTACAAAGAAAGAAGATTTTATCCAATAATAGCTTTTAGTCACAGAGGTGAGTTTCTTGATACATAATCTGAAGAGAAGAGAGTGGAACTCTTGACATTTTCCAAACAACTGATTTGGTAAATCAGATTTACTATATTGTGATCTATTTTTCTAAGAACCAGACAAGAGCTATGACGTAAGACTTCTATCTAAGTCAAACGGTGGGCTTTTTTATTTGAAGCTTGGATCATTAGTTTCTTTCCCAGAAATGTAAGCTTAAGGTCCCAGGTCTGACACATTTGGTTGCTGGGATCATGGGTGGGGGGGAGGGGATGGTGATTAGGAATCGAGGATGATACACCGATTCATAACTGAACAGTCCCAGAACTGTTAACTCCCAGATGTTGTTGACCAGCATCAGCTTAATATAATGTAAAAGACAAGTCACAATCAGAAGTGCTTCTGTTGGTGGGATTTAAAATAGAAAAACAAATTCCAAAATGTGCTCTATATTAAAAGACCAAGGTTGGTTTAGAATAAAGAGTTTAAAGACATTTGCTTTGTGATAGGGTTATGCGGGCATTTCTCTGTCCAGCCGTCGGTGTGAGTATGGAAACCTGTGACGAGCAGGAGGACCTGAGAGGGGAACTGTTAAGAGGCAAGCGGGAACTTTCAGGAAACGGAGAGACCCCAAGACCAACTTAACCCCTCTCTGGTTTTATCAGTTAAGAAAATGAACGATAACAGTTAGAGTCAACAAATGCAAAGAAATAATTCTGGACCATACCGATGTTCACACAGCTGTGGATGTTGCAGGAGCTACAGAGTGCTGTTCATCCTAACACCTGGCCCCAGGTTCATTACAGGAAGTAGAGGTGATTCATTGTCTTCCAAAAATAAGCAACTGGTATATATCTTGATGAGTATTAGCCTTCATCTTCCATTTTTTCTTTTCCCGTTCTCTTCCCCTTCACAGTTAAAGTTGGCATAAGCACTTATTGTTCTCAAGATAAAACCATTTTCAGGGGATAAAAAGCCATTTTCAGCAGACTGGTATGACTGTTGCTTAGAAGGGAGTGGTGGGGGTGGCCATACTAAGGTAATAGGGCAAGAACATATATGACACAAGGTGAAATATGATGTGACATAAACAGAGTGACAGACTCAAGGAAGGGCAGCTATGATAATTTGGGCAAATCAGGAAGAGGCAGGCTTTGGATTAGCCTCAAAGGATAAACAGGGTGAGCATGTAGGTAGATGGATCAGATGAGCAGTGAGTTGACATCAGGAGATAGAGATGTTTGGGATGTGAGTAGGCAGACAGGGATGTCATTGGAAGTCGGTTCAAGGTGAAGTGTTTCTTCACTCCAGAGACTGGATGGTTTGAAAGCCTTTGAGCAGAGAAGTGATGTAATTAGAACTATAGTCTAAGGAGATAAGTGTGCAAGAATTTAGAGAATGGAGTCTGGTGCGAAAGTTGGGAAACAGAGAGAGTGGTATTGGTCCAGTCTGTAAGTGGTGAGGTCCTGAAGGGTAGGGTGGTGATGGAAGTTATTGGGCAGCGGGGGGGAAGGGAAATAGAAAAGACATGGGGGTGGATATGAGAAATATTGGGGAGAAAAATGTTGGGATGTGAAAAATAGGACTGGACAGAGGTTGGGTTAGGGGTCAACCAAAGGGAAGGATGCTGGGGCAGTGGTATAGAAGATAGGAGACTGAGAGAATGATAGTGTCTTACCTAGAAAGAAGGATACTATGAGCAGGAGTTGGTGTGAAGTGGAGGGAGATGAGTTTAATTCTGCACTTGTACCTGAAGCATGTACAGGTGGAAATGTCCTACAGCCAACTGCAAATATAAGCCTGGGCTTGGCAGACAGACCAGAGGCATAGAAAGAGATTTGGTCCTTATTTGTTGCAAGGTAATAAATGAAGCTGGGTGAAATAACAGCATCCTTTTAGGTAAATTTATACAATTAATCTTCTAGCTTGTTAAGAGAAACCTCAGACTTGAACTAAGCAATACAGTGTGAAATACAACACATTTCCTTTTGTCTCCAGAGCAAGGATTCAAGATAATTTCCTTGAACAAGGTTTGTCACAAGAACTCTGTTGAAATCACCTTTAGTCTTTGCACCTATAAAGGCAGAGTCTTCTGTAAGTGTGAGCCATGATCCAGTGAAGAAGGCATTTCCCTTTCAGGCATGACACACATTTGATTTCCAAGGGCAAGGTTTCTCATTTGATTACAAACCTCCCTAATTAGGAGGCCTTGAAGATCATTGCCTCGAGGTTGTTCAAGCTGAAAAAGCATTCACAAGCACAAACATATTTTATGTCCAGTAAAAGTCTCTCTAGTTGACTGAATGCAGTTAGTTATCATAGAGACTTACCCGGTAGCTCCAGGAAAACACTTCCAGCAACATTGGTATTCAAGACAAAGACAGCCATCAGTGTAAATTCTTGTCTACTATGCAAGGTGTATCTTTTGATCTTTTCAGAAAGAGCTAGAAAATTGGATGGTATTTTCAGGGGCCTTTCAGCTGAGAAATGTCAATAATGTAATCGTGTTGAGACCAGTACATGGAATTGACTTGTTGGGAGATGGATACAGGTGCAAGGATGAAATGTATATCTGATTATTATATAGAACTGAGTTTGGGCATGAGATCCAGGGTCGCCAGGCTATATCAGGAAGCAGCATTAGGAGAATTTGATGAATCCCCTAAGCAGATTTCTGTTTTTAGAAAACAAAGAAATAAGGAAGTAAATTTCCTGCTGCTATTTGCATGTTTAGCATATAACCCAGTTTCCTCCATTTGGAGGATAATGTGGTGACTGTAAAATTCCGTTTCCCTCAAACAGAGTGAATCACCTTGATTGTGTACTAAATTTCTGTGCGCTGAACAAGTAGGAGTTTTATGTTGCTCTTGGGTGGTTTGTGGATGCTGCAGGTTGTGTCTGCCTACTTTTAAAGCTATAGGCAAAATAAACAGCATCGGTAAATAAAATCGTTCAATTTTGTAATTGCATCGATGTACTTTTTGATTTTACTTTTTCCCCCTCCCTATTAAGTTATTTGGAACTATAATGAAATTTGTTTCTCATTATCTGCTATTGAATTATCTGTGACTAGAAAGAAGATAAAAAAATAACTCATAGAATCCTAACAACATTAGTTTGTTTAATGCTTGACTCTGTCTCCATAGACAGTTAATGGTTTTGGCACCACAGTATTCTCCAGGCAAAATGAGTATTTTATCTTAAAAATGTAAGGAGTTCTATAATTGAATACCACAATTCTTTGGTCGCACCAGAATTTGAACTTGCATATGTTGATGTTATCTGATTATCTCTGAGATCTTACTCATGTATATCTTGGAAGTGACCTGTGAATGGCTTCCTCATGGGATACTAGGCACCAGTAAACCTTCTCCTTCCTAGAAAGACATCCACAATCGGAAGCCTCATAATAATAGTGAATACTTACTGAGTGTTAACAACGTACCAGAGACTACTGTCAATGCTTCTTTGCATTCTCTCGTGTAATCTTTACAAGGCCATGAGGTAGTCAATATTATCATCCCCTTTTTATTCCTGAGGCAACTGAGACACAGAGAAGTTAAGATCCCAGGCCTTTAAGTAGTGACATGTTGGCTCCGGATCCTGCATTGAAGAACTCACCTTGAAGCAATTAATAAACATTTGAACCACCAATTTTGTCCTGTAGGAATATGTAGTCATCATCCAACACACATTTCTTGAGGTCCTAATGTGACTTGACCTGTGTTTTCTCAAAAGAAAGAACATTTTGGAAGGTGGATTCCTTCTGTTGTTGTTTCTATGACTTTTGGGAAAATAAATTCAGCTATTTATTCATTTTATAACACAGGGCCTCAGCAAGTGTGAAAACTTCATAAGAGCACAGGTTTTAATTTTTCTAGTCATTTCTTCCCGTCCCCATGGTGTTCAGTGCATAACTGGGTAATAGGTGCTTAATCAGTCAGAGTGTCTTAATTGTTAAAATGCAGTTTGTGGAATTGTGAGAGTGCAGGAGAAATAAAGTTCTATATATGTCTCTTTGTGTGTATGTGTATATGTACATATGGATGTGCGTTTATAATAAATATATATTTGATCCATAAAATTCTTGAGTGCTCAACCTGCAATGGGTTTACATATGGAAATGGTATCACTAAGCTTGGAGTTTAAACAATATTAAGTATATTTTGAAGTGCTTTTGAAACATGGAGAACATTTCTGAGGCATTGGAGACATGAATTCAAAAGTTGTCCGCTAATGTGAGTAAACAATTCATGATAACGTGATGGGTCTGATGCAGAGATTATCCGGTTTACCTGGAGGAAGGTAGGGTGAGTCTAGGGCACAGCACACAGAGAGCATGTGAGTCTTCTACTGTATGTCACTGTGTTTGATGCAGAGTAGATGCTGGACATTTTGAACATTTGATTTCTTGATCTATGTGTTTTACCATCTTGAGTAAATGATAGGTAACTGGGCAAGAAAAACATTTTAAAACTTAAAGCATGTTGTTGGAAATGAAACCATCAAAATGCAAGCTGTTCTTCCTGGATTAAACATAGACATTTTACTACTTACCCCGAGTCCCTGGGAGAAGAGGAAAATTTTTCAAAGGAGACATTTAGAATCACTATTATACAGAAAATCTCTTGCTCCTCAAGACAGTCTGAAAAGAAGCATCATTCCAGAAGCTACTGTCTCCAATTTAAAAACATCAGAGCAGGATAGAGAGAGTGTCTCCTACTGAGCAGAAAGTGGAGACCTGAAACTTCACAGAAATCTCAGAATGAAAACCACTTAGAGAATCAGGATAGTCAAGCATAAGTTTGTGGTGAGGATTTGGAGACTGCCCCGGAATGTGGATCCTCTGATCTGTGTAGTCACAGTGGATGGTAAAAAAGACGGGGGTCAGGGGAGCAGTACGGGCAGTGGCTCTTAGGACAGGTATCCAGGGCCTGAGAGTGGATATGTGAGTACAGTAAGCCCCCTACATATGAACAAGTTCCGTTCTAAGAGCACATTCATAAGTCCAATTTGTTCATAAGTCCAACAAAGTTAGCCTGGGTACCCAACTAACACGATTGACTATATAGAACTGTACTGCAATGGGCTTATAATACTTTTCACACAAATAATACATAAAAAACAAACAAACACAAAAAATAAAGAAGATATTTTTATTCTTACAGTACAGTACCTTGAAAAGTACAGTAGTACAGTACAACAGTTGGCATACAGGGGCTGGCATGGAGTGAACGGGCAAGAAGAGTTACTGACTGGAGGAGGGAGAGGAGGTGGGAGATGGTAGAGCTGAAGGATTGTCAGCAATAGGAGATGGAGGGCAAGCTGCAGTTGCACTTACGCCTGACATTGATGGCACAGGTTATGGTTCCTTGTTGGATTCAATTCTATCTACCCTCCTGAAAAAAACGATCCAGTGATGTCTGGGTAGTAGCTCTTTTTTTCTCATCATAGATGACACGGTAGCACTGAATTGCATTCTGAATGGCTGCTGCAACCATCGTGTACTGTCCTGCGTTTGGATCCTGTGCCTCAAAACTAACAGTGCCTCCTCAAATAAAGAAAATCCCCTTGCCATTTCCTGCATCGTGAATCTCTTTGGTTCTTCAGTTACTTCTTCCTCTTGTCTCTCTTCATCCTTCTCTGGGCCTCCAAATCCATCGGGTCTTCATTAGTAAGCTCCTCGTGTTGCACAGCAACAGTACTGCACAGTAAAGTACACAAAAGCGCAACCACTTGTAGAGGATGCACGCATGTGACAATGTACGCCAGACACGTGAACTAACTTACGTGATTGGACATGGAGCGCACGTTCGCATCTTTGAAGGCTTGCAACTTGAAGGTTCATATGTAGGGGACTTACTGTACATGACAAAGCACCTCACAAAAAAGTAGACACACAGAGCAACATAGAATAAGAGGACAGTTTACCACAGCCCTGATGTCAGAACATTCGAGGACAGGAGTGCATATAAAATAATATAATGGATTTGTGAAATATGAGATTACTATTGTGCAACATATGTGTGTGTGTTGGAATAAAAAAATGG
Organism: Balaenoptera borealis; assembly: GCF_965194805.1. Taxonomy (NCBI): domain Eukaryota; kingdom Metazoa; phylum Chordata; class Mammalia; order Artiodactyla; family Balaenopteridae; genus Balaenoptera; species Balaenoptera borealis. The sequence goes on from NC_138877.1 coordinate 63,297,886, forward strand.
AACCCCTACATATTAGATATGCAGGAAAATAGAATCTTTTAAGTTTTCTGTAATTGATATTAATCTCCTCTTGAGTGCTCTTGCCCTACGTGGTAGAGATGGTGGAAGTGGGATGGAACTTTTTTGAGTTGGTAAATTGATGTCATATCATTCTCCAAAGTAGCCTTTGATTTCCAAACACTTTCTATTGGATAATTTTCCGGTAAATTCATAGTTTAACTTCCTATCACAGTTACTCCTCTCTCTCTTCCCTTCCCAAGATCCATGCATGGGGGAAGACTTAGGGGTCTCTGGTGGGAGGGGTGTGGAAGTCCTTTGATTATGCCTTGCCCAGGGTGGGGCTAGTGCTCTGCCTCTGGGTGGTGGACATTGCATCTACTGTGGAGGGTTTGATCTGATGGTATCCTCGTAAATCTTGCTTGTGTTTCCTCTTGAAATCTGCAAATTGGGTCCCTTTCTTGATGACCACCTTTGGCTTGGTCACAAGATTCCCTCTGAAATCTGGCTGTGATTTATATTTGTTCATCAACTCAGGCGGCCCATTCCTTAAGGCTAGACTGCAGTGTCTTTGGTTTCCACCAGAGTTCAGACCTCATAGGCACTCCTTTCTGCTTGCTTGAACTTCTGAAACTTTCCTGCCATGTGTGGGCCATAGGAGCCAGGATGAGTTTCCCTCCTAGAGTTCTAAATGGCGGAAATGTTCAAAAGTACATGGGTTCTGTCTGTTCCCACCCCATTTCCAAGATATTAGGCCAAAGTGAGGAAGATTCTGGTGGCCAGATTCTCCTACCTTTTTCTCTAATTCCTTCCCACAAACTCCTGTTACAAAAAGAGTTTCCTTTCCTGCTGTGTGAGACTTGGCCTGTAACATAGAAACCTCATTCAAGGAAATATACATCATGCCATAGATATTCACGAGGTACAGACCAGACTTGGGTTGTGGGACGACAGGAGATTAAGTATATTTTTCCTTTACTCTTTTTTTTTTTTTTTTGGTATTTTCCAAACCCTCTACCATGCGCAGGTGCTGCATATATTCAGAAAATGAAAAATAGTATTTTAAATTTCCACAGGACGTAACTGAAAAAAAAATCTCGATTTTGCTGCTTACAGAAGTACCACTTCTTCTATTATGAAATGTAAGACTGTGCAAATGCTAATAGACTGAGATGGATGAAACATACAGGACCAGCAGTAGTGGTCGGGCAGAAAACCTTGGGTGTTAAAAACATGAGTTCAGTAAGGGCCAAAGGAGTGACACCCAGGAGTCTCTGGGTCAGTGCTCTTTCAGGGCTGTTGCCAGTCAAAGCAGACAGTCTCTACTGGTAGAATTCTAAGAGAAAGAAGACAAAGATCGCTCACTTGTAGGACTGTCTCTGAGTGTTGTGTCTACTCTCCATTGTTTATCTTCCACCTGTTTATCTTCCACCAAGAGAATCATACCACGTCTCAATAAGTGGTGAATTAGTAGTGATAGGAGAACCTTGTTTTTGTTATAAATAAGGTGACTTTCATAACTTCTGCTTTGGGGATGCAGTGAGGGGGTATTTGGGGCATTTCTGAACTCCATACTATCTCTGCCAGTTTCCTTCCGCAGGCCACTTCAAATAAATAATCAAAGAGAAGCCCATGGACTTGCTATGTAAACTCACTGGATGGCCCCAGCTCCTCTGTACGGCAGATTACGTCTGCTGAGCTGAGCTCTTCTGAGAGAAATTCTGGAGCTGTCATTGTTTAACTAGCATGTTCTGGTTCTTCTCAAGCAGCCCTTTTGCTTTTAAGTTTCCAAATGGTAGGTCAGTATACTATCTACTTTGGTATTTGTGCCCTGAAAGATATTACCTGTGATGGAGTCTGTTTGATCATCAAGAGCTGGAAACCCAACAATGGGGAGAGCGGAAGGATAGGAGGAAGCATTTCCTACTACATCAGGACTAAATAACATCAAGGGAAAGGTGCTGAGTATATTAAATATTGTCTTAATGACTGTTACTAAAAAAACTGTATGATGGAGTTCGGCTGTGTGTACTATTAGGCACATAATAAATTCCAAGTAAATATGGGTAGAATTGGATTGATTGAACTGAGAGGCAACAGGAATTTGGAAGTGACTTGGTCGATAGGGTTTGCAATTTGCAGTCTTACATAGGAGAAGGGATTTTCTAATGTTCTAACTTTAGTTTACTAATCTTCAGGAAGCAACCGTGGTACATTTTGTCCTAAATAAGTATTTCTCAAGGGAGTACTCAAGTGGCTATTAAAATTTTAAGCGCCCTGCGTCTTTTTTAATAAATGCTTTTGTTTAGCAAGTACAAATGTGAGTCTCCAAGATTCCCTCCTCCTGCTGACTTCTGCCTAACAGAGCAAGTATTCATTTCTGGTGAAAAGAGAAGTCAGGACAGTTAGAAATCAAAGTTATACTGATGAATGGCTATTTCCTAAATGGTTTCAAAATTTATTAGCAACTCTACTGAGACATTTCATAAGTACCAAATGATGTCAGTGGGTTTTGTGCCTTAGCAAATATCACTAATAAAATTGTCAAAGAGATAACTCTTGTTGAATGAAAAAAAATGATTTTTGGCTTAATCACCATGTACAGAAATTAGAACTGAAAGATCAAGTTCATGGAGAATTTATGTCATATAGCTAGAGTAGTAAGAAAAACACAGTGTTGCATGGTAAGTCAATAATTTTTAAAACACTAAAGCAATTTTAATGTTTCCACGTTTTATGAAGGAAATATATTAATAAAACTGCTGTTCAGGGTTAATTATTGGTGCTACATATTGCTCTGGTATGACATTTAGTAACATTTTTTCCCTTTTTTATTCCATTAGCAAGTGATATGATAGTAAACACTATGAATTAAGTGAATCTTGTTTGAAATCAAAGAATTCCATATCTCTGAAATTTAAAACAACTTCCTGTATCTCACTTCTCCGAATATGGGGTCAGGCACACTCAGTGAGGTCAATGACAAGCACCTCTATGTTTAACTCTCCTTTCTGACCTCATTTGTAAGTCCTGGACCAGGATGTGTGACATCCTGCAGCACATCTTCATTAGGACCTCCTAGAGTCTCCTGAAGTTCATCCCTCGAAAGGTGAACTTGTCATGTCTCTTCCACCCTTCCTGACACCCTTCCTTGACACCTATCCAATAATAAATACTTGGGATGGTCTAATCTCTGTTATTGGCAGCAGAATTCTCCTGGATCATTCCTTCCCACATCTCGTCATGTGCCAAGTTCTATTGATCTGGCTTTGCAGATCCTCTGTCTAATCCTCAGTCTCTCATTTCCAAGCCCACTCTCACTACTTCAATGCTAGTAGTCAAGTGTGTCACCTTTAAAAATCAGCATCAATACTTTACACGCAAGTATGATGATCCAGAGAAGTGTTATATGTATTAGTCTAAATATCCTCATCATACATGTACATGTACATTATACATGTATGTCATTCATGTATGTATTTTAATAAAACATAGATCCTAAATTTTAGGGGGACTTTTAACCTAATTACCTTAAGAGAACAATCATTGTGTTTTTGACTTGGCAATGAAGTAGTGATCTCTGTTAATGAACAGACTATGGATGGCATTGCTTCGCATCTCTTCACCTGGCAGATTCCAACCAAAATTTTTTTCTGGACAAAGCTGACACTATATCCATGTGACAATATAGAGATTGAATGGCTGATTCATTCAGTTCCAGGGGAAAATAGGATTCAATATATAATAAAGACTTAGTACATTGTGTGAAATATAGGTGGAAAATATCATTTATATTTTTTTCTTCTGTCTTCAAGATTTTAGTGTCATAGAAGTATTTTACAAGCTCTTACTAGGGTCCTGTATCAGGGAACAAGGATAAAAGCAATCCAAGTTGTGGAGCAGGAGATACACTATATATCTCTTGTCAAATCGACAACCTGATTTGTCTGTAGCAAAACACAATCTGTGGTTGAGTGGATCCCCTTGTAATTATGCTTCTTTTATGCCTCAGTTTTTCCTTGAGTCACCATTTAGTTAGGGCCTTGTATTTACAGAATTCTGTAAATTCTATCCTACATGGAAACCCCCCAACAAATAAATAAATCGAGCGATATTTGAAAAGAAGTAGAAGTGCTAGACAGCACCTTTGGGTATGTTGTCATTTGGTGTTAACAAAACAAAAAACAATCAACTAAACCTGATGGAGCAGCATGTCATCAACAATGACATTTCCAAAGCTGATGTTGCAGATAGGAGTTTTATTAGTTAATTAAATGTGTGCAAATTACACGCACTGTTGCGGATAATGTAGAAGAGGACCTGCATGCTTCATTGAAGCTCAATTTCCTTTTTAGAAATTATCACTGAGTTAAATCACTTAACTTTCTAAAATCAGCCACCTATATTTCTCCAGTCTTTTTGTTCTATATTCCAGTACATTTTTCACTGAAAAGGTTGGTTTGTTTACGGTTTATTTTCAGTAAGTCTTGTAATATTTTGAGGGGAAATGTTAGGGGAAAAATTCTGATTCAAATAGAGCAGATGCCAGTGAACTGTAATCCATGTATTTGAGTGGGTTTGAGATACAGCAGGGAAATTGAGAAGTTTGAGCAAGAATTTATGTCATATTGATTTGTAAGCCAACTTTCATTCCCCAGTTTTCTGCCCCTCCCATGACTCTTACTCTGATTTATGGATTTCTTTTTACGAAAATCAAGTAAATCAAACATTCATTTAAACTCCTACTCTGTTTTCTAATTTATACTGTTTTTACCTCTTCCAATTTCTAATTCCTTCAATTATTCATTCAGCAAATATTGACTGTCTCTAAGATACAGTGGACACTGTTCTTGATGCTGGGAATGTACTGGTGATTACAAAAGAAACAATGTCCCAACCCTTGGGGAGCTTATTCATTATTTGTACTTTTGAACCTTAAAATTTCATCATCACTGAGAAGCATTTGTTTCATTGCTTAGTTGAGGCTGCAGTAGTGGAATCTAGGTTAGAAAAGAACTGTACGTTCAGAATTCCTACTGTAGAAGCTTACCTTTTAAACTACTATCAGAAAGAAATTCAGCCCTTCTATAGAATAGCATTAATTGTGCAACAGTTACCCTGATACTAGAGATTACATATCACAAAGAGAAACAAGTGCTATCCCCTGTTGCTATCCCTTGTTTCATTACTGATATTAATAATTTGCATGTTCTCCAAGAAAATTTCCTTTGTTAATCTTGCTAGAGGTTTGTCTATTTTATTGGTCTTTCCAAAGATCAATTGCTTGTTCTAGTTCTAGTTGTTCTACCAATTGTTGAGAAACAGTTGTTGAAGTCTCTCACTACAGTTGTCAGTTTGTCTATTTTGCCTTTCTGTTCTGTTTTTGCTTCACATATTTTGCAGCTCTGTTTTTTGGAGTATACATAGTTGAGATTGATATGTCTTCTTGGTGGATTGACCATTTTATAATTATATAATGTCTTTCTTTGTCTTTGGTAATTTTCTGTGCTCTGAGGTCTATTTTATTTGATATTAAAACATACACTCCTGCTTTCATTTGATTAGTGTTTGCATGATATATGATGACTGGGAGTTCTGGCTCTTCATATGGCCTCTGATGGCACCATGGAGGGAAGGGTGGTATTCTTACTGGTGGGTGGTGATGAAGTGCTTATTCTTTACTAGGTCTCCTCTGACACCACCCAGTGGGGAAGGGGAGGAGTGCCTTGTTACTAGTGGTTTGGGGTGGAAGCACAGGTTCACCCCGTGTTCTCCACTGATACCACAGATTAAGCCCTAACATATCAGTAGTTACATTAAATGTAAATGGGCTAAATATACTAATTACAAGACAGAGATTGGTAGAATGCGTTACAGAACATTTTCCAACTTTATGCTGTCTACAAGAAAGCCTCTACAAATATAATGATATAGACCTGTTAAAAATAAAAGGATGGAAAAAGGTATATCATGCAAACATTAATCAAAAAGAAGCAAGAGTGTCTATATTAAGAAATAAATCTGACCAGAAAACATAGAAATTCTAAATATGCATGTATCGAACAATGGAACATTAAAAAAATTTTTACATTGTGGTTCAAATTATATTTTACTTTTCAAAAGCAGGAATAAAAATGACATTTTGTTATTGTAGTGTATCATTTTTTATTGGAATACCATTGATATCATGTAAGGTTATTAATAAATAAAATAGTAGTGGGTTATAATCATATTTGGATATTCTAGTTTGAGCAGAATTAGAAACCCAAAAGTATGCTGATTTTGTTCACATTTGCTATTATTTTAATGACATTTTAAGCAATAGTTTAAACGTTTTTGCCACTTGAGAAAACTGTCAGTACTTTACAAGAAGGAATGAAAATACCAGAACTATAAAAAGAAATGTTCAAAGCTTCAATCAACCCTTTTGTTAATATTCCTAGCTTTAAAATTATCATCATTAAATCCATATCTATCAAGACAGTGTATTTCAAACAATCAGTTTTCTCCATGGCCTGCTGTACCCAAGTTAACTGACAAGTGATTATGCAGATTGTGTCATTATTGTTTTTTTCTGAAATGCCAGTAGACATTCCCTCCAAAGGAGTAAGGAACTACTTTTCAAATTCACTAAATGACACACATTATTCTGCTTTTCTCTGGCAGCCCTTCAGTCGTGCCCAGAGCTTTATGGGGAGATGCATTTAAATTGTGGAGGAGACGGTACAATGTTACATTCATTATTCTAGACAGTCATCGTCATACTGAGATGAAAACTCTTTTTGAAATTTTAATTAAAGTTACAGAATTGGCATGTCCTTTCGGTTTTTAGATAATATAAAGATTTTTGGACTGTCTGGAAATTTAAAAATTTATGTAAACAAAGACCTTTGATATAGAGCAGAACATTCTGCCCGTTTATTCTTTATATATGGCAAACATAAACACTTCCAACTTAAAGTTCTCCTGTTATTCCTTGAATAAGGCAGACTTAAAAAACAATTTCATAATTTGAACTCATATTAACTCATTAGAAATAATGATTAAAAATAGTTGTATTCTGGGAATTCCCTGGCCGGTCCTGTGGTTAGGACTCTGCGCTTCCACTGCAGGGGGCACAGGTTCAATCCCTGGTTGGAGAACTAAGATCCCACATGCTGTTCGGTGCCGCCAAAGAAGAAAAAAAAAAGTTGTATTCTTCCAGCAAGGGAAAAATAATCCAGATTTTTCAGTTAAAAGTACAGAAGATCAAACTCAAGAAGGGGATTGATTGTTCAATCATTAGAAATTTAGATATAGGCGGTGCAGCTGATAGTGAAGCCGCGAGCTCGCTCGGTGGCCACGGACCCCGCTGCTCCCCTGCTGCACTGACGCCGTGGCCTGAACTCGGATTTTCTCTTGATTCCGCACCTCTTGGCCGGGGTCTTTTACCATTCTGTGGAAGGTAGCTCCTCACACACCCCCTCCTCGAGGTAATTGCCTGGGAGCGGAATTGCTGAGTTGTATGCCATTCTAGTATGTATAAAGCTTCTGGAAGAAAGAAACATGAGAATATCTTTGTGACCTAGAGCGGTGTGGCTGACAGGGTCTTGGTGCTCTGGCTGGGTATCAGGCCTGAGCCTCTGAGGTGGGAGAGCTGAGTTCAGGACATTGGTCTACCAGAGACCTCCCGGTCCCATGTGATATCAAATGGGGAAAACTCTCCCAGAGATCTCCATCTCAACACTAAGACCCAGCTCCACTCAACGACCACCAAGCAACAGTGCTGGACACCCTATGCCAGACAACTAGCAAGACAGGAACACAAACCCACCCATTAGCAGAGAGGCTGCCTAAAATCATAATAAGTTCACAGACACCCCAAAACACACCACTGGAAGTGGTCCTGCCCACCAGAAAGACAAGATCCAGCCTCATCCACCAGAACACAGGCACCAGTCCCCTCCACCAGGAAGCCTACACAAGCCACTGAACCAACCTTACCCACTGGGGGCAGACACCAAAAACAATGGGAACTATGAACCTGCAGCCTGTGAAAAGGAGACCCCAAACACAGTAAGTTAAACAAAATGAGAAGACAGAGAAACACACAGCAGATGAAGGAGCAAGGTAAAAACCCACCAGACCAAGCAAATGAAGAGGAAATAGGCAGTCTACCTGAAAAAGAATTCAGAGTAATGATAGTAAAGATGATCCAAAATCTTGGAAATAGAATGGAGAAAATACAAGAAATGTTTAACAAGTACCTAGATGAACTAAAGAGCAAAGAAAAAATGATGAACAACACAATAAATGAAATTAAAAATTCTCTAGAAGGAATGATCAGAATAACTGAGGCAGAAGAATGGATAAGTGACCTGGAAGATAAAATAGTGGAAATAACTACTGCAGAGCAGAATAAAGAAAACAGAATGAAAAGAATTGAGGACAATCTCAGAGACCTCTGGGACAACATTAAACGCACCAACATTCAAATTATAGGGGTCCCAGAAGAAGAAGAGGAAAGAAGGGACTGAGAAAATATTTGAAGAAATTATAGTTGAAAAGTTCCCTAATATGAGTAAGGAAATAGTCAATCAAGTTGTCCAGGAAGCACAGAGAGTCCCATACAGGATAAATCCAAGGAGAAACACTCCAAGACACATATTAATCAAAGTATCAAAAATAAAACACAAAGAAAACATATTAAAAACAGGAAGGGAAAAGCAACAATTAACATACAAGGGAATCCCCATGAGGTTAACAGCTGATCTTTCAGCAGAAACTGCAAGCCAGAAGGGAGTGGCAGGACATATTTAAAAGGATAAAAGGGAAAAACCTACAACCAAGATTACTCTACCCAGCAAGGATCTCATTCAGATTTGATGGAGATATTAAAACCTTTACAGACAAGCAAAAGCTAAGAGAATTCAGCACCACCAAACCAGCTCTACAACAAATGCTAAAGGAACTTATCTAGTCAGGAAACACAAGAGAAGGAAAAGACTTACAATAACAAACCCATAACAATTAAGAAAATGGTAATAGGAACATACATATCGATAATCACATTGAATGTAAATGGATTAAATGCCCCAACCAAAAGACATAGACTGGTAAAATGGGCACAAAAACAAGACCTGTACATATGCTGTCTACAAGAGACCCACTTCAGACCTAGGGACACATACAGACTGAAAGTGAGGGGATGGAAAAAGATATTCCATGTAAATGGAAATCAAAAGAAAGCTGGAGTAGCAATTCTCGTATCAGACAAAATAGACTTTAAAATAAAGACTATTACAAGAGACAAAGAAGGACACTACACAGTAATCAAGGGATGAATCCAAGAAGAAGATATAACAATTGTAAATATTTATGCACCCAACATAGGAGCACCTCAATACATAAGGCAAATGCTAACAGCCATAAAAGGGGAAATTGACAGTAACACAATCATAGTAGGGGAGTTTAACACCCCCTTTCACCAGTGGACAGATCATCCAAAATGAAAATAAATAACGAAACAAAAGCTTTAAATGATACATTAAACAAGATGGACTGAATTGATATTTATAGGACATTCCATCCAAAAACAGCAGATTACAGTTTCTTCTCAAGTGCTCATGGAACATTCTTCAGGATAGATCATATCTTGGGTCACAAATCAAGCCTTGGTAAATTTAAGGAAATTGAAATCATATCAAGTATCTTTTCCTACCACAGCGCTATGAGACTAGATATCAATTACAGGAAAAAAACTGGAAAAAATACAAACACATGGAGGCTAAACAATATGCAACTAAATAACCAAGAGATCACTGAAGAAATCAAAGAAGAAATCATAAAATACCTAGAAACAAATGACAATGAAAACATGATGACCCAAGACCTATGGGATGCAACAAAAGCAGTTTTAAGAGGGAAGTTTCAGCAATACAATCCTACCTCTAGAAACAAGAAAAATCTCAAATAAACAGCCTAACCTTACACCTAAAGCACTCAGAGAAAGAAGAACAAAAAAACCCTGAAAGTTAGTAGAAAAAAGAAATCATAAAGATCAGATCAGAAATAAATGAAAAAGAAATGAAGGCAACAATAGCAAAGATCAATAAAACTAAAAGCTGGTTCTTTGAGAAGATAAACAATTGATAAACCATTAGCCAGACTCATCAAGAAAAAAAAGGGAGAGGACTCAAATCAACAGAATTAGAAATGAAAAAGGAGAAGTAACAACTGACGCTGCAGAAATACAAAGGATCATCATCATCATCTTCCAACAAACAAAAGCCCAGGACCAGATGGCTTCACAGGTGAATTCTATCAAACATTTAGAGAAGAGCTAACACCTATCCTTCTCAAACTCTTCCAAAATATAGCAGAGGGAGAAACACTCCCAAACTCATTCTACAAGACCACCATCACCCTGATACCAAAACCAGACAAAAATGCCCCCCAAAAACTACAGACCAGCATCACTGATGAACATAGATGCAAAAATCCTCAACAAAATACTAGCAAACAGGATCCAACAGCACATTAAAAGGATCATACATCATGATCAAGTGGCGTTTATTTCAGGAATGCAAGAATTCTTCAGTATACGCAAATCTATCAATGTGATACACCATATTAACAAATTGAAGGAGGAAAACCATATGATCATCTCAATAGATGCAGAAAAAACTTTTGACAAAATTCAACACCCATTTTTGATAAAAACCCTCCAGAAAGTAGGCATAGAGGGAACTTACCTCAACATAATAAAGGCCATATATGACAAACCCACAGCCAACATCATTCTCAATGGTGAAAAACTGAAACCATTTCCACTAAGATCAGGAACAACACAAGGTGGCCCACTCTCACCACTATTATTCAACATAGTTTTGGAAGTGTTAGCCACAGCAATCAGAGAAGAACAAGAGATAAAAGGAATCCAAATCAGAAAAGAAGAAATAAAGCTGTCACTGTTTGCAGATGACATGATACTATACATAGAGAATCCTAAAGATGCTACCAGAAAACTACTAAAGCTAATCAATGAATTTGGTAAAATAGCAGGATACAAAATTAATGCACAGAAATCTCTTGCATTTCTATACACTACTGATGAAAAATCTGAAAGAGAAATTAAGGGAACACTCCCACTTACCATTGCAATGAAAAGAATAAAATAGCTAGGAATAAACTTACCTAAGGAGACAAAAGAACTTTGTGCAGAAAACTATAAGACACTGATGAAAGAAATTAAAGATGATACAAATAGATGGAGAGATGTACCATGTTCTTGGATTGGAAGAATCAAGATTGTGAAAATGACTATACTACCCACAGCAATCTACAGATTCAATGCAATCCCTATCAAACTACCAATGGCATTTTTCACAGAACTAGAATAAAAAATTTCACAATTTGTATGGAAACACAAAAGACCCGAATAGTATATATATAGCTGATTCACTTTGTTATAAAGCAGAAACTAACACACCATTATAAAGCAATTATACTCCAATAAAGATGTTAAAAAACAAAAAATACCCTGAATAGCCAAAGCAATCTTGAGAAAGAAAAACGGAGCTGGAGGAATCAGGCTCCCTGACTTCAGACTATACTATAAAGCTACAGTAATTAAGGCGTTATGGTACTGGCACAAAAACAGAAATATAGATCAATGGAACAGGATAGAAAACCCAGAGATAAACGCATGCACGTATGGTCACCTTATCTTTGATAAAGGAGGCAAGAATATACAATGGAGAAAAGACAGCCTCTTCAATAAGTGGTGCTGGGAAAACTGGACAGCTACATGTAAAAGAATGAAGTTAGAACACTTCCTAACACCATACACAAAAATAAACTCAAAATGGATTAAAGACCTACTTGTAAGGCCAGACACTATCAAACTCTTAGAGGAAAACATAGGCAGAATACTCTACGACATAAATCACAGCAAGATCCTTTTTGACTCACCTCCTAGAGAAATGGAAATAAAAACAAAAATAAACAGATGGGACCTAATGAAACTTAAAAGCTTTTGCACAGCAAAGGAAACCATAAACAATACAAAAAGACAACCCTTAGAATGGGAGAAAATATTTGCAAATGAAGCAACTGACAAACGATTAATCTCCAAAATTTACAAGCAGCTCAATATCCAAAAATCAAACAACCCAATCCAAAAATGGGAGGACCTAAATAGACATTTCTCCAAAGAAGATATACAGATTGCCAACAAACACATGAAAGGATGCTCAACATCAGTAATCATTAGAGAAATGCAAATCAAAACCACAATGAGGTATCATCTCACACTGGTCAGACTGGCCATCATCAAAAATTCTACAAACAATAAATGCTGGAGAGAGTGTGGAGAAAGGGAACCCTCTTGCACTGGTGGTGGGAATGTAAATTGATACAGCCACTATGGAGAACAGTATGGAGGTTCCTTAAAAAACTAAAAATAGAGCTACCATACAACCCAGCAATCCCACTACTGGGCATATACTCTGAGAAAACCATAATTCAAAAAGAGTCATGTACCACAATGTTCATTGCAGCACTACTTAAAATAGCCAGGACATGGAAACAACCTAAGTGTCCATCGACAGATGAATGGATAAAGAAGATGTGGCACATATACACAATGGAATATTACTCAGCCATAAAGAGAAACAAAGTTGAGTTATTTGTAGTGAGGTGGATGGACCTAGACACTGTCATGCAGAGTGAAGTAAATCGGAAAGAGAAAAACAAATACCATATGCTAACACATATATTTGGAATTAAAAAAAAAGAAAAAAAATGGTTCTGAAGATCCTAGGGGCAGGACAGGAAAAAAGATACAGATGTAAAGAATGGACTTGAGGACACGGAGAGGGGGAAGGGGAAGCTGGGACGAAGTAAGAGAGTGGCATGGACATATATACACTACCAAATGTAAAATAGATAGCTAGTGGGAAGCAGCTGCATAGCACAGGGAGATCAGCTCAGTGCTTTGTGACCACCTGGAGGGGTGAGATAGGCAAGGTGGGAGGGAGACGCTAGAGGGAGGAGATATGGGGATGTATGTATATGTATAGTTAATTCACTTTATTACCCAGCAGAAACTAACACACCATTGTAAAGCAGTTATACTCCAATAAATATGTTAAGAAAAAAAAAAAAGAAATTTAGGTACAGTAAAGTTCCAGGGTCAGTCGTGTATAACTTCTGCAAGAAGCCAGATTTGATTAAAATTAGGCTTCTGTTGTTGAGGAAGAGGCTGGTGGGTGATTGGAATAACCTTTGGATGGGCCTCCTTACAGCCTGCCACAAGCAGCAGGCAAATTATCGAGCATTATGTTAAATGGATTTTACCAGCCAAATCTGGTTAGCTTAGATTATTGGGTACATTTTTAATGTAATAATGAAGGATAATCTTGGTTATTGTTTAACAGAATATTTCATGTATAGGTATCATTAGCTGGTAATTCCTTCTTTAGAAAAGAATCAAAATGGCTCAATATCTTGCACTTCAGTGTTCATTTAGAGAGATGGCATTTATTCCCATTTGTACTGACTTGTTTGGGTTACTAAGCAGAATGACCAGCCCTTTTGATACAGTGAAAAGAGGTTTTCTGAAAATAAGAAAACTAGAACACTAATGGATAATAGATAATCTCATAATTTTGATAACCTGGACCTGCACATATATGGATGGTCAAGACAGCTGTTTTATTCTATTTTTCAAATCTAGGTTGAAATTTAAAATAACTCTTAGCATCTATATTACCTATTCCAAGGATAACCGGGATCCAGATTCATGGCTAGACAGTGGAATGATTCAGATAATGTTTTGTTTGAGCAAGAAGCTTGGTTGGGGATTGGTGGTGAAATAGCCTTTGGGTGGGCATCATATAGGCTGCCACATACCCCAGGCAGATCACAAAGGATTATATTAAATGGAATTTTTCAGCCAAATGTAGTTAACTTAGATTTGGGGTAAACTATTTGTGCAATAATGAGAGAGAATATTCGTTCTTATTCTCAAACGATATGATTTGGGTGATACGGAAACACATTAAGGAAAAGTCTTACTAGTTATAAAGTATAAGTAGTTCGGTGGAAAAATAACATTTTGAAATTGAGGGTTTCTTATAATTCAGTCTATCAATGGGTCATTTCATTTTTTTGTCTGGTTTTTTTATTGGAGTATAACTGCTTTACAATGTTGTATTAGTTTCTGCTGTAGAACAAAGTGAATCAGCTATATGTATACATATATCCCCTCCCTCTTGAGCCTCCTCCCACCCCTCCCTCTTGAGCCTCCTCCCACCCCCCCATCCCACCCTTCTAGGTTATCACATAGCACCGAGCTGAGCTCCCTGTGTTATATAGCAGCTTCCCACTAGCTATCTATTTTACACATGGTAGTATATATATGTCAGTGCTGCTCTCTCAGTTCATCCTACCCTTCCCTTCCCCACCCTGTGTCCACAAGTCTGTTCTCCATGTCTCTGGAAGCCCTGCAAATAGGTTCACCAGTACCATTTTTCTAGATTCCATATATATGCGTTAATATACAATATTTGTTTTTCTCTTTCTGACTTACTTCACTCTGTATGACAGACTCTAGGTTTATCCACATCACTACAAATGACCCAGTTTCATTCCTTTTTATGGCCGAGTTACATTCCATTGTATATATGTACCACATCTTTTTTATCCAGTCATCTGTTGATGGACATTTAGGTTCTTCCATGTCCTGGCTATTGTTAATAATGCTGCAGTGAACATTGGGGTACATGTATCTTTTTGAATTATGTTTTTCTCAGGGTATATGCCCAGTAGTGGGATTGCTCGTCATATGGTCGTTCTATCTTTAGTTTTTTAAGGAACCTCCAAAGTGGCTGTATCAATTTACATTCCCACCAACAGTGCAAGAGGGTTCCCTTTTCTCCACACCCTCTCCAGCATTTATTGTTTGTAGATTTTTGGGTGATGGCCATCCTGACTAGTGGGAGGTGATCATTTCAGTCTGATTGATTCATTCAACACTTGTGTGGGAACTGAGTACACGGGATGAACAAGATAACTCTTTGCTCTACAAAGCTAATATGCTAGAGGGGTGGCAGACAATCAACAAGTAAACACATACAAACATAATTCAATATCAGGTAGCAAGAAGGCTATGAGGGAAACTGGGTGCATAGGTAGAGAAAAGTGTAATGTAGTATCACATAGCAATAAGTCCATGAGGAAATCAAAAGCTGATGGGAGCACCTTTGTGTATGGGCAGAAAGACTCTCAAGAGCAGAGATCTGGGTATCTGTAATGTCATTTAAAAATTCATCTTTAGGGACTTCCCTGGTGGCACAGTGGTTACGAATCTGCCTGACAATGCAGGGGACACAGGTTCAAGCCCTGGTCTGGGAAGATCCCACATGCCGCGGAGCACCTAAGCCCATGCGCCACAACTACTGAGCCTGTGCTCTGGAGCCTGCAAGCTACAACTACTGAAGCTTGTGCGCCTAGAGCCTGTGCTCTGCAACAAGAGAAGCCACCGCAATAAGCCCACGCACCGCAGTGAAGAGTAGCCCCCGCTTGCCGCAACTGCAGAAAGCCTGCATGCAGCAACAAAGACCCAACGCAGCCAAAAATAAAAGAATAAATAAATAATTTTATATATAAAAAAAGAATTCATCTTTAGAATTATCTCTGTTAGAACAGAGCCTTCATTAAAGATCCCTTTTCTCCTTGCTGCATTCTCCAAATATCCAAGTTTGCCTGTGGAACTTTGGGCTACATCAGTCTTACACTGATAAAGCATTATTTGTTGGCCAGTTTCTGGCTTGATGGAAATAAAGATTTACTTTGGTACTAGCTTAACTTTGATGGACTTTGCTTTCATTAATTCATTTATTCTTTCATTCTTTCATTTTGCGTGTATGCCAAAGACCTACTGGACATAAAAGGCTCTATAGTAGACACATGATTTGGACAGAGATACTGCCCTCAAGTGGGTAAGATACAATACGTAAAGAAAGGTTTGTAGTCACAAGACAGAGCGTTTCAGATGCCTTGAGAGATGTAAAGGTTCTGCTCCTTTGAAGGAGATGGTATGTCTGCAGTGAGTTTGCTTGCTCTTGCTTCGCCCTCCCCGCCCCCTGCCCCATTCTCCCTGGGTCTGCAGTGTCAGTGAGAAGAAATGCTTGAAAATGTTCTCAGCTAGATTTGCTTGCATACTGATATTGAGGCCCTAGGTATCAGGGAATGTGCGTTCTGTCATTCGCTCTTTGAACTTTACACAAGCCTCTCTGTGTAAAGCCCCTGTGTTTAACCTCTCTGAACCCCATATACTGAGCCACAAAGTGAGGAGTATGGGGTAGATGCTATTTTAGGTCCTTTCCAATGCAGGTTAGTGTGTATTCTTTTATGTTAGCCATATAACAAAACAGGCGCAGATGAGTTGAAACGCAGACATTTGATTTTTCATTTTGCCTCTCCCGCCCTTTTTTTTCTTTACTTGAATTCAGCCTTTATCCAACAAAGCAGTATTCTCTGTATGATTATGGAGTCTCTTAGAAGGTCTTCACTTTGGTTGAAGCGTTAGAATATCAGATGTATTATCATTCATACAGGGTAGAAATGATGACTGGCAGACTGTATCTGTGAAGTAGGTGATAGAATGCATATAATGAGAAAATCATCCTTGAAGGACACGCTAAACTATGGCTAGTACTCATATGTAATTCTGTTGTGACCAGACAGATGGGTGACTGTATAAACAAAATATCTCTCTATTCCCTTCTGAGACATGTGCAGGGTCGTCCTTCTTTCAGTACTGTCGTGGAGCTATTCGTAATTAGCTACAGAATGTTAGCCACTCTGCTGGATGCAACTCAACATCTCTCTCTGTGGTATATATAGTACAGAAGTGACATTAAACCTATCAAACAATGGTATTCAGGCAACATGGCGTCACACTAATCCAGCTGTTTGTGCTAGTGATTTTGTTTTTCACCAGAGGAGATTTTTTGGGGGGAATGTAATAAATGGACAGGCTTGTGTTTACTTTTAATGAACCCCAAGTTAATGCTTTGTTCTTTTTCTGTCCATTTAAATGCAAAGGAGCACATTTCACATCATTACAAAATAAACACACTAATACACAACCTCCTTTCTTCATTCTGAGCCTCTGCTTCTAGAATTAATAGCTTCCTAGTAGGGAATGTTTGACATTGTTGCTAAACTCTAAACAGGGATCTAATTCAGAGGCAAATTTACATCAGCTTATTTTGACCTTTAATTCCTCTGGCAACTGAAAAACAAACAAACCAAGAAAGAATAACGAATGACTTAAAAAAAATTAGAATGACCAGTGTGTTGAATACATGAGAACATCTCTCATATGCTCCGTTTTACTTAGATGAGCATGTCCTCCATGATGATAACCTCCGTGAAGCAAAAAAATGTAGGTCAGGGCTTCCCTGGTGGTGCAGTGGTTAAGAATCCGCCTGCCAATGCAGGGGACACAGGTTCGAACCCTGGTCCAGGAAGATCCTACATGCCGCGGAGCAACTAAGCCCGTGCGCCACAACTACGGAGCCTGCGGTCTAGAGCCCGCGATCCACAACTGCTGAGACCAAGTGCTGCAACTACTGAAGCCCCCACGCCTAGAGTCCGTGCTCTGCAACAAGAGAAGCCACCGCAGTGAGAAGCCCGCGCACCGCAACGAAGAGTAGCCCCCGCTCACTGTAACTAGAGAAAGCCTGCGTGGGGCAACAAAGACCCAATACAGCGAAAAATAAAAATAAATAAATTTATTTTTAAAAAAATGTAAGTCAGATTAATAAAATGAATGCTAAAACCAATGTCTAGAAGTATGAGCCATTCAAAAAATAGTATGAGCTAAAAAAGTTTGTTAATCCCATAGTTAGTTCCTGATTTATGATTTATAATTCTGACTATTTAGTTAAAGCTGAGGTCAGTTTTATGTGTTTATAATTAGGTGACATTAAATAAACGTACCATTTGCCTTCATAATATATCCTCTTTCTCTTTCAGTATGACCCAATAACAACAAAAATGTTCAAGTTCTCTTTAGTATATATTTAATCACCAAGCAGTTAAATTACTGAGTGTCTCTAATATTCCAACTCCTGTACAGAGATTTCAAGATGCACAAGATACAGTTGCTGCCCTCGAGGAGTTTAAATCTAATGTAGGGATCTAATGCAGCCTCTGACATCTACAGAATCATCTGGTGTATCATCGGAATTACCTGGGGATTGTTTAGAAAATAATTCCAAGTGGTCATACCAGGAGGTTCTGATTCAATGGGTCCAAATTAGAACTCTGAAATCAGTCTTTTCCAGAGTTTCCCTACTGATTTCAATAAAGACTCAGAATTGGAAGCTTCCTTTTTAACTCAAATATATTTGACATGTAATATTTGGTAAACTTAAGGTGTATGACATGTTAATTTGATACATTTACATATTGCAATATGATTGCTATTGTAGCAATAATTAGCACCTCTATCATGTTTCATAGTTATCATTTCTTTCTAGTGGTTAAAATAAAAAATTGAGAACTTCTGAAATAAGTCAAGTACTTTAAATCTGGAAAAGACTTAGAGAATATCTATTCTAACCCTTCATTGTAATGGAAAGCCTAGAGATAACAGAGCTGGCAGCAGAACCAAACCTAGAATTATGAGTCTTGGTTAAGGATGTTCCCTATGTTTAAACACAGTTTCCATCTCTGTGGCAGCTGGGAAGTTGATGTGTAGTAAGGTCATTCACGATTCTACTTCTCTACATTTCTGTCCAGGGCATCTTCTCCTGCAACAGAGAGTCTTTTCCTTGCGCTGGAGGTGGGAGTGACCCAAGGTATCAGTGAATAAGTACTAGTAATATTAAATCATGGAAGAGATGATAAGAAGGGCAAGAAGAAGCTCAGATGTAGTTTAGCTTAAATATTATTAATGTGGTCTTTGCTGCTATTTGGAATTACTGTCACCACCCCACAATAATTCTACCTCTTTTAATCTCATCCTCCTTTGTTTTAGAAGCAGGTTGAATAAAAATAACTAAGAAAAAAAAAAAAAGAAATAGACAATGAAATAAAAATATTAAGAAAATTACTGATCTAGTTTTCCTGTCTTGCTCATCAGTTAAGTTTGGGTGTGGTAATCCCATTTTTTGTTTTACTTAAAATGAAGGTAAGTTTAGGTGTCATTTTAATCTTCCCATGAATAGAAAAAATTTTCTTACTCACTATGTCCTGAGACATGTTGTGATGCATTTGGTCTCTGATTTTATCTCTAATTGTCTTATTTTTGAGGCGTGCAGTGGAATTCAGTCAGAGATGATATAGTCATTGATAAGCAGTCAGTTCTCCCATCAGTCAGCCTCTTTAATTGCTGCATGTCCCTTCGCACTTTGAAATCCATGTTATCCTAGCCTTTGTCAATTAAAAATAGCTCCTCTCTAATACGGCATCAGGCCTAGTTAATTATTCATAAATTATTATTTTCCTGATTATTCTTCTGACTCGGATGTAAATGACACTAAAAGTCTAGACTATTTTGGGAATGCGTAAGAGCAGACAAAACAATGGCTATAAGGGAGGTGAACCAGATGCTGTATTTGTGCGCAGTAATGTAATAACAAAGCAAAGCTCAGAGTAGGAGAGAGATTTTTCCATGAACATTGAGTGCTGCTTAAAGAACTTGTATTTTGCAATGCGCAGAAGAATAATTTCTTTTTCCCTCAGCTGTACTTAAATATTAGAAGAAGTGGCGTAGTTACACAGGAGTAGAAGGCTGTTTGAGTGCGTCTGGGTCGTCCAGTGCAATGCCCCCCTCCTGCACCGACATATACAAGGGAAGAGGAGACTGTGGGTCATCATAGATCCTCCACCGTTTTACAACAGCAGGGAAGAATGAGTCTTTCTCATCCTCCCTTCCTCCAGGGCAGCTTCAGAGGACCCTTGGCCCGATGGCCGTCCTGGCTGTATAGCCTGTACGTGGGAGGGACCTGAAAGTGGGCAGGGGCTCCTGGCAGTTTTGCTTGCTTCCCATGGCCCCTCTTTCGTAACAGCTTCCTGTGCCAGGGCAATTAATTTTAAAACTTCCCTGCAACTGACAGCAGAAGTTGGATAAAATGGGAAGGAGGCAGACATACGGGTTTTCCCTCTTTGCAACTTCTCTAAAGTAAAAGGAAAATATAACTGATGAATCCAGGGATCTTTTCTGTTCTGGAGAGTGAAAATCAGAACTTTTTAAAGACGAAAATAACAACCTCAAAGACTTGTTTATACATTATAGAATCTGTAATAGGTGGTGGGTTATCTCAGCGTACAGCTGACTGCATCCTTGCTTATTTATGGAAAAGATATACATTTGGGGGGTAGGGATTGAGGTTGGTGAGGAGAAGAGGATACAGAACAAGCTTTTCCTGGTCCTGCTTGCAGATGTGGTGTACATATGTAGTAAGAACAGAGACCCTTCCATGGGACACTGGTCTCAGTCTTGGTTGTTACTGTGAGCTCTAGATCGTGGTGTCAAGACAGTATGGGCTGCTTTCATTGAATTCATGTAACCCAACCTCTTTTAAACATAATATCCGTAGTATAAAGCATGTAATCATAAAAAAAAGAATTGAATGAGTATAGTACTGGACATAGGAAATTAATTTAAAAAATGCATTCAGGACTGGGTTTCCCAACTTCATGGTGAAATAAAGTCAAGATTTACATAATTATCATCAAATAGGTTAATTCTGCTCAAACACTGCCTTGGTCTGTGAAGATAATATCACAAGTACTTTATTCCCGCCAAGCCCTTTGTTTTGCTTTGTTTGTGCTTCGTATACCATACAGTCTTTTATACCATTAGGGTTCTATCAGCAATGCAGACAAGCTTTGACAAAACAGAACACTTGCCAACTTTATAAATGTTGGTTAAACTTTCATCTTATTATATAACTGCTGTATTATTTTGGTTTGTATTCTATGGCCAGTAACTCTCCATATGAAAACTTATTTCTGTATCATTTTTCTGTTTGAACCATCCTTTTATTTCTCCCCTGCATTTACTTCTTTGTTTCTACTCAGTTTTTTCCATGGGGATACTCTTAATAGGATAGAGGGTACATATATATACATATATATAGAGAGAGAGAGAGAGAGAGAGAGAGAGAGAGTACATGTAATATATAATACATATAATATTGTTGCAGCTGTGCCCAGTTTAGGCATTTCCAAACACTCCCATGTGCACAGTGGTTATTTTCAACTTCATTTCAATGAATACTTATAAAATAAATAGCTGAATGTGTGAACAATCATTAAAAATATAATTTTAATTTAATATTTTCAGAAGGGCATCTTCTATTAATTTCTTTTTCTTGCTGTCTTTTTTCCACTTAAATAATTTCTGTTCTAACATGTAGCCTTCAAATAAGTTTAATCCTTATAGCTGACCTAGATAGTTGTACAAACTTATATTTACACAAACACACAGAAGTCATCTCCCACAAACCTCATTCAGGCTACAACTGCAGAAAAGGCAGGTGAGTCTTTCTCAGTAGCTCTGAAGTGTTGAAGGCCACTTTACGTTTAGGGTCAGGATGGGTTGTAGAAACATCAGAGCTAGAAAGCGAATCTCCCATGACTTCCTTCCTAAGCCAGAATCTGTATGAAAGTTCAAGAAGTCAGGAGCAGAAACTTGTGATGACCCAGGTCACGGAGGGTATGAAGCTCTGTGTCCTGGCCAAGGTAGATGAGGAAAGAATGTGGAAGTGTTTAGTGTCAGCAAAGGGGCAAGAAGGTAGGGAGGGTCCCACGCTATCCCCTCAACTGGACAGCTGTTGGAGTTTACAACTCGCTTTTATGAGCCCTACAGAGAATTAGTTTGTGGAGGGTCAGCCTAGTATAAAGGGTCAGAGGTGGAGAGTTCATTGGTCTGGTTTGAGAAAACAGTGATAAAACAAAAAAGAATCCATCTCTTTAGAGCTCCCTTTGTTAGCAGCAGTGTTTCAGTTAACAGCTCTAGATAAAATTCTGTGAAGCAAAAAGAAGCTCTTCTGTTCATACTGTAGTTCCTTGACTTCAGTTTGATTTGATGCAAATAAACTGTTACATGTGTGTCTCCTTATTAAGAACTTGCTTTTACGTGGGGAGCCCTCACCACTGTCCTATCCAAAAAAGGAGATAAAGTATCTATGCTACCTAAAATAGAATGTTTAATAAATAATTTCCTCTGGAAACTTCCAAAATGAAGGCTGTATTTCAAAAGGAGCACCTTTTGCTACAAAGGAAACAACAAGGCAAAATTGAAAAGTTAATCAAACAAACGTGTATTTTAATTTAAGTAAATTGGTTGCATTTTCATGTGGAATAGCATTTTCAAAGGCATATTTCTGAAAGAACACTGTAGATTTAAACTCGATACTCCTTTTCTGATTTCCTTTTTATTGGCATTCAAAATCATGGTCTTGCTTTGAACATTTTAAGGTATTTTAAAAACCTGTAGCGGAATAACTAAGCCTTTGAAATAATATAGTAAGCAAAATATAAATATCAAGACTCTAATAATTATTTCTCCAGGCAAAGGATTGAACATAATTATATATTTTTGAAATCAGAAATGACCAGAGAAATTATTCTGCAATCTGATGGCTTTCTGCTGTCTACTTGATAAGCATGAAACTCCTTAGTGTGAAATACAGGTACTCGCTCCAGCTGAACATATTAACTTCATGCTCTGGCTCAATTGTTTGCTCTTCCTGTTTCTTCTGCCACAGCTTGGTGCCTCTGTTGTTCTTCCCACAGCCTAGGCTGGCCTTGGCACTTCTCTAGCTTTGTATATAGTGATGTTTTCGTATTTAGTATATTTCACATTGTACTTTTATAGGGCTGCATGTCTATTCCTCTAGAGTGTGCTTGTTACTCCTACACTGTAAGTCCCTTTTTATAATAATCATTTTATAATGCCCTCTTGTTATCTAGACATGAAATCCTTAGATGTATGACCTACCCATCCACATTATTTTTTGAAATCAATATAATCCCCCAACTGTAATATAAAGGGAAATAAAACTATTTTATAATATACTTACATAATAAGATTTTCAATAGTAAATGCCCTGCTGCAAAGTAGAAATGACCCCTACAAATTTCCAAAATGTACCCTGGGCAGCAGTGTCTTCCACATTGAGAAACACTAACATAGACTCTGAGCCCCATTATAGCCAGGACTACCTCTGTGTAATTTACCATTTACCCAACGACCTATACAGTGAGTAAAGGATCATGTCTGTAATACTAGACTGAGAGTTACCTGAAAATGAGTAATTAAGATGTCATACTACTTTTGTATCCCACATGTGTCGTACTCACTAGTTTCAGTTGAGTATGTCAACTGAACATTGGGTTGATCGATATCAAAAATCTATTAAGAACTTAAAATAAGTGGATGAATGAAAATGAGTGACCAGTTTTCTGGTTTTAGATGCATTTAGATTTCTTATATATGCACCTCTAGCTTTTTCAAAGAAAGCAGGAGTAAATGGAAAAAAATAAAAATACACATATTGAATTGTCATTATTATATACGTATATGCTCTGGGGTTTGTTGTATACGTTTATACTCTGGGGTTTAGAGAACTTGGGATCTAATCTTTTTGAGCCACTTTTCTTAGTTCCCTAAAATATGGGATAGGATACCCCTCATAAGGCTACTGAATGCTATAAAACTATTAAGAATATCCAAATGGATTGTCTTTCTAGTTCACTTGCTGTTTTTTTTTTTTTTAATGGTGTTGTACCTCCAAGTTTTTAAGCAGTGGGAAAATAAATACATGTAGCTTTTATTAATCCCATACATTGCCTATAGATCATGAAAATTTGGTGTACAGTCTAATTAATGAAACAAAATAGTCCCACAGGGTCTAAAAATAACGGGACTACATAATTGGAGAAGCAGCCAAGAAACTTTGCTTTGGGTTATAGAATAGTTGAACAACTTAAAAAGCTTAAAAAAGAACCTTGGAAGTCTTCCTTTGCCCCTCTCCTAGCAGAGGTAATGCTGAGTGATATTTTAAGTGGGAAAATGTTGGCAATCGGTATTACATGTTCTTTATGCTCTTGATATCCAGGAACAAGAACCTCCTGTGTTTATTGCCTGTGTTTATCAACTTAAGCTTAAAAATTGCTGATGAGAAAAATGGAAAAAAAGTACAGATAAGTTTAAATCACAGAAATGGTTTCAGCTAATTAAATTAGAAGCATAAGAAATTGTGAGGAAAATCCATCGCAGCAGAGTTATAAAGACTGGTTTCATTAAATACCTAGACATCAATTTTGTGACCAAGCACTGAGGTGCATTGAAAACCAGGAAACACTGGGGAAATTGATTTGGGATAAATGCTGAATAGACTGATATGTTTTGTACATTTAGAAATAAAGGTACCAATGTAAGAATGTGCAGGGTCATATAAATGTTCTAGAATACATCCCAGGGTGATGTATAAAGGGAAGCGTCCTCTCTAAATTATTCCTCATGTTCTCAAAGATCTAGAGAATAAGAAGTGGGATATTTTTGACTTCTAGGACACTCTTGTTGAACACTTACAAAGAACACTGTGATTTGCCTCAGAGGTAGCAAGCCCTTAAGAGGAGTCAATAACCAGAGATGTTTTTGAAGAAAATAGACAGCCGGCTATTGTCTGTAGTTGAGAGAAGGGGAGCTGGGGTGTGACTGTCGATGAATGTCAGTGGGGAAAATTGTTGGTGACATTAATGCTCTGTTCTCTATGACTCTACTTTTCTTCTTTGTCCTTTCCTTGCTTCCTTCTTATTTTTCTCATTTCTCACTCATTGTAAGGTAAGGTATTGTCTTATACTGGCTCTATCCAAGGTACCCCATGCAGTTTGGGATCATGCATTTATTCATTGAACAGATCTTTTTTGGTCATTGCCTCTATGCTCATTGGTTTGTCTTTGGGTAGAGGGTTGGTCTAGATTAACTCCAGGTAGTTTCTTAAAGTCTCTTCACACACAGGCTGTCATTCTACTAAGCTAGCTAGGATCCAAATTTTATCTTTAATGTGTCCTTGGAAATTCTTAATTTGAAAATGTTTCTTTTAGGCCAGTCTAAAGATTTAACTTTATGAGATGCTAATGGAAACATGAATGAATTTTTTAAAGAAGAAAGTAACCAGAAATCAAATTTTTATATCAGCCTTAAATCATTTCACATTAAAAAGCAAACTATGTTAACAAAGAATGCTAGAATCATCTTGTGTATCTGAGGTCACGGTCTGTCCCATTCTTCAGTGTTTATGATGTCGTATTTTCTCTACGCAGTGGACATTGTGGTCCTACTTACTCATAACTGGTACTGTCATTGCTCAGGGCAAAATCCTTACTAAGAGAGTTTAGGGTGGAGTTGTTTATGATGCTATTGACTTGAACTGGACTTCTTACGCGTTTAAAAATGGGAAGAATTGTCAGAAGACATTGTCTAATAAGCTATGTTTTAAATTATGATGATCAATTCTTCAAGGTAGTTTCAAGAGGACCAGTATGACTATTGGCTAACAAGTAGTTCACTGAAATAGACATTGAGCATTGTGTTCATTGCCTTGGTTCAGGAAGCTTATGGTTAATAGCCTTCCCTGAAGCATTTATAAGATGGAACTTGCTTTCTGTCTGGTAACGTGGCATGAAATCATAGTGAAGAGATCTTATACATCACCTAGCTCATTTTTCTAATTTCATAGGTAATGAAACTGAAGTAGAATGGATTTCAGTATCTTTCCCTGTGTCTTTCCATGGGATTGACTATAGAGGTGGCACCAGAATGCAGACCTCCTAATTTCTAATTCTGGGATTTTTTTTCACCACATCACACTGTTTCATTCCTTGTTTCATCCACTCAACCATCTGATACATACATTTTAGTGCTTACTGTCTGCTAATCATTGTGCCAGGTAGAAGGTTGTACCAGGGGCTAATTACTTCATCACTTAGAATGTGTTACTTTCTTAGATATTCTTCAGTAAAAATATTTGAAATGCTTCCGTTTTAAGGAAACAATGACATACCATCCAACTTGAATTTGTTTTAATAAATATATGTATTTGATCAATAGGTATATATTTCAGAACCTTATTCAGAGAAGTCACACTGAAGGAAAAGATTCCACTTTCCAGTGTTTGGACAAGCTCATCAGGCAGTCTTCCAAATGATGTTTTGACTGATTTCTTACTGATGCTGATGTTGACCAGCATTGTAATCTAACCTGACATCAGCAGGCATATCTGTTCAGTGAACTGTAATAGATACTCAACTCTAATGTTTTCTAATTAACTTGAATCCTAGAAATGATATAATGGGTCATTCTTTTTCATTCCTCATTGAATGTTGTGATTAATTATTGATCAGATATGAATGTTTCAAACTTTTTATTTCAAATTGACTATAACATTAAACTTCAAAATTGACTTTAGCTTTTTTCAATTGATTTAAAGTAATTCTTCATAATCTTTAATGCAGACATCTTCTATATTTGGTATTAATGAATCTAGTACCACAGATTAATTTAATGTCTATATTATTATTAGTTAGCCTGTGATTCTGTGGAAAAGTCACTGGCAATTACATTGTCATAATTTATTAAATAGTACTAAGGAAAAGAAAATATCTAATCCAATCCAAATTTTTTCCAGTATTAAGAACAATTATTTCATAAAGCAAAAAGTCACAAAATGAGCGAAGTTCCAATATATCTTTGTTGTTTCACTGTTCTTTGTTAAAGAAAACAATAGCCAGAATTCATAGAAGAATAGGTATAAGGTATGAACAAACATTTTGCTAAAGATATATAGCAAAGGCACATCTGAAAAATGCTCAGAATGAATCCTTAAGGAAATGTAATTAAAACAACAGTGAGATAGCATGACAAACTTACAACAGGGGTTAAAATTAAGAACAATTGACCAATCTGTGAACCTTTACGTTTCTTGAGTTTTGTTGCCAGTAAAATCATCTCATAAAGATATAAAAGGTGCTGTATATTTGTACATCTTAAAATTTGCCATATTGTGCTATTACTTTTATTAGTAGGAATATCATTCATGTTTTTTAAAAAAATTAGTTTCTATGTCTAGGACTAATTCCAATAGAAATGGTGAATGAAGCTAAGCTTATCTTCAGGATTATTCCATTTCCTTCATTATCTTACCCTTACTCAGTCTTTCTTTACCTACAGAGTGCATACTCTTTCTCTTTCTCTCTGGGATTCCTCTAATACTAGACTAATGCTGATATCATATTTCCAGATCAATCCATAATTGTTGTCTAGAGTCGTGTGTTGGCAAAGATCTCAGGATTACAGCTCCGATCAGTGGGAAAGACTGCCATGATCAGATGGTGATATCTGTCCTGTGACCATGTCACCAGTGTATTTGGTGTATCTATTTAACATTTTGACAACTAACTAATCTGAAAAAGAAAACTCTATTAATGTACTGAGAATGGTCAACTGCCAGCTTTTCATTCCTCTTCCCGTTACCATAGCTTGTGTATAGTCTAACAGTGACCTTCTGAAGACTATATGACCTATTTGTTTTTAATGCAGTTTTGGCTAGTGCTGGGAAATTGCATTTCCCCCAGTCATGCCACTTTGAGAAAAATCTGCTTCTTGGTCCTCTAGATTTTACCTTAGGTATTATATCGACCAAGAATATTTTTTATATGGTACCGGAATGCACTTAGAACTTTCCAATATTTTTTTCTTTGGGATTTAATGTCTCCTATGGTGGTTTATCTAATTATTCTGAATGCTTATGATTTTACTCTTTCTGAATGCTCCAGCATTATGTCTTCCTTTTGGTTATTTTACTGTTGATGTGTAAACAATATATTTAATCATTATTCTTAAGAAACTAATGCTGGCAAACAATTGTATATCTTGGTTTGGTGTTTCCTCTCGTTTATAAAAGGCTGGAATGATACCATGGAAGTATCAGTTATTTTATGACATTTCTTAGATTCAGTCATCAACTAACTGAGAAAAAAAAAAGACAGATGTTGATATTAAAGTTAATTTATGTGAAAAGTGCTTTAGAACACCAAAGCACTCTCTAGATTTACTAATATTATTAAAATATTTACAGGTGATATTTATTCAAGTAACTATGAGATTTCTTAAAAGTCTCTATGTCTGGCTTTAGAGACTAAAATGAGATCAGGGGAAAGGAAGTCAGTGGCCTTTGTGACGGGATGGGGTCTGGTTCATCCTTGTTTCCGTCCTGAGATATATGGGGAGATTTTCATTTTAGATATTTTACTATTTATGAGTTTGAATTTGTACAATGAGATTAATGTCATTTTCATGCCTACTTACAAAACATCCATTTTTCAGCCCATGGATCAAGAAGTAATTTTGACATTCAAGTCTTATTATTTAAGAAATAGTTTGTAAGGCTATAGCTGTCATAGATAATGGTTCCTCTGATGGATCTGGGCAAAGTAAATTAAAAACCTTCTGGAAAGAATTCACCATTCTTGATGCCATTAAGGATGTTTGTGATTCATAGGAAAAGGTTAAAATAGAACATTAAAGAGTTTGAAAGAAGTTGATTTCAACCCTCATGGATGACTTATGAGGAGTTGCTTCTTATGGATGATCAAAGAAAGTGGTTTCTTGAGCTGGTCTTTACTCCTGGTGAAGATGCTGTGAATATTGTTGAAATGACAACAAAGGATTTAGAATATGATAGAAATTTATTTGATAAAGCAAAGGCAGGGTTTGAGAGGACTGACTACAATTTTGAAAGAAGTTCTACTGTGGATAAAATGCTATCAAACAGCATTGCATGCTGCAGAGAAATTGTTTGTGAGAGGAAGAGTCAACCAATGGGGCAAACTTCATTGTTGTCTTATTTTAAGAAATTGCTGAGCTACCCCAGCCTTCAGCATCCACCACCCTGGTCAGTCAGCAGCCATCAGCATGGAGGCAAGACCCTCCACCAGCAAAAAACAAAACAACAACAAAAAAACTTGCTGACGGCTCAGATGGTTAGCAATTTTTAGCAATAAAGTATTTTTAGTTGTTATGTACATTGTGTTTTTTTAGACATAATGTTATTGCACACTTAATGGACTAGAGAATAGTGTGAACATAACTTTTATACGCCTGGGGAAACCAAAAATTTCATGTGACTCACTCTCCTGGGATATTTACTTTATTGTGGTGGTCTGGAAGCGAACCCACAATATCTCCGAGGTGTGCCTGTAGTAGAAAGATAGAATGATGGGAAAAAAAAAGATTCTTTAAGACATTGAACTGATTTGAGCCACTCTACATTTTATGTTAGCCCTTATACAGAATTAGTTCCTATTTGTGTATTGAGTTTTTGAAGATTGGAGTGGTGGAAAAGAGGAAGAGGTGTAAAGGTATATGCCCATGAGCTTTCACATGATACCAGACAGACAGTGAACAAGCTGGGTGTGTTTTTACTGTGCAATGAGATACCCCTCTGTGGTTTAGAAAGACTGCCTTTTCAGCATCTAGTCTCCTAAATTTGAATCAGATATTCATTCATTTATTCACTCATGAAATATTTGCTGGATGCTGATCTTGGGCCAGGCACTGTGCTAGGCATTAGGTATACTGTATTGAGGTCATTGCCTCCAGGGAGATTCTATTCTACTGGAGTGACCCAGAAAATAAACAAGTCATCCAAACTATTATAAGCAAAAATTGAGAAAAACATTAAGGAATACACAGGGAGCTATGATGGATAAGAATGTTACCGAGAGATGGGAGTGGGCCCAGAGACCATGAAAAGGGGATTTGAAGAATATGGAACCAGCCATACAAAGAGCTGGGACCGTGTGGGTAGCTCTGAGTTTGGCATGATCCAGGAATGGAGATCTGGACAGTGTGGCTGGAGGACTGGGGAGGGGAAGGACATGAAATGGGAGAGGTTGCCAGGGGCCATATCACACAGGGTTTCCTAAGCTATGGCCAGGACCTTGGAGTGTGTGCAACAGTAAGGGAAGCCATACTAGGTTTTAAGCAAAGTGTGACTTGACCTATTTGATCTATGCTTTGAGAAGATCCCTCTAACTGCTGTGGAAAAAATGGATTGGAGAGACATCTAAAGAGGAAGTGGAGAACTGTTAGACGGTCGAACAGTGGAAATGGCAGTGTGGATAGACAGAACTGAACACAATTCCAAATTCATTTTTACCTCAACAATCGGAAAAATGTGGAGAAATGAATGTTTCAGAGCACACTTTTCAGTTTCTATTCCTTGTTGTGGCTCCTCCTCTTCAAGTATCTAAAACTTATTGTGCATTTCTAATTAATGCTTTTTTGTTTAACAGATTTTGGTTCTAAGAGAAATTCCCTTATTATAATTATAGTTCACATAGTAGTAAGTAAAGTACATTTTTTATTAGATTGTCATTTATGTAGTTGCCATTTTTGTGGGTGAAATTGGTTGAGTATTGGCTGATTCATATGGTTCAACCTAGCAGATTCAGAATTTGACTTTTCTCATGGAAACATTTGTCTACTGTCAATGTGGTCTACAGTGAGAGAAATATTCTCCTTTTCTATGTATAAATAAATGAAGGGTCCAGATGGCATTGCAGTGATGAAAGATGCATTATGGCTATTCTTCAGTCCTTAGACACATAGAGCACCCTCTCTGGATAATCCAGGATAAAGGGGGAAATGAAATGGCCACTTTATTGAAAAAGCCCACCTTTCCAATATAGTCAGTCAAATGCTATTATCCTTTTATTACTCTGTAATTTTGAGGGCAAGTTCAGTGAATAACTGTAGAGGCTATTAAGAGCTGTCATGGAAAATTTATCTGTCTTTAAATGGAAGGTAGAAACATTACTGCAGGAACAGCACTGCTTCAAGGTAGATAATTCTCCTCTTTGAGCCCTTTAAAACGCTGTTTATTGTTTCCTACTACATCTCCCCAGACTGTTCTAACACTCGTAATTGTGATCCTGCCTTTTTTTCTCTTGTCAGGAATAAAATTTATGGAAGAAGCCTGGCCCATGGGAACCAATCCTGTTTTGTGTTAGTTTCATGTTAGTGTCTACACTAATAGCACACAATGAAGGTCAGTAGTAACCTACAGAAAACATGATTAAATCCACCCAGCTCCGTAAAGGGTA
This sequence comes from Balaenoptera borealis, assembly GCF_965194805.1. Taxonomy (NCBI): domain Eukaryota; kingdom Metazoa; phylum Chordata; class Mammalia; order Artiodactyla; family Balaenopteridae; genus Balaenoptera; species Balaenoptera borealis. The sequence continues at coordinate 63,329,059 of NC_138877.1, forward strand.
GAAGTTCCAGAAAGGGCCTCTGCCATCCTCTACTCTTTAGTCTTATCCTGGGCCTCTGAGGGTAAAACTGTGGCTAGTGGAGGACATCATAATGATAGAAAGAACTGAATATTTCAGAACATCACTGTTTTATTTTTCTCTGGCTGCTGTACAAACCTGGTGTCTTAAAACAACAGAAATTTATGCTCTCACAGTTCTGGGTGCCAAAAGTTCAAAATCAAGGTGTCTGCATGGCCATGCTCCCCTCCCAAGGCTCTAGGGGAGAATCCCTCCTTGTTTCTTCCAGCTTATGGTGGCTCCAGGCATTGTTTGGCATGTGACTGTATCAGTTCACTCTCTGCCTCTGTCTTCACATGTCTTTTTGCCCTGAGTCTCAGTGTGTCCTTTTCTGTCTCTCATATGAACATTTTGATTGGATCTAGGACTCTTCCAAATCCAGCATTTGCTCAGCTTCATACTCAATGTCATTTGCAAAAACCCTACTTCCAAATAAGGTCACATGCTGAGGTTTCTGGCGGATCTGAACTGGGGGGACACTGTTCCTACCCACTATAGTCACCAACTCAGAACACAAACACATGCTGGTTGGCAGTTTTATTTTCTCATCCCAATTTTATCAACTTTCATCAACAATAAGAATAATGTATGCTTTCCCTCCAAGAATAAAATGGAGTAAAGAGAATTCATTCACAGGATTGTCAGAAGATCAAATTGCCAAAAATCTCTCCACATTTTTAGTAAGAGAGTAGAACTCAACAAGGAAGTATTTTCTTCTAATTGTAAAATGTTAAAAATTTGCTCAATTGAACTCCTGTAAAGGAGACTTTGAAAGAAATTCATTTCCAAATATGATTCACATTTATGACTTTTTTCATTTAACTTGGCTTGGAGTATTGGTTCTTGGATGTAGAATTAGGTTCTAGGTTTGAGGAATGCTTGCCTTTTATGTATTTATATAAAGTTCTAGTCTTTCAGTTCTACTTATTACCAGTTACTGTTTAGTCTCAGTTCTGGTAATCATAGTCCTAGAACTCTGCGAGATTCCCATCCATCCATTGTACTATGCACTCTGCATCAAAACAGCACTTTGGAGTAGGTATCCTTGCCCCTGTTTTACAGATGATGGAACTGAAGGGTCAGTGACTTGCCCAAGGATATACAGGGTGTCTGCAAAAGAACTGGTTTTCTAATCCAGGTCTGTCAGCTTTTCACCACTGCCTGATGCTTCCCTCAAGAATGTCAACCGTGAGTTTCGGAGGAGGTTGGTATGTTTATCTGCTGTTAACCCAGTGTCACCTGGAGCCTATGTTCCTGAATCTGAGGTGTCTTGCTGGATTCAGTGTGCCCTTCCAGCTCACTCAGGAAGAGGGCTTCAGTTCTATCGTATAGGAGTCACGTTGTTTATCCAGACTCCTGGCTGGCAGCTTCAAGTACTAGCAGCTGATACTGAGTGAGGGGCAGAGATTTTTTTTTGGCCTTTGGGACATCTTTCCCTTTTCATCTTCTTCCGGAAGCAGTGTCTGTTTGGATGCAGGTCACCGAGCAGGGCGAATAGAGCATATTGCCAAGCTTGGTGTGTTTGCCAGATTGGAAGGGGGCTTCACACTCAGATAACATGTCCTGGGGGCTGCCTTCCTGCCCACTGTAAGCAACACAGCCTCCTTCTGGCCGCCCCATCCCTCCTGTCTGCCGATTCTACTCCATTTCTCCCCAGAGGACTTATCACTACTTCATACATTTGATATGTTGATTCATTCCTTTATTTTCTGCCCATCACTAGACTGGAAGCTTCATGAGAGCAAGAACTTTGTCTTTTTCACTCCTGTGTCTTCAGTATGTTGAAAAGAGCTTGGCACAAATGCTCCAAGACCGTGTGATTGAGTGAGTGAGTGAGTGAATGAGCATGCCCTGTCACCGTGATTAAACTAGTGATTCATACCTACTTGTCTTCTTCCTTTGCTGATTTTGAGGAAATTATAGGACTTCACTGAGCCCTAAGCACTGGTAAAATGTTGGTATTAAAATACCAGTTGGGCAGCAATATTCTCACTTGATATAATGATGTGGGGTGAAGGTTATGATTACTTCTGGGTGGGATTCAACAAGAGAGCTGAAAAAATAAAAATCCTAGAGCAAAGTAGTAGGAAGGTAAATATGCTGAGTGGGTAAATATGCTGGAAACAGCAATAGTTAGACATAAATATATGCTGCTTGTAGTAAATATATGTATGCTGCCATTTATATATATATATATATACACACACATACTATACATAGTATATATACATGTTTTTAAAACATATATATATATACATATATATCTTTTAATTTCTTATTTTCCCTTTCATTAGAGGAAAATCAGCACAGAATAGTGTTAAATTATTTATGTATTAATACATGTCTACTATCAGAAAAAAACAATGGGGAAAAAATGTTAGATCCATTAAATAAAGTCCAGGCTGGGAATATTCATTTAAATTTAATTATTGATTCCTACAAAATATGAGTCTGCAATGATTTTACTGGGAAAAAGACCAAAAAAGGAATGGTGACTCTTGCTTGCTTTTACCATTAGTGGTTTTCAAGAGTCTGAGAGGTTGTATAATTCTAGTGGGAGACCGAACATCATGGTAGGAGATTCAGGCATTTCTTTTCTCTACCAGATGCCTGAGTCTCTTGGTAAGTGATGGGTTAACTTTAAGGAGAGATTGGGAGGTGATGAACAGAGGGGAGAAATAGGACTTATTTGGCTGAAGAGAAGAAAGAGGAGGTAGAAGAGGAAAATTCTATTTTTTTCTTGTTCCCTTGACTAGAAGGCTTGGCTTTCCAAATTGCCTTCCTTACAGGATTAAGTGGAGATTATTGATAACCAGTTCTGAGGGCAGTAATAGAGAAGGAGGGTCAAAGCACGGGGTGTGGCCGATGGGAGAGAAAGGAGACATTTACTTAGAGCTCAGCTCTGCGTCTGTGCTGCTGGTGAATTTCTATTCCATTACGACTTCCTCCTTTTCAGTAATGGAACTTATAGAGACAATGAAAAAGGTAATAGAGCCGTCAATATAGTATATTCTGGAAACCCAGCTGAGGTGCTAAAGTACTTCCTGAGGCTTACAACGCACATCAAAATGGATCAAGTTCACTGCTTTTCAGGGCAGTCTGGTGAGGAGTGAAAAGAGACTGGCAGTGTGTTCAAACACAGCTCCAGGAACTTTGTGTGTGACCTTCATCCCTTCACATTTCTAGATGGGGGCGGGGGGGGGTCTGCTAAAACATTATGTATTCATTTTTCCTTCAGAATATTAATTCTTTGCTCTCTGGTAATGCTATGTGTTCAAAATATGTTCTTTAAAAATAACGTTTTGTCAGCTTACATGCAGAGTGTTTTTTTCATTGATTACTGAGATTTTTTTTCCCTTAAGTTAGGGATATTCTCTTTGTCCTCTTCTCATGCCTGTTGCATATTCACCATCACTCAGGTCACACAATTTTTATTTACTATTGTCTTATAAACTCTGTGGAACGTCACTAGAACATCACACTTGTCTTGGTCTCCTTGGGTTCATTTTTGTGATCCCTTAAATTTAAAATGTCTCATTTCTTCTGGGGCAGGCATCTGCTTTATTATGGGTAATGTGTTTGGTGATTGAGGAAGAACTTTTACCAACTTTTCCGTCATCAAGTTTATTATAATAATACAGGCAAAGCCTGTGTTTTAGAGCAGTGCCCATGTACCAGAAGTAAATCATCATCTCAGTAGGGAGCAGTATAATTTGGAAACCTGAGGAATATGCAGTGCTATTAAGAGAGGGACCATCGGCTCCTACAGCTCTAAAAACTATCTTCTAAGCTGTGACTTTAGTATAAATTTAACTTGTCCTTTTTCAGGGACATAGTGGAAAGATTTTACATGATACACTTACAACCAGTGTCACTCCATATAACAAATGTCTACCTACATCAGATTGATTACGAGTCTTGAAGACAAATGCCCACTACCTTTGGTCACTGGAGAAAGACAGTATTTCTCAAGTGTGCTTTGGCTTTCAAAAATATAAATCCATTACTGGATTTTACACTAACGTAAAAGTCTTTCAGAGGAAACATTATTTTGTACAATACAGGTTTTTAATTTGATCTCAGTTTCAGATACAAAGATAAACACACATGCATATGTATTTGTTTTTGTTAAAAAGAAAACATTTAAGGATAATTTAGTTTGCACCTCTTGTAGTCACTTTTTCTGAATTTCAACTTTTCTTTTGATTTTACCACCCATTAGAGTGGGTTTTCACTTTTTGGGTTTCTTTTTCTTAGCTTTTAGGTTTAATGGCTTATGCTAAAAAGCACTTATGTTTCTACTGGCTAGCATGTTTCACTGGCTACACTCACTCTGGCAGATGAGTTATAGCAGATTCTTTAATATATATATATTTTTTTCTTTTTTCCTATAGATGGACCCTCATAGTGTTTTGACAGTTAAAAAGGATGGGGGGTTATTGAGCGTCTAGTTTCTCAGCTGCTCAGCTGTATTTTTTTAGCTATATATCAGCAAAATTACCCAGCTCTCTTACAGAAGGTGTTCTGTTGCCAGATGGTACTCTGCAGGAAAGAACTTCTTAGTTTTCTTAAATCAGGATTTATAGTAAAAGAGAATAACACTCAGATATAGAAGACAGGTTTCTCTGGAAATCTTGGAGTCTCAAATATCCATCCTTTCTCTGTCTTCATTGCTTCCTTCCTATTCAATTAAGCTGATAACAAAATGTTGACACTGCTATTCAATAACTGAAGGGCACATTCGGAGCAATTTTCATTGTCCTGTCTGCCCGAGACCCGACTGAAAGGTTCAGCTTCAATTGCACCATTAGCCCAGCAACTGCAGCCAATCGTTACCAATGATTTTTTGGTTGCCCTAGTTTTTTTTTACTTTATTGAGCTTATTCAGAAATAATGAAACTCCATCTGTCCTTTTCTTAAAAGATATTTGCACAAAGTGCAGTGGCTGTTTCTTTTATAAACTCATCAGCATTGCCTTAAGGAGTGCCCTTAACTATCGATCTTCTGGTCTGGCTAATAGATCTCCTAATTCGCAGAAATACCCCAATGCAAGATTTTAACAATTAGAAAATTATGAAAGAAAGTCCCAGGGGCCTCCCAGCTTCTGCACAGACTGATGACTCAGCATCCATCTCACTGTTGGAAGTGGTGGAGTTAGTTGACCTGGGAGAGAAAAATACAAATTTAAATAAGTGGGCAGTTTTTCCTTATTTTCCAAATTCTGCAGCTGTTTCAAAGGAACGTCTTCTTGCTTGGATTGAAAATGGCACTATTCAACAACCGTACTGAAATATTGTTTACGTGAAGTCTTTCAGTACTTAAACTCACAGCCACAAAACAGGGAAGACTAAGATCAAGTTTCACTAAACCCTTTTGGGAAGATATGTGGGATTAACGGTTATAGTCTTCCATGGCTTAAAATCTAAACCTTTATATTTTAAGCAAAAGTTAACTGGTTTTCAAATTTCAAAATTGTCTTGGCCTGTGTTCTAATAGAGAAGTTTCTTGCAGATTAGCATGTAAGCTTCTATGCTGCCTTATCACTTATTGTTAATTAAAACTTTGTTATAACTTTGTGACCCACTTGAGAACATTAAAATTGCCAGAGTATTAAATGTTTTTGTAAACCAACAGGCAGTTTTGACATCCTCTAGAATGGCTAGTTTGCTTGTGATTAATTCCAAAGCTTGAAAATATATATTCAAGATATTAAAAGTTGGATGCACAAATAGGGACTTAGCCATTTTTTCTCTCCTATTTTTGCCCATCCCCAGGTTCCCTCAATTTTCTACCTAGAATTTCTCATGCTCTCTCTCACTTAAAGATTTTCAGTACTTCCCATTGTCCCCAGGGGATGGCTTACAGACCCCGTGATGTAATCCTGCCTGTGGAAACACGCTTTCCTAATTCATCTATATGCCATTTTCCATTTGGTAATCACTGAATGTCTCCAACCCACATTTATGCTATTGCTCGTGTCCTGAATAGACCCCCTTTCTCTAACTTTCCCAAATGTTCAAATTGCTCCCCCCAAGAATTTGTGCAGAAGTTACCATCTCTATGAAGCTTTATCTCTACCTCTGACTTGGCTTCACCAGAAAATACTGGTTTCTCATTTATCCTTGTAACTCTTGTAGAGCTCATCACATGTGCTCATCAGCATGCATTTACATGCACGTCTTCCACAATGACCCATGAGTTTCTGTAGAGAAGGGGCTCTGCCTTACCCATTTTTGAATTCCTTATGTCTGGCTTTGCACCTCACACACAGTAAATGATCAATAAATGCTTATTGAGGGTATAGGACTGAAATGAACCTTGGAGATTATCTGGTTAACGTCTTTACTATTTTGTAAGTGAAACAAAAATGTGGCTCATAGACTTCATTTGGTTATTAGCCCAGTGTTATTGTTGGCACGCGATAGTTCCGCTTTTGCGTTATTGGTTTCCTGCTACTTAAAAATAATACAAATTGAAAATTAATAAAAATGCACTGTGCAGTGCTTTCTATTTTCAGCATAATTTTATCTTCTTCAGATTGGTGAGGTTGACAGGGTGGGAAGTATTTCCCCCATATTACAGATGTAGGACAAAAGGCTTAAGTGAGTCAATCAAGATGGTGGGTGGAAAGGCAAGCACTTGAATTAGGGCCTGTCTGATTCTAACCCTTCATGGGTCCTTCAGTCATCACTGGAAGTTGAATGATGACCCTAGCCTTGTTTCTGTATGTGGCATTAGGCAATTTCATAGGTCTTGTTGGAAAAGCATTAAGTTTTACTTATCTTCCCAGCTGAAAGTAGAGAGCTATGTGTTGGACTATTCCTGGAAGAAAATGCCTTGGGGAGAATTTATCCTCAGTGGTTTAGAGCAGGAAGCTCAGACTTTAGACCCTGCCTTACATGCTGGGGGTAGAAATTAGATGGAAGTGAACTTGACCCTTGCTCATTTCCAGAGCTAAACACACAATGATAAAGGCCATCTGAAGTTTTTTTTTTTTAATTTTTATTTTTGGTTATAAAATGTGATACATGTTTATTGCAGCCATTTTAGAAAACTTAGAAAAATACAAAGAAGAAAATTTAAAATGTCCCTAATTTATCACCAGGAATCTGCTATTAACATCTTAATATAACTGTAAACTCTGGAACTAAGCTGCTTGGTTTTAAATCCTGGTTCTGCAACTTACTAGTTTAAGGATAATGGAAAAGTTACCTTACCTTTTGAGGTCTGAGTATACTTATTTACAAAATGGGAATAATAATATTGCTTATGTCAGAAGGTTCTTATGAGCATTAAGTGAATTTATAGCTTAAAGAACTTAAAAGAGTTCTTGATATACTCATGTAGTATGTACTCACCTAATTTAACTATTATTATATCTCCAGTCATTTTATTTAACAAAAGTCTGGAACATAACACTGGTGTAACTTTTTACCCTACATTTTCCACTTAATATATCATAAACATTCTTGACACTCACTTAAATATTCTTTTAGAACTTGAATTTATTAATTACGTTACACCATTGTTCTTTCCTATCATAATTGGTCTAACCAGTTCCTAATTATTTGTTTCTAATCCTTGACTATTGTAAATTACACTTTGATATACAGTTATGTTATATATTGTTGTGGTTAGCCCTGATAATTTCCTTGGGATAGATTCCTAGTAGGAGAATTAATAGTTCAAGAGAGTATAATTCTTTAAAATTTTTTGAGTTATTTACCTTAAAAAAAATAGTTTATTGAGATATAATTTACATATCATACAGTTCACACAATTAAAGTGTATAATTCAGTGGTAATTAATACCACTGAATTGTACACTTAAAAATTCTTAAAATGGTAAATATTATATTATCTATATATTACATTATTTTAAAAATTATGGTAAAATATAGATAATATATACCATTTTAAGAATTTTTAAGTGTATAATTCAGTGGTATAAATTATATTCATGAAGTTATGCAACCATCACTGCTATTTCCAAAACTTCTTCATTACCTCAAACTTTAATCATTAAGCAGTAGCTCCCATTCCCTTCTTCCCTCAGACCCTGGTTACCTCTAATCTACCTTCTGTTTGTATGAATTTACTTATTCTATCTATTTCACATAAATGGAATTGTAAGGTATTTGTGCTTTTGTGTCTGTCTTATTTCGTTTAACAGGATGCTTTCAAGGTTCATGTTGTAGCGTTTATCAGAACTTCTTTCCTGTTTATAGCTGAATAATATTCCATTGTATGTTTATACCATATTGTGTTTATCCATTCATGTGTTGATGGACATTTGGTTTGTTCCTACCTTTTGGCTATTTTGAATAATGCTGCAATGAACATAGACATTAAGCTATCTGTTCAACTCCCTGCATTCAGTTCTTCTGGGTATATACCTATATGGGACTGCTAGGTCATATGGTAATTCTATGTTTAGCTTTTGGAAGAACCACCAAACTATTTCCACAGCAGCGCCACCATTTTACATTTCCACCAGCAATGGATGAGGGTTTCAATTTCTCCACGCTAAGGGCAACGCTTGCTATTCCCCCCGCCCTTTTTCTTTTGTTCGTTCTTTTTCTTTTTTTCTTTTTTTTGTTTATAGCTATCTAGAATGTGTGAAGAGGTATCTCACTGTGGTTTTTATTTACATTTCACTAATGATTAATGATGCTGGACATCTTTCAAGTGCTTATTCACCATTTGGAGATGTTCTTTGGAGAAATGTCTATTCAAGTCCTCTGCCCATTTTTAAACTAGGTTGTTTACCTTTTTGTTGTTTGAATTACTTGCCTTTTAAGGGATGATTTTCTAAATTTGTGCTTGTAAATATTTACCATAGAAGAGATATTTTTAGGCTCCTTAGATTTTGTATTTGCCGTCTCTTTTGGGAGTAGAATAACAGTTCATTAGAGTCCTTCCTTCATATAAAGAGCACGCTTATGTGCCAGTGAATGTGTTAGGTTTGTGCTGGGCACAAACATATGTGTCTTGCTTTTAAGGTGTCTTTTTTATTCCCATTGCTAGCTAGATATCCATGTTATTTTTTTTCCTGCTCAGAAGCTATTTCTTTACCAAAAAGTCCTCCTCATCTTGGAAGCATGTCCTTTGCCAAGTATAATTATATAGTATTTTGTGACCCTGTACAGAGTGTGAAATGTATATTCTTAGCACAAACTGACAGCGTTCCCTAACACTGTACGATGCTGCTAAAGTATCTGAAAAGGATTATATGAAACCAAGGGAGAGTTTTAATACTTTGGATCCAATGTTGATTCTGTCAATAGTAAATTTGTTCTGGGTTTCCTTCTGGCTTGCTCTATTCCAATCCCCATTTCAGCACTTTGAAACTACATTGAGGCAATATTTTTCAATACACCTAGAATTAGTCCCAAAATACATCAGAGCATAGAGTGATATTGAAATAGTATAACCAGAAGGAAAGATAATTTGTTGATAGAACCACCCACAAGAAAGACTGAGTCCACTGAAGCAAACACATGTATGTTCCTTTTACTTTTAAAAATCTCATCTGCAGTTCACCCCCATTAAGCTTGCTGGCAGGGTTTTCCAGCTAGGAGTCAAATTTGGATCTGGTCTGGGCTGATTGCACCCTAGGGAGGGACGTAGGCTCAGAATGAGTAATGGTGATTTGAGAAGTGATGTGCTTTTTTTCCTAGTCTGCAAACTCCACTGGGCTTTCCCGAAACTAACTCTCCAACATCCTGTTTTTCTTTACTGTTGTCATCCGACTGTAGCAAGGCAGGAACATTGAGGACAGAAAAGTTTGGGAGGTACCTAAAGTCCCCCATGTCTGATTCTGTCTGTGGGTCTGCACCCCATGCCCTGAGCTAGAGTAACAGTCAGGTGAGTTCAAGTTTGTTCTCAAGCAGGAAGTTGGGTCAGGGACTAGGCCGGCATGCAAGTGTGTGGGATTCGTGGGTGCAGCGTTCATGGCAGCTCACATGCACTGAGCTCTTCCTACAGGTCAAACCAGGCACTGTGCTAAATACTTGACTTGAATTATCTTATTTAATTCTCCCATCAACTTCAAGAGGCAGACAGTTACTCTCTGCATTTTAAAGACATGGAGACTATCAGAGTGAATAAGTGATGTTCCCAAGATCACGTGCATACCAGGTGGTGGGGTTGGGTTTCTGAACTAAGTATGTCTGCAAGCATAGCCTGGGCGCTTGACCCTGTACTAAACAGTTCTCTCCAGAGTGAGTACTTTTCAGATACAGAGAACAACCTAGAGGTTACCAGTGGGGAGCGGGGGGGGGGGGGGGGGGGAGGGGAGGGAGGAAGGGGAAGGAAGGGGGAGGGAGGAGGAGGGGCTATATAGAGGTGGGGGAGTAGGAGGTACAAACTATTGGGTATAAGATAGGCTACAAGGATTTATTGTATAAGATGGGGAATATAGCCAATATTTTGTAATGACTGTAAATGGAGTGTAACCTTTAAAAATTGTATAAAAAATTTTTTTAAATAAAATAGAAAAAAAAATGGGAGAGTGCTTTTGTCTATTGTCACATCAGTTCCCACTGGCCACTGATGGTATTCCATGTTGATGATCTTTTTTTGATGTTGCAATAATTGCCTCAGGTGAGAAAGAGGAAAAGAAGCCTTTCTTCAATTGTTACTTTGACCCATTCCCTCTCCTGATGCCCTTCCCCCAGCACATGTGAGGCATTTCCCACCCGTCTACTCTGGCCTCTTGTTCTTCCTTCTTATCTCATGTGCGTGATTTTAGACGCTCAAGAGGAATATCTTTGGTGATGCTTGTTTTGATGGGAAACATGCAAGCGGTAGACACCGGGAATGGGCCTTACAAAGCTGCTTCTCTTCATCATTCTTGTTGCATTTTGTAATTTCACTTTTTGTTGATCTGGGAAGTTGAGGACTGAAGGATGGAGATCAGTTTGATATGTCTGGAATTAAGTAAGAGGGTGGGAGAGGGGCAAGCCTATAACTGGTGCAAGAAGAGGTTGGTTCCTGGTAGAAACTGAAAGAAGACCAACCACTACACAGCTCATCTCCCTCCCTGCTCTTTTCTTCATAGCACTATTCCATGTCTAACTCAAGATAAATAGAATTTATTTATCTTTTTGTACTATCTTTTCCCATAGAATTTAAGCATTATGAGGGCAGAGATATTTCTGTTTAGTGTGTGTGTGTGTTTTGTACTTTTACTGCTGTATCTCTGGTACCTAGAATAGCACCTGGCAAACAGTAGGTGCCCAATATTGTTCAAATCCAGGGGAACTGGCCCACAGTGAGTCCAGTGAGCCAGAGAGAAAAGGGCATACGGTGACAATGGAAGAAGGTGGAGTCTGGTTACATGGGGTCACTTCAGGCCATGCTCTGGATTTAGGGTTTTATCCAAAGTGCAGTAGAAAACATTGCATTAAATGTGGAATGTGATGTCAATTACCATTTTTTCCCCAATAGGGAACTACCACAATTTCTCTTCCTAAGTTATGTTAGGTTGCACTTAAAAAAAGCAATATTATTTCAAATGCTAGCATTTACTCTCTAACGCAGTGGATTAGAACCCAGAGGGAGAGGGGTTAGAAAGGTTTTACTATGAATCTCTACGTGTGTGGAAAAGAGCTGCAGAGAAATCAAGTTCTGGGTAATATTTTTGCCTCTTTTTCAATGAATGGCCTTTTTTTTTTAATGAAAGGCATGCCATTGTGAGCTTTCAAAAAGCATTGGTGAGTTTACTGTGTGTGTATATTTGAAATGATTATGTGGTTCTAGTTATTTATTTATATACCTGCCCTTGGGTTAATACCCATTGACAAGAAACACTAGTCAAATAGAGCAGGTTGTATCCTTATTTTGCACATGAATAAATTTACAATAAGTATGTGGGAAGGAAACTAGCATCTGAGCATCTACCATGTATCTGGCATTTTGCGTATTCATCTCATTTAATCCTCACAAAAACCTTTGAGAAAGGGGGCATTATCTCCCTTACTCAGACGAGATGATGAATCCCACATAGATTAACAAACATGTCCAGTCCCACCAGACAAGTGAAAGGAAGAGTTTGGATGCAAGGCCAGGTGTTCCTAAAATCCACGATCATAGTCGTTACATCTTCCAGCTTTTAGGGAATTTCAACAGCTTGCTGGAATAGCAGTGCTAATCAGGAGTGCAAGTATGTCTGAAACCTGGGTCTTCTGACTCCTGAGCCATTCCTGCTCTTTTCCACTGTAAGAGGATGCATCAGTTACTGCTTCTAATTAATTCTCCAAGTGCCCAGCCAACTTCACAAGCACCAGGGCAAAGCACCAGGGAGCACTCAAAATAGACATCGAGTGTGTTAAGCTCTCCCATCCAGTTGTGCGGTGTGACCTTTCACCTTATTCTTAAAGACTGATTTTTTAATCTGTGAAAGGAGGGCCCTGGATGAGATATTCTCTGGGGTCCCTTTTATTGCTAGTCTTCAATGAAATACAAAGTTAATTGCATTTGATGCACAAAATGTATTAGGTCTGGGAAATCTCAGAGAAACTGGGCAGCCAAGTGGGTCTGAATTCAGGGCTATTTTCTTAGCACCACACTCTCCTGACTGTAGCCATCATGGGCCTTGATTTCCATCTGGAAAGCTCTACATATCTAGAACATGGTATTGTCTAGTGGTCAATTAAAATGCATGCAAAATGAGTCCTCCTCTGGATCTTTCTTGGGGGGTCCCATGAAATTTACTCTATAAGAAGTAAATTGAAGCTTACTTATTGGACTCATTTTCCAACATAAAAGAAATAGAGAACTTGCTCGCTTCCTACCCTGTGGCTTCCCAGATGATCTGATTGGGCTTTGGAAATTGTATGCTTAGGAATATATGTATCTTAAAAAATAAGCCATTGCTTTGAGATAATGTTTTTTCAAGGCATTTGGAGCCTTCTTTAATTTAGCTTAATCATGTTAATTGTTCTTTCTCTGTCTCTAAAGTCTGTCCTTTTATGAGCTACATAGTTAACTCAACATGAGCTTTTCAGTTGAGAACAAATGTACGTTTAAAAGATTTCCCTTTTATTAAATAGACTTTTGTCTAAATATACCTTTCTTATTAGAGATTTTGATACATTATAGAATAAAAATGCTTTTTGTCTCCATGGAATCATTTAGATATTATGAAGTCATATTTGGGTGTGGTGGGAGAGAAGCATTTTTGGGAGAGGTGGCTGTGATTTCTCTTGTGAGCTAAGAGACAGGATTATTACTGTTACCTCAAATGACAGCTTTGTGGTTCTAGACCATCTCCATTTAGGCTTTTCTGCCCCTTTACGACAATTAAGTTTTATTTTTGTTTTTGAATATTATTAACCTTAACAGACAGTAAAAATAAAATGAAGACAAGTTCTGGGATTTGATATATTTTGGGGGAGAGTTAGGAGGGGCAGAGGGTCTGCGAGAAAAAAGCAAGCAAAAGTTCAGCCATCAAGAAGGACTTACAATGTAGGAAGACTGAGGGCATGTCTCAGAGAAATCTGAATTAAGTTTAACCTATTGTAATGGTCATCATCAGAAAAAGTGTTAATTCTTCCCACTTTTCTAATTCCCTGCATTGGTATAAGGTACATTATTCCTATTAATTTTTAAAATTAAATTACTTTAGAAGAGGCTCATTGAAAATAGAAATAAGCATTTTATTATCTTTTGTGTAGAAAGGCAGATTTTTGGTAGATTGCACGTTTAATTGGCTTACTTAATCACATTTTTTAATCAGCCCGATTTTCTGCTGGGCATATTTGTGATCACTACAATGATTAGTCATTTGCAGGAAAAATTTGGGGATTCACTAAAATCTTTTGTCAGATGATCTTTCTGATGGAGGTAATACAACTCCTCTTCCTTATGAAACTTTTCTATATGATAACAAAATGGGGTTCAGAATTGATTAGATTGGTGAAATTCAATAACTGTAATTATTAATTCATTTATCATTTTTTTAACCACAGTAACATTTCTGACAGTCTTGGTTTCTTAAAAAAATTCAATCGCGTAGAAGATATAAAGCTCATTCTGGTTAATCACCTCGTTTATTGAATACTTAAAGAAGAGAATAGCAAGACAAAGATGAAGCATAGGAAGTTCTTTAATGACAGGTGAAAATTAATGAATACTGAGAGAAGCCAGTGCTTCCACTTGATTTTTAGTGTGGGTATGAAGCAAATAGGCAAAAAGGAGAACCTAGCCAGAGATGCACATCAGTCTTTACTATGTCCTGTCCATACATGTTCCAAGCTTCCTTTTTTCCAAAACCCAATGTGTGTCTCTCTCTCCTGGCATGTGCCATTTTAATTGGGGAAGCTGAGATATGAGCTGAGCCGAGGCACTGTCAGGGTGAACACAAGGTATGGGGATCAAAAATGGATCAGATCCAGCTGTATTCTGGCCATTGTTTTGAGGAAGTTGCAATACCAGAGTTTGCCACTAGCTTGCTTATGGTATTAGACAAATCATTTCAGAGCTGGGTCTCTTCGTTCTCTCATCTTCATGATGAAGGTTGTGGACCACTATTTTCCAAGGTCCTTTCTAGACAGAGCATTCTCAGTCTCTACTGTACTCCTTTTCTTTTTATCCTCTTGGCCGTGAAATCTGTGTGTGGGTTCCCTTGAATAGAACTGAGAGTGCCAATTTAAGTCTAGCCTGGAATCTTCCACCGAAAGGCTCCTTAATTTTAATAGGAAGAACCCTTTTGCTTCATAGGTGAGTAAGCTGATGACTGGCAGAGTTAAGGGAGATATTGACCAGGGTCAAAAAATAGAGGCTTGTTATGTAAGTTATCTACTGCTATGAAACTTAGAGCCTTTTGAAACGTCACAGATTTATTATTTCCAGCAATGCTGTTGGACTGGCTTCTTTATATGCAGCCCCAGCTCAGAGTTCTAAGAAGGTGAAGACGTAAGTTGCAAGGCTTCTTGAAGCTTGGGTTCTGGGATTTGAATAGCGTCACTTCTCCTACATTCTACTGGTCAAAAGTCAAAGGACAGTCCAAATTTAAGGCTTAGGGAAATAGAGTTCATCTCTTGTTGGGAGGGGTGGCAAAGAATTTGTGTCCATATTTAATCTACCACACATAAACTATCATTTCTTCCTCCCAGATCTGTGCCACATGATTAGTTAAGGCGCTTTTTTGGCCAAGTCATTATGCAGCCTTAAAATCCTTTTTAACACAGTGCTTCAGGCAGCCAGAACAAATCAATCATAACTGCCACAAGAAATGAAATGTATCTGCCATCTGGACTCTGCAGTGAGCTGTTGATGGGCTCTGGATGGGAAATTCAGAATTTCTGGCTTTCAGTCCAGGGTGTTTCTTTCTCCATCACTCTGTCTCCTCACTTTTGGTCAGTTCTTTTACATTTCTCAGGTTATATTTAAAAAGTCACTTATTTCTATCACTAAATTTTCTAAAAATGTGCGTCCTTTGAGGTTTTGAACAATACCATCAAGTGTTATGTGTTTCTGAGATAGATTATGGCATAAACCACTGTTTTAAGTGTTATCAATTTGGATACCGCCTTAACCAATGATAAAACTTGGGTCAATTCAAATGATGACATCTGGATCAATAATGCAAAAATAGGGTATTATGTGACTCTTGATGTGATACAATGAGAAAGTTACATCTGAGACCCCTGAGCATTCTTTCCCAATCTAGTAATTAAGAAGCAGTCAGACAAATACAGATCATGAGATATTTCACAAAAGGGCTAGTCTGAAATCTTAAATAGGTGTCAATTTCATGAAAGATTTCCCTTCCCCCCCCGCAAAAAAATAGGTGAAGGATTGTGCTAGATTAAAGTCAATGAAAGAGACATGTAAAAATTGCAATTCATGATTCTATACTCGATTTGATTTTGGATTTTAAAATTTCTAAAAGCTCTTATTGGGACAACTGAGGATTACATATTAGATAGTATTATTGTAACAATGGTACATTTTTTGTGTGTGATAAATAGTTTAGCAGTTATGTAGGAGAACATCCTTATTGCTAAAGAAAAAGGATGATATATTTAGAGGGGAAGACTGAAGATATTTGCAGCTTATTTTCAAATGGGTCAACAAAAAATGAATATAATATATATACATGTATATGCACAGTGTATGTATGCATATACATATATATATTTATTTAGCATTGAAGGAGCGAGAAAGCAAATATGGCAAAAATATTAATTTACAAATGTAGGTGATAGGTCCATGTGTCTTCATTGTACTTTTAACTTTTTTTAAGGTTAGAACATTTTTAAATTAAAAAGTTAGGGGAAAAGTCACCAACTTGTGTTTTGTGGCTCAGACCATGCCTGACTTTGAGCTATCATGATAAAGTTTCCAGTGCCAACTATATGATTAAATTCTAAGGAATTCAAGTGCAAAATGCTGCATTTCTAAAAAGGCACATTTTCTTTACTTATAGACATATGCAAGGAGAAAAATCTCAAGTACAGGCAGTTGTTTGAATATGGTAATTGATAGAAAAAGTTAACCAAGTAGGAAACTGTAATGTGTCATAATAAAAGATGTTGAGATCTGTCTATATGTTATGTGGGCATTATGGTTCACAGAGTTATATATTATGCCAGAAGCCCTGGATGACAAGGGTTTCATTTCATGCTGCTCATATTCTGTGGATGACTTTGAGCAAGTCGTTTTAACTTGTGTGGAACTTGGTCATCCTATAAAATGAAGAAGCGAATTCCGGTTTACATTCTGGGTTAATTACCTATCTGCAAAGTTTGGTAAACAGCTTTTCCTATCTAAATGTTCAGTGTTAGAGACACATTGAGTATTGCCTTGCTGAGGAGCTACCGTAGTATTTACTGATTCTGCGCCTGTTTAGAGATTGTTCTTACTGGATCCTGTGCAAGGTTTTATCCTGTCTGTAAGTTACTATACTAAGAGAAAGCTACCTGTGTTTTGACAACTCTGTTTTCCTGCACAACTCTTAATGTTTTCTCATGCTCTAGAAGTGCAGGTGGTTGAAAGCCTATGAAATAATTAGCCACTCTAAACTGTGTTTCACAATATATGAAAATCCAGCTCCTTTGAGAGAAGGCTGAGTCTTCTGTAGACTTAGAGTAGAAGAGGGAAGACATGATCTGGGTGTAACAGGTTTGGGAAGGCTTTGGATGGATGAAGGAGATCTGAGAAAAGAAGTCTGGTATGCATGTTCATTATGTGCACAGACATTGTAGGGGGAACTCCTGTGCTGAAACTAAGGAGATACAATTGGAGTCCTATCTGCTGGAGGAAACTGAGCAGTATTGTTGGATAGGTGCAGTGAAAGCAGTGCAAAACTCAATTGGAGTTAACATGTAGTAGGCAACAGGAGACAACAAAGGTTGCTGAATAGGGGATTGACGGGGGCAGGAGTAAATCTGAAACTAAGTGATGCATGACAACATTATGCAGAGAAAGACCAGCAATGATCTTTCCCTTGGAAGTTTTGGGTGAGGATGAGTGTTCAGCTCTGACATACAGGCTCTAGCAAAGCGCCATTAAGGGATTATAAGAGAAGGAGTAAGTTTTTATGGAGGTAGGAGGTAAGGAGAGTTGTGATTGATGAGTGATGTCTGCAAAGGGCAAGGGTGGCCCCATAGAAGAACACAAGTCATGTATTTGCTGATCCTGAACTAGAGGGAAGAATAAACCCAAAATTCCAACCTATGTGATGAAAAAATAATTGGGAACTGGGTTGGGAGAAAGTTGATGATTTAGTTTCAGTTATACTTCTATTCTAGGACAGCACATTAAGTACATTTGAGGTCACTGTCACTAGTTCCTGCCATGGACTTTGTTGCATTTACTGGACAGTGTTCCGAGTAGAGAGAGTGTAGGTGCTGGAACTCCTATGGAGGTCAAGTGAATAAATAAGTTTGCTCTATTAAGCTGCTTATTTGTACACACACATATTTTCTTGTAATGATCACTCAGCTCCATGTATCTAGTTAATTCAGGCATCATTTTGGTGTACAGTCACCATACAGTACTGTCAGCCATCTGGCAGCTGCATTACTCCACTCATTAGTGATTAAGAAGAACAAAGAATATAGCGTTCTTATTTAATCCAAAATAATCTTTCAGGAATTATAAACATAATCATTGAAACTTGATAGTCATAGCAGGGAGGAAACAGTACTTAATTCTGAGATGCTGTGATTGGCACTTGTGCCTGGGACCTAGTTCTGCTTCCATCTTTAACTTATAAGCTCTGTGCCTTGGAATCACACTTCCTTGTGCTGGGCCTTGGTTTCTAAGCTGAAAAAAGAAGGTGTTGTGTAAACTAGGGATGGTGAGAATGTGCTGCCTCTCTTTTATCCTGCATCCCTGGCAAGCAGGGTCCTCTTTGCCTCTGATCTTGGATGAGGTGTCACAGCCATTTCAGTACTTGGTACCAGTTGGCTTGTGACCTGGAAATTTTTGTTGTCCATGGGATAGTGAATCCCCAAAGAAAAATAATTAACAAAATAGCCATGGCAAATATTTGTTGAGCTTTTATATGTGTCGGGTCCTATGCTAAGCACTTTACATGTAATATGTTAAGATTTATATAAACTTGTATGTGTTTTCAGTTAAGGAGGATGGTTAAAAGCAAGTGGAATTTCAGGCTCAAACTATGGGATAGAGTATTGAAATTAGTTGGAATAATTTAAGAAAATGGCCATAAGTGTAAAGTTAAGAAAAAATAAGACTCACTTTTTCATTTCTAAAACCTAGCCTAGTAGAACATCGCTGATTAGTGTTTGACCCAGGAAATTAATGATTGGGTGAATGAATAAAATTGTGAGGCAAGGATTGTCCTCAGCTCATGGATCCAACCTCTTTCCTTATTGTTGGATTAAAATCTGCTGACCTATTAATAATTTTATTCTATAGTATTCAGTTGATCCTCTCCACTAGGAACTTTCAATTCCTAAAATAAGGCCTAATTGATGATTCGTAGGTTGCATTCTTCTAATAAAAACCCATCAACTATAGACTGTACTTCTTTCAACTGCTATATAAGAAGAGGTTTTAGAAAGTACTTCCATCAGTATATTCATGTACCATCACTAAGCAATAAAGCCCAAATTCATTATCTTTCTTCCTTAGAGCTAAGGTTTTGAGTGTCCATCAAGTGAAAGAGCAGCTGGTAAAGCTTTTATAAGTTAATGGCATGATCATGGGTCCTAATAGGAATATCATGCCTACACTAGGACTGTACCCTGCCTTAAAGAATATAGGCCAATTATATAAGTAAGTTATACATAGTTTCACCTGATAATACTTCAAAAAGAAAGTCAGCTGAGTACAGCATTAGTGAATTCTGACAGTTGGGATACAAATTTATTATGACAAGTCAATTTTCCTTTTAGTTTCTAGGACTATTGTAAAATAAATGGACCTACCCAGTGTATTAAATTAATGGATTTAATTTTTCATCTGAAGGAAGAAAAAAAGAAAGCTTATGAAATGCTACCCTAGAACTCCAGGACATTCATTGAATTTCCGGCTCATAATATAGCTTCTAAAATGCAATTATAACTTTCACCTTAAACTTCTTCCAGTGACAAATCTCTCTGGAGTGACTGTCACTGGATTCTTTCCTTAGAGAGCATCTCTTTTCTCAGGGAAAATGATACTCAGCAGCATCCAAAATAGTTCTATCCAAAATTAAACTATGGAAATTTGATCCAACCCAGATTTTCAGTGATTGCATCCATATATATCAATAACATCTCCTGCCCTTTAGACTTCACCAGCTTCTCGTGTTTCCTGTATCACATAAGCACCTGTCTGCCACAAATACATGTTGCTGCCTTCTGTCCCATGGCTCTCCATACCAGATATGAAGCTATTACATATTTAGCTAAGGTTCTTCCCAGCAGACTGTCTAAGCCCAAAGTTGGCTACCATTTCTTGATACTTGAGCTGTAGCTGAGAGAGATTAATCCAGCTGCTAATATGGTCCTACCTTTGTTAGAGTCTCATCAAAAGACACCTAGCCTGCTGGGGATAAGGAGGTACTGGGTGTCTATTGATGACCTGTTTCCCTCATCATTGCCTGCACTGTCAAGCCAATGTCCCACACAATGTGGATGCAAGGATTACTATGACAGTATCTGTCCACATCCATTTATTCCCAGCACCCAAGGCAGACTCTACGGCTGCACTGCATGTCAGTTTGATTATCTTAGTGGCTGGAGACATGGAGCAGAGAGTGAAATTTTTCAAATGCTGATTGAGAAAGACCCACTTAGTGCAGTCAGACAGAAGTGGGCAGATAAGAGGTTCCCGGATAGTGGAAGCACAGCATACTCTGTGATTATTACTATTATTATTATCATTATTATTATTCTCTAATCTGTGTGATTTCCTAGGCACATTCCTAAAACTTCATTATTTAAGAGAGTTCTACACGAGAAGCAAAAAAGTGGACGGCTCTATCTTGCCTCTGTAATAAAGACTTGTTGACAAAACTTCTATCCACCCGTGTAACTGAAAAGGCACTTCATTCTTTTCTCCATTATTCAGGCGTGACCAGATGGAAAAAACCGGCACCAACCACTTTAATGTCTTGATAGACTCCTTATGTGGAGAGTAAAGATGTACATCATAAGTGGGTAGAACTTAATTTTAGAAGGGAACTTGGTGGCTACTAGCATCAGCTTCATTGCCCATGTGATGCTTGACTCAGTGGCATTTTCAGTACCCAGTTGAAAGTTGTAGAGCCGTCATCTTTTCAAACTAATCATAATTTCCAGTTTTTTTTTTATAGCTATCAAAGGTACCACTTAAGAAATCTTTCATAAACAGTGCCAGATCATTAATTGATGCATTTCTGGCTCATAAAGTAGCAACAAATTTCCCCCAGAAGAAATGTGTTTTTTAAACAAAATCGAGCATCGTATATATAATAAAGCAAAACCCAGCAGGAAGGGTTGGCAAGTAGAGTGACAGCACCAATTAGGTCCTAAATTATTTATTTATTATGTGTGAATCTGAGTGCCACTTTTAACCCTCTTTCCGTATATCTACAATGAGTAACAAACCAATGCTTGGAAAATAAGCACAAAGTCATTTTATAAATTATATCTGGAAACCTGCCTAGATCCTGTAATAGCTGGTTCCTTCATTTCTATATTTATATAAGCATGGAACTGACTCGTGTGGGGATTGGTGGTAGATGTTAGGTTGTTTCTAAGAGAAAAAGAAAAGAAGATATGATTATCAGTGATAAAATAAATCCAAGTTTTGTTGTTTTGGCTTTTTTAAGGAAAAAATTATTTACACAGGAAACCATTAGGTACTGGATTTGTTTAATGAGCACTGTCAAGAAAAACATCGGTTTTTCTTTATGTTTGGGGTTATCCTAGCACATGTTAAACCTCAAGTGCTTATTTTACATTACAAAGAGATCTTTAATGAATATCTCATAGCAGTGAGTGTTGCAGGGCTTAATAATCGATATCTCTACAATGGAGTGTGTGTTAATTCTATTTAAGTAAATGACTGTGTGTGACCATCTGAGTGAACCAATTACACTAGCACTTTTTTAAGTACTGACTGTGTACCCAGCACGGTGTGTAGCTGAGATGTGAATCAACAGGAAAACCAGGTTAATGATCCTTCTGTGCCATTTCATTGCAGATGTAGTGAATATATAAGGTTTGGCCTGTCATAGAAATTAATAGACATTTACTTAACTTTCATCTCCTAGTTCCTTTATGAAATAGGGCTTTTTACCTGAAGAGATAAGTGTAAAACTGGGAAATTAATGGATTTTATGCTGTTCTTAATTAATGCAACCGTGTCATATATTTTGAGGAAACACTATGATTTTAATAGTATTTGTGGATGAATGCAGGATATTTTTACTCATTTTCAAGAATGTAGACTATAGCTAAATTGATAGGGTATTCTTTTCAGAATCTTTTCCTTCATTCTCATTTTGCCCCTTCAACTCACTCCTTGAATTTTTTCAAAATAATTTTTTTTTAGAAATAATAAAAAGTTGCTCTACTTTGAATAACTCTGTACTTAAATGAAAGGACAAAATTCTTCTTTTCATGTTTTTCAAATATCTTCCTCCAAACGCATGTATAGCAAAAATCAAATTAGTTTGGATTTCATTATTTTAGAATTTGTTTTATTTCACTTATCTTTATTGTGACACAAAATAATTTGCTGGAAAAAATGCTGATGTTGGCAATTTCCCATGATAAAGAATAAACCTTCTCTCTCCAGCAACTCCCATCCCCATTAAATTAAAGGTTGATCAGGGGCCATATATCTCTTCCTATGCTGATTATAAACCGTTCCTTCCTGGAGAGGGGGGAGAGGGGCGGGACTAGTGATTGGTTACTTGGTTTAGGTAACCACATCAACCATGTGAATTCTGCTCCTTGTGCCTTGTGTTTTTCCTATCTAGGTTGTTCACAGTGCTTTCAATTTCCCAAAGTCTACTCATCTTCCATTACCAGATAAGATCCTTCCATCTCTGAATTCTACCAGTTGTCCCTCCTAAGGCAATCTATTAGTCTACCATCACAGGCTCCGAGCTCTGCATTCACATTCTGGCTCCGCTATCTGCTATGTGATTTTGGCAAAATGTGCTTCACTGTTCTCTTGTGTACAGCGAGGATCAGAATAACTGTACTCATTTCGTGGAATTGTTCTGATGATTATGGAAGCTAATGCATTTAAAGAGCTAAGTCTAGTTCCTGGCACATAGGATATTTATTAATGTATACACACTGTTCATATGTATACCAACTATATCAACTTATAAGCATGGTTTATATTCTAAACTTTCTTGCTTCTTTGTGGTATAAATAAGCACCTTCCATAATTGTCTAAAACATCCATTTTAATGATTGCATAGTATTCATTTGTATGTCAGACCCTCATTTTTTTTATCATGTTTTACTTTAAAGATAATAATTGTCATTGCATAGTTAAATGCTTGTGCAAATCTAAGATTGTTTTGCTATGATTAATTTCCAGGAGAGGAGTTACTAGGTTAAAAAGTATGAATATTTTTAATGGTTTTGAATCAGACTCCAGTTTGCCTTTACAGAACATCACTACTTCCAGCACTGAGTATTATTGAAAAAACAAAACACAACTGAGTAAATGTTAAAGATCTTGTTGACTGTGTTCAATGACTCATGTATCCAGTCCAACAGATAGAGAGTAGATGGTTTGGAGATGTGGGTCTTAACATAAGGGACTCCATTTTGTTCCTCTGTTATTGTTTTTAACATTATTATAGTTTCTTTTCACTTCGGGCCAATTTAGTGGGTGACAAAAAAGATTTTTGTTTAAATTTACATTTCTTTGAATGCTGAGGAAGATAAAAATTGTTAGTATTCTTTTAGGTCTTTAGTATTTCTTTTTCTGTGAACTGCTTATCTGTATGTATCCTTTCCAACTTTTTTTTTGGTGTGTGCATCTTTTTCTGTATGGATAATGTGACAGAAACATAATTATCACTAGATTTATTTTTTTTAGGGTGAAGGAGTTCAAAGGGTCCAAAATGACTGCATTAAGTATTTGATATATTTAGTTTATCAATATTAAATTAACAATATTGTTCAAGTCTTGACTTACAGAACAGCAGCTTTATGTGGTTTAACCTAATAATTTAAGGTTTTGGGAAATTGTCAAGCAGTTGAGTAGACTGCCTCAGACTTGTACATGAATTTTGCTATTTGGCTTATGCAAGTCTATTAGACTATTTTCAATCATATTTTTGGCTTGGAAAATAAAGTTTATTAAGAATCTACTTCTAAATGATTGGGTGCTGTCTCCCTATTGCCGTGACAAAAGATTTTGAATATAGTTTCCAAAATATAACATATAATCTGATTTAATTTTTCAACAAATTGTGAATGACTTTATCCTATTATTGCATTGTGGATTGCAGATATTTCAACTGGAAGTGATGGAGCTTCAGTTTATAAACACTTATGTTGCCTAGTGTTTTAAAGTTTGCTCGTAACTTTCATACATTATCTCGTTTGATTCTGATAATAACCCAATGAGGGACACAGAGCAAGTGCCCTGTTATTATAGAAGTGAAGGCTAAGGCTCAGAGAGGTTAAGGAACACCCAAAAGCCAGACAGCTAATATACTGCAGACACTGGCTAAGAACCAACATCTTCAGACTTTGAATCTAGTGCTTTTTTTTTCTCTTCCTTGATCATTGAATCACTTGACCTGGAAATATGTGCCTTCACCTTTGTTAGAAAAATAAAACCAGTGGGATTCTAAACCTCGTGAGAAGCAATAATGTGAAGCTCCCAAGTTCCATTGCTCTGTTTTTGTTGTGTCTCTCTTATTTTAAGAACATATGTTTCAGAATTTGCTGTGTAAATGCCAGTTTGAATTTTACAATGAAAAGTGAAAAACAATGGCATGAGAACATGTTTATTTTATTTAATATGCATGATGTTCACAAGGGCTTGCTTCACTTTCAATTGATTTCACAGTTTGTTGTTGTTTTTTTTAGCAGCGTAGCCTTGGGGTAATGTCAAGTTACTCATAAAAAAGGGATTTTAATGAATATCCATGGAACTTACTCTCCTCCTCATTTATTTCTGGTGCCTTTCTTTCTCTAACTAAATGCTGTAGCTGGTCTCTGGAGCGCAACGTGATACTGAATCAGTTTCCCATCACTAGTTTCAATTCTTTCTTGAGCTCTCTTACCCAGAAACTATCATGCCGAGGATCAGTGCCCTTGTGGTAGAATATATTGGTTCAGGGAATTAACTATTCTAGTCTGAGTTTTCCTGTGCAATTATTTCCTTCATGAAATAAGTTAAAGAGGGTGGGAGGCAGATTTGGGCAGAATCTCAGCATTTCTTGAAAAATTATAAAGAATAATTGAAAATTTAAACAAAATTGAAGAGAGAGAGCATGGCCAAGCTGTGACTGGGCCATTATTATAAATTTCTTGTTCATGGTCATGTCGTTAAATATGTAGCAGGTTAAGAAATAATGCTTGCAAGAACAGATTGGAACTGAGATGGATTTAAATTAAGCATCTGTGTGTGTGTGTGTGTGTGTGTGTGTGTGTGTATAAAATAGAGGATATATCCTCTATTCTCTTATATTCTGACTTTTTGGCAAAAAAATTCCCATCTTCCCTTTCGGAAGCCTCTTGGAAGAGATCAATTTCTCTGATGGCCATTTGTTTCTTATTCAACTATTCACTTTTACCTGCTGATTTATAGACTTTTGATTAGCTTTTATACATTATAAAAATAGATATTTTATTTGCAAAACAATTCTATTGTACTTAGAAATAAAACTATTCAAAATATGCTGGATTATCAGAGGATGTCCAAATTCCTGTTTTTTTTCTTTTTAATTAGCAGCACAGTAGAGCAAAAATATTTAGAAATTAAAAGACGAAAAGCTATATACGTTTTAGTAAATCTGATCGTAGGATAGTACATCTAGAAGTCTGTGGAGAAATACTTGACCTGTTTTTTACATAAAGGTCAAAATCTGAGTAAAAATGAGGATAGAAGAAGAATATGAATATATGTTCTCTGTAATTATTTGGGAGCTAAGTCACCAAATTAAAAAGGATGGATTCAGTTCTAATAACTTTGAGTGTAGGTTTTTGAGCTTTTTATGGCTCAGTTTCAGAGATAAAGCCACTTGAAAAATATTAGCATTTTCTTATATCAAGAACATTTACTGCAGTTAGAAAGTACACTAATGACAAATAACATGAAAAGGTTGTATGCATGTGTGCCCCTTTATTTTGGCTGCCATTTTGAAATCTAGTCCCTTATGCACTTGGCCGTTGTGGAGCTCAGTGCTTGAAATATTTATTGAAGTGTGAATTTATATGAAAACTAATGAATACATGCATTTTTACATTTCTACTGATATGTAGTGTGGCACTCTCTGTAAGGATTGCATCCAAGCCTTTGATGTAGTGAAACTTTCCATTAGCAACAGTTCTGTGAGGCTACCTGCCTCTTGGTAGGGAATTGTTCCTTCATGATAGCTGTCCTGCTTTGATGAAGATATTCCTTTCATTGTGTTTATGTGCCTTACTTGTTAAGAATACTAAGAGCTCTGTTTACAGATGACACTGAGTTTTATGTTAAACCTTCGAAATTACAGTAAATAGAAATAAATACAAGCAAAACTGAAACTATGAAGCACTTCTGCCCTCCTGTGTGTATGATGTTGGGAGGGAAAGAGAATTGTAGACAAGTTATAAGAAGGAAAGGTTAATTGCTTAATTAAAGGCAAGTAGGAGAATAAAGGTAAATCAGACTCATTGAATAATACCCAGTAATACTCCCCCAACACACATGCAATGGAAGAATACTACATTTACTCCAAATTACTGTTGTAGAGAAAACATTTATAATTATAGAACTGCAAAATAAGGTTCTAGAAAGATTAATGTGTAAATAGCACCAACAACGTTGTCAAATTTAAGCTGAGTTTTAACCATCCTAAAAAATGAATAGGAGTTATTCTTATCCATCCTAGTCAAAGTTATTCATCCTGCTCTTTTATAAATATATGTATTCAAACAGAAACCATGTCCTAGTTGTTTATCTGATTCCAGTTTAGCTGAGGTGGTCAAGGAAGGCTTTTTGAGGAAGTACTATTTGAATTGAGCCCTAATGGGACCACCACGGAAGCAGGAATCCATGCCAAGACTGGGAGAATGGCTTTTGAAGCAGAAGGAATGGAAAATATGAAAGCCTTCAGAGGGACTGAGCTTAGTATGGGGTTGAAGGACAGGAAAGAAGGAAGAAGGGTGGGAGTGACATGAGGTTGAAACAGGAGTCAGATTTTGCTGGACCTTGAAGACTATGGTAAGGAATTTAGATGTTTAATTACACAGGGAACCCACTGGGATGTATGAAGCAGGAAAATGACATCTGGTATTCAATTTAGAAAGATCATCCTTGTTTCTCTGTGGAGAACGGAATATGGGGAGAAAAGAGGGCGAGGGTTTTTACAGTCATTTGAGCAAAAGATTCTGGTTCAGTTATTTATTTATTTATCTATTCACAAAAAATACCAATGAACTCCTACTGCAAGCTAGGACACAGTAGTTTGTCCTGGGGGCCCCAGGGTTATTAAGAGAGGTAAGGACTCTACTCTGACAAACTTTTGCCTCTGTTAGAGGTGCAGGTAGTGTTAAACCCTGTGAAGACAATAAAACAAGGTAGTGCAGTGGAGGAGGTGTGTCCATTTAAATAGAGTGTCATGGCCGTGGTGGAACCTGAATGACTAGAAACAGCCAGGTGTGAAAGAGCCTCATGAAAGAAGTTCCAAGTACAGGAAAGAGCAAGTGCAAAGACACTAATGGGGAACAAGTTTGGCAAAAAAAGAACACTATTGTGGCTGGAGGGACCAAAGGAGAGGCGATTACAGCCCCAAAGAAGTCAGCTGGGGCCTCATCATATAGAATAAGAAGTCATTTCTTATGAGACTTTTGGGCAAGTGGGCATGGAGACAGAGAATGAAGTAAAGACTGGGGAAGAGTTTATGGTGCTGTGTCAACTATTTATGTCTTTTGGGGACAAGTACAGGATGTATCCACCGGGTTGGGAGCCCCATACTCCTCATGTGTCATTCATTGTATAAAGTAATTGAGTCGTGAACATCCTTGTTGTCTGTTTCCATTAGTTTATTAAAATGGGGGTGTTGGCTCTTAACCTCCTTCTCATTTAGTTGTTTTAAGAAACTATTGTTCATGATAATTGCCAGGAATTTGATTTTCTTCTCGCCACTTTATAAATTCCAAAATGACGATTGCTTAGAGGGAAACAGAAACTTCCTTGTTCTTAAAAGAACAAAATGAGCCATATACATGGGGAATATTTCTCCCACTGTTTAAAGTAGTATTGCTTTAAGTGGTGTATAATACAACATTTACTTTACTCTTTGAAAATCCCTAATGCACAGATGCATTTGAAATTACCCCAGTGTCTAGTTTGCTCCAGTTAACATTCTCTTTAATGGGAACAGGTGGAAAACTTGAAAGAAGAATTACTAAAATGGCTGTTTTGGCCATTATTTGAACATGTAAGTTGTTCCGAACAGAAAGTGACGATTATTGGAAAGGAAAGTTATTTTTCATTAACTTGAAGACCTGGTCCAGAACTGTTATGAAAGTGGATGTTAAGTGGGGTCTGTGCTCTCTGCTTCATATGCACAGTGGATGATTGATTTCCTCAGCCCAACTAATAGAATATTTTTCCACCGACCTTGGTGCAATTGCATTATATAGTTGCAATTTTCAACATTACATTTTAATAGAATTTTTTGGGCCTCTGTTATTAACAAAGTTAAATATAATCAGAAATGAAAATCTCTGCTGAAATAGTCACCTTGTCGCCCTTCACAAACAGGGGAGACCTTTGTACTCTTCTTGTTTCCTGTCACTGCTTTGCCTAGAGGAAGCAGTACATGCACATTTGTTGAATCAGATTGACTCTTCTTCCCCAGATCCATTCTGCCTCAAAAAGACCAAGATTTTTTCCTTCAAATGGGAAAAAAATTCTAAGCAACACCCTCAAAATATGAAATCAACCACGAAATTCATTACTTGAGATTTTTCATTTAGAGAAATGATCATAATGACATGCTGTGTTCATGAGTGAGATTTTCTGTCTTTAAGCTTTTAATGTATAGTTTGCCTTTAAAATTAAGTTGCCTACTTTTCTAAATCCCTGCCACTGCAGGGATATGGCATGTGTTTAACATTGTGGATCTTATTGTTTTAATTTTAAGAGATAACATGAGAAAATACTTATTAAAATAAAAAATCACTCCAGCCTATTAGGGTAATATAGGGTGTGTTTCCTTTCAGTCTTTTTTCTGTTAATAATATTGTTTGAACTTAATTTTAATATAAGAAATTTTGAAGATGTGTGAATGGATACCAGCATTTAGTCAGAACAAAAGACAGAAGATATAGCTGGCAGAATATTCATACTTAAGGCAATAATTAACTGATATTTAAAACATGTTTTATGGTAGAATAATATCCCTGCACTGAGCTAACTGTCCAAAATATAGACAAAATTAAAAAAAAAAAAAGAGTCCTCAAAGGCATTCTTAGTAAAAAAACTGCCTGCCCTTAACTTGAAGGATCTAGTTAACATGAGAGAGAATATGATCACACAAATTAAACAAAAGCCTTAAAAAGCACAGAGTAGAGATTTAATTAAAGACTGTTTTCCATAGAAATTTGTGCTAAAAAGCAATGTTGTTTGCCTGGGATGTGTTTTATCTTACTGTTGGGAGTCAGAGCTGGGCACTGGTTAAAAGCTCAAGACATGGTGGTCGGATCCACCCAGCTCCCCATTTTCTTACCTGAGTGGAGCGGGGCAAATTACATAACCTCTTTAAGAGTCTCAGATTTTTCATCTGTTAAACAGCCAGTAGTAGTATCTGCCTCATATAGTCTGGTAAGGATTCACTAAGGTAATGCATGCTTTGTAGGTTTCTGGGACATGGAAAGATTAGTAATAATAACCATTCAACAGGACTGAATCCTTTCTTATAGGGCCAGGTGTATCTAACCACATAATTATGAATATATTGGAGAATATGTTATCTAAGCAGGAGAGAAACTTGGAAGAGGGCTAAAAATATCTGAGGATCCCATGTTTATAAAAAAAAAATGAAACATCCCTGAATATTAAGTAATAAATTTCTCATTGCTTAAGATTGGAAGGATGACTCAGAAACACTAAATTTCAAAAAATATTCCATTCTATTTGCCTCCAGAAATTGCATAAAGTGAAAATGTTTCAGTTATTCCATGAAGGAGTAGCTTGAATTTGAAGTAATTAATGCTTTCAGTTGTTTCCAAATTTATAGAAATGTGTGTTTTTTTTAACTGGTAGTTGTGTAACTTATTTTTTTAATAAGTTATTGGGATTGGAATTGATTGTGTCTCTGGCAATGGTTTCTTCTTGAGCATACTTTTCTCTGCCCAGATGATTCCATCACTTCCACCACATTGGCATCAGCAGACTTCTGATATATCCTTGACTGATAGAGGTGTGGCCATTTTCTCTTTTGACCTTATAAAGTAATGAGAGCCGCTGGTGTGCCCTTTCCGTTAAATTGATGGAAAGTGCTTCAGTGTGTAATATCTCGTTAATAGAGATGGGTAATGACAAACTAGGGACAGTTTATGTAGCTGACAAGCAAAGCACCTGCTCATGTTAAAGGGATGGATGACCCATGACCACACGGACACTTTAGACAAAGTAGAACTTTGACAACTGGTAGAAATCACCCCCTTCACCAGATGCGATATCATGTCTGCCTTTTCTTTTCTCACAACTGTGACTCTTCTTATTTCCCTGTACGTTCTAAGGATTTCAGTGTGTTGCTTGCTGGGTTCCCTGAGACGCATAGTGGCTTGCAGGAAGTCTGTCCTGAGAGCAAAATGTGTTGGGGAACAGCACTGGACAGAGGAAACGTTGAACTTTCTAAAGTTGATACGGGGCCTCCGCTGGTCTCAGCTCTGAGTCTGCCTGGAGCTGAAATGTCCCTTCGGAGGTGTCTCAGATTGAGGCAAGGGGGCCACGTCATTGTTAAGGGATGCAGGTTGCTCCAGAGTTAGGGCATTAAGCTTGGACAGAGCAGTTCCCTTCAGCTAAGGTCAGGTCCTGGAGAGAGATAAAGCGGTGAATTGTTGGCCATAGACTGACAGCTAAGGAACCATCCTTCCCATCGATTCCTCCATCCTGAGGGCAGATCTGGGGGACCCACCGCCATAACTACTCCACAGAGCAGCCTGAGGGAGTTGTCTCGAACGAGCTCTTAAATTTCCACCCAATTCTAAACATCCTGTAAAATTTAGTTCTAAGAGTAAAAATGATAAAGACATTATTATGATTATTATTGTTTACGGTACATGTAATACTGAGGTGGAATTTGTTCTTTTGTCTGTAAGTAAAGGAAAATAATGTCTGGGATAGAGGTTTTTAGTCTTATTAGTCAAACATTTCCATTGAATTATTTTATTCCAGGTTAGCTTTGCTTTTGAAACTTAAAATTAAGAAGGCTTGACTTCTGTGGTGTATGTTTCAAGGGAGACGACAGGGAAACAGGACTCCAAGCACAAAACTGTGAAGTGATTGGAAACATTGGGCCCTTCTCTGGAGAAACACTGTCCTTTTTCCGTGGCTGCTTGGAACACTGCTTGGCATGGTGCATTCTGAATTTTGTGCATCTGTTACCCATCACACAGCCCACCTGATCTCAGCATGAAGTGTTGGAATATATCCGCTACTTTCAGGGCTGGGACGAGGGTAGGGTAAGTGAGGTACTCAGCTTGGGTGCCAAACTTAAGGAGTAATCAACAGAAAAAAATATTTTAATGCAATATTTTAAAAAGTCAAAACAGCCAACATTTATATGATGATAAATTATAAAAATTATACATAGCAACCAGATCATTATTACTTATTTTCCCTTCGCCCCAACTTTCACTGTGGCTTGGCTGGGTACTGGCCGCCTACACCTTAGAAAGAATCTGATAAACCTATTCTCAACCCCACGGACCTGATTGAATAAGCAATTCTGTAAATGCCCCAGATGAAATCAATGCAGATATTCCTTAGCAATTCTAAGAACATAATGGAAGGAATATATTTAAATGTATGAGTAAAGTGTACAGGAATCACAACAGCCTGAGGCAGACCGCTGGGAGCTAGGAGCTGGCATCAGGGCTGCAGATGATGAGATAAGGAGAGGATTGCAGGATAAACGGGTTTCACTAAATCATCAATCTAGGGACACAGCCAGTGGTCAAATCCCAGAGCCACTGAGATGTGTGAAAGCTGAGACTCAATCCTGGGGTCAAAGGTGAATTGGAAGAGCAGAAAGCTTGCAGGCCCCAGTACTCCCAGAAGAGTGTGTGTTGTGAAACCACTGTTGCTTTTTTCTTTTTTCTTGTGACTGATCCCACCAAGTCCTAACTGAAAAACTGGAAACCTCTCTCCATTCCCTATAGAATAAATTCAAAATTTCTCAATAAGGCATCTGAGGCCCTTCATGCAATATGGCAGTTATGTGTCTCATCTCTTCCCTAACCCCACCTTTACAAAAACTTGACCAAAAGTCACAAATATGAACAACTTCTGCTCCAGTCACAACCCCCTCTCTGCTCCCCAGCTTTAGGGGTGCCTACCCTTCAGCCCTGCACTTTTTTTGATTTCTTCTCTGATTTCTCCTCCTGGAGAGTAATTATTCCCAAGGCAAGATTTTATTGAATATCACTTCCTCTTTGAAGACTTTGCTGCCTCTTCCTAGGTTGGGTTAAAAACAGAAACTTCTTCCTCACTTTGAGCCCACTGTATTGACACAGAATGATATGTTTACATGTTTGTTTCCCAGTAGGCTTTTATTTGTTATTGAGTAATGAAAATTATTATAACAGAAACTGTTTATATAGTACTTCCCGAAGCCTAGGCATTGTGAAAGTGCTTAAATATGATATTTTATGTGATCTCAATACCTTTCATACTATCACACTATCATTTCATACTGTAATACTTCATATTATTGCCATTTCCTCTGTGAATAAATCAAGGCCTGGGGAGCTTTCAATTCTGCAGGAAGCTATGTTCATCTTTGTACTCCCAGCTCCTAGCACAGCTACAGCCTCAGAGGTACACATGACAGTTCAGTGAGTGAATAATGAATGCATTGATGGTTGTGATCAGCCAGAATAAGTAGAAAAGCAGATCTTTTGTCCATTTCACGATACATACACAGGTACATACACATGCACATTTGTACTCATTTTAATAAAGTTTTATTGCAGTTGATAATCTTTCTGGGTAAAACTTTTAGATAAGATATAATGCATT
Source organism: Balaenoptera borealis (assembly GCF_965194805.1). Taxonomy (NCBI): domain Eukaryota; kingdom Metazoa; phylum Chordata; class Mammalia; order Artiodactyla; family Balaenopteridae; genus Balaenoptera; species Balaenoptera borealis. Next base: position 63,361,998 of record NC_138877.1, read on the forward strand.
TTCTTTTGCAAAATCATTATTCACACCATGATAACTTTAGCAGTGTTCTAGTGGAATTTAACTGAAATACATAATAGCTAACTAAATTAGCAAAGTCGAAATTCCCTACCATCCTAGTTTTGGGAAACTCTGACAACTTTTTAAAATTGAGGACCCAATTTTTTTTTTTAAGTATCAAGATTTTATTTGCATTATTTCAGGTGAAAAGAATATATTTAGCAGTTAAATAGAAGTACAGTTCTATTGAGGACTTGCATGTAATATAGTAAGGTAGTAATCACCCAGTCAGTGAGACTTTACAAACACTGTACGGTGATATTGTGGAAAAAAGAGGCTTCCTTATTTCATAGAAAGCAGGTATTAAAGTGTGGACATATTAAAGGGAGAATGTTGCTTGCCTGGGAGCATCGAACCAACAGCAATCCATCTCCTGCTGTTAAAATTTATCCAAAGAGCTCGGCTTTTCTTTCCATCTCTCAGGGATGAAAATCTATATTCTCTCCACTGTAATATCATCTGTTGAAAATGTTCAGTGTCTGAAGATTAAAAACTTCTCTACTCTGGAAGTGGACTTTTTAAAAATTTCCTGGCCTTGGAGACAAACAGAGGAAAACTACCAATGTATAATGAATATCACCCAGAGTTTTTTTGCCTACTACTTATATTCTTAAATGTGGTCTGCATTAACACCTCTGAGATTCATGGAGATATTACATCACTATTAGATCATCTCTTCCGACCTTTTCACTAGTGTTCTTCTGAGATTCCCAAGGAATCTCACGGGGAGGAGAAAGCTACCAGGTGTTTCTCCAGCATGTACTCTGCCCCCTGCCTCCACCGTAGAGTTTTATAGCATAAGCTTCTGTGCATTACTGGTTTGAACAAATACTTGAAATGCTAGAGAGAAAAAAACTACCATTTTGAAAATCACGATCTAATCCCATTCTACTCATTTTACAGATAGGAAAACTGAGGCCCAGATGGTACACTGTTGGTTGCTAGTGGCACTAGAGCCAGTCATTATGTGACGGGAGACTTTGAGCATCGAGTATGTGTCTTCTTCCTTCAGACCAGAATCCTTCCACTAAAGCTAACTATCTTGTGTACATTACATAGATTAGAAAAGGGGGAAGGAAATGTTTGCTAAAATGACCTTAAACCTTTTATTCTGCCGTTGAACCAGCTGAACATTCTCCTAAAGCTAATTTCAGTACCTCTGATGGGCTGCAATACTCATGTATATTTCTGTAAACTTTCTGTTTCTCAGAGCCTCCTCAAAGGAAAAAAAAATCTGTCCTTTATGAGATTTTTGTTATTTTATTTACTTCATCAATTTCGTCACCACCCCAGGCTATGAAGAGTTTTTCTACTCAGAGTAAAGTGAAAACTTGACATTAGTATCTGGATTCATAATGGGGACCACAGCTGAGGGATATGGGTGCTGTCTGGGAGGCTTGTTAAGGGATAGTCCAATGACTGAGGCAAGCATTTCAGCTTCTGATGATCTTTTCTTAACTCCTGGTAATTGCTTCTGTCCTTGCCTTTGCTCCCCATCCCTAGACTCACTACCAATCCGTGTAGCTGGTGGGTTAACTAAGCAGCTGATTAAAATACTTGTTTGTTATTCAGGAGAAATCAGAATAGTAGCCCTTAGGCATTCTGGAATAAGGGTCTCAATCTCTTTATTGGTTACTGTTTTAAGAAAAGGGACAAGCAATTACCTTGTAGCTGAATTCTCTCTCTCTCTCTCTCTCTCTCTATATATATATATATATTTTTTTTTTTTTTTTTTTTTTCCTTCTGGTCTCCATTATACTGTAAGTTTGTGCTGGGCAAGGCAGTGCATCTCCTGTGGACTGATGGACAGACAGCCTGTCATTTGTGTGTCGTGACCCACACAAAAGGAATGACAAATAGGAACATTTGAGCTGGGATTTGAGCTGGGATTGTGTGTCCTCAGGAATTCCAGGTACCTGTGGAAACAATTGCTGGAGAGTACACATGATCCTCAGGCTTTGCATTTGATCAATATGTGAAAACTCCAGGGATGCTTTTTCTTCCTAGCAATACTGGATTGCTGCCTTGCTAATATTCTTTACTCTAGCGTGCCTTAGGCTAAGGTTGCAGTCAAGAATGCTGTGACAGTTTTACTGTAGTACTTAATTGTAGTGTGAAGAATTCTTTTGGGGAAGGAAAACACTTATGGTAGAAAAACAAGCAAAAGAAAATTAAGGTAGCGTTGGATGATTGATAAAATAGTAGTTAATGCTTTTCTTAGTCACATGCCATGTAAGTGAAATGATAGATTTTTTTACAAGTCTCCATTGAGAATGTTTTTTCCTAACACAAAACAAGAAGCAGAATGTGAAATACATAATTAGGAATAGAGTTCAATTTTACCTTTACTATTATTATACTCTGTATCATTGGCGTAATATTAGTTTTGAAAGTGAAAAGAGAAAGAAAAGAAGTTAGGAAGTTACGTAAGCGGATGGAGAGTACCATTCTGAATTTGTAGAATTAACTCTGAGTTCTGCCTGAGGAAAGAAAAGAGGAAATGGCTTGGCAAGCTCCATCAGTAGAAAGCAGTAGGCGGAGAGAAATGGCTTAGCAGATGGCAAGATGCAGAGAGAAAAGACAGACTGAACAACTTGTAGAGTAGACCCTGCAGAGGAGGATGGGGGTGTAAATAGGAACAAGGACCAGCAGCCTTACTGAGCTCAGAATTCGCTTGGTAGAATGTAATGATAATAACACCACGCATGACTTTGACACCATAAAGTCCTACTTGTTTGCTCTTTACATCTCCAAAAAACCCTGCAAAGTGCTTCTTTTAAGGAGTTTAGGTATTTATACAATTTTACGTTTATATGAAACCTATATAATTACCAAGCTATTCTGCATTTGAAACTGAGGGAAATAGTTTATTCCTTCATGAAATGGTATTGACAGGCAACAGTTTCTCACTGTTCCACAAATTTAAAAAATTCCGCTGATAACACTTAGACTGGTAATAATGGATGCAGATATTAGAAGGCTAGTAGTGAGAAAATTAAGCCTAGATGTACCACTAGACTTTTGTGTTCAAAACTTCTACCATTAAGTGTTTTGGGAACGACGTAATTTTTTTTTTAATTTTATTTTTTCTTTCTAGGAAGAAAGAACTATCTTTGCTCTCATAATATTTTGAATCCAGGAAATTTTGTTGATCTTTGCCATAGCAAGCAGTATTTTGACTATCATTATCTTGAGATATTAATATTTTTAATGCTAGACTAAACACATTTGTGATTATTACGCTAACCTAACATTTCCTCTGAAGCACTTGTATTGACCATGGAATCAAGTTCTATGCAATGCATGATTTATACCCTTAAGGAATTCATGTCTATTTTAAACCAGGTTGGAAAGAGAGATCCGTTATCAGAAAGGGCACATTTACCTATAAAGTGACAGGGAAACAAGGTTTGTCCATATAAAGTCTCCATAAAGTCCTTATTCATTTTTAAACTTGAGTAACTAAAATGATAAATATTTAAACATTATGTCTCTACATCACAGATAAAAACAAATTAAGATGGAAGACATACAGTTTTATGCAATATTCCAGATAGCATGATAAGTGAAAGATAAGTGAAAATTAACTCAAGTCTTACCAGTCAGGAGAATAAAATCCAGCTTAATTCAAAAAGTCACTTGTAATTTGCTATTATATACACAACACACATTCTTCAAGTCTTAAAATCTTACAAATACATATGAAAGCCATCTTTATGGAATTATCTGAAATGATAAGTATATGCTATGAATCTGGATATTAAGGATTTTGAATGAAGAAAAAAAATTTAGATTGAAGAAAAAAGATGGTCAATGTTGGCTTTGAAAGTAATTCTAGGCAAAGTTTATTGAAATATTTATCTGAGTACCTGGCAAATAGTAGGTGATTGGAACATAAAGTGTTGCTTTTCTTCCTGGAATTAAGATATATTTAAGTTGCTCTTCTGGAATGGTATTGTGATGATAAAAATGGCTAGAGATCAGAAAGTCAGATATTATTTTTTTAAAGTCTGTTTAATGAACCATGAGAGTCCAGTGAAGTTCAGTGTTCTTTCACCCAAAACGTGCCCTTAGAAGTTTACAAAAAACAAGCAAACAAACAAACAAAACTATTCTCCTATATACATATATCACTGAACACCGCTGTCAAATACAGAATCCTTAGATGGAATATGTAATCAGACTGACTCAGAATGGGACACAAGATGTTTTTCCAAATTTAATTCATCTAATAATTATTGAGAATACCCTGCCAACCTTTAATAAAGACAGATTACACACAGTGCATTATGTATAAGTACTGCTCTCAGAACGTCCAGATGCTACTGTGTGAACATGGAAAGGGGGTGGAGGGTGGTGGCAGTAGGTGAGAATTATTGACAGACCCATGCATGACTATATCTCCAGCCAAATCTTTGCTGGGAGCCGTAATAAAGGTATAAGTTCAATGCATTGGTACAACAGCAAATAGGGCGTCAGGCTCTTGAAGGGAAATGATTTTTGAGCGGGGCCAGGCCATGAAGGCCTGAAGACAGTGAACAAAGGGTAAGCAAGAACCCCAGGCCCACGGATAAATGAGTTGAAGTTTGGTGGTTTTGCCAAAATATCTTCAAAAGTTCAGTCTTGCCCAAGCATTTTAATGTGTGCTCCTAGGGAATGAAGCGCTAAGAACATGTAGTTTAAAGTGGGATGGCAGTACTAATGCCCCAATAAGCTCCCTTGCTAAAAGATGTATTAATTTACTACCTAGCGGGAGCAAGCAGTAAATAAAAGCGAAGCGCAGCTTGCGCATGTTTTGTGAAGGCGAAATGAGGTAGAAAATTAAAGATATTTATCTCCATTATTCTCCTTTAAAATTTTTTGTTAACTCATCTGCAACCCAAAGAGAGGGATAAAGCATTGCTGAGATTCTGAGGGTAAGAAGGGCAAAGCCAAACGGAGCTTTGGTGAAGATTTTGGTAGGAAAAAAAACTCTCAGAGTTTGTATTTGGAAATTGTTCTTTTCTCACTTAAAGTGTGACTATGTTTCTTTTCACAAAAACCGCTCTACTGAGAGCTAGAGAAGAGTTTCTGTATTTAAGTCAATCGATGCTAGCTAACAGCGTGGCATAAAAATTCGGGGATTTTTTGAACAGTGAATAGATGATATAGTTGAAATCGTGATGTGTTATGAAAAATATTTTGGCGCTGGAATCTCTCAGTCTGTGAAATCCGGTTCGATGAGATGTGGAGGGATGTTGGTACAAATTACACTACTGGTGGTCCTATGAAGCAGGTCATAGGGAGATTCCTGGCCAGTCTATCTTTGCTGCCCCAGGACCTCAAAAGGTATTTCCTGAGATGCAATATGTTCTGGGATCCCCAGTAAAACAGCTGAAGTTCTATGTAAATAGGTGTGAAAGGAGGCAGTGGGAAAGATCACAGCCTTTGGAATGAGACAAACTTGGTTTTGAAAATTAGCCAATTGATCTGACTTCTAGAGTCATTTACCTGACTAATCTGAGCCTCTCAGAGTTGTTATAGAATCTTAAATTAAATAAATATGCCACGTACTGTGCTGATGACAAAGACATGTGGAACTATAAGTTTAGAGCAAATTTTATTTAACTGTAAGTAAATTATAGAAATGAAAACACTATCAAAATAATAGTACTGAATAAAGGAGAGAGGCAGAGAGATTTTCCAGGGGCTGCTGGGTGATGGTGGGTTCTTACGGGGCAAAGGGTGTGGACATAATCATAGTAGAGTCTTTGCCTTATATCCTACTGATACATGGCAGATAGGAGATGTGAAACTGTATGAAAGAATACGTGATTTAATGTTGAACTGAGGGCAAGAATACCAAGAAAAGTGCCACCCAAACCGAGAGGTGGATTCAAAGTGATATAATGAGTTAATACCTTATAAAGATGATAGGAGTTGAGAGAAGGGAACCCTCCTACACTCTTGGTGGGAACATAAGTTGGTACAGCCACTATGGAGAACAGTATGGAGATTCCTTAAAAAACTAAAAATAGAGCTACCATATGACCCTGCAATCCCACTGCTGGGCATATATCCCGAGGAAAACATGGTCCGAAAGGATACAGGCACCCCAATGTTCATTGCAGCACTGTTTACAATAGCCAAGACATGGAAGCAACCTAAATGTCCATCGACAGAGGAATGGATAAAGCAGATGTGGTACATATATACAGTGGAATATTACTCAGCCATAAAAAGAATGAAATAATGCCATTGGCAGCAGCATGGATGGACTTAGAGATTGTCATACTGAGTGAAGTGAGTCAGACAGAGAAAGAGAAATATCGTATGATATCCCTTATATGCAGAATCTAAAAAGAAATGACACAAATGAACTTATTTACAAAACAGAAACAGACTCACAGACTTAGAGAAAGAACTTATGGTTATCAGGGGGAAGGATGGGGGGAAGGGATAGTTAGGGAGTTTGGGATCGACATGTATGCACTGCTGTATTTGAGATGGATAACCAACAAGGACCTACTGTATAGCACAGGGAACTCTGCTCAATGTTATGTGGCAGCCTGGATGGGAGGGGAGTTTGGGGGAGAATGGATACGTGTATATATATGGCTGATTCCCTTTGCTGTGCACCTGAACCATCACAACATTGTGAATTGTCTGTACTCCAATATAAAATTAAAAGTTAAAAAAAAGATGATAGAAGTTGAGATGGATTCCCAGCAGTGTGATCTTGGGCTGCTTATTATGTGTCAGTTTCCCCATGTATTAAATGGAGTAATATGTATTATAGGAAGCTATGGGTTAAACCAAAGAGGTCCAAAACGCGATCGACTTTTACTCCACTTGATATTGTATGGCATGGAGGAACGGCCCTGGCTCTCAAAGTGGCATTGAGGTGTAATATCACTATTGGCTTTGCCTCTGCCCGTGTGTTTGTTCTCATTGAGCCACAACCCACGAACATAAGGCCACAGGGCAGATCTGTAGAAACGACAAGTGGTCTAATATTGTTTCCACCCAATTCAGTATAGCACAGTCTAGAGTCTGATACTGTGCCTGAAGCCTCCCAATCTTTCCAGAAGAACCTTAGCTTGGGAGACCCAGATGACAGTGCATGTAAAGGAGCCTGGCAGATTTTTGATGGAGACAGAAAGGTAATGGGTAATTGGGGGTGGGGGAGGGGATAGGACATGACCCTTTTATGAGGAAAAGGCTGTGAGTCCAGACAGATAAGATCATCCTTTAAAGTTAAAGGTAAACACATTAGTAAGAATGGATCGCGTGTCCTGAGCAGCTGGGGAGAGAAAATCTGCATAGGATTCTTTAGTTAGTTTGATCCTAATAATACACATTCTGTTCTGGGAGTGAAAGTCACTGGCACATAATCTTCCTGTGGTCTGAGTTTATGTAGTTTGAGGCTGTAGATAACATAGTTTATCCTCAAGTCTGATTTCACTGATAGGTTTAATGACTAAAATCAGTTTCTCCCATGGGGAGTTGTTGAAACTAAAGGGTTGTTTATAAACCAGTGACACATGCAAGGTAAGATTTGAATAAAATATTGGTTTTTGTCTTAGACATTGTGTTTCATATGTCACTAAAGTAATTTTCACCAAATTTTTTTGGTTAGTTTATTAGTTTGTTTAGTTTGGCTGCTTTGCTTCGCTTAATACTTCTAGCAGCCTTGGTAAATCGGATACCAGAAGGGTAAGTCTTACTCTTCCCCAAATAGCAGAGAAATTTCATTTTAGTTTACCGTGATCCCATCGACAAGAGAAGAGAAAAGAAACTTCCCCCTTGAGGCATCTGAAGCAAGGATTTAAAAGATCCTTGATGACACAAGGTAGCGGATAAAATCAGAAAACTTCCCGGTCCATGGCAGCCTTCTTAATTCCTTTACGTCGAAAGCCCAGTGGTGAATAGAGGTAGGATTTGGGACAGTTACAATGAAGTAAAACTGTAGAGGCAAGGTACATGCGAAGATCAAGGTACATGGGGCAATTGTCAGCTAACGTGTTCTCAGACATGCAGATTTCCTTTTCGGATCGCAGACACCAGCAGGCTTTGTTTGGAGAAAGATGGACACAGAATGATACCTGCAGGATCTAGATTTGTTGCCTCACTAATAACATCTGCCCTTGGTGTTCCCAGAAATCCACCTTATAGGCTGATCACACTTCCAGAGGACCCTTAACTACACATCTGCAATAATGAACATTGTATTGCTTAAGTAAATCCCCATGATCAAGACCAACTGAAGGGATTTGCATGAATATAACATAGAAGCCAGCAGCTGACTAGGTCAATTTCATATCAAAAATAGAATGGAAGCCCTAACGCTGAACAATCATGGAAACTAACTTGAAAGGCAGAATGCTCTGGAATACATACGGAGGAAAAATGTCACTGTAAACAAGACATTGAAACCACGTGCACATCAATTGTCCGTGGTAAAAGTGAAAAACAAGGCTTTGGAATGTATTTATAGTTGTGTGGATAATCAGTCAGGCATTTTCTTGTGCTGTGCAATGCTCTTTCCAGACCACACTGAATACATTGTGTACCATCCCAGCACCATGGGATAGTAAGACTGCAATCCAAATTGATAGGTATTTAAACTTTTTAAAATGTTTAAATGTTCTATCTTGGCAGCCAATACTGGGCGTTTAGAATGCTAGTAGCAATGGGAAGGGAACAGTATTGCTAAGTGTAGTGTTTGAAGGTTCAACCTGTAAATAGAGGTTCAGAATATCTGAATGCCACACTTCTGTGTGCCAGTGTAAACACAAAAACATGTCTTTTTATTCTATATACATTTAGGATGGGCTTTCTCTGTGTACTGCATTCTGAGCAGATCACAACCATGAAAAAATGTCCTCTGCCCTCCAAAAGCTTGCTGTCTACCTATTAGGGATAATGGACACATTTACAGATTTACAGATTAGTGTAACTCTGTACTGCAAAGGTTTATGTTCCAGAACAGAACTGCACACATTGTGTTCAAGAAGTCTGGAGAAGGGAGCCTAGCAGTTCAGGGTTCAGACCTGAAATATATTTAACATAAAGCTTTTGTAGAAATTAGGTACCTTCTCATTATATGCTTCTGGTTTGTACCTTCTCTCCACCGTTTCCTAGCTGGGGTCCTTGGGAGAGTTATTTAACCTCTGAAAGCCTCAGTTTCATCATCTGTGGCATCGGTGATAATGACGCTGTAATTCATAGATTTACTGTAAAGCTTCCATGAACGAATGCTTCTGAAGCGCTTCGTACAGAGTTTGGTGCAGGCAACTGAGAACAGCCACACGGTATTTTATGTATATTGCAGTGTAGTATAACAAACGTTGGCTGACTTGATGAGTGAGTTAATCAACAAATAATCCAGGCACTGCTTTTATGGCCAGATGATCTCTGGGAACCTAACAGTCAAAGCCAAGGAGTTTCATATAAACAGCTTTCTCATAATCAGCTTCTGATGATCAGGGTCTTCTTAACAAACGTTTCTTCAGCCACTTGAATATTTTCCTGCTTCTTAGAACTCCCTGTCACAAGCTGGGAAAGTACAGAGCCGAGTTTTGTTACCTCCTGAGTTTCTGCTACTTGGTCACTTGTGCAGAGAGGCGTTGGTGGAGAAGTACACGGAAGTGATGATTTTCATCTGAGTTTTATTGTTTTGGTTGTAGAAAATTTTTTCTTTACAGTTACGGCTAGTCAAAGTTCACATTTTTCTTGTAAGAGAAGTGGAACCAAGTAGGGAAGGAATAGCAAAGCAGAAGCTGTTTACTCCTTGATAGGTCCTTGCTAAGCACCCAGGCATCTGCTAGATATCAGGTAAGATATCAAAAAAGATCATTCACCTGGCCTGGGGGGCTTTCAGTTTGGCTGAAGGACTAGATAGGGAGCAATGAGGCATTTTGAGGAAACCAGTAGAGACAAGTTACGGGCATTGGAAATAAACATTTCTTTGGGGAAGAAGGAACAGGAAGGGATGAAATAACTCCAGGACGGCTAACTGGGGAGACGAGGTGGTTCTTTGCTGCATGAAATGATCTGGATTTCAAACAGGAAGGGGTGGACATTTGAGCAGGAAGAACACAGTAAAGACATGAATTCAGCTTGGTTTTAAAGACAGGAAGGAAGAATGGGTCTTATGGAGGAGAAGGGAAAGATTAATGGAGGATTCTGATATCCAGCCTGAGAAGCGTACATTTAGTCTGATCAGTGAAAAAGACCCACCAGAGACTCCTAAGCAGAGGAAAGACACAATGAAAAGGAATTTAGAAAGATTATTCTAGCAGCATTGTGCGGGTGCAATTGGAGCAAGAAAGGCTCTAAGCAAGGAAGCCAGTTACCTTGCTGTCATGGCAACACTGTGTTAAAGTGATGGGATCCCAAGCTGTGGGCATGGGGGAGGGGTGCTGGTAGGAATGGACAAGACTCTGACTTAAGAGACTTTGTGTGCTTTGAAGATTACATGTGAAACCGGGGTAGGTGACTATGCCTTAGAATGACAGTCTCTTTACAATATAAAGTTTTCTATCACCCTTTTCCCTTTACCAACCCCACCCTCCCACAGAAAACTACACTAATAAGTTCCAGAGTAGCATAAGTTTTACAAGAATACATTTGTTTGTTATTCAATGCCAAGAGCTTGCATCAGTACATCCGTTTCTTACAGGATGGTTGTGCTCGGTGATTGCTGAGAACGTGTATTCCTGTCCCCAAACATGTTATGGATAGACCAGTATACAGTGCTTTTCTGGGAAAAATGGGACTCATTAAGACAATCTTCGTGTTACTAAAGTCTGACCTTTTCTTTTTGGACATTTGCCTACCAGATATATATATTTCTTATCATTGAAAACATTCAATAAAATCTACTGATTCTTTATCCCCTATGTCTATGTAAAAATTAGATATTGATTTGTAATATTATATTTTCATTTCCGTTTTCACTACTGGTTATATCATTTGTGGGCTTGCCTTTTGAAGATTGCTTTAAGAGTTTCTAGAAAATAAGTGGAAACCTTTATCTTAACGTCTGTTTTTACATAGCTTGATGAACAATATTTAAACAGTGCTTGCTACTTAGAGAAGCTAACTCCTACCCACAATCTTCTTACAGTTCAACTACTTATCATGAGATTACTTGCCTTTTTTCTGCTTTGCCTATATTACATAAAGGAGTTAACACTAGTAGAAAAAAAATCAGTTTTAATGATGAGAAACTACTTAAGGATTTTATCAGTTGTTCAAAATGATATAAATGATATAATGATATAAATGATATAAATCATATTTATATATAAATATAAATATTTATATCATTAAGATATATATTTATATCTTAATGATATAAATCATATTTCAGAATCATCTCTAGGAATAAATCATTCTGAATACGTTTTTTCTGCCTGGCCTTTGCGATCATGAGAGTATTCTGAGAAGCTGACTGGCCAAATGATAGCAAAGTAAGTAGCAGAACATGAGTCTGGCTAGATTAGCAAGGTTAGTTAGGTAATGAATTCTCACTGAATTTATTTAAGCCCATTTTGTTAAGCACCTACTAGGTGTAAAGCACAGTACTTGTCAATTGGATGATAAAGAGGTGAATAACTTCGGTCTCTAGGGAATATACAGCCTGTCAGGGTACGCAGGCATATTGCAAACTTACTTAATGGAAGTCAGACTTGGGGATACAACAGTACACATTGTTAAAATGAGGATGAAAAATTTCAGTGGTAGGATTGAAGGAGATCAAGGCTATACCAGGCTGAGGTTACTGAAACACACGGTGTTTTCAGGGACTGGGATAAAGGGGTTCAAGAGAGAGGTGGTGGGATGGAAAGCTAGGACTGTAGATTTTAATAGATTAGACCTAACATGTGAATTAGTCTTAATAATGATCTAAGGAATTTGAACTTGATTCTGAAGACATTAGGGAAGTATCAATGATGTTTGATCAAGGCAGCTGCATTATAATATCAATATTGTAAATCGCTGCTTTGTGAAAATAGAAACCACTTAGACTAGCCATACTCCATATGTTTATGCTTGGACTATGAGATTTAATTTTCATTCAGTGACCATATACACAAAATTCGTTATTTCACTATGTTATTTTCTAGATTTTCAAAATTCTTTCAGATAGTCATAAACATTTATTAGTGAATCCATTTATTATTTTCAGTTGTTAAAAATGTTATCAAAAATACTGTTGAAAGGATCCACCACATAAAGTTTCCAATAAAAAGTAAAAATGCAACCTCTTTTCTGTTTTGTTGTGAATAGGTGTTGAGTGGCAATGAGGACAGGGGAACTATCCTGCTGTCTAATATCCTAGGTTCGTTTTATTAAGAGCATAGAAATGGAAAAATTAACCCATCATCACAAACACAGGCATGCCATGCCTGTAATACAACCAAAGCAATATATCTTTATAGCAATTCTTTTAGAATGTCTCCTCTTTAGGACAGAAGTTCTCATAACATTTTAATTCACAGCTTTGACTTCCACCTTTTGGTTCTGACAGCCAACATAATTATTTCCTTTTAATATTTTTTTTACTTTATACATATGCAGTCTGTTACACATGCATTTTATTATTTCCAAACATGTCTAATACTTTTGGTATTATAATACCTTTCAGAAAAAATTGTACAATTCAGGAAAAGAATTTCACGCGTCTATTTCACTAAGTGTAGAACTTAGCATCTTCTTTTAAAATTAGAGACAAGAGGGCATTTAGTCTTTCATCCTCAAAATATGTAATTTATTTTTATAAGCTACACCAACTCTTTATATGACTAGAATTTGGTCTTTGCCTACTGTGAGTTTGAAGCAAACATTTCTGTTACAGTAAACCTACTTGTTATTTCAATTATATTGCCTCATAGAGTAGAGTGTAGAAGGTATTAGAGAAATGGGAAAAATATACCATGCAGGTGTCTAGGTTAGTAAAAACTTTTTATGGTTTTCTTCCCTTTAATATTCAGCCTACGTTTAGGTAATAGTGAATATAATATCATTATCTTTACAGAGTAGTTACCTGAGTACATGTAACCTCATTTTCTATAATAGGAGGTTATAGATGAAGAGTATCTCCTCTCTGCATGCTCAGGCCTGGTAAGTCTCATTTCTCTACGTGCTGTGCATATTAAACATAGATCGCAGTTCTAGGTAAAATGTAATGCTGGACACATCTAAGTCAGCTCCACTGTTTTCAAAGAGAGCAATAATTCAGATTATTCTTAAGGATGCTCCAGACTTTCAAGAGTCGTAGAGTCTATCACCTCTTCACTGTCTTCTTCAGCCCTCTGCAGAGCGGATTATTGCCTCCATCACATACCCACCTTCTATGCATATTTATTGTAGCACCAATCAGGCTATCTTGTAATTAATCCTGTGCATTTCTGTCTCCTGTTCTGGCTTGTGAACTTGTTAATGGAGTTGTATTCATCTTCCCTAGCACCCGTCATATGACCATGGACACAGTAGGTTTTAAGTAAATCCTGAATGAATGAATGAATGAATAATAGAAAGAATGAAAGGTTATAAATTAATGAATGTTAGTTGATTTATTTGCTAAACCCTGATTTAAAAATGAATTTGGGTGGTTATGCAAGGAACTCTTCAGGAAAGCTATGTTCTTTATTTCCATTGGGGGCAGAGTCAGAGGAGATAGGCCTTCACAGGCAAAGATGGCAAGGAGGGAGAGTGGGAGGAAAAGGAATAGAAAGATCGTCCAACAGAATATGGACAGATAGTGTTTTAGTAATCATGTTAAAATAATAGAAGATATAAGGGATTTAAAGGACTCTTCTTGTTTGATGTTTAGAATTCAGTTGTGCAAGTTTTATTAGAATGTCCTAAGGTTAATGGGCTCTGCCACCCACCTAAGATCAAGATGAAGCTTTTTGATGCTGTAGCTAGTTTGAAATGCATCTTCCATAATCTCCGCCAGCTGTCTTTTTTCACTCAAAAATGCTCAAAGGTGTTGTGATGAGAACCCCAGTTTGCATGGCCTACTCCAGAATTTCTTTTTCTGGTTTCTTGACCTGAAAACTCTGCATGCCACTTGGCTCGCTGCAGCTCTGAGGTCACCTTTGTTAGACCATTTGAATGTTTACTCCATTTGAATGTTTACTCAGAAATATTGCAATCACAAATTATGTTGCAGTGACTCTGGGTAGGAAGGTATCAGAAGCTTCTAGAATCATCAATTAAAGGTTTTACAGCCAAGTTGGACCTTTATGATCCATTACAAGCCGCCCTTTGTACACACGTGAAGGAGTAGCGGAAGTGGCCTGTCTGATGGGAATAGACATAGCATGATGACTACAGTCCAGTTTTCCTGATTCTCCTCAGATATTTTCTCCATGACACCAAAAACTGACCTCTCAAAGACTGATCAGGATGCATTTTTCTATTGAAGTAAAAATGTGATTGAAAGATGTATAGAAATTCCTGCTTGCTGTTTGATTCAGTGTTTATTTTTCCTTTAAACATCTGACTTGACGAGGGATAATTTTGAGAGCCCAGTTTTGTTTTTTAACTTGTTGAAATTTAATTTTTTTAACTACAATTACATTTTTATTTCTTGTTTAAAAAGATTCTGATTTATTAGTGAAGAGAGGGTTTTTTTTAAAAAACAAATTCAGCGTCCATTAGCAGTAACATAAAACATTTACTAATATTTCGAGGATGCTTGCTATATATTAGGTTCTCTGATGAGAACTTTATATAGATTATCTCAGTTAATTTTTGTAACAGATATAATATACTATTGTTATCATTTTACAAAACAAGAAACAGCGTTTGAGAGGCTAAGTACCTGCCCTCTATCACAGAGTTAGCAAGAGTTAAGTGGGAGCCTGAATCTAGAATCCACTCATATTAACAAAGAACATCATGGCTGAAGGATGCTTTGCCATTTGAGGGACCACTGACACTTGATTCCAGCTGCTGTTAAGTGATCCATGATATTCACAAATTCTTATGTTCCTGGCAAAACAATTACAGCGTAGAGTTGGGGATTCATGGCTTCTTTATGGAATATCATTTTTTTTTTCAGCCACAGTGTTTATATTTTAGCTGTTCACATTCAAAACCAAATTAAACTAAAGCATGGAAAGCTTCTCATCATGTTAAGGAGATCGGTAAATTTTATTTCTGATTTTGCTCATTATAAGTATATGCATAGAATTCTTTTAGAGTACAATACCTTCTTTCAGAACAGTGCAAAATTTTGGCTAAATTGATGACTGGGATTGGTTTGACAGATCAGACCATAGATTGACTCCCTCTATCCACTCTGAATTTGTTCTCCAAAGTTCCAGGATAAGGAAATCAATCCCTTTCCTAGCTAGAGGGGGAGAGGGAGCATATTACTTTGATGAAGGCACTACCAGTGGCCCTATTACCCAAATGACTTTTCATATTAAATATTCAAAACTCAAATTTAAGACTATTATGCAAAACTTAAAATCTCCAATCTGAGAAGCATACATGAAATGTTATATAGTCTGATTTATCAGTTCTCTCTCCTTATCAGATGACATTCTTTCTCAGTAACCTACATGTGATTGGTTATACAATTCTCTGTACGGTGTTCATCAGTGTGCCTTGGAAGAATTCAGTACCTGGTTGTTGCTTTTCATTGATTTTATGAACCTCTCATCATTATCAAACTAGAACAGAATTAAGTGTATTAGCCCTGGCATTAATGAACTAATCCCCAAATAGATCAAATCATGCACTTGCATGCTTCTAGTCATAAAGAATGTACATAACTGAGATAAAATGGATATGGAGATTATTTCCTTCAATCTGGTACATGATTCTGTACGTGGAGCTGAGGCAACAATGCCCATCTCTCCCATATTTTTTCTCTGTCTCTCTTAAACATGTATATGATGGCTTTTCACTATAATCAACTTTCTTAGAGTGGGTGTGGGAGCCTTAATTAATGATAAATTGATAACTGTATGGATTTTGAGCTTCTTAGAAAGGCACAATATAGGTTAAGGTACTCTTGTGGAGGATGCCATGTTTTTCTATATGAAAGTCACCACGGTCATTACTGCACGGTCATTAATCCAGCCATTCCCCTTCTGGGTATTTATCCAAAGAATATGAAAAGACTAATTTGAAAAGATATATACACCTGTGTTCATCACAGCATTATTTACAATAGCCAAGATATGGAAACAACCTAATTGCCCATCAGCGGATGAATGGATAAAGAAGATGTGCTATCTATCTATCTATCTATCTATCTATCCATCCATCCATCCAATGGAATACTACTCAGCCATTAAAAAAAAAGATGAAATCTTGCCATTTGTGACAACATGGATGGATCTTCAGGAACAATGATTTCACTTATGCTAGGTGAAATAAGTCAGACAAAGAAAGACAAATACCATATGATTTCACTCCTTTGTGGAATACTAAAACAAAAACAAACACAGAAATGAAGAACAGATTAGTGGTTACTACAAAAGAAGGGGGGTAGGGAGAGGGCAAAATGGGTAAAGGGGTCAACTGTTTTGTGACAGATGGAAACTAAAATTTGGTGGTGAGGACTCTACAGTGTATATAGAAGTCAAATTATAATGTTGTACACAAGCAACTTATAAAATGTTATAAAGCAATGTTACCTCAATAAAAAAATGATGAAAAAAAACAATGCTGTGGCAATACTAGTCATAAAACGAAACAAAGGGAAAATAAATAAGAAGTAATATTTTTGAAAAATCACCGTGGTCAAAAAAATACACAGGGCCATTATTCAGATATTCAAGCAGCAATCTCAATAGGAGATTTGCCTCTCTAAATATTCACTCTCAGGCAAGACTAAGTACTATTATACAATTTGGAGACTTGCACTGGAGCTTCATTTTATTCTGTCCTCTATATCTAAATGGAATTGTTTTATTATATGTGAAACAGCGTTTTTAACAAGTTTCTTCTGTTCTATCCAGTGATAAATATCTTGTCTGAGATTCAAGAAGAATCTCTTTTTATCAAGCTCAAGCTCCAGGACAGATTTTGACTTTCAGCCTCCCAGGTACTTAACTACGTGATCAAACTAACACTTCTATGCATAGCTCTTCATTCATTAATAATCTGCTTCTCCATTCAGGGAACAGTATTGAGTTCTTATTATATAGAGAAAAATACAAAGATACATAATCCAGCTTTCTTATCTTCAAGGAGCTGAAGGCATAATAATGTGCAAAGACCCAAAGATATTGAATTCTTATGCTGAATACCCATAGGCTAGAACGGAGCCAGCCACAGAATAGGCACTTGCTAAATGTTTGTGAAAGGAGCAAACCAAGTACAATGATAAGGAAGCCCAGGCAGGTTGTGATGAGGGCACAGATGAGCTGGGTTCCCTGATGCAGAAGGACCTCTGACGCAGAATAAAGGAAGAGTAGGAATAGGAGGAAGGCAACCACCGAGCACTATGATGGGTGGGCAGGGGGTTATAGGCAGTTTGGTGTTTCTGGGACATAAAGTATGAATCAGACACTGACCAGAATGAAGGTGTGCAAGGCAGGTGGGCACCTTGTCATGGAGGTCCTGGTGGTCAGAAATTGAGGTGAGTTTTATGCCTTCATCTAGGTGACAGTTATTTTTTTTTAATTATTTTATTGAAGTATAGTTGATTTATAATGTTGTATTAATTTCTACTGTACAGCCAAGTGATTCAGTTATACATATATATACATTCTTTTTCATAACTTTTACAGTGTACATGATTATTTATATAAGTATATATTGCAAAATGATTACTACAATAAGGCTAGTTAACACATCTATCACCTCACATAGTTAACATTTTTCTGTGTGTGCTAAGAACTTTCAAGATCCATTTTCTTATCAGCTTTCATGTCTACAATATGGTATTATTAACTATAATCACTGTGCTGTACATTAGGTCCCCAGAACTTATTCATATTATAACTGGACATTTTTACACTTTTCCCCAATCCTACTGCCCCTGGTAATCACCAGTCTACTCTCTGTTTCCATCAGTTTGGTATTTTTAATATTCTACTTATAAGTGAAATTATATAGTATTTGTCTTTTTCTGACTGACTTATTTCACTTACCATAATGTCTTCAAGGTCCATCCATGCTGTTGAAAAGTGTCAGGATTTCCTTCTTTTTTTAATGGCTGGATAATATTACATTGTTCACATATATATCACATATCATATATATCACATTTTCTGTATTCATCCATCAGTGGACACTTAGGTTGTTTTCATGTCTTGGCTGTTATAAATAATGCTGCAATGAATGTGAGGGTGCAGATATCTCTTCAAGATAGTTATTTCATTTCCTTCAGATATACACTGAGATATGGGATTCCTACATCCTACAGTAGTTCCATTTCTTAATTTTTTGAGGAACCTCCGAACTGTTTTCCATAGTGGCTGTACCAATTCATATTCCCACCAACAGTGCAGAAGGGATTCCCCTTTCTTCACATCCTGGCCAACGTTTGTTATCTCTTGGGTGACAGTTATTGACTGAGTCAGTCTCCAAACACAAATTCTTTCTCCTACACTTTACGGATGCCGTATGAACAACCCTTTAGATAAGAAGAGTCAATTAAATATGGAGACTAAACAGAGTTGACCGAATTTAATACTGACTGGAAAGAACGTCCCTTCCCTTCCCGGTACTTCTGGGCTGTGTCCGCTTGATCATGCCCCGCTCTCATCACGGTTCGCTTGTAGCCATTGTTTATTTTATCTATCACTTGAGTTTTTCCTCACTTCCCATTAGTAGCTTCTCTGACTTAATGTTTGTTCATTTTTTAACACCAGAGTTAAATATTTACAGCTGAGCAAGCCAGAGAAAATAATGTAAAAAGTTCACAATTCCAGGGAGCACGCTGAACTAAGTCAGCCTTTTGTTCCTTTCCTTTTCTTAACATACCCCCGATTTTATATGTAATTTCATCAATTATATTTTTTTAATTTAACTTTGTTTTTTAACATCTTTATTAGAGTATAATTGCTTTACAATGGTGTGTTAGTTTCTGCTGTATAACAAAGTAAATCAGCTATATGTATACATATATACCCATATCCCCTCCCTCTTGCGTCTCCCTCCCCCCCTCCCTATCCAACCCCTTTAGGTGGTCACAAAGCACAGACCTGATCGCCTCATGTGATGCAGCTGCTTTGCACTAGCTAGCTATTTTACATTTGGTAGTGTATATATGTCCATGCCACTCTCTCACTTCATCCAGGCTTACCCTTCTCCCTCCCTGTGTCCTCAAGTCCATTCTCTACGTCTGTGTCTTTATTTCTGTCCTGCCCCTAAATTCATCAGAACCATTTTTTTTCCTTTTTTAGATTCCAGATATATGTGTTAGCATATGGTATTTGTTTTTCTCTTTCTGACTTACTTCACTCTGTATGACAGACTCTAAGTCCATCCACCTCACTACAAATAACTCAACTTCATTTCTTTTTATGGCTCAGTAATATTGCATTGTATATATGTGCCACATCTTCTTTATCCATTCATCTGTCGATGGACACTTAGGTTGCTTCCGTGTCCTGGCTATTGTAAATAGTGCTGCAATGAACATTGTGGTACATGACTCTTCTTGAATTATGGTTTCCTCAGAGTATATGCCCAGTAGTAGGATTGCTGGGTCATATGGTAGTTCTACTTTTAGTTTTTTAAGGCACCTCCATACTGTTCTCCATAGTGGCTGTATCAGTTTACATTCCCACCACCAGTGCAAGAGTGTTCCCTTTTCTCCACACCCTCTCCAGCATTTATTGTTTGTAGATTTTTTGATGATGGCCATTCTGAGCATTGTGAGGTGATACATCATTGTGATTTTGATTTGCTTTTCTCTAATGATTAGTGATGTTGAGCATCCTTTCATGTGTTTGTTGGCAATCTGTATATCTTCTTTGGAGAAATGTCTATGTAGGTCCTCTGCCCATTTTTGGATTGGGTTGGTTGTTTTTCTGATATTGAGCTACATGAGCTGGTTGTATATTTTGGAGATTAATCCTTTGTCAGTTGCTTCATTTGCAAATATTTTCTCCCATTCTGAGGGTTGTCTTTTCGTCTTGTTTATGGTTTCCTTTGCTGTGCAAAAGCTTTGAAGTTTCATTAGGTCCCATTTGTTTATTTTTGTTCTTATTTCCATTTCTCTAGGAGCTGGGTCAAAAAGGATCTTGCTGTGATTTATGTCATAGAGTGTTCTGCCTATGTTTTCCTCTAAGAGTTTTATAGTGTCTGGCCTTACATTTAGGTCTTTAATCCATTCTGAGTTTATTTTTGTGTATGGTGTTAGGGAGCATTCTAATTTCATTCTTTTACACGTAGCTGTCCAGTTTTCCCAGCACCACTTATTGAAGAGGATATCTTTTCTCCATTGCATATTCTTCCTTCCTTTATCAAAGATAAGGTGACCATATGTGTGTGGGTTTATCTCTGGGCTTTCTATCCTGTTCCATTGATCTATATTTGTGTTTTTGTGCCAGTACCACACTGTCTTGTTTACTGTAGCTTTGTAGTATAGTCTGGAGTCAGGGAGCCTGATTCCTCCAGCTCTGTTTTTCTTTCTCAAGATTGCTTTGGCTATTGGGGGTCTTTTGTGTTTCCTTACTAATTGTGACAATTTTTTGTTCTAGTTCTGTGAAAAGTGCCATTGGTACTTTGATAGGGATTGCATTGAATCTGTAGATTGCTTTGCATAGTATAGTCACTTTCACAGTGTTGATTCTTCCAATCCAAGAAAATGGTATATCTCTCCATCTGTTTGTATCATCATTAATTTCTTTCATCAGTGTCTTATAGTTTTCTGCATACAGATCTTTTGTCTCCTGGGTGGTTTACTCCTAGGTATTTTAGTCTTTTTGTTGCAATGGTAAATGGGAGTGTTTCCTTAACTTCTCTTTCAGATTTTTCTTCACTAGTGTATAGGAATGCAAGAGATTTCTGTGCATTAATTTTGTATCCTGCTACTTTACCAAATTCATTGATTAGCTCTAGGAGTTTTCTGGTAGCATCATTAGGATTCTCTGTGTATAGTATCATGTCATCTGCAAACAGTGACAGCTTTACTTCTTCTTTTCTGATTTGGATTCCTTTTATTTCTCTTTCTTCTCTGATTGCTGTGGCTAAAACTTCCAAATCTATTTTGAATAATAGTAGTAAGAGTGGGCATCCTTGTCTTGTTCCTGATTTTAGAGGAAATGGTTTCAGTTTTTCACCATTGAGGACGATGTTGGCTGTGGGTTTGTCATATATGGCCTTTATTATGTTGAGGTAAGTTCCCTGTATGCCTATTTTCTGGAGAGTTTTTATCATAAATGGGTGTTGAATTTTGTTGAAAGCTTTCTCTGCATCTATTGAGATGATCATATGGTTTTTCTCCTTCAATTTGTTAATATGGTGTATCACATTGATTGATTTTCATATATGGAAGAATCCTTGCATTTCTGCGGTAAACCCCACTTGATCATGGTGTGTGATCCTTTTAATGTGCTGTTGGATTCTGTTTGCTAGTATTTTGTTGAGGATTTTTGCATCTATGTTCATCAGTGATATTGGCCTGTAGTTTTCTTTTTTTTGTGACATCTTTGTCTGGTTTTTGTTTCAGTGTGGGTGGCCTTGTAGAATGAGTTTGGGAGTGTTCTTCCCTCTGCTATATTTTGTAAGAGTTTGAGAAGGATAGGTGTTAGCTCTTCTCTAAATGTTTGATGAATTCACCTGTGAAGCCATCTGGTCCTGGGCTTTTGTTTGTTGGAAGATTTTTAATCACACTTTCAATTTCAGTGCTTGTGATTGGTCTGTTTATATTTTCTATTTCTTCCTGGTTCCGTCTTGGAAGGTTGTGCTTTTCTAAGCAATTGTAAATTTCTGCCAGGTTGTCCATTTTATTGGCACATAGGTGCTTGTAGTAATCTCTCATGATCCTTTGTATTTCTGCAGTGTCAGTTGTTACTTCTTCTTTTTAATATCTAATTCTCTTGAGTTGGGTCTTCTTTTTTTCTTGATGAGTCTGGCTAGTGGTTTATCAATTTTGTTTATCTTCTCAAAAAACCAGCTTTTAGTTTTATTGATCTTTGCTATTGTTTCCTTCATTTCTTTTTCATTTATTTCTGATCTGATCTTTATGATTTCTTTCCTTCTCCTAACTTTGGGCTTTTTTTTGTTCTTCTTTCTCTAAGTGCTTTAGGTGTAAGGTTAGGTTGTTTATTTGAGATGTTTCTTGTTTCTTGAGGTAGAAATGTATTGCTATAAACTTCCCACTTAGTACTGCTTTTGCTGCATCCCATAGGATTTGGGTCATCGTGTTTTCATTGTCATTTGTGTCTAGGTATTTTTTGATTTCTTCATTGATCTCTTGGTTATTTAACAGCATATTGTTTGGCCCCCATGTGTTTGTATTTTTTACACTTTTTTCCTGTAATTGATATCTAGTCTCACAGTGTTGTGGTTGGAAAAGATACTTGATACGATTTCAATTTTCTGAAATTTACCAAGGCTTGATTTATGACCCAAGATATGATCTATCCTAGAGAATGTTCCATGAGCACTTGAGAAGAAAGTGTATTCTGTTGTTTTTGGATGGAATGCCCTATAAATATCAATTAAGTCCATCTTGTTTAATGTGTCATTTAAAGCTTGTGTTTCCTTATTTATTTACATTTTGGATGATCTGTCCATTGGTGAAAGTGGGTGTTAAAGTCCCTTACTATGATTGTGTTACTGTCGATTTCCCCTTTTATGGCTGTTAGCATTTGCCTTATGTATTGAGGTGCTCCTATGTTCGGTGCGTAAATATTTAGAATTTTTATCTCTTCCTCTTGGATTGATGCCTTGATCATTATGTAATGTCCTTCTTTGTCTCTTGTAATAGTCTTTATTTTAAAGTCTATTTTGTCTGATATGAGAATTGCTACTCCAGCTTTCTTTTGATTTCCATTTGCATGGACTATCTTTTTCCATCGCCTCACTTTCAGTCTGTATGTGTCCCTAGGTCTGAAGTGGGTCTCTTGTAGACAGCATATATATGGTTCTTGTTTTCAAGTCCATTCAGCCATTCTGTGTCTTTTGGTTGGAGTATTTAATTCATTTACATTTAAGGTAATTATCAATATGTATGTTCCTGTTACCATTTTCTTAATTGTTTTGGGTTTGTTTTTGTAGGTCTTTTCCTTCTCTTGTGTTTCCTGCCTAGAGAAGTTCCTTTAGCATTTGTTGTAAAGCTGGTCTGGTGGTGCTGAATTCTCTTAACTTTTCCTTGTCTTTAAAGGTTTTAATTGCTCCGTCGAATCTGAATGAGATCCTTGGTAGGTGGAGTAATCTTGGTTGTATGTTTTTCCCTTTTATCGTTTTAAATATGTCCTGCCACTCCCTTCTGGCTTGCAGAGTTTCTGCTGAAAGATCAGCTGTTAACCTTATGGGGATTTCCTTGTATGTTATTTCTTGCTTTTCCCTTGCTGCTTTTAATAAGTTTTCTTTGTATTTAATTTTTGAGAGTTAATATTTTTCTTGGTTTGTTTCTCCTTTGATTTAATCTGTATGGCACTCTTTGCGCTTCCTGGACTTGATTATTTCCTGTCCCATGTTAGGGAAGTTTTCAACTATAATCTTTTCAAATATTTTCTCAGATCCTTTCTTTTTCTCTTCTTCTTCTGGAACCCCTATAATTCGAATGTTGGTGCGTTTAATGTTGTCCCCAAGGTCTCTGAAACTGTCCTCAATTCTTTTCATTCTTTTTTCTTTATTCTGCTCTGTGGTAGTTATTTTACTATTTTATCTTCCAGGTCACCTATCCATTCTTCTTCATCAGTTATTCTGCAACTGATTCCTTCTAGAGAATTTTAAATTTCATTTATTGTGTTGTTCATCATTTTTTCTTTGCTCTTTAGTTCATCTAGTTATTTGTTAAACGTTTCTTGTATTTTCTCCATTCTATTTCCAAGATTTTGGATCATCTTTACTATCATTACTTTGAATTCTTTTTCAGGTAGACTGCCTATTTCCTCTTCATTTGTTTGGTCTGGTGGGTTTTTACCTTGCTCCTTCATCTGGTGCATATTTCTCTGTCTTCCCATTTTGCTTAACTTACTGTGTTTGGGGTCTCCTTTTCGCAGGCTGCAGGTTCGTAGTTCCTGTTGTTTTTGGTGTCTGCCCCCAGTGGGTAAGGTTGGTTCAGTGGGCTGTGTAGGCTTCCTGGTGGAGGGGACTGGTGCTTGTGTTCTGGTGGATGAGGCTGGATCTTGTCTTTCTGGTGGGCAGGACCACTTCCAGTGGTGTGTTTTGTGGTGTCTGTGAACTTATTATGATTTTAGGCAGCCTCTCTGCTAATGGGTGGGTTTGTGTTCCTGTCTTGCTAGTTGTTTGGCACGTGGTGTCCAGCACTGGAGCTTCCTGGCTGTTGGTTGGACCTTGGTCTTAACATTGAGATGGAGATCTCTGGGAAACCTCTCACCAGTTGATATTACATGGGGCTAGGAGGTCTCTAGTGGTCCAATGTCCTGAACTCGGCTCTCCCACCTCAGAGGCTCAGGCCTGACACCAGGCCGGAGCACCAATACTCTGTCAGCCACATGGCTCAGAAAAAAAGGGAGGAAAAAAGAAAGAAAAAAGATAATAAAAAATAAAATATAATAAAATAAAGTAATATAATTAAAATAAAAAAATTATTAAAATAAGAAAAATTTTAAAGTAATAAAAAAAAGAAGAGAGCAACCAAACCAGTAAACAAATCTATCAATGATAACAAGAGCTAAAAGCTATACTAAGATAAACATAAATTTCAGAAAGAAGTCATTCGCAGACAGCAAACCCCTAGTGTACAGTTGCTCCCAAAATCCACCTCATCAATTTTAGATTGATTTGTTGTCTATTAAATATTCCACAGATGCAGGGTACCTCAAGTTGATTGTGGGCATTTAATCCACTGCTTCTCAGCCTACTGGGAGAAATTTCCCTTTCTCTTCTTTGTCCACACAGCTCCCGGGGTTCAGCTTTGGATTTGGACCCGCCTCTGAGTGTAGGCCGCCTGAGGGTGTCTGTTCCCGCCCAGACAGGACGGGGTTAAAGGAGCAGCTGCTTCGGCGGCTCTCGCTCACTCAGGCCGGGGGGAGGGAGCGGTACGGAGGAGGCGGGGCGAGCCTGTGCGGCAGAGGACGGCGTGACGTTGCAGCAGCCTGAGGCGCGCCGTGCGTTCTCCCGGGTAAGTTGTCCCTGGATCACGGGACCCTGGCAGTAGCGGGCTGCATAGGCTCCTGGGGTGTTGTTGATATTGACCTGTGCTTGCACACAGGCTTCTTGGTGGCTGCAGCAGCAGCCTTAGCCTTTAATGCCCGTCTCTGGTGTCTGCATTGATAGCCGCGGCTCGCGCTCGTCTCTGGAGCTCGTTTAGATGGTGCCTCTCCTCACGCACCCCGAAACAATGGCCTCTTGCCTCTTAGGCAGGTACAGACTTTTTCCTGGACTCCCTCCCAGCTAGTTGTGGCGCACTAGCCCCCTTCAGGCTGTGTTCACGCCGCCATCCCCAGTCCTCTCCCTGGGATCTGACCGCCGAAGCCCGAGCCTCAGCTCCCAGCCCCGCCCGCCCCGGCGGGTGAGCAGACAGGCCTCTTGGGCTGGTGAGCGCTGCTCGGCGCTGAGCCTCTGTGCGGGAATCTCTCCTCTTTGCCCTCTGCACCCCTGTGGCTGCGCTCTCCTCCGTGGCTCCGAAGCTTCCCCCTGCCCCGTCTCCGCCCGCGAAGGGGCTTCCTAGTGTGTGGAAACTTTTCCTCCTTCACAGTGCCCTCCCAGAGGGGCAGGTCCCATCCCTATTCTTTTGCCTCTGTTTTTTCTTTTTTCTTTTGCCCTATCCAGTTACGTGGGGAGTTCCTTGTCTTTTGGGAAGTCTGAGGTCTTCTGCCAGCGTTCAGCAGGTGTTCTGTAGGAGTTGTTCCACATGTAGATGTATTTTTGATGTATTTGTGGGGAGGAAGGTGATCTCCACGTCTTACTCCTCCGCCATCTTCTGGAGTAGTCTCATCAATTACCTTTTAATTTTATGAGACCCCTCATCTGTGATGCCACAGTGCTTTATGTCAATTTGGAATTGGACCATAGGTACCCTGTCTCATTTTTTAAATAAGGAAAATGGATGTTGTTCAACCAGTGTGAACCCAGAAAAACTCACTCCAGGACTTGGTGTTGCCAGAACCTTCCATTCCCACACAATGCTCCATATTCTTTGCAGCCGTCAGGGCTGGTAAAGGTGTTTCTTCCTGATGCTTCTGCATGTTGGACAGAATTTGTATCTTCTTCACCTTCTGCATTCCCCTGGGACATGGGTACCTCTGTGGATGAACGAGAAGCTGCTGGCATCTCCATCATTTCCCACGCTTAGTAGTTCTGTTTCATTAAATATTGTGCAAGGTAAGGATGGATGCTTAGTAAAGCATTTGCTTATGAAGGACCTTGCAAGTCGTGATAAGGAGTTTGTGTTTTATCCTGAGGACAGTAGGAAACCTTTGGCATCTGTGGAAAAGTGAAGACGACCAGATTTGAGGTGGAGAATGACAAAGCTCCAGCTGCAGTGAAGAAATTGGACTGGAGTTAGGTAAGCACGAAGGTGTGGAGACCAGTGAAAAGGCTGTTAGAGTAATCTAAGCTTGAGGTGATGGTGGCCCCGATCAGTGTAGTGCACTGAAGAGAGTTCTGTATGTTATTCAAGAGGAAGAAGTGGTAGGAGTGAGTGACTCATTGGATGAGAGGTTTAAGAGAGAGAAAGGAGTCAAAGATAATATCTAATTGAAGGACTGGGCATGGAGATTTCCCTGAGATAGAGAACATGTGGTGAGGATCATGTTGGGGAAAGGAAATGAATTTATTTTCCTGACTAATATTTTACATTACTCACAAAATATGTGCATCTATTTAATATGTGCCAAATCTTTAGATTTTTCTGCAGCTAAAAAATGTATTGCAGATCTTCGAAGTGAGAAAGCATCTGCTCTCTGCCTAGCTACCCATCTAGGTCTTTTCCTACTTCGGTCCTTTAGATGACGTGCTAAACCCTTTAAGCTAAATGTGGCCTGTTGCCTGGTTTTGTAGGGCCCACAAATAAATGATTATTTCTAAGTTTTTAAATGGTTGGAGAAAAAGTTTGAAAAAGAAGACTATTTCCCAAGTGGAAATTATATAGAAATTAAATTCGTTTTCCATACATTAAAATTTTTTGGAAGACCGCCATGCCCATTCATTTCCATACAGTAT